>NC_137101.1:38322629-39522629 GCF_949357685.1 Gobio gobio | reverse complement strand
TATCTGTAGTGTGAGTTTTCCTACATCCTAAAACTTTTAGTTTTATAAATGGGGACAATATTTGAAGGATGAACAAATAATGTTTTGTTCATCACATTGAAAATAACATTTAAATATTATAATATTATAGTTTTGAAGTGCTGGAATAAGACGTTTGTCTATTTCTGTCACAATACCACAATTGCAGATAGTATTACTACATTAAATCCATGGTGAATGATGCTGATTTTTGGACTAAAAGAATTTTATAACTTGTTCATTCATGGCTCAATGTTGCACCTGGTTTCCACGTCAGTGCTTCATAGGCTTCCGGTTTGGGCGACAGCAAGATGGCAGCTTGAGAACGAGTTGCTCCCAACTAAGTGACGAAAAGGGCCAAAATCAGGGGTCTCAAACTCGCAGCCCACAGGATGATATTTTGTGGCCCCCTTCTTGACATCAAAGTTTAGTGTTAGTGCGGCCCGCGCGTTTCTCTGAAAAGCACCTTTCTGAGTCGTTGCGTGTGCAGCGCTTGCTGCCTCCTTTGTGTGTGTGTGTGTGTGCGAGAGAGAGTTGGCTCGCCCCTCCCTCGTGCAGTATAATTGGTTGACACCGCGTGATTGACAGGAACAAACGAACAAAGCCTTATTAGACAGTTGAAACGAATGTGGTCTAACAGCGCTCGTCAATGTCAAAATGATTGAGATGGCTAATTAAATTAGAGTGTGCAGGGTTTACGTTCTCTTTTGGCTCGTGCACACTGCACAGTCTTCACACACAGACGAGCATGTCAATCTATCGCTTAATGCCGTTGCTGAGAGAGACTCTATTCTTTCCGGTGAAATCACAAAACAAAATGCAAACGTGTCCATGGCCTTATTATACAATCATTGATGAACATCTTTGATTTAAATGAAGAAAAACTATATGAGAGCGGATTAGAACCCGGAACCTTTGACACGGTTGACAAAAATTCTACCACCAGACCACTAGAGAATTTGAAAGTCTGTCGCGGATCTATGTATTTATTGACTCATACAAAGAATATCGGGACTAATAATATATTTGACGCAAATTAATGCAAATAGTGTTTACAAATAGTCCCAAAAAGATTGTTTCTCAACTAGAATTAGACCTAGAATTTTACTCACTGTTCTGTTTCACCTGGCTACGGCCTTGCTGTGAATTAGTCTATTTAAAATAAAATTAAAATCATTCATTATTTTATATTACATGATTTTATTTCTATAGGCTATATTTAGTTCAAACTCAGAGGAACAGTTCATGTTCAGAAGAAACATTCATGTTGAAGAACTGTTAATAATAAAGATTATGAAGATTGGATCAGTTGTGCTACTTTTAATGTGGAACACTTGATGCGGCCCAGCCTGACCCAGAGTCTACCTCCAGCGGCCCCCAGGTAAAATGTGTTTGAAACCCTGGCCTAAATTAATAGTATTACTCGATTTTATCTCCTCTAATTGACTTGAAAAAGTCTTGGGCCATGACAAAAGACAGACAAAAAGCTAAAGGTAAGAAAACAATACAGAACACTGAAGGCGCCTCTGAGGCTAATGACAAATTGCTAGCTAATCATAGCAAGATGGGGACATGGAAGTGGACTTGAAGACGAGTTCCATCAAGACAACAAGAAAGAGTTTCAAGAGCTCAAAGAGGACATCAACAGAGCTTTACAAACAGGCGTTTACGATATGGATTCGACAGCAGATCAACAGACTGTCTGTGTACTCAATGTTCATCACTGCAGCCTTTCATGTGATGGGAAAAGATCTAAAAATAATGCTGTAATCAACACTTTAAAGATAGATAGATTAGATAGATAGATAGATAGATAGATAGATAGATAGATAGATAGATAGATAGATAGATAGATAGATAGATAGATAGATAGATAGATAGATAGATAGATAGATAGATAGATAGATAGATAGATAGATAGAATTCCTCAACTTCGAGAGAATTAGGTTGGAAAAATGTCACTAGATTTTTCCTCACCCCTGGCCAACCATAGCCACATATTCTGGGAATGCTCTAAAGTTCAGAAATATTGACAAGAAATCCAGAAGTTTAGAGAGTATATTCAAGGTACCCATCCAATTTTGTTTAACTCTATGCTTTGGTCTTACAAATCTTGAAATAGAAGACAAATCTGATAAATATTTAATGAGGATTCTGTTGATAAGCTTGAAAAAAAAGCTATAACCAGAAAATGGTTACAACCTGAAATACCGGAAATTAGCATTTGGCTGGGAATTGTGTACGAAATCTACACAATGGAGAGGTTAACAATGAATCTTCGGTTACAGTCTGACAAATTTGTCAAGCTATGGGGAAAATGGATAGACTACATTCTCCCACTAAGACCAGACCTAGTATTGAAATAATTAGATTAGATTAGATTAGATTCAACTTTATTGTCATTACACAAGTACAAGTACAAGGCAACGAAATGCAGTTTAGGTCTAACCAGAAGTGCAATAGCAGCAAGAGCAGGATATACAACGTTTGCATAAGTGCAGGACATGGATATGTACTGAATATATATAAATATATCTATAAATAGAGAGATGGTTATTACTATAAACAGAATTTACAGGTGAGTATGTACAGGGAGTAAATATACAGATGGCTATTACTATAAACAGAATTTACAGGTGGATATGTACTATGAATATAATATAATATACAGATGGCTATTACTATAAACAGAACTTTGCAGATAGAGGTATAAAATGATATGTTAGGCTAAAATGAGGAATATGGCAGTGGATTAAGGTAGTGCAATAAATTATGGACAGAAGCTATCCGAAAAAAGTGTAAAAGTGCAGTGGAAGTGATTACATATTACAGTTAGAAGTACGGTGCAAAATGCAAATGTAAACAGTTGGTACTGTAAATAACAGTCGGCAGTGCAAATGAGCATAATACAGTTAAGGTATGGTAGTGCAAAATGCATAAGTAAACAGTTGTTACTGTAATAAACAGTCGGTAGTGCAAATAAAGTGAAGGCGGATGTGAGGTAGGAGAGTTATCAGTATATGAGGGAAGTGGATCAACGGGGGTTTGAGTTCAGTAAAGAGACAGCTCTGGGGAAAAAAACGTTCTTTAGTCTGCTGGTCCTGGTCCGGTGGATCCTGAAACGCCTGCCGGATGGCAGGAGAGAAAACAGTCTGTGGGCTGGGTGAGAGGAGTCCTTGAGGATGCTGCGAGCTCGATGCAGACAGCGTTTCCTCTGGATGTGCTCGATGGCAGGTAGTGGAGTCCCTGTGATGCGCTGGGCAGTTTTCACCACCCGCTGCAGTGCCTTGCGCTCCGCAACAGAGCAGCTCCCATACCATACTGCCACACAGTTGGTCAGGATGCTTTCTATTGCGCAGCGATAGAAGTTCACCAGGATAGCCGAGGAGAGCTGATTCTTCCTCAGTGTCCTCAGGAAGAAGAGGCGCTGGTGAGCCTTCTTGACCAGGCTGGAGGTGTTGGTTGTCCACGACATGTCCGCCGAGATGTGGATCCCCAGGAACTTGAAACTGGAGACACGTTCAACAGCCATTCCATTGATGTGGATGGTGTCGTGTGTGCCTCTTGACTCCTTCCTGAAGTCCACGATTAGCTCCTTCGTTTTGGTGGTGTTGAGGAGCAGGTTATTTTCGGTGCACCATGTGGCCAGGTGCTGGATCTCCTCCCTATAGGCAGTCTCATCGTTGTTGCTGATGAGACCAATCACCGTAGTGTCGTCCGCAAACTTGACGATGGAATTAGATCCATACACAGGCTTGCAGTCGGCAGTGAAGAGGGAGTAGAGAAACGGGCTTAGCACACAGCCCTGTGGTACACCAGTGTTAAGAGTGATGGATGTGGAGCTTGCTGTTCATCCATGGCTACTTTCCTGTAGCTCAAACAATAGAGCGTGGCGCTGGCCAAGGTTCGATTCCCAGGGAAAGCAAGAACTGACAAAATGTAAAAAAATGTGTACCTTGAATGCAATGTAAGTAGCTTTGGATAAAAGCGTCTGCCAAATGCATAAAAATTTAAAAATGTAATGTTAAATAGAGCAGGTGAGTCCTGAACGAACATTCTGGGGTCTGTCAGTTAGGAAGTCCAAAATCCAGTTACACATTGAGGTATTGATGCCCAGGTCTCCAAGTTTAGCTATTAACTTGGTTGGGATGACAGTGTTGAATGCTGAAATGAAGTCAACAAACAGCATGCGTGCGTAAGTGTTCTTATTGTCCAGGTGAGTGAGCACAGAGTGCAGTGCCATGGAAACGGCATCCTCTGTGCTCCTATTGCTGCGGTAGGCAAACTGGTGTGAGTCCAATGTGGATGGTAGAGAGTATTTTAGGTGTTCCAGGACCAGCCGCTCAAAGCACTTCATGACGATGGGTGTGAGTGCCAAAGGGCGGTAGTCGTTAGGGCACCTCGGGCTAGAGTGTTTTGGCACTGGCACAATGGAAGTGCGTTTAAAGCATGATGGTACAGCTGCTTGGGCAAGAGACAGGTTGAAAATGTCTGTAAAAACCCCAGCGAGCTGCTCCGCACATGCCCTGAGAACACGACCAGGGATGTTGTCTGGTCCAGCAGCCTTGTGCGCGCTGATCCGGCTCAGTGACTTGCAGACATCTGTGGAGGAGAGTGTGATTGGTGGGTCAGCTGAGGGTTTGACCTTGGTGGCAGTTTCTCTGTTGTCTCTTTCAAAGCGAGCATAAAAGTAATTTAGCTTGTTCAGGAAGTTGACATCAGTGGCTGTGGGGGTGGAGTGGGTGGGTTTGTAGTCACTGATGGCCTGAATGCCCTGTCACATGCGTCGAGGGTCAGAGTTGGAAAAGTGACCCTCTATCTTTAGCTTGTAGCAGTGCTTGGCCTTTTTGATGCCCCTCTTCAGGTTTGCCCTGAACGTACTGTAGGCTTGTGCATCTCCTGATCTGAAGGCAGTATTGCGTGACTTCAGCAGAAGTCGCACTTCCCTGTTCATCCATGGCTTCTGATTTGGGTATGTGGTGATCTGTTTCTGGGTTGTAACACTGTCAATGGTGGTATTGATATGATCCAATACAGAGGAGGTGTAGGAGTCAATGTCCGTGTGAGCGCCACTGGTGGCTTGAGAAGCAAACACACTCCAGTCTGTGTGTAGAAACCTTTCCTGGAGTGAGGAATCAACCCCCGCAGGCCACACCTTGATGGTCTTAACTGATGGCTTCACACGGTTGATGAGGGGTGCATATTTGGGGGGTGAGAAACAAAGAAAGGTGATCTGACTGTCCCAGGTGGGGGAGGGGTGTCGCAACGTAAGCTCCAGCAATGTTTGTGTAAACATGGTCTAAGGTTTTATTTCCTCTGGTGTGGCAGGAAACATGCTGGTGAAACTTGGGTAGCTCTGACTTTAAGTTTGAATGATTAAAGTCACCTGCAACAATAAAAGCAGCTTCCGGGTGATCAGTCTGTTGTTTACTGATGGCTGCGTGAAGTTCTTTCATAGCAAGCTTGGCATCAGCATCCGGGGGAATATAGGCTGCAGTTATAATGGTGGAAGTGAACTCCCGCGGTAGATAAAACGGTCTACATTTAACCATGAGAAACTCGAGGTTAGCTGAACAATGACTCCCAACAATAGCAGAGTTTGTGCACCAGGCTTTGTTAATGTAAATGCACAATCCACCACCTCTGGTCTTACCGGAGCCATCTAATGTTCTATCCGCCCGGAGCGTGTGGCGTCCCGCTAGCTCAATAGCGGTGTCCGGTATTCCGCCATTTAGCCAGGTTTCCGAGAAGATTAGGACGTTACAGTTCAAAAGTTTCTTGCTGTGTGTGATGCTGAGTCGAATCTCCTCCATTTTGTTCACTAGCGACCGTACATTGGCAAGGAAAATACTGGGTAAAGAGAGCCGATGTGGGGTTAGCCTTAGCTTTAGCCTTAGCTTAGCTCTCAGTCCTCCGCGTTTCCCCCGCCTTTGTTTACGATCTCGACGCCGCCTGCGAGCACTTCCGCCCGGCCGGGTAGAGTGCATAGCCTCGGGTGTCCTAGCGATCTCAGGAAGGAGTCGAAGATTGTCCATAAAACTGTCGGAAATTCGCAAACCAATATCCAAAATCTCACCACGGGTGTACAATGTTAAGGCACAACTATTCTGAACGAACAGACCCGAGATAAGCAAGAAAAATCTACCCAATCTACCAGCAGAGTAATCAATATATAACTATATAGTTTATTGAATTACAAAAATGCTGTAATACTGTGATGGCTGACATTGTTTTGCAACATTGTGTTGTTACCACAATTGATGTCTTTTATGTCCATTTTTTCTCTCTTTCTTATATTTAACACTACTATTATGGATGTAATCTCTGTTTCACAAATTACGTTTTGTTTTTTATTAAAGCCATTATACCCAATTGTTGAATGTCTTTAATACAATTGCAGGCATCATCCAAATGTAAAGAAATGAGAAAATTACTGTAGTAACTTAAATAACCAAAAAGTTAATAAAGAGATTGCAAAACTAATCCATATGACTTAATCCTTTAGTCCAAAATGTTCTGAAGAGACACGATCGCTTTATATGATGAGCAGATTGAATTTCGGCTTTTATTCACATATTAGCAATTACCAACTCACACATCGGTTGTGGTAAACAGAAGCTCAAGCATGTTAACTTGACTTTTGACATTCTCGTGTTACGCAGCACGTTTGAGCTTCAGCAAGAACCAATGAAGTTCATTCTCGTGTTGCGCAGCACGTTTGAGCTTCAGAAAGAACCAATGAAGTTCATTCTCGTGATACGCAGCACGTTTGAGCTTCAGCAAGAACCAATGAAGTTCATTCTCGTGTTGCGCAGCACGTTTGAGCTTCAGAAAGAACCAATGAAGTTCATTCTCGTGATACGCAGCACGTTTGAGCTTCAGCAAGAACCAATGAAGTTCATTCTCGTGTTACGCAGCACGTTTGAGCTTCAGCAAGAACCAATGAGGTTCATTCTCGTGTTACGCAGCACATTTGAGCTTCAGCAAGAACCAATGAGGTTCATTCTCGTGTTATGCAGCACGTTTGAGCTTCAGAAAGAACCAATGAAGTTCATTCTCGTGTTACGCAGTACGTTTGAGCTTCAGAAAGAACCAATGAGGTTCATTCTTGTGTTACGCAGTACGTTTCAGCTTCAGCAAGAACCAATGAGGTTCATTCTCGTGTTACGCAGCACGTTTGAGCTTAAGAAAGAACCAATGAAGTTCATTCTCGTGTTATGCAGCACATTTGAGCTTCAGCAAGAACCAATTAAGTTAATTCTCGTATTAAAGCTGTAGTCTACGATGTTGAAAATCAGTCGAGAAAGCCTGAATTTTTAAAAAACTCATCCCGCCCCTCCACACGCCCACCCCTCCCCTCTGTGCTACCTGATCCCTCCCACCGGGAAACGACCTGAACAACGTCACTCAGTCAAGCAGGAGTAAACATCGGAACAGAGATGTACCATGTGCAATGTCGGATTCGCAGGTAAAGCAACATTTTAAGTTATTAAATGCACGTTAAACATAATGTATATTATAATGTCATTAGTAGCCAAGCTTAGGTTTTTAACACTATATAGCTAGTCTTTGTAGTCTACCGGAGTAATTTGAGAAAGCTGTTGATAACTAACGCCACTGGTTTAAAAACGGAAAAACTCAAATAGGTTTTAACAGCAATAAGTTGGTGTTTTGAGCGTGTGTATCGGGATTACTTATTATATAAAAGACGTTGTTGTTGTTACTTTTTTAGACCTCCCATGATAGCACACCTGACTCTCCGGCCGTGGGTCCTTCAACGCGGCCACCTAGACGACGGGGGCAATATCTTCATCTGAGAATTCACCACCACTAAAATAGGGAAAAACAACAACAAAAAACAACATCAATTGAAATATGCCTTTGGATTGTAAAGGGAGATCTCACATCCTTGTCTTTTGACTGTTTAAAATGTCTTCACACCCTGAGTTGAAAAGCAGACAACTCTCTTCCCCCGTGTCCTGAAAAGCTAAAAGGTGTCAATTTCATGGACATATATTGAAGCTATAGAAAGGTCTAAATTCGCACTTACCGGTCAGTATCTGATGAAACAATGGTTGAAGCTGCTGGAGCTAGTGGGGCTTTGAATCCCGTCTTCATTGGAGTAGATGAAACTGGTCCTCTCTCATAGCTGAAAGAAGTGAACACAAAGCCTTGAAGTAATGAACACATACAATTATGATTGATTGACGTCATTTACTTTCACAACATTGCTTAGTCGCTTCAATCTAATGACCTTGCTAATGACACATCATATGTAAAGTTGACTTTCGACACTTGAACTTAGTTGCTTCATCAACAATTCAATGTCACCATTGTCGTAACAAAATAGCTCAGAGGCACACGTTTGAGTTCACGCCCACGCAAGATTAGCAACACATGCAATGTTCTATCGGCTCGAACAGAAAACCGCTAACATTAGGTCTATTGAAATAGTCAAGCACTTCAAGAAATAGAATTACTTTGACCCGTGATAGGCGATGCTAAACGGCTAACATTCCAATGCCGACCGGCAGCATGATCATGTTGTCAGACTGATAAAAAGCTATTTATGTAATACACCATACCATAAAAGTATAAATAAATGCTTACCTGCTCAACAAAAAGTCAGCCATGTCAGCGTCGGTTTTAAGTCCAAGGTTTCTCTGAAGCTTCCTCCAACGGGCAATGGCGGACCCTATATTGATTCGGCTTTGAGTCCGGCGTTCTTCACATTTTTTTTTAATCTCTGCTCTTTCCTCAATTGATTTACGCTTCCTTCCAACCTTGACTGTTGGGGCGAGCAGAGGCCGCTTGCTGCTGTCTGTTTGGTTTTTCTCCATTGCTGAGTTGATGCTGCCTACTTGCCCACGAAATTTCATGTCGCAGGAGGGGGCGGGGTGGGGTGCGGTGGGTGGAGACGCGAGTGGAGCTGGGGATTGGATGAGAGCAGTTAACCAATGTAAGCCGTCCGGCCGGACAGCTTACATTGGTCAATTTCTCTGCGGGTGTACACCCAATAGAGTGAATGGATTTTTTTCATTCTTTTTTCTCTTCATATTGTTAGGATTGTACTGTAGAACCATAACCAGCATCTAAACAAGGTTATTAATAATGAACAATCTTTGAAATCGTAGACCATAGCTTTAAGCAGCACGTTTGAGCTTCAGCAAGAACCAATGAACTTCATTCTCGTATTAAGCAGCACGTTTGAGCTTCAGCAAGAACCAATGAGGTTCATTCTCGTGTTACGCAGCACGTTTGAGCTTCAGAAAGAACCAATGAGGTTCATTCTCGTGTTACGCAGCACGTTTGAGCTTCAGCAAGAACCAATGAAGTTCATTCTCGTGTTACGCAGCACGTTTGAGCTTCAGCAAGAAACAATGAGGTTCATTCTCGTGTTACGCAGCACGTTTGAGCTTCAGAATGAACCTCATTGGTTCTTTCTTGTGTTTACGCAGCACGTTTGCGCTTCAGAAAGAACCAATGAGGTCTGTTCTCGCACTTCAAGCAGGTTCTGTTTATGTTCGCTGATCAGTTCTTTTATGCAAAATAAATATTTTTCGATAGATATAGTTGCATAATTCAGTGATATAAATGATTGATTGATTTTGTGTTTAATGTTACTCAAAATAATTGATTTGTTTAAGCTACTTCTGTATTTTTCCTAATTTAAAGTCTGACTTCATGTCATAACGTTTAATGTGGAAGTCCGCTCCATGTTAAATAAAACCACTTTAATTAGGACACTCACATGACATTCTTCAAAAATATCATTAATTTCTTTAGAGATGTACATTTTAATAAGGATCACATGAGCTTTGAGAATGAAACCAACCTGTTTGTTCATCAGTATCTTCTTTTTTCAGACTGATTGTTTCTTCAACCTTCATGTCTTCACTCTCCTCTTTAATAAACGCCAACTTTGTTTGTTCCTCAGTATCTTCTTGTTTCAGACTGAATGTTTCTTCAATCCTCAAGTCTTCACTCTCCTCTTTAATTAACGCCATCTTTGTTTGTTCCTCAGTATCTTCTTGTTTCACACTGAATGTTTCTTCAATCTTCATGTCTTCACTCTCCTCTTTAATAAACGCCAACTTTGTTTGTTCCTCAGTATCTTCTTGTTTCACACTGAATACTTCTTCAATCTTCAAGTCTTCACTCTCCTCTTTAATAAACGCCATTTTTATAATAGATGTGGATCTCAGTCGCTTCACCATGAGTTTTTCTGTGTCATGTTTAAGATGAGAATAATTACCAGAAAGAAAAACAAATTTAAATAAACTAAATATCTGGGTGCGTCTTTATCAAAGTAATACCACCCCCAGCAGTACAAATTAATAACAAAACACAAACTATACATAAAGGTGGTATTTAATGATTTGTACTATAATACATTTTATTACATATTACAATCAATTTTCAAGAAAACATTTTCAGTAATTAATTAGACATGGGTTTGTGTTCTCCTTGCATTCACACTGGTTTGACCAGCAGGTCTCGTCATTGTGCGATTCATTCGAGCTCTCATGCTACGTTCACACCAAACGCGAATAGAGTGTCTGGCGCGAGTGATTTCTAGGGCTGTAATCAACCAAAGAAAATCTTGGTCGACTGAAGACCTGAAATTTTCGACTAAAAATTATGTTAGGAAGAAAAACTTTAAATGAATTAGCTGCGCACTGTGCGCAGTACTTGTTGGCCTTGTTGTCTGCCTAAATGAATTATAAATAAACATAAAATACTAGTAGACTATTTGCACTATATTAAATCGTTTTTGACCTGATTATTTTGCACTGAAATGAGTCTGACACACAAGTCTGTGGCTCTGACAGCATTGCATCATGTGCACCTGCGCAATATCATAGCCTATGATTTCCGAAAATATAGTACTATGTTGTCAACTAGTGATATCATCACAAGAACTTTTTAGGAATATGCAACATAATTTAGACAATTGTTTTTGTCATATGTATTAGGGCAGATGACGTGACGCATGTTTTTTCTGTAATTAAGTGTAAATGTTTACTGAATTGCATTTCTCAACTAAAACAACACATGCCAGTGGGGCATAGAACTTCATTTTATTTCAATATTATGATTATGGGACGTAAAATTTGGTGTTGTTCATATTTCAAGGTGAATAGCAAAATGTCCTGCGGTGTGACTGTAACATTGATGACTCATCAAATGTAAATATTAGTAAAACAAAGCAGAAATGTTTGGAGCAGCTAATAAACGCCTTGGCATTATTTTGCATGTATTTACTTAATTAACTTAAGTTTTCAAAATGCTAAAAAGTACAAAAATAATATTTACAGTACATTTAGTTTTGAAACACAAATGCTGTCCTGCAGTGTGTCATAGGATATTAGATTTTTGTACTGGCAGTTACATGGACAGCCATAGGGGTCTTTTATTCAAGCCCCCTACCAGGAAATCCCCCAGATGTTTGGATGTGCTAAAGAGGTTAAAAGGTGAGTGTTAATCTCTTATTAATTTGATAAATTTCATCATTTCTGTCAGACCATGAACGTGTCCATTTTTGATAGTCCTGTGGTGTGACTGATCTAGTTAGAGAAAAAAGAAAAATATTTTACAAAAAGAATCATATTCAGGTTTAAAACAATTAACTTATTCAGTTTCTGTAAGGCCCAAGGTCAGTCTTGTATAGCAATGACTCAAAATAGTGGCAAAGGTGAAAAAGTCCTGTGGTGTGACAGCCCGTCCTGTAGTGTGACATAATTAAGTCAGATGTCTAGCTAGATTCTCGTCTGTTATGTTTCCAATATTAAACATAAATATATATCTGTCTCTTTATATATATATATATATATATATATATATATAATAGGGAAATTGAGTTCGTGAAAAATTCTCTAAGACGTACACTTGTATAGAAAACATCAACAGCTGTCTCTGTTACATCAACAGATATCAAGAAAAGAAGTGAAGAAGTGAAGTGACGTGTGGCCAAGTATGGTGACCCATACTTGGAATTTGTGCTCTGCATTTAACCCATTCAAGTGCACACACACACACACCGTGAACACACACCCAGAGCAGTGGGCAGCCATATTGCTGTGGCGCCCGGGGACAATTGGGGGTTCGGTGCCTTGCTCAAGGGTCTCACCTCAGTCGTGGTATTGAGGGTGAAGGAGGGCGCTGGTTATTCACTCCCCCCACCGACAATTCCTGCTGGACCTGAGACTCGAACCCACAACTTGTTCCGGTTACAAGTCAGACTTGTAAACATGAGACCAAAACATGAGAGCAAAGCTTCGTGAGGAATGGAAGAAGACTATGGGCCCTGTCCCAAATGGCACACTTCATGTGCACTTTCGGTCTTGTGGATTTACAATGGCCGCTGCGTGCGCGTGTTCGTTAAGTCCATGAGACCACAGGGTGTCCCATTGGTCATTTAAGGTCTCAGAAGGGTGCTCGTGAGCGACCCCTTTGAGGTCAATATGCACCCTCGATGCGCACTTCTGCCGAGCCCGCACTGGTGCGAGCTACGCAGTGGACTTCTTCCCGGCAGTCAAAGCGGCGTTACGTTGTGAAAGTGCGTACTCAGAGGAAAACCGTGAGGGTTTAAGGTGTCATTTGGGACAGGGCCAAAGGCAAGGAACAGAAAGAAGAAGGAGGATTTGGCAGCCATTTTGGATATTACTCCCCCATCACCCGAAGAAATTGATGTGTCCTTTAGTCCAGTTCATCTTTCTCCTGCTCATGGTTCTATTTCCCCAATTCCAAGCCCCCCCCCCAAAAGGTTTGTCCACCCAAGTTGACCTCAAAAATTAAGAGGCTGGAAAGAGAAAACAAGGAGCTAAAAGCAATGCTCAATGGCATGAAAAAAGCCAATAGTAAAAAGAGGGTTCAAAAGCATCGCTGGAATAAAGCTAAGCAAGCACGTCAACCTACCCTCAGATCTTCGACAAAAAGAGCTGCGACTCAAAAAATTATTCAGAATGTCTTGTTCACTATGTTTTTAGTTCAATTTCATACACTAAGTAATAAGATTGTACTGATATGTTGTATTTTCATTAATGTTCAAATAGAGATGCAAATAAATTTGTTTGTTACAAAAGTATTCAATAAATTTCACCATAAATGTTCATACAGTGTCTCATTTCGTCCTGTGGTGTGACGGGATGTCCTGTGATGTGACATCACTTCAAACACAATTAAACTACTTTTACAATGTTAACTAGCTTAAATAATTATATACATTTGAAAATGTTGCATAATATAACTATATTAAAAAATTATAAACATTTTCAAATATTTTTTCTAATTTTACACAATATTTCCACTGGAGTGAGTGGTAAAAGATGGCACAAGCAAAGAATATATTCAAAAAACAGCTGTGAAAAAAAATATATGCAGAATTTTAATGATCATTCTTTAAGAATACTTGTTAAACTTAAAACATACCTGATTTGTATTTGAAATTAATCATATTTCAATATTTGAATTTTATAGTATTGTCATGTCACACCGCAGGACATATTTTGCCTGGAGCTGTGAGAAAAGCTTAATAAATTACATGACGAGAAAAAAAATATGCTAACCTCTAACAGTTTCAAAAACAACAGTATTTGAACTTTACAAATTCATACAATTCTCGAGCAATTTAGAACTTTGTTTAAAAAAATGCTGTTTCACCCTTATTTGTCATCTACCCATTATAAAACTGACAGACACTATAATTTCAGCTGCTCTGTGCAGCTCGAACACAGGATCAGCTCAGCTTCGCGGCTGAGACACGAATAGACTATTAATAACTAAAAGCCTTTACTCTTAAACACAAAAGGCACGCCCACTTTAATAAAAAAGGAATATTTATTAAACAAGCCAGATCAAGAGCAGAAACTCAATAAAGTGCATAACTGAAAAATAAAGCATAAACTCAAAACTATTACAAACAGTGGCCACAGCGCATCGCGCATTAGGCTCCAAATAAAAAAACATTGAAAAATGGCAATTCTGATATGTTCATGTAGCCTACTCAAAACAGACGGGGCAACCTAACGCAGACAAGTTAGCTTACCGTTTTTAGGTGATATGACATGTTTGTCGTCGAGCTGTGATATGCAAACTGTTGCTTGCAAAATCTGCATTCGTCTTTTTTCCCCATTTTCTATTTTTAAAAAAATCCTGCCACACTGCCGCTGTCTTTGTTGACATAGTAAGGGGTGTCCAAACTCGGTCCTGTAGGGCCACTGTCCTGCAGAGTTTAGCTCTTACTTGCCTCAACACGTCTGGAAGTTTCTAGTATGCCTAATAAGACCTTGATTAGCTGGTTCAGGTGTGTTTAATTGGGGTTGGAGCTAAACTTTGCAGGACAGTGGCCCTCCAGGATCAGGATTGGACACCCCTGACATAGTAGAAGAGGACTGACTAGGAAAACGCTCTCACAATTAAATAAATAATATACAGCAAAGTAGCCTAACGTTACTTCAATCTGTCTCTCTTCTCCAGTGGGTTGGGCTAATCCAAAAGAAGTGAAAACAAGGGGGGTGTTCTGAAGACAGACAGTTACCTGTGAAACGGGTGCTCTGAAAACACCCCCATTAGCAATTATGCTGCGTTCACACCAAACGCGAATAGAGCGTCAAAATCGCGTCTAGTTTCACGCGCAAACATTTTGAATACATTCGCGCGTCCGCAGCGAGTTGGACGCACGTAGAAATCGAGCGCTGGAAGCAAAATTGACGCGCGTTCAAGGCACTCCAGGAGAAATATGTCATAAAACACCACTCTGCCTCTTTTCATTTTCATTAAACATATATATTAAGCATTAATAGCCACACAAATGTGGTCCAGGCAACTCCTACATTATCTTCACTGCATGTATATTTAAATATCCTTAAAATTTTTCAACTTGGGCGTCAGACGTGAATTCGCTTTAAACGTTAAGTCAATGGAAAGGCGCGTTGACGCGCGTCTGGAGGTCCCGCGGCGCGAATGACGCAAATTGAGCGCCTTGCGCGTTACACACGAGTGGTGCTTTTGTGCATTCACGCGTTTGAAGCAAATTCGCGTCTGACGCCCGAGTTCAAAAATGTGATCTTTGGCGTCAATTCGCGCCGCGCTAACCAATCAGGAGCCTGCGCGCTGCGGTCACGTGGTAAAGTGACGTGATGAGAAACCCTGCATATTTTAAAAATACTACTATTGTGTCACAAAATTTTTAAGTTTTAAGACTTTTTCAGGTGAGAATGTAGTTGTTTAACCCAGGGGCGTAGGAACGACTTTGACTTTGGGGGGGACATTTTGGCCACTATGAATCAACGTCCATCCCACCATAACAGTAATATACAGTATGGTGACATGGTACAACATGTATGTTTTGCTCATGTGACAATGTAACGGGAAAACAAGTTTCTGCATATTGAAATGTGCAGTAAGTGCTCATTTATTTCACCCCCATTTCCTTTAAAAAATCTATTTTGCACTAGGTACACAAAATACTTCCTCTCAGCGCCTTTTGGACAAAAATGTCCCCATTGGAACCCATATAATTTTTTAATCTCATTGCCATTTAACTATAAAAGGATGCAATCTTTGTTAATAGGCTTTTCTGTTGGCAGAAAATAGGCTAAAACAAACTTGCCCTCAAATAGAATAGATAGACAAAACAGCATATTAATAGCCTAATAGAGATTGAACAGGCTACTCCAAACTGCGATTATTCTGGTTAAAATGTTTTTTTTTTTTTTTTTTTTTTTACAAATGAAAAATGTATGCATATAACATTTTATATATTAATGTTTATAATTAATGAGAGTAATAATAATTATTATATTCGATAAATACAAATATTTAACAAAACTTGAAATATTACTATTACAATAACATTAAATATAAAAAAATAGAGTATTTAAGAATAAATAAACAATATAATAATATTAACATTTATATTTTACAGAAAACTGCTGGGTTACCTGTTGCAGACAGCATATGACTAAATATCATTAGAAAGGTCTAAGGATTTAAAGGTGAACTATGTAGGATTTTTGCAGTAAAATATCCAGAAACCACTAGGCCAGTGTTATATATTTTGTTCAGTTGAGTACTTAGAATATCCCAAATGTTTCCAACTATTTGTAAATCGTGAGAAATTGCTATTTTAACCAAGGAACCGGGACGTGTGATTGCGCCTGTCGATTGCGTCATATCTGCGTCACCCTCGGTTTCCGGTTTTATCTGTGCTTTTTATCTGTGATATCAATTTCTTAAAGTCTATGTATTTAATATGCAATATGAGCCTCTTATGCATCCACTGCGGGGGAAAAACTGTACATTGGAGAAAAACATGGATTGTCATATAGATTTATTTAGAGATAAGTATTATTTTTCTTATTTGTTACCCAAACGTTTAATTCATACTGGATGCCCTTGAGCAGAAACTCCACATTTGCCTCAGAGAAGTAATCCTAAAGCTAGCGATGTAGGCTAAACAGAAGATAGAAACGCTTTGACTGATGAAATAAACAAGACAATAAACACGACTGCATCAAGATATGGTGTATTTGAGTTCTTCAAGCCTTCACTATTTTCATAATAATAAGGTATGCAGTGGTGATTGAGTGCAGACTTTATTACTGTATAGAATAATATAAAACAATGCTTGTCTGCCTCATTCTGTCCAACAAAATACAACGTTATTAAACGTAGACGTATTTTGCGGGCAGGTAATTGCCTTTATCACGAGGATTTGTGGTTTTATCACCGCATACGTGTACCAACACCAATATTCCCCAGAAAGAACTACAACACACCGAACGAACGCTCTAAGGGCGGCATAGCAAACACTCTAGAGCTCCGCTTTGTAGTTTACCATTTTGCTACTGTGTAATGTTAATAACTTTAATAACGTTAATAAGGTTTTAGACTGAATGAAATTTAAGACCTCGGATGAAAATCTGGCCGTTTTTAAGACATTTTAAAGCTTTAAATTAAAAAATAAAATAAAATTTTGACATTAAGACCCCGCAGGAACCCTGTAATTTCAACTGCTTGACTGAGACTAATTTACCTCATACAAAGTCGAGTCATATTCCATTTCAAAGCTGGTGCGCACCGGTAACGTATTTGTCAGAGCCATAGAGAGAGAGAGTTGCGACAACTCCATAGACTCCAATGGAACGTTTTTTTTTACAGCAATGGCGGCTCGCGGAGACTCTCAATAGTTCCCGGAAGTAGCAGCCGCGCCATAGAGTTACAGCAGAACAGACCGTTTGTGATGCACTTTTAAAAGGTAAGACGTTTAATCAGTAAGATTTTAAATGATCAGCACATTTTAATCAAAATAACTTGTACATTAAAGCCTGCTTGTGTAGATTATTCATCATTAAAAAAATATATATTTTAAAAACAACATCGCTGTAACTACATACTCATGCTACATACACATGTCGATGTGTAATAAAATTATTGAAAATCAATGCATTTATTGACTATTAATTACCAAAAAGCGCAGTTCTGTCACTGTGACTATCAATTTGAATTGCCCGTCAAAGCACTTCCTGGAACTATTCGAGGTCTACATGAATCACGTGACTATCAAGCGTTTTGAACTTCCGTTGTCGCAACTCTCTCTCTCTATGGCTCTGGTATTTGTATGTTCCTAGTGCAGTGCTTCTCAAATAGTGGGGCGCGACCCCCAGGGGGGGCTCGAAGCGACACCAGGGGGGGCGCGCGAGTCCCCGGGGAAAATACTTTTTCAGGAAGTGTTTTTTTTGCCCCGAACAAGAGCACACATCAAAGAGCAGGAGATTTGAAGTGTAGATAACAAACACCATGGAAAAATATTTAACAGGGATGAAAAGAAAGTCGGAGAGAGACGGAGATAATGAGGGAAACACGTTAAGCCTCCCGAAAGCTAAGACGAGGAAATATGACGAAGCGTATGTTGCGCTTGGCTTCACTGCGACTACGGTGGGAGACGAAGAAAGACCGGTATGTTTACTGTGTCTAAAAA
This sequence comes from Gobio gobio, assembly GCF_949357685.1. Taxonomy (NCBI): domain Eukaryota; kingdom Metazoa; phylum Chordata; class Actinopteri; order Cypriniformes; family Gobionidae; genus Gobio; species Gobio gobio. The sequence goes on along the minus strand of NC_137101.1, from coordinate 39,504,628 downwards.
TGTTGGCAGCGGACAGTATGAAGCCTAATAAATTAAGGCGTCACTTACAGACATTACACCCCAATCACGCTGATAAGCCGCTTGAGTTTTTTCATCGAAAACGTGCTGAATATTGCGACAATCGTCCCGCTTTGTGAATGCAACTTCAGTAAACCAGCGAGCACTGGGGGGGCGCGAAATGTTTTCTTCTTCCTAGGGGGGGCGTGACAAAAAATAATTGAGAAGCACTGTCCTAGTGTAATGTTAACTTCTCTCTGCCAATCAGATGCTCCGAGTCCGACTATAGGTGAAAAGTGAAGAATATGAATCTGGTGGGCGAATGGTGGTTATTCAAATACTGTATAGCATGAAATGGGACATATCCAGGGCTTAATTTGAGCCGGAACACGCCGGAACATGTTCCGGCACCTCCGATGTTGGATCCGGAACCTTTTTTATTGAATCCGGCACCTCATATGTCACTATTCAAATTAATCGTCAAAAAAAAAAAAAAAAACTATTTGTGTAGTGTTCAATGTTATTGGTCGTGTTCGTATTTATTCCCTATGAAAGTTCCATAAAAAAATGTGTTCAACTTTCGATGCGTTTTGAGGTGAATGTTTAATTTAGAGTAAAGCCCCGTTCACACCGCCAGCGATTTTGTCGCTGCCTGTCGCTGGCGGGGCTTCAGACAGAGGAGAGGGAGGGGAGAGGGACGACGAAAGGTGAAGCACTTAAAGTGACACATGCTATTCGCGCTTGTTGTGAAGCCTTGAGATCGCTGTTAGCCTCGCCCTCGTTTGGTAAAAATGTCAAAAAGACAACAAAGTTTGCTTAATTTTTTTAAATACGCTGGCCAGTCAGATCCCAAACAAATAAAGATCGTGTCCGCTGATCACAGGAGCAGTAGTACGCCTACAATAGGGCTCGGGCGCTGCGTTGCATTCTGGGACGTGGCGGCCATGTTGATGGCCTCGCGAATGTAAACATACAGCAAATCGAACGAGGAGAAGCAGAGTTGGGAGAAAGAAAAACTATGTTAAAATCCCGAAAAGGATGTGGAATTTACCGGGATACGTTAAATAGGGAAGCCAGGGACCGGTATATGGACAAAATTGGAACTATTAACGGTTTGGATTTATATGAAATTTGCAGTTCACAAATGGATGGGTTCAGGAGCTGCAGACCATGAAGCCTATGTAACGTTAACCTTTTACCTTGAAGCATTCTGCACCGTTCTGTGTTCTCGGGTTGCACTACTTGCAAATAAACACTGAAAAATATCTGATTGTGTGACACTTCTTGCTTTTGCACATTATACGGTTATTGCGATTGTGTGACACTTCTTGCTTTTGCACATTATATTGATTTAAGTATATTTATTTTGAAGATTGTGGGTATGGATGCAACAGACACTTATAGCTGTATTTAATGCACATTTATTTTATTTCAACGCTAGGGCTCATGTTTGTCAGAGCACAACATACATACACAATCTTATAGAGGAATGTCATGTCTTCGTCCTTGCTTGGCAACACCATGTGAATCGGTACTTTATCTGACAAAATAGTGTACTTCTTGCGGACGGTTACAATCACCCTTTCCACGTGAATTCGGAGGTGGGCATTTTTTCTTGTGCTCCCCACATCTCTTGCATCCAGCTGACAGCGTTCTTTTGTGAAAGCAGGGATCTTTACCTCGGCACACATAAGTCCCACACACTGTCCTTTATGTCAAAGCCGCGATCAGCCAACACCATATCCCCAGGTAACAGTTTGTCTTACAAGCGCGATCCAAGCGAGCCGACGACTCTTTGTTACCTCGGATACTTGGTCTCCGTGGTTGTGTCTCCAAGCAGGAAAGCGGTGGAAAGTTAATCCATTTTCGAACTTTTTCCCATGGCGATTATGTGATCTAGTGTTACACCCCACAATGCAGCAACGGTTTACAATGGTTTCCAATAATAACGCCAAATTAAGACACACGACTGAGAGGGAGCACGTCTATAAACAGTGCGCAGTAGTCCGAGTAGCAGCAAATGAGGCCATCAACATGGCCGCCACGCAAAGTAATGACGTCATACGCCCGAGCCCTATTGATGCTGCTAAATCTGCACCTATCGTTAGCGGGGATGATGATGACCCACACGGGGAAGGGGATGAAGATGACGACGAGACGGCTGATGGGCACTTTGAATCTGCGAGAGATTGTGATGCCGACGAAGCAGACATTTGTCGGGGACACTCAAACTTGGCAAATCTGGACGGACGCTCAGTTTACAGAGAAAAAGAAAAGTTATCCCTGGCTTATAATGGTCAAAACTGGACTGGGCTGTGCCATTTGTAAAAAAAGTGGGATCACTTGGTCCGGAAAAAACTGCAGGTTTGAAACTGGCAAAAGAGTGGATCTCGGGCTCAGTGACATCATCTGCGCCCGATTTAAAAAAAAAAAGCAAAGAGCCTTAAGGAAAAAGGTTTTTGAGCATGGGAGTACTAAAGCACATGTAATGGCATCAAATATTTGTGATAAAGCAAACGAAAATAAAATTTCACATAGTAGAATAGGCCTATATGAAATTTCACATAGTAGAATATATATATATATATATATATATATATATATATATATATATTTTCTACTATGTGAAATTTCATTGTGTTTATTTAAGTCCCACAATAGCCTGTTGCTGTTTATCTGGATGGAGTGTTTTTCTTTTTTTTTTCTTGGTTAATTTAATATTCCGAAAAATAACTGCTTGTGAAAACAATTCATGCAGTGTATTTTTTTACATTTCGCACCCGTGCAGTGCATGTTCTGAAATAAAAATAAAAATTGCCTTGAATAGGCTACACGCGGCCTTGTTTGTTTTGCGGTCTATTGACGCAATGCTCTGCTGATGCGAGCCGCGAGAAAGCCATAGTCGGTTGTAGAAAGGATACCATCCAATGCAACAAATATATTTAATGGCTAATGTATTCATAGGCCTATGCTGAGTTTAATGTATTTATGATTAGATGCGCTGCAGTTCACGCGCAATGCAAGTGAACGCGGCGCACCGGTGCCTCAATTTCACGATTATTATATTGTCTGTTATATTTGCTTTTTATTTATTAAATACAAGCAATTAGTTAATGCAACATTTACTAAAATTAATATACAATTTATACAAAACGAAATTTGTTTCAAAGAAAGACTTTTTCTACAAAGCAAAACTTAATGAAAGTGGTAAAAAATAATGTCACCCGCATATATATATATATATATTTAAAATATAGGCCTATATTTTATTTATATATGATGATCGTTATCGGTAGTGATATTGTTTATTATTGCAAATGTTTTTCATTTGTTTAATAAATCTAATAATTCTGACTGGGCACATCACTATAGTCATAACTTTTATTTCTATCTCAAATGATTTTTAATAACTTGGCTGAGAAAAAAAAATGATAGGGGGTACGTTATTGAACAAAGATTGAGAAGCACTGCTATAGGCAGTGTAAAAAATGTTTTGTTCCGTTACCTCCAACCTGCGTTTTGAGTCGCCGGATCCACCCCCCCTCTGCGCTCCGGGACCTCCCACTTTACAAATTAAGCACTGGACATATCACTCTGGCTTTGAATTGCTGGCGAAACCGAATATCATCTTTGTCGCACTCGCGCTTTCAAAATAAAAGTTCCAAATGTACAGTTTTTGTCCCTGCGCTAATTTTTGGGTGGGACACATGCAGCATTTTCAAATATTGAGGGGGACACGTCCCCCCCAGTTCCTACGCCAATGGTTTAAAGCTCAAATCTGTGGTTTATATATAAAGAGAGCGCCTATTTAAAAAAATAATCTTGTGTTTTTGGAGTTGTGAGATCCAGGCAATCACCGGGCAATCACTGCTCATAACCCCGGCGAAGGCAGCCTTTCCTCGGCCAGTCCTTCTGCCGTCTGCCGCTGGCTCTGATGTCCTGTAGTGGTTCGTCTTGTGTAGATCTAACGGTCGATCTTTGCTCTCATGAATCTATAATTTGTTGTCTGCCAAATCGTTTTGACTGAGGGCAAAGAGAAGTTTCATAACTTTATTTTTTAAGGATATTTAAATATACATGCAGTGAAGATAATGTAGGAGTTGCCATTGACACATTTGTGTGGCTATTAATGCTTAATATATATTTTTAATGAAAATGAAAAGAAACAGAAGTGTTTTATGACATTTCTCCTGGAGCGCCTTGAATGCGCGTCTATTTCGCTTCAAACACTCAATTTATACGCGCGTCCAATTCGCCGCGGACGCGCGAAAGGATTCAAAATGTTCAAGCGTCCAACTAGCCGCGATTTTGACGCTCTATTCGCGTTTGGTGTGAACGCAGCATTAGAAGCATTTGATTCAATTGACTAGGAGTATTAAAAACCTTCTTTTAATCCATCAACTTTCTCCAGTGTCCGAGTTCGTGTTTACGATGAAATGATTCACAATATACGACGCGAGATGAGACGCACCTTTTCTGTTTCTCATGTGTGGATTGGACGTTTAGATTTAAATTGCATTATTACTGTTAGAGAAATAATACAATTGTGCATTTAATGAGAAAGATTTCGTTTTAGATCTCCTCTAATAATGATAAAAATCGACTGAACGCTATTAATTTATATCGATCCAAACACGTTAAATGTTTTAAAACACAAACCTTTCTTCAGCCGATTCACAACTAACGCAGGGTCGCGACGCAGACTTATGACGTCACATCGCCAGACCAAAATAAAAGTCCTGTTCACAAGTTGCTGTCTAAAATCACAAAGTAGCCCATAGCCCATAGCCTTTCTATCCTCTGGTTATGCACACTTGGTCCAACCAGAAAACGAGTCAGTGCATGAGAATAATAGCAAAACAGCGAGCGGAGTAGAAAAAGTGGTACAGATAGAAGGCTGTTCTAACTCTACCTAATCTTACCTGAGTGTTCCTGTGCGAAGATTTTAATATTTAAAAGTAGATTAGATTTAAAAATGCATTTAATAAATGAAACTGAAAACATGTATTGATGTGACAATTTAATACAATAGAAACAAAACATTAATGCCACGATTTTAATATTCATACATGGGAATTGGTACACGTTCACACTTGGATACATTTTAGTTTCTTGGATCACGTTTTAGTGCTGTCAATATGTCAGTATTGTATGTTTTAGAGCTGTCAATGTGTCAGTATTGTAAGTTCTCTTTCATAAGTTCACTCGACGCTGCGTCACTTTAATGACGTAATGGGACGCCCTCTGGGTGTGCCGATTGTCTGAAGCCCTTATAGAATCATGCCAATTGATTGGCTGATGGCGCGCACGTCGCCCCACTTGACGTAGTCACCTATATTAGCGCGCGCGCGCCATCTGCTCCTCAGATTTCTCTGCCTTCACGAAGCGGCCATTTCATGCCCTTCGGTTCTCGATTTTTCTGGCCCAAAATTCTAGGATTTCAGTCGATATCTACCTCAGCACTTCAGCGACCGCGGATTGTGGAACTTTGTTCTCCTTGTGGTGAAGTACTTTGGAATTCCGACGTTGCCCACCGCCGTGCACTCGCTTCATCGCGATCGACGATCCCCACAGTAAGTGTGTTAAATGTCTGGGATTTCCTCACGCACGCGACGTGGTTCAGGGGTTCTCTAACTGTAAATACTGCGATAACCTCCTTCTCAAAACCCTCCGCTCGAGGCTCGCGGTTTTTGAGAGGGAGTCATCCGTTTTTCCCCGTCGCGCTCCCGAGGCCGCACAGGCCTCTCTTGGATCCGCGACCTGGGGTTCGGATGTAGAGCTCGAGGATGTGGAGTGCGAGCAGACGGGCCTCGCCCTTTCTCTCCCTCTCTCCCCCGAGCACGTGCGCGGGACTCCGCCTGTGGAATACTCGCATGATTATCTCTGTCCCAGCCCGGAGGCACGCGATTCGGTTTCCTTCGGGCTGGAGGATGTCATTTTCACTGCAGCATCCGACTCCGAGGATTTCGGTGCTGCAAATACTGACAACGCTCTCCCGCCAAGCGGCCAGGAAGCGCGGCCATCAGCGGCATATGACGAGCTTGTGGATGTACTCGCGCGCGCTACACAGAAGCTCACCATCGAGTGGCCGGATGAACCCCGCAAAGCTCAATCTTCTCGGTTGGATGAGAGATTCCTCAGCGGCCCTAATTCTAGGCCTCCGCGGAGGAAGCTACCATTCTTCAGTGATCTACACAGTGAGATTTCCAGATCCTGGAAGCAGCCGTTCTCAGCCCGTCTAACTAACGCGGCAGCCGCTGATTTCACCAACCTCGTGGGTTTTGAGGAACAGGGCTATTCCGCGATTCCCGCGGTTGAGGACACGCTGGCCACTCACCTCGCGCCATCTTCAGCTCCCTCGTGGAAGTCCCGCCCCCTTCTTCCCACTAAGCCGTGTAGGACCACTTCTGCCCTCATTGGCAAATCCTACATGGCGGCTGGTCAAGCTGGCATGGCCCTTCATACTAGGGCCATTCTCCAGGCCTATCAGTCGGATGTATTGAAGGAAATGGACGAGGGCACCGGTTTGACACTGGAAGCAGTGAAGGAGCTTCGCAAAGCCACGGATTTGGCGTTACGGGCTACTAAACACACAGCTCGCGCTGTAGGACGCTCTATGGCGGGCGCGGTGGCGGCGGAGCGCCACCTATGGCTCAATCTGACTGAGATTCGCGATAAGGAAAAAGTTTTCCTTATGGACGCTCCGATTTCTCAGTCCGGATTGTTTGGGGAGGTGGTTAATACTGTGGTTGAGAATTTCAGATCTGCAAAATCGCAGTCTGCCGCTCTTAAGCAGTTCATGCCGAGGAGAGCGAGGGACGCTCCTTCCCCCTCCCCCTCTCAGTCCAGAGATCGCCCCTCTTTCAGAAGAGAGTTTACCGCCAGGAGGAGCGACCAGAGTCATCCTCCACCCACCACGGTCTGGGGAGCTCGCGGTCGTCCATTTCCCCGTCAACGTCCTCACAGACGCATCGACCCAAAGCGGCCCAGCAAACCTTCTGCTTCGGCCACTTTGAGTCGCTTCTGACCCTCTGGTCAGAAAAGGGGGAGCTGCAGTTCACGACCGGGGCTGGGTCAGACCGCGCACGCGTTTCTGCCCACCCCCCACCAGCTCTCCCTATCCAGCTCTGTCATTTCCGCCGCCCAGCGCGCTTCGGAATACAGAACCAACTCTATCCTCGCCTTTTCCGGCGCTGAAGGAGGGAGACGCTGTTTGCTTTCTCCCCTCACGTCTGATTGGCTCACCATCCGCCGCTCGTCCAGACGGAGACACATCCGGTCTTCTCCGGGAACCAGAGCGGCCCAGCCTTCCACTGCCTACTCCGCACCAGGAAGCCACGTGCCCTCCTCTGCGGATGGCCACACCCCCCTCAGAGGTCCAGCTCGACACCCTATCTCAGGTATATCCACCGCACCTCATCATACCTCCCACTTTGTCAAATTTCTTCCACGAGTGGAAGCTTTTGCCAGGGATATCATCCTGGGTCCTCCGCACGATTCAGTCGGGCTACACGCTTCAGTTCTGTCGCAACCCTCCTCGCTTCGATGGGGTCGCTCAAACGGTAGTAAACAGTGCCTCTCAGGCTTCTGTGCTACAACAAGAGCTCTCTTCTCTCCTCCTAAAGGGGGCAATAGAGGAAGTTCCGGCAACAGAGGAGAAATGTGGCTTCTTCAGCCGTTATTTCCTTGTTCCGAAGAAAGACGGCAGTCTGCGTCCTATCCTGGACCTCCGCCGCCTGAACTTCACCCTCTACAAAGGGAAGTTCAAGATGCTAACGATAAAGACTATCTTATCTCAGATACGTGCGGAGGACTGGTTTGTCACTATAGACCTGAGAGATGCTTACTTCCATATTCAGGTTGTCAGACGACACAGGAAGTTTCTCAGGTTCGCCTTCAAAGGAAAGGCTTATCAATACAAAGTCCTTCCCTTCGGCCTTGCCCTGGCACCAAGGATGTTCACGAAGTGTATGGATGCTGCTCTGGCTCCGCTGAGGCTCCAGGGCATCCGTATTCTCAATTACCTGGACGACTGGCTCATTCTGGCCCACTCCAGGGAGTTAGCCTATCATCACAGAGATGTCGTTCTTTGACACGTTCAATCTCTTGGCTTGAGAGTGAACACCGACAAGAGCGTTCTTACTCCGGCTCAGCAGACCACCTTCTTAGGTGTTCGTCTGGATTCCGTTCCGATGCAGGCCCGTTTGGCCCCTGCTCGGATTTCCAGTATCACAACATGCTTAGTCCGCTTCAGGCTAGGCCATCATGTTTCTGTGGGTACGTGTCACAGGCTCCTGGGTCTCATGGCCGCAGCTTCCCCGGTGCTTCCCCTGGGACTGCTCCATATGAGGCCCTTCCTCTGGTGGATGAAACGCTCAGGGGCTCGGTCAACAGGATCGGCCCTTCGCCTATTGAAGGTGTCACGCGGCTGCTTTCGTGCTCTATCAATGTGGCGAGACCCTCTCTTTCTTCAGAAAGGGGTCAAGATGGGGGCTGTTTTCCGTCGCCAAATGGTTACGACGGACGCCTCTCTTACCGCCTGGGGTGCGGTATTTGAGGGCAGACCAGCTATGGGGATCTGGGAGGGGGAAGTTCTCTCCTGGCACATAAATTGCCTGGAGTTGAGAGCGGTATCCCTGGCCTTTCAACATTTTCTCCCCTCACTCAGGGGGCATCATGTCATTGTCAGGACCGACAACATGGCAGTGGTGTCTCACGTAAATCGCCAGGGAGGATCACGGTCGCACACCCTGGACAGGCATGTGCGCCGACTCCGGCTGTGGTCTCAGGACAAGTTTTTGTCCCTGAGAGCAGTCCATGTACCCGGAGTCTTAAACCTCGCTGCAGATTATCTGTCGAGACAGAAGCTCCGGTCGGAGGAATGGATGCTGAACCCTCAAACTGCGTAGATTTGGGAGATGTTCGGGAAAGCGGAAGTGGACCTCTTTGCCTCGAAGGAGTCGTCCCAGTGTCGGCTCTGGTTTTCTCTGAGCTCTCCAGCCCCGTTGAGGATAGATGCGTACGCGCATCCATGGCCCAATCTGAAACTCTATGCGTTCCCGCCCATCAAGCTGATTCCGGCGGTTCTGTACAGAGTAAGGGAGAGTGGGGCCAGCCTCCTGCTGGTGGCTCCACACTGGCCATCCCAGACTTGGTTCTCGGAGATGGTTCTCCTCCTGGACTCCTCCCCATGGGAGATACCGGTCAGGAAGGACCTTTTGACACAACTTCAGGTCAGGATTTGGCACCCCCATCCGGAGATTTGGAAGTTGTGGGTATGGCCAACGACACTAAACACTGGTCTTTCTGCGGACGTTCAGGAGATCATTGCTAATGCGAGAGCCCCCTCCACAAGGAAACTCTATTCCTCCAAGTGGAGGGTCTTTGAGTCGTGGTGCTCGACTCATGCAGTAGATCCAGTTAACTGCCCGGTTGGTTCGGTTCTGGAGTTCCTGCAGGAGAAGTTTGCTGCTGGAGCAGCGGCCACCACCCTTCGGGTCTATGTCGCAGCTATAGCGGCCGGTAGGGAGTCGGACGAAATCCCTCTAGCCAAGCATAGACTGGTTTCATCTTTCATGCGAGGGGTTAGGCGCCTGAGACCAGCACGCTCCCCTGGTATTCCCTCTTGGGACCTCTCCGTGGTCCTTGAAGGGCTAACTTTGGCTCCATTTGAGCCTTTGGAGTCAGCTCCTGAGCGAATTCTGACTCTCAAAGTTGCTCTTTTGTTAGCTCTGTCTTCTTTGAAACGAGTGGGCGATCTACAGGCTCTCTCTGTTAATGGGACCTGTATGGATTTTGCCCCTGGCCTAGTCAAGGTTACCTTAAGACCTAGGCCGGGTTATGTGCCCAAAGTTTTGTCCACGTCATTTCGCTCTCAGGTTATTACTCTTCACTCCTTTCACCCCCGTCCGTTTGGCTCGGAGGAAGACGAGAAACTTCATTTGCTCTGCCCAGTTCGAGCGTTGAAGTGTTATGTTGACCGTTCTGACAGGTGGAGGAAATCTAACCAGCTGTTGGTGTGCTTCGGTGCTGGCCGCCGCGGGCTTGCCGCTTCGAAGCAAAGGGTTTCCCATTGGGTGACAGAGGCTATTTCCTTAGCTTATGAGGTGCGTGGTTTACCTTCACCTCTTGATATTAGAGCGCATTCTACCAGACGTGTGGCTTCCTCTCAAGCACTTTTTAGAGGGGCTCTTTTGGAGGATATTTGTGTGGCGGCAGGTTGGTCCTCTCCGCACACTTTTGTGAGATTCTATAGTTTGGATCTCGACATGGCTCCGGGTTCGCATGTCTTGTCTGCTTAACCTAGTCATGCAGGTTATCTGGTGTTCTTTGAGCCAGATACAGCAGCGCTTTAGCTTGGCGTGTTTGGTATATCGTTCCCATTACGTCATTAAAGTGACGCAGCGTCGAGTGAACTTATGAAAGAGAACGTCTCAGGTTACTTGCGTAACCTATGTTCTCTGAGTAGGGAACGAGACGCTGCGTACGCTGCCAAGCTCCTCGCGCTGCCGACAGGCCTTCCTTTTCGGCAGAGAAATCTGAGGAGCAGATGGCGCGCGCGCTAACATAGGTGACTACGTCAAGTGGGGCGATGTGCGCGCCATCAGCCAATCAATTGGCGTGATTCTATAAGGGCTTCAGAGTATAGATGAATATATCAGCAGAAATAGACAGACGTCTCATTTACACGCAGGTGCAGAACGCACATGCTATTTGACAGTTGGCTGTAGTTCTCTCTCGGTTTTCAAGTGCAGCTCTCTTGCCCCCACGTGAGGCGACAACAGAGTCGACTTTCATCAGCGCTAGTTCTTTGGTCTCGGTTTGGTGTGAAATTGATCACTTTAAGTAGCCTAATACACAAAACTAAGCCATATTAAAATAAAAAAATATCAGCCTATGTGGTGGTGTTGAACAAAAACTAATTACTAGGACCAATACACTGTATTCATTTATTTCTAAATTATTGTCATACAGTCTTGGGTAATTACATTGTAAATCCCATATCAACCTTGACCAGTAGAACAATATACGGATAGACAGACAGGATAATAATAAAGAATATAAATAACATAAAATTGCATAATATATTCTTGAACTGATATACCCTTATTATATATACCCCTTAACATCCTTATTCTTTAGTCTATACAGTATTTAAAGCAATTACATCAGAAGTAACTGTAATTAAATTATATAAAATGTAAGACTAATCGTTTTACATTCAAGGGAAAAGTAATTACATTAAGTAATGAATTACTCAATAATAAGTTACACTCAACACTGTTGTCATGCACCCTTTTGGGCATGAGGTGTAGGATCAAAGAGGATACTTCTAAGATTTACCATAGGTCGTTGGGCGTGCTGACATGATATGCTCTTCTTCGGATTGCTCTTCGTCCCCTTAGCTCCCTTCCTAATGGATCAATAGAACTTAGTCGTTCCCGTACTCTCCGTCGCTGAACTCGAAGTCCTCTACCTCTCAAGCTGCCTTGAACATATGTCTCCCCAGAATAAGGTGTAGACGACAGGATGTTGATGATATGGCGATCAAGCTCCATATCCGAGACAGCGGTAAATCCCCTATAGTCTTCCAGCCTTAGTTGTCTTCTGTGATAAAATAAAGTCCATACACTGACGCATGACATTTGTGAAATGGTGGTCCAACTGAAACCAAGATCACATACATTTTCCAGCTGACTCCTTGAAATATGGTACCTAATAGAAGAAGACAATGCTATATGAAAATATGTATACATAAATAAAATAGAAATATAGGTTCCAAAAGATCACTGTAAAAAATGAATCATGGGTCTTGTAATTTTCACAAAATAAATTAATAAAATTGTGGTTCAGTGATGTATACAAAAATATTGAAAACATTTCACTAAAAAAATAAAAGGACATAGGCCTTAATCACAGAGGAATTGAATACCGGAAGTGCACGTCGAAGCATTCTTCCGGTTATGCATGTTTTCAATGTGCTGTGAACACCTAGCTGAACAAACGACCATTAAAATAAGCATCTGGAGGATGATTAAAAAATCTGGACATTTTCCGAGACAGGAGAAGAGATAAACTGATCATTACTGTGTATAGGATTTTCCAAACTCTGTTGAACTTGTAGTTTTTTAATCCAACATAAGCAGAGGGTCGTAAACATACGTGATTATTTCACCACATGGTGTCAGTGCTCGTCTAAATAGACTGCGATGAAGTGTGTGAGACCTGACGAATAAGATCTGAATCAACATATTGATTTGTATTAATATTTTAGTCTTTGTTCTGTCACTTTTCATTAACAATCATTTCACTGTAGCCTATATGTAATTCACACATTTATGCCAAAATTCAGTCACGCTGTTAACGTATTACTGTTTAAGATTAATTAAATGCTTAACATCGTTAACTTTCTTTAAGGCAGTTACCACGCATTCATTCATCTATTTATTACATGAAAATGAACCATGGTTTTAATACAAATAAAAGAAAACATGGTTCTTTTAGTTTAACCATGGTATTTGTAGTAAAACTAATACAAATGGTAGTCAATCCACGAAAAAAAACATGGTTACTACATTCTTACTATAATAAAACTATGGTTAATATTCATAAGGGTGTTTATCATTCAAATTAATTAAAAAATGTAACAACAGGTATGAAATATGATTAGTAAGAGAAACACTGTTGATGAGAAGACAATCACTGGACTGCAGCAGGTTAGAAATTGATTTATTATTCAGAATGCACATTTGGATGGGAACATTTCAGCAGGTTGACGATATGAGACGTAAACATCCGCAGTTTGGAAATGCATAGGCCTACAACACACAAACATACAACTTCATCCCGCCATTTCAGTCTCACCCATGCTCTCCTCTATTATTTTAGTGTCAGGAAATGGTCACATCTGAGGTAAGGATGTCATTATTTAGTATTAGAGCACCGGTGCTCTAATAATCCGCGTTTTGATTGTGTCGCGATGGGACCGGAAGTAGCGGTGCACTGCTTCACTTAACGGAAATAGGAAGTGTGATAAAGGCCTATTTAAACAATTTTGAGGCTTGGATTGAGAAACCGATTAAGCTGATCAAATTAAGTGGGGAAAAGGCTACCTATTTATTTTAAGGGAATTAGCTCAATTATGCTTCTATATAAAGTTTTATATAGAGACACACCATTGTTAGTTCCCAGCATGCTTTGCCTATGGCTAGAAATTGAGAGTTAATATTGAAATTAAGTTTTATTTTATGTGTTTTTGAGTGAAGGGCAACATCTGTTAATGTTTAATGTTCAGTTATGTTTGACATTTGAAAGAGTTTCTCTATGTTGAAGTTTTGACCATTACCATTGTGCAGAAGAGTAGATCTTATGGTTAGGTTGTGGATAACTGCATGTGTTCAAATATTATAATGCATCTTGTGTTGTTCAATTAGCAATGACTTTTCTTATGCCAGTACAGTAACAAGTTTGTTTCTGTTTGTGCTGTGCTAGCAGCATACAGTCTATTAATTGTAAAGCGTAACATAAAGTAAAATATAAACAGGTAATTTCCATTCACTCTAATTTATACCCTTTTTTTTTAAAGTCAACTTAAAATAAATAAGCAAATTTCACAAAAAAATATTAAATTAATTGTTTCATAGACTAAATAATTAAGGAGATTTTACATGATTTATTCAGGTAGATTCCATTAAACACAAGCCTTAAAACTGTAAAAATGTTATGTAAATTTTTTTACAGCGAGGGTTTCTGATGTGATGCCATTGAAGAACCAATTTTGGTTCTCCAAAGCACCTTTCAGTGAACAATTTCTTTAAAGAACCATTTTTTTCTCAGTGTGAAGAACATTTGAATAATTTAAAGAACCCTTTTCCCCTATAAAGAACATTTTGTCCAATGGAAAGGTTCTTGGATCTTAAAGGTTCTTCATGGAATCATCGATGCATAAGAACATTTACTTTTTAAGAGTGTACACACACTACATTAATCCGGATAGATTTGAAAACTGAGTTTTCGTTTCAAACCGCTCTCCATCCACACTAACATTTTCCAAAAGTTTCTCATCCACACTGAAACGTCAGTAAACGCTAAATTCAACTTACTGTGCATGTATAAAACCTCATAAAAGCTCACTGAGATGATACAGACACCGTAAAGTTATCACACAATTCTTATGGCAGGATAATTTTATTTAGCAAAACATCTCACCATTCACTGATGCGACCAGGTCGCGCTTGGTCAACCATTATGTTGTAAAAATATCATTAAAATTTAAATAAAAATGAATGGTCTATAAGTATTTTGGAGATCTTATTATATTGGGCTTTATTAAACTTCATGGAACTATAATTAATTGATATGCTATTTTTACTAGTCAGTTTATTGAACAATTTTCAGTCTTTAAACTGATTTGCTATCCTGTGGCTCCCTCTGGTGGACAACATTAGTATTCATCTCTGAATCGCATTGATATAAATGTTTTTTTTATTTTTTAAATTAAAGGAACTGTATGTAAGAAATGTACTTCAATTAATCATAAAATGGCCCTGGTATGTCACTAGACATTAAGAAATCATGTTAATTTCAAATACTTATATCACTGACAACGGTTGCCCGGCCAAGATATTGTCATTTTAAAAGTGAAGTTGCAGCCCTCAACTGATGTTGATGTTGTCATGTTGTGTTTTGGCCTGAAGCGCCACCCTCCACCTATCTACCAATCACAAAGTCAGTAGTGTTTCTGCATTCGGGTTGCCAGCTCTGCTCTAGTTACCACAGCTGCAGCTACAAACTTTTTGGATAAACAATGTCTAACTTTACGAAACCTACACGACCTCGTTAAGAATCAGAAAAATGTTGTGACAGTGTCGGAAATAAAACAAGGATTTGTATAAGAGATGCCTTTGAAAGATGGAGACGGCTGAAAACGGAGAATAATTTGAAGACTGATGCCAACGTTGCTCAGTTTCTCCTGGACAGGTAAGGTTCATCTATGTTTGGCTAACTTGTACTTAATGTAAATGGACATTTCAAATATTCATGACAGTCGAACAAAGTTATGCATGTTCGTGCAAAGTAACGTTAGGTTAGCGCAGATGGAGGAGGTGGGTCATTGAATTGAAAAGGTAACGTTAAGGAATTGTTTGGTAAATAAAAACGGCGAGTCGTCATTGCTAACATTAGTAATGCATTATCAGAGCCCGTTTCTCTGTCATTATGCTGGGACGCTGAGGAAAACAACATTAGCACGCCTATTATGGCACTGTGAAAACGTATTTGAGACAGTAGCCTAACGTTACCTCTGTAAAAATTATTCCTCATTCGTTCTTCGCATATATAGTGGACAAAACATGCTGCAAGTGGACCTGTATGACAATTGCTAATGTTATTTAGCTTTGCTGTAATTTTACTATAGTATTTTTTCATTAGGGAATGTACTGTCACATACGAGCGTTCATATTTACGATTATATTTGGCTAATCGCCATTAGTACATTTTTGCGATTTATAATTACTTCACAAAACATCACTCTTGAAGCATAAACATAATTAACAGAAAGAAAAAAATCTTACTGTGTACGACTCGTCACTTGCCATTGAAAGCTCCTTGTAGCAGCCTACCTTCCTGCTGGATCCTGCAGCCTAGCTGGCAACCTCGAGTCAGGGGAGGGGGAGAGGGGATACACCGCTCTACAGTCATTTGAAAGTGATTGCAGTACCAGTTTTGGCCACAGTCCTACATACAGCTCCTTTAATTTTTTTTTTTAATGATTACAAAAACCCACATCAAACTCAAATTCACTGATTTGTGGTACCTTATTGTGTACCTCTTTTTCAACAATTTTTTTTTTTAGCTGAGCAGTAATGATACATTACTATATCACTTGTTAAATGGTTATTTAACAACTACATTCAGTCCTGCATTAACAGTGTGATTTAAGTCAAGTCAGTGGCCCACCTTAAAGGGTTAGTTCACCCAAAAATGAAAATTCTGTCATTAATTACTTACCCTCATGTCGTTTGACACCCGTAAGACCTCCGTTCGTCTTCGGAACACAAATGAAGATATTTTAGTTGAAATCTGATGGCTCTGAAAGTCCTCCATTGGCACAATGCACGGTTCACTCTCAAGACCCTTAAAAGGTACTAAAGACGTCGTTACAAAGTCCATCTCACTACAGTGGTTCTAAAATAACTTTATGAATCGGCGAGAATAGTTTTTGTGTGCAAAAAACCCCTAAATAACGACTTATATAGTGATGACGATTTCAAAACACGGCCTCATGAAGCTTCGAATGAAGCCATCAGATTTCAACTAACATATCTTCATTTGTGTTCCGAAGACGAACGGAGGTCTTACGGGTGTCGAACGACATGAGGGTAAGTAATTAATGACAGAATTTTCATTTTTGGGTAATCTAACCCTTTAAGCAAGTCAAGTCGAGTCCTGCTAAGGGTCAAGTCAAATTACAATAACAAACAGAAGCAAGTAGATTTTATATTGGCCTCAACCTTATTTATTTTTCATATAGGAACACAAACAGGACCGCTTTGGGCAGGATGTGGAACAATGTGTTGAAATAGTTGTAGCCCTAAGAACATGAAAAGGATGGTCGAGCCCTGACAAAGTTGCTGTTCACCATCTCAGTCTGCCTTCTAAAAATCAGTATCCTTAGAAACGCTTTGAACAACTCAGAACGGCATATAGTTCATCACAACAACATAACATCATATACATAATCCACCTGCTATATTGCTAAAGGTACACGATTTTTCATATCAAGAGAAAAATATACCAGGATAACCTGGCTTCTCTTGAGACTCCCCTGCTTCAGACAATAGTCAATGGTTGCGTCCGAAATCGCATATTTATCTACAATAACATAGGCGAAGAACAGTATGTGAGAAAAGATGCATGTCCAAATTCACAGTACAGTAAAAACACCACATATACATATATGTATTTTTATTTCTTATGTTTTATTATATTTCTCATTTCTTATAACATTTCTTATGTTATGTGATTATTCTATCAATATTTTAATACCTTCTCCATGTAAAGCACTTTGAATTACCATTGTGTATGAAATGTGCTATACAAATAAACTTTCCTTGCCTAACCTGAAGTTACAGAAGACAGAAACAGGAAACAGGCCCCTGTGTAGACCTTTGAATGGGATGAGTTTGCAGGTTATGGAGAAGCAGTCGACAGCTACTAGGATGCGTGTGTTTTCGTCGGATGGAGGTGTGTCGGTAACAAAGTCTATTTCCAGGTGAGACCATGAATGGTGAGGAATGGGTAGAGGATGGAGCTTGCCTTCCGTTGGCACAGATGGAACACCCTTGAACAAAGAGTTCACCTGGCCACCAGTAGCGTTCACAGAGGAGCGAGAGGGTCTGCTGGTTACCTGGATCCCAGAGATGAATAAACTGAGTCCATTAGGGTTATACGGAAGTTAGGCCCTGTCCCAAATGGCACACTTTACATGCACTTTCTTTCTTGTAGACTTACAATAGCTGCCACGAGTAAGTGTATGTTAAGACCGTGAGACAGTAGGGTGTCCAATTTGTCATTTTATGTTTCAAAAGGTCTGATCGCAATTCAATTTCCTTTATCCAGAGTGAATGTGCACACTGTAAAAAATATTTTTGCGATTTAGTTATTTCAACTCATTTTTTTTCAGTAGAGATAACTAGATTGTCCAGACAACGAGACATTTTAAGTCCTCAACTAGACTGAAAGTTAAGTAAACAAGTATAATTGTTGTTTTAACTCAAAAACATATGTTGAAACAACTGCACTAGATTTTCTGTTGAATGTTTTAACTTAAAAACATAAGTTAAAATAACTGATCTAGATTTTCCGCAGGTTTTACTCGAATTATACTTTAGTCTACTTTTTTAACTGCAGTAAACTAAACTTAATTTACTATGTACAGCTGATTTATATAAAACACTCTAATTATATAATTATGAACACATTTATTTAACTTATTTAACGTCCCTTACCATGTTTGTATAATGATTGTGTTTGTACGTTCAAAAGACAAATTGACCTGAAAAGGCATTTGAAGCAGCCATCACAAAATTCATCAGAACCCCTAACTGATCAGATAATCTGTGACTTATGTGGTTTTTCAGATCCCTGCCACCTTCGCCAGTATTTGGCACA
The DNA here is from genome assembly GCF_949357685.1 of Gobio gobio. NCBI lineage: Eukaryota > Metazoa > Chordata > Actinopteri > Cypriniformes > Gobionidae > Gobio > Gobio gobio. The sequence goes on along the minus strand of NC_137101.1, from coordinate 39,486,460 downwards.
TTTACGCTGCCATCAAAAAAATAAGGAAACTGTGAAATGCCCTTATTGGCAGTGTTCATTCCGTTCTAACGTGTACTCCACATTTACAGCACATCATAGTTGTTTTCACAGTTCAGGTAGCATAAAGGACTTTCGACCAGAAATGTTTTGTGAGAATTATTCTCATTTGGATGTAGACAATCATGGTAGTGCATCTGTAGTTGAATTGGATGAGTCCATTTCTGATATTGAAGAACATGATGATGCCAATGATGAGGTGAATCTGCAGCGAAAACTGGCATCCCTTTTTTAGCGAATACAAACACTATTGCACATTTCAAAGTCAGCCACTCAAGAAATAATAGATGGATTTTATGAAGTCAGTGTCCTCACAGGAGAACTAAGCAAGAAATTAATAGAACAAATTTTGCAGCATCACAATGTTAATCTAGAAACATCAACACTGATAACAGAAACTTTAGACAAAACGGTCCCTCTTTCTTTCTTGTCAAGGACTGGTCCATTAGGCACTGACCACAAGAGGTCTTCTTTTTTCAAGGAAAACTTTAAGGTTATTGAACCTATTGAGTACATTTTAAATTTAGATAACGGTAGAAAAAAGGTTTATGTCCCGATTTTACCTGTACTCAATGAGTTGTTAAATAGAGATGATGTCCTTGACAAAGTTTTACCTGGGAAGGTTTCTGGGTTAAACTCTGGGGTGTATAAAAGTTTTCTTGATGGACAGTATTTCAGTGAAAATCAGTTTTTCTCATCAGAAGTGTTACGTATTGCGATAGGGTTGTATATTGATGACTTTGAAGTTTTTAACCCTTTAGGCACTTCAAGGAAAGAGCACAAGATTTGTGCCGTCTATTGGGTTCTGGCTAATCTACCACTATAGATCTATAGATCATCTTTATCATCTATTAATCTTGCACTGTTATGTTACAGCAATGACTTGAAAACCTATGGATATGCTGCTGTTCTAGAACCACTTCTTCGAGACTTTGAACTTCTTGAAAATCAAGGTTTGTACATCATAAGACTAGGGGCACATGTTCAGGGAACAGTTGCTTTTGTATCTGCAGATAATCTAGCAGCCCATTCACTAGCAGGTTTCCAAGAATCCTTCTCTGTTGACAAATGTTGTAGGTTGTGTCTTGCGAGGCGAAAAGACTTTCAAACTGTACCAGTTAGGAGTGGATCATTCGCACTCAGAACTAAACTTGTCAATGTTTTGTGTCTCAGTAGAGATGAAACCCTAAAAAAGTGTTGAGGGTGTAAAGGCCAGCTGTGTTTTGAATAGACTAGAAGATTTTCATTCATCAACAGGTTTTCCACCTGATGTTCTACATGATCTTTTTGAAGGAATTGTTCCAGCAGAGCTCCGTTTGTGATTGAAAGAGGCTTTTTCACACTTAAAGGATTAGTTCACTTTTAAATAAACCTTTGCTGATAATTTACTCACCCCCATGTCATCCAAGATGTCCATGTCTTTCTTTCTGCAGTCGAAAAGAAATTAAGGTTTTGGATGAAAACAGTCCAGGGTTTTTCTCCATATAATGGACTTCAATGGCCTACAAACGGTTCAAGGTCCAAATGACAGTTTCAGTGCAGCTTCAAAGGGCTTTAAACGATACCAGACGATGAATACGGGTCTTACCTAGCAAAACGATCGGTTTCTGCGAGAAACCGAGCAGTATTTATGCTATTAATTTACCTCTTAACAGACGAACACGATCGTCTCTGAGCTCCGCTATAACTTCCGGCAAGTAAGGTCAAATTAGATTGTGGTCATAGATGTATACGTAGATTCATCATTAGCGACTGCACGGATCAGTAGAATGAGGCATCTACTATCGATATATCTATGACCATGATCAAATTTGACCTCACTTTCCGGAAGTTACGGCTGAGCTCAGAGACGATCGCGTTCGTCTGTTAAGAGGTAAATTAATAGCATAAATACTGCTCGGTTTATCGCAGAAACTGATCGTTTCGCTAGATAAGTGTTATGATCCTGGGCTTCTCTTTCCTTTCTCTCTGTCTCCCTCTAGTGGCCACTCACGCACTCACGCTCTCACTTACACATTACGCTCACTCATCCTCTTCACTGCTCATTATCTGTTACAGCTGTTTCCCCTTCCCGCTCTGATTCCCCCACCTGCTCCCTCTTTTCCCTCGATTATCTCAGCTTCTTATTCCCTCTACTTTCTTGACTCGTTGTCGGATTATTGCTTCACTATTGATGAGAGACGTTCGTACCTTCACCTTGTCCCGTCTAGTCCCGCCTGTCTCCTAGACCGTTGCCTGTTGTTCTAGTGAGTTACTCTCTGCCTAAAGACTGGTTGTTATCAAGCTGTGCCTGTTCGCAGAGTACCTGTTCGGCGCCTGCTTGTGGCTGTTCACCTTCTCTGCTACTGAGGTTTTCCCTGACGGGCTATAGGCGTCACTGGGACCCTGGCCTCCGTCCTCTCTGATCCCTGAGTTATCATTACCCAGCCGTTTGGCAGACTCAGCTCTGGCTCTGATTGCCGCCGGACTTTTCTGTTCTGTTTACCTCGAGGACGATTTCCTTTGTTAAATAAAAGACTGTGTATTGCACCCCTCCCTGGTCTTCCATCTTCCTTCAGCACATAACAGAATAATCCAACCAAAAGGATGGACCAGGCGGGTGGCGATCCTCTTTACAACGCCGTCAAGCTCCAGGGTGTCCTGTTGAGCAAGCATGAAGAGGATTTATCCGCCATGAGGCTTGCCGTGGACTCTTTGACCGGCCAGCTATCAGATTTGACCCAACAGCTCCACTACTATCGCCAGGAGGCCACGGGTTCGTGCTACTTGGGTGAGCCAACCCAGTGTCGATCTTTCCTCACCCAATGCGAGGTTGTGTTTTCCCTCCAGCCCTCTACTTATGCCAAGGAACGGTCTAAAGAGGCTTATGTTATCTCTCTCCTTGACGGACGGGCGTGAGAATGGGCGGCGGCTAACTGGGCGGCGGAGGCAGACTATCCAGAGGTTCTCTCTTTTCAAGGAGGAGATGATCCGAGTCTTTGACCGCTCTGCTCACGGAGATGAGGCGTCCCGCCTTCTATCCACAGCGCCAGGGGAAGACGTCAGTCACAGATTACTCGATAGAGTTTCGTACTCTGGCCACCACCAGTGGATGGAACGGTCCAGCGCTCCTGGCCCGCTTTCTCGAGGGTTTGAACTCAGAGGTCAAGGATGAGGTTTTTGCCCGGGAGGTTCCGGACAACCTCGATTCCCTGATCGAGCTGGCTCTGCGTATCGAGAGACGATTTGAGGTGCGACGAAGGGCCCGCAGAATGGAGCATTCTCTGTTTTCCTCTTCCACACCGAGAGAGCCGCTATATCCTTCTTCCGCCGATCCCGAGCCGATGCAGCTTGGGGGCCTTCGTATATCCATACGGGAACGTCAACGCAGGATTATGAATCGCCTTTGCATGTACTGTGCTGCCGCTGATAATTTTTGTCTACAGGTGTCCGGTAAAAGCCAACGCTCGTCAGTAGGCGGAGGGTTACTGACGAGCGCTACTTCATGGGTCTCTCCTTCTAAGTCCTGCACTTCTCTCCCTGTACACCTCCGCTGGCCGGGATCGTCAGTTTCTTGCTCAGCATTGATTGACTCTGGAGCGGAGGGAAACTTCGTTGACGAGTCTTGGGCCTTGGAACAAGGCATTCCTCTATTATACTTACAAGACTCACCCCCCTGTTCGCCCTCGATGGCAGCGCCCTACCTAGGGTGCAGAAGAGAACTTCTCCATTGACTCTTACTGTTTCAGGAAATCACAGAGAAACCATCTCTTTCCTTGTTTTTCCTTCCCCCTATTCTCCTGTGGTTTTGGGCCATCCTTGGCTAGTCCTCCATAATCCCCAGCTTAACTGGGCGGAGGGATCTATTTTGTCTTGGAAGTTGTCGTGTCATGTTGATTGTTTGTCTTCTGCTGTTCCCCCTGTCTCGTCTGTTACTGTTTTTCAGGAGGAGCCGGGCGATCTTTCTGGTGTACCGGAGGAGTATCGCGATTTGCGGGAGGTATTCAGCCGTTCACGGGCCACTTCTCTCCCCCCTCATCGTCCGTATGATTGCTGTATAGAGATTGCTAATGTGTCGTCATCATGACGTATTCACAGTGGTAAACGCAAAGCATTTTGGGAATCTGCGGCACAAACGGGCGCCGGGTGCCAGACTTCTTTGCATGGAGGGAAGAACGCAGTGTTCAAGATGCCGTCTACCTGCTGTGTTATAAGCTGCAATAGTCGTTCTCACGATAGAAGTGGCATAAAGCTTAAGAACGGGATATACAAATAAGTAAACACTTTGCAGTTTGAATGATGTCCTGTATGAACAAAATGACGGAGTATATTTTTATGTGTCCACTGTTCGATTGCGCCCGCTCCCCCCTCTCTCAGGCCGGCTACACACTGCAAGCGTGGCGTTTCTGTTGTGTGTCAGCTGCGTGGCGTTTTCTGTGTCTGCACACCAGAAGCGTGTCTGACGCGGCGATGCTGCTGCTAGGTGACGTAGTGGAAGGCCTATACTTCATGTTAAACGCTTTCAACACGCTTGCGTGTCGCGTGAAAGATAGGCGTCTGTTCTATTTCTAGCATGCACGCTCTAACCTGTTAACATGGGAGCCGAAATAAAAACGGACAGCTCCCGAACGAGAGGCGCTAGAGAATTATCTATCCGACTCGCTTAACGCCGGTACTATCGTTCCCTCCTCCTCTCCCGCTGGAGCCGGCTTCTTCTTTGTTAAGAGGAAGGACGGTTCTCTATGTCCCTGCATAGACTACCGAGGTCTGAATGACATCACTGTCAAGAACCGTTATCCGTTGCCACTGATGTCATCGGCTTTCGAGCTCTTGCAGGGAGCCAGGGTTTTTACTAAGCTCGATTTGCGTAACGCCTATCACCTGGTGCGTATAAGGGAGGGGGACGAGTGGAAGACCGTGTTTAACACGCCCCTCGGGCACTTTGAATATCAATTCCTTCCCTTCGGGTTAGTAAACGCCCCCGCGGTCTTTCAGGCCTTAGTAAATGACGTCCTATGAGATGCTTAACGTATTCGTTTACCTTGACGATATTTTGATTTTTTCACCATCACTCCAGGTGCCCGTCCAACATGTCCGTCATGTCCTTCAGCGGCTATTGGAAAATCGACTTTATGTGAAGGCTGAGAAATATTCTTTCCATGCCTCCTCAGTGACGTTTCTGGGTTCTGTCATCTCAGCAGAGGGGATAAGCATGGACCCGGCTAAGGTCCAGGCAGTCCCTGACTGGCCCGTACCCGAGTCTCGCCTGGCGCTTCAACGTTTTCTTGGTTTTGCTAATTTTTACCGTCGCTTTATCTCTGGTTTTAGTTAAGTGGCCGCTCCTCTTACCGCTCTGACTTCTACCAAGTCTCAGTTTCGGTGGTCAGAGGCTGTGCAGTTTGCGTTTGACGTTCTAAAGTCCCTATTCACTACCGCGCCTATTCTTCAGAGCCCCGACTTCTCTAAGCAATTTATTGTCGAGGTCGACGCTTCCGAGGTGGGGGTCGGGGCTGTTCTTTACCAGCGTTCCGCCGCTGACGGAAAGATACACCCTTGCGCTTTCTTTTCCCACCGTCTTTCTCCCGCTGAGCGTAACTATGACGTTGGCAACCGCGAGCTGCTTGCCATTCGTCTAGCATTGGGCGAGTGGCGACAGTGGTTGGAGGGGGCTCCCATTCCGTTTTTGGTTTGGACCGATCACCGTAACTTAGAATACATCCGTAAGGCTAAGAGGCTCAACGCTCGTCAGGCTCACTGGGCTCTGTTCTTTACCCGGTTCGATTTTACCATCTCGTATCGCTCGGGCTCCAAGAACGTCAAGCCCGACGCATTATCTCGTCTCTTTGAGTCTTCCTCACCCACCGAACCAGAGGAGATTTTTCCCTCGGGTCGGGTTATTGGCGCGTCCATCTGGGGTATAGAGAGGCTGGTTAAGCGCTCTCTTGCCCAAGTCACGATCCCGCGCGAGGTCCCTAGGGGACTTCTTTTCATTCCCGTACCCTCGCGACAAGCTGTCCTTCAATGGGGACATACATCTAAATTGACTGCCCATCCAGGCATCCGGGGCACTCTCGCTTTTATCCGCCAGCGCTTCTGGTGGCCCTCGTTGGAGCGCGATGTGCGACGATTTGTTTCTTCCTGTGTTACGTGCGCGCAGACTAAGGCTGGTAATTCTCCTCTTGCCGGTCTGCTTCGGCCGCTACCGGTGCCATCATGACCGTGGTCTCACTTAGCCTTAGATTTTATCACCGGGCTTCCCCCTTCGGCTGGTAACACCGTTATTTTTACCGTGGTGGACCGCTTCTCTAAGTCGGCACATTTTATTCCGCTTGCTAAACTCCCCTCTGCCCAGATCATGGTAGATCATGTTTTTAGATTGCATGGGTTACCCTCTGACGTTGTGTCGGATAGGGGTCCCCAATTCTCGTCCCAGTTTTGGAGAGAATTCTGTCGCCTGATCGGGGCTTCCGTCAGTCTCTCCTCCGGGTATCATCCCCAGACTAACGGCCAAGCTGAACGAACCAATCAGATAACCGCCCGCATTCTGCGCTTGACGCACCAGAATCCCGCGTCCTGGTCTCAACATCTTTCCTAGGCCGAATATGCCCATAATTTGTTCCCGTCTTCCGCCACCGGGCTTTCCCCATTCCATTGTTGCCTTGGTTATCAGCCACCGCTGTTTGCGTCCCAGGACTCTGAATCGAACGTTCCGTCCGTACAGACTTTTATTAGTCGTTGCAAGCGTACCTGGAGACGAGTGCGGTCCGCCCTCTGTCGAGCTAGAAGACGTATGATCGTTTCGGCTAATAGACGCAGGATTAAGAGTCCTCGCTACACGAAAATAGATCCCCCCCCCCCACAATAGGCCACGAGTGAAATATTAAAAAATAAATTTGATTAACCTCTCGTCATCTCTAATAGAATATGCGCCCGTAATGCAGCGTCAGATAAACGGTTAGTTTTTTTTACTTTCACTTTGAATAATTGACTGGCATTTAAGACCCTCACCGGCATAACTCTCGCGCAAAGTTTGCACATTGCGATATGATATCCACTGGCCTGCCCTCATGGTTTAAGATGCAAACATTTTCAATATTGACGTGGCATTTTTCTTTATGGTCACGCAAAATGATGGACAGACAATGATTCACATTTCGAGCGCATAATTTCCTGTGATAACAAAATTAAGTAGGCTAAATTATTGAATTATATATAGCCTATATAATATATAGCAGTTCCCTATTTTTTAGATGGGACCCTTCAAAAATAAAATTATGGCTAAGCCACTGTTTCACACACGTTAATTCACACTTGCCACTGCCAAAATGCGTCATGCATTGATCAGTCAAAACTGAATAATCGTTGATTCAAACCTCTTTCAGCAGCTGTGGGGGATGAGTACAGATCAGTCTACGGTTTAAAACTCGAAGATGTCCTGGTCAGTGTGCACACGATGATGGACAGGAGTCATAAGGTGCGTTTACATGGAGCACTGTAATCGGTTTAAAAGTCCAATCCGAATAAAAATACTCCATATAAACACCTCAATCGGAATAAAAATGGCCAAACCGAATTAAATTGTAATCGGTTTGAGAGGGGTGGGATAAACCTTTTCATGAACCGATCAGACGAAAAATTCCACCATGTAAACGATCTGATCCGATTACTTTGAGTGCACGTCTTTCTGTGACGTGATATACAGTGCGCGCCTCCTCAACTGAAGAGTGCGCGCCGCGCTCACACCAGGCTAACGTTGACAAGAGAGGAAAGGTCATTTTTCTGAGGTATTAAACTTTTTATTTCGTAACATGTTATGAACATGATGTTTGAATAATGACACAGACATAGCCTGGCTACACCATCTCATCTTGACAGTGTTTGTCCTAGGCTTCAACTGCGCCTGACAGAATAATTTATTTTTCTGAGGTGATTCTTACACTTTACGACAAATAATAAATAGCTTTTATAAAACTGTACAAGTCCTGGTGGCCGTTGAGAGCTGCCATTTCAACGGGGAACATTCAAGCTGCTCTCTGTTTCTCGTTAGTTAAGTTAGCTATAAAAAAAAATTCAACAACTGCTTCAAATTGGTTAAGTAACATTACCCACAGTCTACTTTAATTACTTTTGTTAATATTTATACCTTTGTGATTATGGTATCTTTCCTTAATCATCTTAAATATATATGTTTAGTACTACTAGTATTGATGCTGAGCACGTCTTGAATGCTTCATTCATGTTTCACCGTATATCCTATGTTTTTATTAATAATTTGAGTGCATTTTATTGTTCATTTTGTGTTTTTCAAAATAAATGAATTGAATTCATTTTTGATTCCGCATTCATCATTCACAGCTGTTGAAATAGCCATTGTATAGGACATAAACTCTCAAACCATTGGTAGGCGAACTCATGAACTCGAACGTGATATCAACACACTTTTTTATTTATAGAATTTTTCTCCGCAGCCAAACGCCGCACGCCGGAGATCCGGCACGGTGCCGGAATACTTTAAGCCCTGCATTGTATGATTTTTTAAAAATTAATTTGCATTTTATTGCATGACATAAGTATTTGATCACCTACCAACCAGTAAGAATTCTGGCTCTCACAAACCTGTTAGATTTTCTTTAAGAAGCCCTCCTGCAGTCCACTCATTACCTGTATTAACTGCACCTGTTTGAACTCATTACTTGTACATGAGACACCTGTCCACACACTCAATCAAACAGACTCCAACCTCTCCACAATGGCCAATACCAGAGAGTGTAAGGACATCAGGGATAAAATTGTAGACCTGCACAAGGCTGGGATGGGCTACAGGACAATAGGCAAGCAGCTTGGTGAGGCGCAATTATTAGAAAATGGAAGAAGTTCAAGATGACGGTCAATCTCCCTCTGTCTGGGGCACCATGCAAGATCTCACCTTGTGGGGCATCAATGATCATGAGGAAGGTGAGGGATCAGCCCAGAACTACACGACAGGACCTGGTCAATGACATGAAGAGAGCTGGGACCACAGTCTCAAAGAAAACCGTAACACACTATGCCATCATGGATTAAAATCCTGCAGCACACGCAAGGTCCCCCTGCTCAAGCCAGCACATGTCCAGGCCCGTCTGAAGTTTGCCAATGACCATCTGGATGATCCAGAGGAGGAATGGGAATAGGTCATGTAGTCTGATGAGACACAAATAGATCTTCTTGGTCTAAACTCCACTCGCCGTGTTTGGAGGAAGAAGAAGGATGAGTACAACCCCAAGAACATCATCCCAACCGTGAAGCATGGAGGTGGAAACATCATTCTTTGGGGATGCTTTTCTGCAAAGGGGACAGGACAACTGCACAGTATTGAGGGGAGGATGGATGGGGCCATGTATCGTGAGATCTTGGCCAACAATGTCCTTCCCTCAGTAAGAGCACTGAAGATGGGTCGTGGCTGGGTCTTCCAACATGACAATGACCCGAAACACACAGCCAGGGCAACAAAGGAGTGGCTCCGTAAGAAGCATCTCAAGGTCCTGGAGTGGCCTAGCCAGTCTCCAGACCTGAACCCAATAGAAAACCTTTGGAGGGAGCTGAAAGTCCGTATTGCCCAGCAACAGCCCCAAAACCTGAAGGATCTGGAGAAGGTCTGTATGGATGAGTGGGCCAAAATCCCTGCTGCAGTGTGTGCAAACCTGGTCAAGAACTACAGGAAACGTATGCTCTCTGTAATTGCAAACAAAGGTTTCTGTACCAAATATTAAGTTCTGCTTTTCTGATGTATCAAATACTTATGTCAGGCAATAAAATGCAAATCATACATGTGATTTTCTGGATTTTTGTTTTAGATTCCGTCACTCACAGTTGAAGAGCACCTATGATAAAAATTACAGACTGCTACATGCTTTGTAATTGGGCAAACCTGCAAAATGAACCTGGTTCAAAATACTTGTTCTCCCCACTGTATCTTCCTTTTGTGTTCAGCTTTTTAAATGTATTTATACAGAACAACTTGAAGGTGAATTAATGATAGAATTTTAATTTTTGGGTAATGTTTCCTTTAACAACACAATGTAGTGTGTGTGTGTGTGTGTGTGTGTGTGTGTGTGTGTGTTCAATTGTTATAAAGTTGATACAATATTTTGTGTTGTCATGTCGAATGGGTTCAATTTTTTTTCAGCCATCTAGTGAAATTGAGGACGTTGTGAAAGGAACTGACGTGGGCATTCTAATTGTAACGGAGAGCAGCAATGTGATGTGCTTCCCAAAGACACAATTGATGTCACTGTCATTTTGGAGGAACATCTTGTTGTCACTGACATCTCCGATGTCCCCAAGGCATTTGGACTCCTGATGGGTCTTCTTTATGTTGTCAATATCGACTACCCCAAGACGATGAAAAACACCTTTGAAGCTCTGCAAAAACTTATGAACATTGGTGGGAGCAGCTGTTCATCATGTGTTCATGGGCTTCGCAACAGGCTCTTGTGCAAAAAGTAGACTTTGTTTTATTTTTTGGAAGGAGCTTTAAGCTATTTTGTGCCTTTTACTACTTTTAGAGTGCACATTTAAAGTTTGTCATGTTCCGAATTCGACTATGCCTGTTTACACATCTAATGAAAACAAATGTTATTGTTTCCTGTCTCAATTTTCTATACAGTAATGTGCAATTTCCTCTTCTATCTTTGTTTCTTGTTTTATGACCAATAAATTGCATTGTGGTAGGAGTGTTTGGACATTTGCAAGGTTAATATTCAATGTTTAAACTTCTGTCTTATTTAAGCCATGCTATGTAGAATCAGACCTTTATGCTTTTATTACATCTGTTTTAATTAATCGAAATGTAGTATTTAACATTTGTCTTATGATGTTTCTTTAACAGGCGTGGTCTTTTTATGCACTTTTTGCATAAAGTTGATTTAAGAACTTTCTCGTGATTTTATGCTATGCATATCCTACAATTTTTATTTCTCTTATAGTACAGTACACTCATTTTCCTTTAAATAGATGACTGCCTTTGTCTTGCTTACAAATCGATGCAAAAAAGTGATTCAGTTGATCTGTTGACAGGAAATTGCTTGTTCAACTTAAATGTGAATGAAAGTTGTCTATCATTAAAATAAAGGAATGCAAAGCAAATTGTGTTGTCATCTTTATTTTAAATCTAAGTAAAAATATTTTTCCAGTTGACATAACTTGACTTGTGTTGACTGGACTAGGAAATGATGGTTAATTCCACTCTAATGGGAAGTTACTTCAACAATTTTTGTCAAGTTGACAAAAAATTAAGGCAGCAGGGGTAACAAAGTTTTTTAAGTTGACTCAACAAATTGTTTTTTTACAGTGCAGATGATTTTTGAAATTGCTCCATTTCTAAATCTCGTCACACTGAGGAACACTACAACGTCTTTCCAGAATGAGTTTTCATATGCCGTTTCAGGTCTGAGTGATATGTGAAACTCTTCTCACACTGAAGACACTTGCAAGGCTTCTCTCCAGTGTGAACTCTCATGTGAACCTCAAGGGTTCCTTTCTGACTGAAACTCTTTCCACACTGAGAGCACGTAAAAGGCTTCTCTCCAGTGTGAACTCTCATGTGAGACTCAAGGTTTGCTTTAGTTCTGGAACTCTTTCCACACTGAGGGCAGACGAACGCCTTCTCTTCATTGTGAATTCTCATGTGATCTATAAGATGTCTATTTTCTGAGAAGCTCTTCTCACACAGTTTGCAGGTGTAAGGCTTTTCTCTAGTGTGAATTCTCATGTGAGTCTTAAGATTTCCTTTTTGTGAGAAGCTCTTCCCACACTGTTTGCAGGTGTAAGGCCTCTCTCCAGTGTGACTTATCAAGTGGATATCAAGGGATACCTTATATGGAAAACTCCTTCCACATTGGGTGCATGTGTAAGGCTTCTCTCCAGTGTGAATTCTCATGTGAGTCTTGAGGCTTCCTTTAGTTCTGAAACTCTTTCCACAGTGAGGGCAGGCGAACGCCTTCTCTCCAGAGTGAATACTCATGTGACACTTAAGATGTCCTTTTTGTGAGAAGCACTTCCCACACTGTTTGCAGGTGTAAGGCCTCTCTCCAGTGTGACTTCTCAAGTGGATATCAAGGGATACCTTGTATGGAAAACTCATTCCGCATTGGGTGCAGGTGTAAGGCTTCTCCCCGGTGTGAATTCTCATGTGAGTCTTGAGGATCCTTTTAGTACTGAAACTCTTTTTACAGTGAGCACACATGAAACGCTTCATTCCATTCTGATTTCCCATGTGGACTTTAAAGTTTCTAGTTCCTGTTTTTGTAGCTCTTTTTTGTGCAGAACTCTTTTCAGTCCGTGAACAACTAAAAGATTTTTCTCCAGTTATGAAATCATGATCTTTCTCTTCCATTTCATTCAGTTCTTGACTCTCTTCTTTCAGCAGCATCAGGTCTAAGGTGAACAGAGACAATAACACCAGTTTAATGGCACAAAGCAGTAGACATCAGAACATTTAGACATTATGGCAACAAACAACATATATACTAGATCCTATAGCCACTGTATCATTATCTGTAGTGTGAGTTTTCCTACAACCTTTTATAAATGGGGACAATATTTGAAAGATGAACAAATAATGTTTTGCTCATAATATTTAAAAGTTATTTTCAATGTGATAATATTATAGTTTTGAAGTGCTGGAATAAGACGTTTTTCTATTTTTGTCACAATACCATAGTTACAGATTTGTGGTCTTAAAGTCTTTTATAACTTGTTCATTCATGGCTCAGTGTTGCGCCTGGTTTCCACATCAGTATAGTTTGATCTGATATCTGATAAATATGTTTTATAACACCACTGAATCTTAATGCTTCTCACTAGACCTTGTAGCGATCAAAGAATTTATATACAGACTTTGCAGCGATGTTATTAATTCTGTGGCGAATTCAACGTATTTCTTCACTGGATCTCCCAGCACTGTCTAGTAACCATGTCACGTGATCGAGATCGTCTCGCGAGTAGTTCGCACCAATCTATTTTTGGTTTGAACTAATAAACAGTTGGTAAAGCATAAATGAGTAGCGCAGTTTCATTCCGCTTTAATTTAGTTTTCCATTTGATGTTGGGAAACGTTGTTGTGGTCGTGTCAGCGCGACCTATTTCAAAAATTCGGTCGCACCAGCAGAACATTTGGTCACAGTCTGAGGTCCGGCCTTATTGGTCGACCTCTAATATTAACTTAAACTGTGGTTTTGTCATGTTTCTAAAAAAAGATGTGAAATTCTAATCAAAGGGTGGAGATGATGGTGGACATTAGCAGCAGAGAAGAGCTACAACTCAGTACCAGTGGAGAGAATCAGCTTTAAACATCTCTGAGAACTCAATATGGTCACTCACAGGAGCATCAGATAAGACTAAAAGGGGTAGTTCACCCAAAAAATGAAAATTCTTTTATTAATTACTCACGTCGTTCAAAATTACTGTTGTTCCAAACCCGCAAGACTTTTGATCACCTTTGGAACACAAATAAAGATCTTTTTGATGAATTCTGAGCTTTCTCTCAATCCATTAACAGCTACGCAACAACCACTTTGACGCTTCAAAAAGTTCATAAAGGGCTTCCGATTTGGGCGACAGCAGGAAGGCAGCGTGAGAACAAGTTGCTCCCGACTAAGTGACGAAGAGGGCCTAAACTAATAGTATTACTCGATTTTATTTCTTCTAATTGACTTGGAAAAGTCTTGGGCCATGACAAAAGACAGACAAAATGCTCAGGGTTTTTCCTGCATAGAGAATTACGAGGCGGCCGCCTCCGTCAAATTTCGTGCCGCCTCCGTCTGTCGACAAAACTCAAGACAGGCAGTTACTTGCTCAGATTAGGCATGTCGTGATAATTAAATAATCATCAGAAATATATATTGTCACATGATCCTTCAGCAATCATTATTAGTATATTATGATTTGCAAGTACAAAGTCATCTAAAGCCATTCCATAGCTGAATGTCTTTCCCCGCAGTAGCTGTCAATCATTCTCTGTTCAGCATTCAAACTGCGCGTCACGTTCGGTTACAGTCAGCAGCAAGGTAAAGCTCACTTCAAGATGATATATTCCTGTTATAATACTTGATATGCAGATAAAATAATTAATATCTTCCTGGAGTTTATCTAGCGGTTTCTGAAGGATGTTGTGCTCGCTACCCGGGTGACAACACAAGGACTATTAATTAGCATCACACGCACAATAACCGGAATTTAAAACTGTGAAGAAACAAATAATCAGTGAACTTTTGGACCGATATACATAGTAGACTAGGATTTGTGCGCTCAACGCTCATCTTCTCTTTATGCCGTGAACTTTTCAATGTGCACTCGCGCTGCACTGCGCACTCTGACTCCATGTTGCTTTAAGCACATCCGGGATGCGCATAAGCGCTTTGTTGCCCCTCTGTTTTGAAGCGTTTCATATATTTTCATAGTTTTGTGCACTTAAAGATTATTAAAAAAATATCTTGTTCTCACGTATCTTACATATATTTGTTGTCCCTTTACAGAGCTGCACATTACGTTTACAATAAACTATAAATCTTGTAATTTTATATTATTTGTGTAGGCCCATATAATTATTTACATTCATATATAAATGAGTATATATTCTATAATGAATGTGTACTTAGTGGATTCTGGATTGTGCTTACCAAATAAAAGAGTGACCATTAGTTCCACAAACACAGATGTAGATATTCTATAGTGATGTAGAAAAATATGAATGATACATTTATAACCCTTTTATTTTACCAGTTTGTTGTGCTTGTTTCAGTTATTTGCTGAATTTAATATATATTTTAAATATTTAAAGGTGTTAGCTGAAATCTTACACTGCAAAGTGATAATTTAAAAGGGATTAAATTCATAATTATTTAATGATCGAGGCACACAAAAAATGTATAACAAAGCCCTAAAACTGACAATTAATTGGCAAAATCGCGAGCCGCGGGTCGGCTGGGCCAATCAGGATTTGACCACCTCCACCTCATTTTGAGCCGGGAAAAACCCTGAAGCTAAAGGTAAGAAAACAGTACACTGAAGGTTAATGACAAATCGCTAGCTAATCATAGCGAGGAAGATTTGGGACATGGAAGTGGACTTGAAGACGAGTTCCGTCAAAAAAACAAAAAAGAGTTTCAAGAGCTCAAAGAGGACATCAACAGAGCAAATCAAAGACTTGACAAAACGGAAGAACGGATAACAACAATGGAGGATCGAATGGAGGTTACAGCAGAGGCAATGATGGAGATGATAAAACTCCACTGCCAACTCAAAGCAAGGCTAATCGACCTAGAAGGACGTGACAGGCACAACATAATCTACACTGTACCTCAAGGATCTGAGTAAAAACACTCAATGACGACCTTTATTGAACTGTTGCTAACAGAAAATTTGCAACTCCCTACAGACATGAATCTGTTGATAGACCGGGGTGCTGATCCAGGAGGAACCGTGGTCTATCATTGTGAGATTTCTGGACTATTGAACAAAAGAAGAAATCATTAAAACTGCATGGCAAAACAAAGGATTTGTTTGTTAAAAAAAAGCAAATAATAAAGGGGGAGGGGGGAGGGGCAAATAAACTTTGATCATGATTATGCATCAGGAGTGTTGAAAAAGCGAAGAGAATACACAGTGGTAAGATCTTAAAAGAAAAGGGGATACTCTTCCAAACCCCCTTTCCTGCCACAATGCGGATCTTCTACGAAGACTGTGTATGCACGTACAATTTTGCTACAGAAGCGACGTGAGACATGGCTGAGAGAGGATTACCTGTTGCCGTAGTTAACCTGTTAGCCTGCAGCCTTTTGAAAAAATCCTAAGAAATGGCATAATCAGACTAAAACCGTTACAGTTAATGATTCCTTTGCACTAAAATCATAAGTATGGCGTCATTTGAAAGCAGACACTTGGCCGTTTACTGTAAATTCAAAATTATAATTATTTTCATAATCAAAAATAGCTATAATAAGCTTCAAAGTTTTGTAAAGTTATTAGAAATATATTTGTATGAAATATCTTTATGAAAATAAAATTGAAGTTGGCATTTTAGCAATCTAGAAGTGCACTACAGCTGAAGCCACGTCTGACCATGTTATATTTCAAATCTGAAGTTAAGTCTAAAACTCTGAATTTTATGAAATATTTTTCAAGATCATGTCATATGATTTTATTTTGAGATTTCTCTAAAATGTTAACTGATGTTTATTGCCATCTCTTCCATTCAGTTTATTGTCTCTATTGTTTTGAGGTGCAAACTGCCCATTCAGTTTCAGTCTCCCCAGAACACTTTCACACCTCTCTGGCCAGGTTATGGCTCTTATTAAATTATTATTTTGTCTTCATTGTAATCACTGACGACTCTCTATTCAAACTGTTCTATTCAAACCTAATTTATGATCAAACTTCTCACTTCACCTTCTAAAAAGACTCAAATGCTGTTGTTGACAATAGAAACATTTCAGTTGGTGACAATAGAAACATTTCAGTTGGTTTTTCATTTCAGTCTATTCAAAATTATTAATAAAAATAATGTATTTGCCCAGGTGGCAGGTGCATTGGCTAGCTAGCATGTTAGCTTAGCACACAATCAAAATACAATAAAGATTAAAACCATGTTTTTTTCTCCAAAATTACTTTATATCACAAGTGGGATGTTTTAATAACCTTCTGTGGTCTCATTTGGCTTCGGATCAAAAAATCAGACAGAAAATATATAATTTTACAATATTCTGCATATTGATAAAAGCTATGTCGAATAGCATTGCATTATAAATATAATCTATTATGAATACACCCAACATGGTATAAAGAACACAGACAAACCATACATCGTCGCGATTGTGTGTTTATTTATCTTCAAATGTCTCTATTTGCATCTTTAGCGATCTCAGGAAGCTTTTATTATGGACTTCTATTATGGCACATGGTATCTTCTTCGTCTGTCTGTACCATATATGGACTACATGTGCACAGAGCGCCCTCCGGCTGCCAGTATGAATTGAAAACAACACATAAGAGTCTCAATCGCTCATGATTAGGCTACATCTGCGCATTTTGAGGATGTATTGAATAAAAAATACTCCTCTGTTTAGAAATTTGACACAGACATATGAGAATCTATCAATATTTCTCCTCATCTGCACACTTTTGAACTAAAAGCCCTGAGGGATGTTGATTTGTCGCAAGTCTTCGTGACGAGAATAGAGGAGTTTTTTTATGAATGAGAGCAGCTGAGGCTCATATTACAATCAAACGGTACCGACGCAGTTTTCATATTCATAACTCCTGACACATATTAACAAATTACTGTCACTAAAAGACTTTGAGAATAAAACAGAGGTAAAAAATGGAAGCTTGACTCTTAGATCTTTTAAATGATGTATAGTTTGTCACTTGTAATTACTTCCATCTGACAGTCATTTGAGCTAATTTAAACAAATAAAGCTTAAGGATGAATGCGCCCTCAATCCGGTTAAGAGGTTAAGCAGCCAGAGACACTGATGGAGAAAATCCAGAGGATGACGTGGTCGAGCGATCGAAGAGGAAGAAGCAGTAGCAATAAATCCAACAATTCAGACGCGAATCCGCAGAGGATGTTTAACTTGTTAACCCACAGTGGATCGCCGGTGGGGGGGTTGACGTGTCTCTACTTTTATTTACTTTTGTTCTATACAAAATATTTAATCAACTATCACAAACTATGCATCATTTGAAAGCTAAAACACTCCAGATTCATATTCTGAACTTTATTGTTTTTGCAATAAATACACCAGAGAGGAAAGGGTTAAACTAAATGCTAAAGGGCCGACCATGTAAACATTAGCATAATCAGATCGGACGAATCCAAAAAACAGCAGCATACATGTAAGGGTCCACTCTTTACAATGCATCCCAATTTGTAATCGAAAACAACGAAGAAGAAGAAAAAAAATTCCTCTGTTGTTTACATGAGCGTTTTGATTTGGAGTAATCAATCGTGTCAATTTTCAATGAAATAGCGATTCTAATCAGTATTTTTAGCGATCTCCCCTGTGCTATGGACTCTTCCTCTCTTATTAAACCCTCCCAGGTCTCTCTCCTTCAATCGCAAGCTTTCTGATGAGTCATCATATAACGCATTTCAGGCTTCACCAGGTGTCAGTCAAAGCACCCATGGTTTTCGTTGGATAAAGGCAGTCAAAGGCTAGCCAATGCCTTGCCAGTAAAGGTTTGATTGATGGACGTAGTAACCAATCAAAAAGCATTATCCTGCACAGTGTTCGTAAGCATGGAATGAATACTACTCATGCTCACCCGTCTCCATGGCAGCGGCGCAGACTCTCTTATCGACACTTCTTATCAACTAAATTAGTTTTTTACACTTTGCAAATTCTGTAAATAGTTGATTTAGTTTTTCAGTAACTGTATATCCATTATAATTAGCAGTTTATTGCAGATTTATTTGAATAAAATTATTCAAGAGAATCATCCTCAAATTTGAATCAAAACATGATTAGACAGTTTTATATTTAGGTTATTTTCAGGCACTTAACATTTAAGTCTCATAAATTTTCCCTAAGTAAATTTAAAAAAAAAGTGAGTCCCTTACATGTTCCTCTGTTCCCATACTACTTTGAGTTATTGTGAGTTTAAAGTTTAAAATAAGACTAGATTTATGATTATAGACCATAGGGTTTAAAGGGATACTCCACCGTTTTTTTCATATTAAACTATGTTATTCCCTTAAATAAGACGATTTGATACATACCTCTCTCATCTCAGTGCGTGCACTTAATCTCTCTGACGCGCGGTGACACTTTGATAGCATTTAGCTTAGCATACTAAGTTCATTCACCAGGTACCAAACAGAGATCAAGTTAAAAGCGACCAAACGTTTTCCCTAAACGCGACGCAAAATGCGACAACGAAGACCCCGTACTGTTGCCCACCTTAAAGGGTTAGTTCACCCAAAAATGAAAATTCTGTCATTAATTACTTACCCTCATGTCGTTCGACACCCGTAAGACCTCCGTTCATCTTCAGGAACAGAAATGAAGATATTTTAGTTGAAATCTGATGGCTCTGAAAGGCCTCCATTGGCTCAATGGCACCGTTCACTCTCAAGACCCTTAAAAGGTACTAAAGACGTCGTTACAAAGTCCATCTCACTACAGTGGTTCTAAAATAACTTTATGAATCGGCAACAATAGTTTTTGTGCGCAAAAAAACCCTAAATAACGACTTACATTGTGATGACGATTTCAAAACAAAGCATCATGAAGCTTCGAAGCGTTATGAATCACTGAGTCGATTAAGCGGTTTGAATCGCCAAATTTCAGCAGTTTGGCGGTTTGACACGCGATCCGAATCGGCTGACTGATTCATAACGCTTCGGAGGTCTGACGGGTGTCGAACGACATGAGGGTAAGTAATTAATGACAGAATTTTCATTTTTGGGTGAACTAACCCTTTAAGACTTGTTTGCAGGAAGAATGGGACAAAATTACACCTGAAACACTTCATCACTTGGTGTCTTCAGTCCCTAAACGTCTTTTAAATGTCGTCTTTCTTAAATGTGTTGCAGGTCTGAATGACAGGAAAGGATGCATATTTACAAATGACATGAAGTTGACCAGACAAAACATGAAATATTTTGTGTTCATATTGTCTGCAATGAAATACAAGTCAAAGTAAATTTAGAAATCACTTCTTTTTTTTTTGCGTTTTCCATACTGTCCCAACTTTTTCTGATTTGGGGTTGTATGTTTGCTATCGATTATCCATAATGTAATTTATGGAAACCATTACACTTTGTTTCCTATCAAGACAGGTAATTGTTTACTCAGGATCTACTGGATGTGGCACTGGTATGCAAAACCAATGCAAAATTTGATTTTGATTTGTCTACAACAGGAACCACACCACATTGAAGCTACTGTGAAGGATATGAGTGCAACATCAGTGTTTGATGTTAGCATGACCTCAGAGCCTGCTGTTGATCCTGCAGACACCAGCTTTGTGCCACATTCAAGCCCCTCCACCACCACCACCACCACCACCACCACAGGATGTTCCTCAAGCCTCTCTGGACAACCCAGAAGATGGAAGGAGAGGAAGTGGATTGTAAATGAGTCCAAACTCATGGAACTCTTCCAGAAATGTACAACATGTGGTGCTGCGATGTGTGACCTGAACCAGACAATAACAGTTCGGTAGTAGAATCAATATAAATTGGCAATGCAGCAATGGGCATGTGGGACAATGGGAGTCATGTCCCAATATACGTGGAATGGCAGAAAATAACCTTCTCGCAGCAGCTGCCACTATCTTTACCGGCTCTACATACACGGACATAGCTGACTGGGCTGGACTTTTCAACGTGCAGTTGCCCCAGCAGGCAACTTTCTACAACATACAGGCAAGCTACCTGCTCCCGGTGATTGAGGAATCAAACACACAACAGGAGAACATAATCAAAGCAAGATTAATTTGCCAAACTGAAGACGGTGAAGGAGTGGAGCTATGTGGAGACGGCAGAATAGCAGACTCCAGCAAATACAACACATATTCTTTCATGGACGAATCCACTAACCAGATCGTGGTGTTTGAGCTGATGCAGGTAAATTGTAAATTATTTCCACATGTCTATGGTCAATTCTCTAACATGTTTTTAGATGTCATCATCCATACATTTGTGCTCTCTAGGTTTCCCAGGCCTCCAGTTCTGTTGCAATGGAACCATTGGCCTTCAAAAAAGTCCTGGAGAAGATCCTGGATGAGGGCATTGATGTAAAAGTGGTCACCACAGACCGGCATCCGTCCATAAGAAAAATTATGAGAGAAGAATATCCTCATATCATTCATCAGTTTGATCCGTGGCATGTTACCAAAGGTTATTCTACTGTTAGTCTAAGCTGTAGAGCTAGAGAACAACCCCAAATATTTTAGCTCCCTTATTGTCCTTTACCAATGTTTCACACTAGACTTTGTAGGGGTTTTACACCAGACTTGACCAATACTACTATGCATCCCGCTCATGACACAGTGCTTCGAAAGAACACACATCTTTTCTTGCTCTTGTTTTTCCATTGTAAAGCATTTTCTTTTGTTTTATTTTTCAGGACAACTTGAGGTGTTCCACAATGCCCTTTTGAAGTACTGTCCAAAGCGACTTCATTTTTAATACCCTTCAATGAAGGCACGCACTATTAGGGATGAAACGATTACCGGTTTCACGATAAACCACGATAAAATTTAGTGACGGTTAGTAATATTGTATAAAATTTAATTATCATTAAAACCGCGTGTGATTATCACGATTGTGAAAACTCGCGGTAAATCTTGTCCAGAAGAAGGCAGTGACAGCGCCGGGAGATTTTTCAGACTTCTAAAAGGACCAAATCTGAGGCGTTGTCATATTTTGGCTTTTACAAAAGTCCTGAGGGAAACTTAATCGAAGATGGTCACCCTGTCTGCAGAACATGCCAGGAGAAAGTCACTGTAATGGGGAAAACACTTCAAAACTACGAACGCAAGGCAAGTGGACTTTGACCTCAATACCAAAACTACGTCTGGGAAATAATAACGTGAAGCGAACAAACAAGTTCGGTAAAGACTAGGGCGACATTAAGGGATAATCAGGGCTTGATATAACAACCGCCATTTGCGGGTGTAACGTTATTTCGGCTGCACACTAGTCACTCTGACTGTTGAACTTATTATAGTCTTCTCAAAAGCCATCTGTTATAATCGCGTTGCGCATTATAACCATTTACACGTGTTTCTATTGAGTTTATGAAAGCGACGTCGTCTCATAATCTGAGGCGTTCAGATTAGCCAGAGTTATAACATGTTCAGAGCGCGCTCACTCGCTGAAATCTCTCAAAGCAGAGATAAACGTGCGATGTCCGCAGGAGATTCACTCATCATACAGTAGTCGACTGTTTTTGTTCTATTTCAGCAGCGAAAATGGTTTCAAACAAACACAGCAGAACCACAGCGCATCTGATATGACTGGCATAACGCAGGTGAATTTAGGGACCGTCTCTAAAGTTACACACAGCATTGGTAACGTTACACGCGTTTCAAACTTCAATAGAATTTGAAGGGAATGACAGTCATAAAACTGACTGTAAAGTGTTCATCTAGGTGTCAGGTATGATACACACCTTTTTGGAAATTTAATAAAATAAACTGTCAAATCATATGGAAATATGGATATGCATTATTTCACTAGGATACTGTTTGGGCTCTTACACAAAAATATGCTATATTAAAATGCATCATTGCTGAACACTGATGCGAATATTGCTTGAATATATTTACAGAGATAATATTAGAGATTATATTTACGACAAATTATTATTATTTATGCGTTATGCGTTGCTATTGACGACGGCCATTATAAGGAAGGAAATCTCACAGATTAGAATCTATCTTAAAAAAGTGCATAGAGCTGCTTGATTTATTTGTTGTTTGTTGATTTCAAATCTAAAACTTGTTTAAATGTTTTAAGTGTGTGCATCTGTTCTTTTTGAACACTTTCATCTCGTTTGAACAAAACCGTGATAATATTGATAACCGTGATAATTTGGGTCACTATAATCGTGATGTTAAATTTTCATACCGTTTCATCCCTACGCACTATGCTAGCCAATTTGGATTACAATGAGAATCACTCTACAAAGCGGGAACAGGCAACAACAGCAGCTGGTGGGTACTAAAGGAATGCAAATTACTGTAATGACACTGTGTGTTTTCCCTGCACCTCTCGATGTGTCATCCATACATGAACATGGTCTTCACATAACTGATGGCACAGATATGACTGACTAGTGTAATTTGTTTTTTAAAAAAGTCACAGTCCTAACATGTGTAATAACATCATAAATATCAAAATGATAAATTTACTATACTTCCAGCACCTTCGTTCATACTATTTTTGATTTCAGGCCTCACAAGACACAATGTTGTCTTTCAAAAGCAGTCAAAGCAGTTAGCATTGCTAGACCAATCTATGTGAAGACGACTCAAAAATTCAGAGATGACCTCATGGACAGAGTGACCCAAAGAAGACTTGACCCCACAGTCAGATTCAAAGACACATCATCCCGTATCAAAGTACCTCGCCTAGCTGCCAACATTGCATTGCTACCAAAGCCCAGCAAAGAGGAGGTCATACAATCACACACCTCAAGATTCAAAGGTCCATCAGAGCCATTGTAACTCTGGTTTACTGCTATCATGCAAAGGAAATTGTGCCATTGACAAACCACAGGATGGGACTTGTACTTGCATAGCAAGTGTATACGGCACATGTCAGTTATTGCAGTATTATGAGAGCAATCGTGTTTTTTTTTGCAGTTTATTATGAATTTTCCCACTTTGTGACTTCACTTATGTTTGGACAAATCTGACAAAACACAGTTTGCCTGGAGAACACATGGCCTATCGTATTTACTATGGGAATTATTTGATAAAAAAAAAAAGATGTAAGTTATTGCAGTAATATCAAGACAAGTTTTTTATTTATATATTTTGAAATAAATTACATATTTTCCCTTTTTTTGACTTCTCTCGTATTTACTATGGGATTGAAAAAAAAGATCCTGGATGTTGCATGAGTGATTATATCAGATGCCATTTGATTTAGCAACCGAGATCACTAGTATCAAGTATCACTCGAGATGTTATAGGTTCAAAGCTTTATTTATAAACATCAAATATAGTAAACTGAATTGAATACAAATGAGGAAATTGAAAATAATTAGTGATAGCAAGACATCTACATAATGGTTGTAATATAGAAAAATATACAAACTGGTAGTCTACTGTTCTGACGTAAGCTGCAGTTCAATTGTCCCACAGATGTCTGTGAAAAATGTAAACATAATCTGGATCTGAAGGCACATAATGTCCAGTTACAGTAGGGCCTACATATCCATTGCCTCATGTACTTCTTGAAATCCAACATAGACACCGGACTCGGAAGGATATCTTTGTCGTATAGCCCCAACCACACATGATGGCAGTGGTTTCTGATGCCCTCTGCCCAAAGTTTCGCCCTGTAGCGCCCATTCCAGCACTATCCGGTAGGACACCAACCTCTTTTGACTGAGAAGACAGCGACAGAATAAGTATATACATGATAATATGATACATAGGCATATTTCGATGGTTTCAGATAGCACTTACTCTGAGGACAGCTGGCCATCTGGTCCACTCGGCATGGGTCGTTTCCTCCAATTGACTTTGTCACGTTGAAAGAAAAAATTGACGACTGCCGGGTGAATCATCGCTGCAAACGCGTCGCTTTCCGCGAAACAGGTGATTTGTCCAGAGTCTTCTGGATCTACATTGACCCACACCATCGATGGCAACACCTGGACCCATTCTGAACAGCACAGGCTCTCAATTTCAGTCGGCATCTGTCCGCAACAGTCACACTTGCACCACCAATTGCTGTTTGCCCGTGTTCTTTCGCCGGCTCCGGTCTGTTCTTGTTCAGATCTTTCTTCCCTCTCACGGTCCATAAAAGCTAGTTCCTCCTCTGTGTACTCGGGTTCAAACAGATATGGCTTTGGGTCTGCTACAAACCAGTTGTCATCGTCTACAAAGTCCGTCATTGCAAATGATCTCTTGCAGTTTGCTAGTAGAACAGGTAGAAATAAAAGTCACGTTGGTTCTATTGATGGAAGTGAGAGGGGGAGGGGGAGGAGGAGAGGATCTTTCAGGTGTGACTTTTTACTGCACCGAGCCGAAGTACTCTCAAAAGTGCTATTCCGCCATACATTATAGTTATCCTTTTTAACCCGCCTAGAAAAGCGCCACGTTTTATTTTGTGTCACCATACTTCAATGTCGCTCAGCTATTCATGTGACTGTATTTAAATAGGGAAACCGTGGAGGTGTTTGGTCGCTTTTAACTTGATCTCTGTTTGGTACCTGGTGAATGAACTTAGTATGCTAAGCTAAATGCTATCAAAGTGTCACCGCGCGTCAGAGAGATTAAGTGCACGCACTGAGATGAGAGAGGTATGTATCAAATCGTCTTATTTAAGGGAATAGCATAGTTTAATATGAAAAAACGGTGGAGTATCCCTTTAAGAGCTGCAGACATTTTTATTTGGGTATGTCGTTTTCAGAAAATTCTCAAAAATAGGGGCACAGGTTAAGAGGTTAATTAATCAAGCATTTTTCAGTTAATACAGTAAATGTTTGACTTTGTAAAGAAAAATGTAGACACTGCTATTTTTTTTTTGAACAGCCAAATATTCCTTTTTCTTCACTTTCTGTAAAGAATTTTCTTCATGTTTTGATTTAGAATAGAATGTGCAGAGTTCCCAATGCATTTCCGTGTATTAAAATAAGTTATTATAAAGATTTTGAGCTTTACTCACTTGTTTAAATGCACTGCTATTATTTTGAACACAACTGTAATCTGTTTCACAAAATGTGGTTTATTTTTTAATAAAGCCATTATATGGAATTGTTGAATGTCTTTAAGATTTCAGGTATCATCCAAATGTAAAGAAATGAGAAAATGACTGTAATAACTTAAATTAAAAAAAAAGTTCATAAAAAGATCGTAAAACTAATCCATATGAATTGAGCGGTTTAGTCAGAATTTTTCTGAAGAGACACGATCGCTTTAGATGATTGAATTTCGGCTTTTATTCACATATTAGCAATTACCAACTCACACATCAGTTGTGGTAAACAGAAGCTCAAGCATGTTAACTTGACCTTTGAGGACCAATGAGGATCATTCTCATGTTACGCAGTACGTTTGAGCTTCAGAAAGAACCAATGAAGTTCATTCTCATGTTACGCAGCACGTTTGCGCTTCAGAAAGAACCAATGAAGTTCATTCTCGTGTTACGCAGCACGTTTGAGCTTCAGAAAGAACCAATGAAGTTAATCCTCGTGTTACGCAGCACGTTTGAGCTTCAGCAAGAACCAATGAAGTTCATTCTCGTGTTACGCATCACGTTTGAGCTTCAGAAAGAACCAATGAAGTTCATTCTTGTGTTACGCAGTACGTTTGAGCTTCAGAAAGAACCAATGAAGTTCATTCTTGTGTTACGCAGTACGTTTGAGCTTCAGAAAGAACCAATGAGGTTCATTCTCGTGTTGCGCAGCACGTTTGAGCTTCAGAAAGAACCAATGAGGTTCATTCTCGTGTTACGCAGCACGTTTGAGCTTCAGAAAGAACCAATGAGGTTCATTCTCGTGTTACGCAGCACGTTTGAGCTTCAGAAAGAACCAATGAGGTTCATTCTCGTGTTACGTACGTGGTCTGTTCTCGCACTTCAAGCAGGTTCAGTTGAGCTTCTGTTTATGTTCACTGATCAGTTTTCTTTTATGTAAAAAATATTTTTCGATAGATATAGTTGCATAATTCAGTGATATATATGATTGGTTGCTTTTGTGTTTAATGTTACTCAAAATAATTGATTTGTTTAAGCTACTTCTGTATTTTTACTAATTTAAAGTGTGACTTCATGTCATTGTTCAATGTGGAAGTCGGATCTTCTCAGGTTCACTTGAAGGCAAGCATGACCAGACCATATTTGTCTGGTCATGTGATCTCAACATGTCTGACCACATGAGGGACCCGTGTCAAATAAAACCACTTTAATTAAGACACACATACCCCTTTTCCACCAAAGCAGAGCTAGAGCTAGATCGGAGCCAGAGCCTAGTTTCAAATCGGCTCTTTGTGTTTCCACACACAAAGCCCCAGCTCCGAGCCAGGAAAAGTGGTTCTTAAGTAGCACCAAAACATTGCTGGGCTAGAACAGGGCTAGAAGTAAGAACCGATTACGTCAGGCACTGGGGGCGGGGTCAACAAGACGAACACAAACTTGAGATCTGCCATTGTTGAAATAGCAGCTAATGGAGCTAACAGCTGCTGCTCGTTTGTAATCTCCATCTATACAAATTACGGCGAACGGCATGAATGCGTTGGATTCGCTGTGTTTTGATGCCGATGTAGGATCGTAAAGCCATGTGAATCAATAGTAACGCAACGTTTGCTTTGTTGATGGAAGGCTTGTTCGCAGCGGTGCTGTGCAGAGACCGATCGCTGTATGATAACGAGTCCAGCGAGAGCATATGACTCCTTATGCTTTTGATTCACTCATGCGGTTTTTTTTTTATATCATACGTGGATCGGTCTGCGCAGCGCCGATGCATCTCGAACAAGCCTGGTGTGTTTTTGTTTCCCGCTGCCCAGGGTTGCCAGGTTTTCACAACAAAACCCGCCGAATTGCTACTCAAAACAAGCCCAATCGCGTTCCAGGGGGGCTTCCCCGGTAAAAATCACATTAGGGGGTAAAATATGTGTTTTTTTGGCATGGTTGCCTACTAAAATTCGCATTCCCGGGGCTAAATATCACATAATTAGGGTCGCTTCAACCCGAGGACATGAAAAAACAGCCCACGGCAAAACCGCGGAATTGGCAACACTGCCGCTGCCTCTCTAGCGTTGCTGAGAAAGATGAGACGTATACAGTGACGTAAGACCTGGCTCTGTAGTGGCTCTCAGCCATAGTTGCCAAGTCCACGTATAACACGCGACTTTGGGCTTCTTTTTTTGGCAAGTCGCGTTAAAAAATCACGAGTCGCGGGTTGCGGTTTTTTGGGCTTATTTAAAAAAATGTGGTTGCTTGTTAGGAAAATATAATAAGCAACTTCGTTTCTTTACATTTATGGTCACTGTTTTGTCCAATACATTGACTGACACTGTCTTCTCACAGCTAATAGGCATTCAGTGCAACGATAAGTGCTGTAGTAATCCGTCCTTTTATATCCCGCCTCCTTCTCCCCTTCATTGAAGAAAAATCGCGTTCAACGTGCAGGCATGTGACGTTATAAATGCACGTAATGATAGTCAGTAGACTTAAATAGACGTATACATTTTTACAAACTATAGCACAAGCAGAGATGGAGAGGAAAGAGGGAGTAGAGGCACCTAATTTAATTAAAAAAATATTTTTGTAATGTATTTAAAATTACAGGCTATTATAAAAAAACAAGTCTACTAATAATAACAGTAGGTATGGTTCGAATTTATTTATTTTATTTCCCAATGTGCACACAATCCATCCTAAATAGTGTGACATTAGTAATTTTCAGTACTATTTAGGGCAGATAGTGTGCACAATGAGATGCAGGGCTTGTCTTTTTCACGGTTTGCAGTGTGTGTGTTCACTACTTACTGCCCCTAATATGTGTGCACTAACTCCGACTATGGGTTACCATAATTGGCCTCCATGTCACTCTTCATTCTTCAAACCTCTTCTGTTCACAGCTGATCGGAGGATATTGTGTGTCCTTTATTGCAATTTGATGATTTTTGTAAAATCACATCTGTTTTTGCTTTTCAAACTCTGAGAGGTTTCAGTTTAATATGTTGCAGGCTCATTTATTGATAAAAAAATTATTTATTATAAATAATATTGATGATAATAAATAATATAGGGCTTGTTTTTGAAGCTGCGGTTGCTTATTTGTCTCGCGAGAGTTGGCAACACTGCTCTCAGCATGTGGAAAAGCAAACGGTTCTTAGAAGGCTCCTCAGTCGAACCAACTATGAACTGGGACTAGCTCTGGCTCTGAACTAGCTCTAGCACTGCCTTGGTGGAAAAGGGGTATCATATGACATTCTTCCAAAATATCATTCATTTCTGTAGAGATGTACATTTTAATAAGGATCAAATGAGCTTTGAGAATGAAACCAACCTGTTTGTTCATCAGTATCTTCTTGTTTCAGACTGAATGTTTCTTCAACCTTTATGTCTTCACTCTCCTCTTTAATAAAAGCCACCTTTCTTTGTTCCTCCGTATCTTCTTGTTTCAGACTGAATGTTTCTTCAATCCCCATGTCTTCACTCTCCTCTTTAATAAACACCATCTTTATTTGTTCATCAGTATCTTCTTGTTTCACACTGAATGTTTCTTCAAACCTCATGTCTTCATTCTCCTCTTTAATAAACGCCATCTTTATAATAGACGTGGATCTCTGTCGCTTCACCAGGAGTTTTTCTGTGTGTCAAGGTTTAAGATGAGAATAATTACCAGAAAGAAAAATAAATCTAAATTAACTAAATATCTGGGTGCGTCTCAATCAAAGTGATTACCACCCCAGCAGTACAAATTAATAAAATAACACAATAAAAGAACACAAATTATACCGTTGGTATTTAATGATTTGTACTATATTACATTTTATTACATTTTACATTCAATTTTCAAGAAAACATTTTCAGTTGGTTTGTAAAAGTTAATTAATTAAACATGGGTTTGTGTTCTTGCATTCACACTGGTTTGACCAGCAGGTCTCATTCATTCATTCGAGCTCTTAGAAGCATTTGATTCAATTGACTCGGAGTATCAAAAACCTTCTTTTAATACATCATAAGTTTCTCCAGTGACCGAGTTCGTGTTTACGATGAAATGATTCACAATATATTCGACGCGAGATGAGACGCACCTTTTCTGTTACTCGTGTGTGGATTGGACGTTTAGATTTAAATGGCATTATTACTGTTAGAGAAATAATACAATTGTGCATTTAATGCAAAATAATTCGTCTTAGATCTCTTCTAATAATTATAAAAATCGACTGAACGCTAATAATTTCTATCGATCCAAACAAGTTAAATGTTTTAAAACACAAACCTTTCTTCAGCCGATTCACAACAAACGCAGGGTCGCGACGCAGACTTATGACGTCACATCGCCAGACTAAAATAAAAGTCCTGTTCACAAGTTGCTGTCTAAAATCACAAAGTGGATTTAAAGTGACATGCAAAAACTCACAGTTCAAAATATTAAGAAACAAACAAGATTTGAATCCTTGAAGAAATGCATATTTAAATACACATAGCCTAATGATGTGTCCCATGATCTTATATGTGAGATTCTGTGTAAAACTTAAAACAGTCATGATAGGGTGCAGAAACTATTTCATACCAAGGGTTGGTAACTCATTTTTCAGTTACAAGACATTTATAAATTGATGTTTGGATGCATTTTTCTAAAGTGCCATAGCAAAAACTATAAATTAATCAAGAAACAAGGTTGCCAATAAAATTAAACCTTTATTATGACCACAGACAAATATACAACAATGTATAGGTAACATTCAGTCTAGCACTTTCAAATATGACAAACTGTCCTACATTAATAATAGATTTACAATATTTAAATAAATACACATCAATGTTTTGAATACACACGTTTATCTTATTCGAGTATCGTCAGAACACATTTTGTCCAGTGAAGTGAACACTGAATAGAAACCCTCAGTCGGAGCGCAGCTTGTTTAGATTTATGAAGTAAAAATTATTGACTGCTTAATTTGGGCATTTATTTGCATACTTTTACTATTACATATCTGATCAATCTCAGCATGTTTTAAGTGTGTGTCTTGCTTTGCTCTGCTCCATTTGAGAAATGAAGGCGTAGTTTCAAGAACTGTAAAAGCCTTATTTATCCTTGGAATGAAAACAAAATGTAAAGCTCTAATGAGGGTGCGGTTGTTGATTTGTAAAAGTCCTTCAGCCTCCATAAAAAGAAATACATATCTGAAGTATGCTGACAGCACCTCTGCCCATAGCCTTTCTATCCTCTGGTTATGCACACTTGGTCCAACCAGAAAACTGTCAGTTAAGTCCTCTGTGTTCAATCATGAAATGTGCAATGTCTATATTTTGTGAGCCTGCATCACCTCTTAGTCTACTTGGAACTTTTCAGAGATGCTGTGGATACGTTTTGATTACCAAAAGGCAGCGTACCATCTGTTGTTATTGCAACATCTGTATGTGATGCATCTGCTTTAGCACAACACAGCCATGATAAACAAGGCCCCAGTTTGAAAGTTTGTGATTGGCCCAGGACACACCAAGCCGTCGGACCGTTTTTGAGCATTGGCCGACTAAGTTTTTCTGGTGTGTTCCTCACCGCAGGCACTAGTCAGACTCCGTCAGGTTTTTTGGGGCCGATTCAACAAATTGAATTGAATCTGCTTTGAATCTGCTTTCATATCTGTTTCAACATGTAGAATCGGCATCGGTGACAGAGAGATAACTAATTGGCTGTTCAGCTTATTGAATGAGTCAGTGCATCAGAGAATAATAGTGAAACAGCGAGTGGAGTAGAAAAAACGGTGCAGATAAAAGGCTGTTCTAATCTTACCTGTTCCTGTGCGAATATTTTAATATTTAATGTTATTTTATATTAAGTAGATTAGTAAAATGAATTTAATAATTGCGACTTAAAATATGTATTGTTGATGTGACAATTGAATACAATATAAACAAAACATTAAAGCCATGATTTTAATATTCATACATGAGAATTGATACACATTCACACTTGGATACGTCAATATTGTACGTTTTAGTGCTGTCAATATGTCAGTATTGTACGTAGTGTGTAAATGAAAATGTGATAGAATCACACTTTACGTAAGAATACACACGTATACTCATGAGATCACGTTGGAATGATGAGTATAGATTAATATATCTGCAGAAATAGACAGTTGTCTCATTTACGTGCAGACACAGAACGCACATGCTATTTGACAGTTGGCTGTCGTTCTCTCTCGGTCTTCAAGTGCAGCTTTTTTGCCCCAACGTGAGGTTTTATGGTTCTTTTATGGCCTGCAAATTTCGATTCACACCAAGATGACGGCAAAGGTTGTTTGACCCCCCAAGACAAAGAAAAAAGCAGATCCCTGTTTTTTCACCACCTTTATATGAACTGTGACATGGTTAAAATCCACAGGAAAACTCACAGAAACTGTTGTTACAAATAAACTGCATCAAATCATTCAAAAAAGAATGATAGCTGGACTTGCATTCAAACGGCCTTCTACTGCATATGTAACCACTCCTGTTTAAACCGCCCGCTCCAAGTTTGTGTGTAAGAGAGTTGGCTCACCCCTCCCTCATGCAGTATAATTGGTTGACACCGTGTAATTGACAGGAACAGAATGTGAGACTGATCAGACAGTCGAAACGAATGTGTTCCAACAGTGCTCGTCACTGCAAAATGATTGAGAAGGCCAATCAAATCAAAGTAGGCGGGGTTTACGTTCTCTTTTGGCTCGTGCACACTGCACAGTCTTCACACACAGACGAGCGCGTCAATCTATCGCTTAATGCCGTTGCGGAGAGAGAATCTATTCTTTCCGGTGAAATTAGAAAACAAAATGCACACAAACGTGTCCATGCTCTAAATATATGATCATTGATGAACAGCTTTGATTTTAATGAAGAAGAAAAAAAAAACTATATGAGAGCGGATTAGAACCTGGAACCTTTGACACGGTTTACAAAAATTCTACCACCAGACAACTAGAGAACTCAAGTGTTAACAGCGGATCTATGTATTTATTGACTCATGCGAAGAATTTTGGGACTAATAATATATTTGATGCAAATTAATGCAAATATTGTTTTCAAATAGTCCCAAAAAGATTATTTCCCAACTAGAATTAGACCTAGAATTTCGTTCACTGTTCTGTTTGACCTGGTTACGGCCTTGCTTTGAATTAGTCTATTATTTTGAATAAAATCATTCATTATTTCATTATTACATAATGATTTAATTTCTATAGGCTATATTTAAAAAAAATAGAGTAGGCAAGAGAAGCCTATGTTCTGTAGAACCGTTCATGTTTAGAAGGAAAGTTCATGTTCAGAGGAAGGATAATTTTATTTAGCAAAATATCTTACCATTCACTGATGCGTCCAGGTCACACACGGTCTATTATTATGTTGTAAAAAATCATTAAAATTAAAATTAAATGAATGGTCTATAAGTATTTTGGAGATCTTATTATATTGGGCTTTATTAAACTTCATGGAACTATAATTAATTTATATGCTATTTTTACATGTCAATTTATTGAACAATTTTCAGTCTTTAAACTGATTTGCTATCCTGTGGCTCCCTCTGGTGGACAACATTAGTATTCATCTCTGAATCGCATTCATATAAATGGCTTTTTTTTTTTAATGATTAATTTTTTTTTTAATGATTACAAATACCCACACAAACTCAAATTCACTGATTTGTGGTACCTTATTTTCAACTAACATTTTTTGATGTAGTGATACATTACTATATCACTTGTTAAATGGTTATTTAACAACTACATTCAGTCCTGCATTAACAGTGTGATTTAAGTCAAGTCAGTGGCCCACCTTAAGCAAGTCAAGTCGAGTCCTGCTAAGGGTCAAGTCAAATTACAATAACAAACAGAAACAAGTAGATTTTATATTGGCCTCAACCTTATTTATTTTTCAAATAGGAACACAAACAGGACCGCATTGGGCAGGATGTGGAACAATGTGTTGAAATAGTTGTAGCCCTAAGAACATGAAAAGGATGGTCGAGCCCTGACAAAGTTGCTGTTCACCATCTCAATCTGCCTTCTAAAAATCAGTATCCTTAGAAACGCTTTGAACAACTCAGAACGGCATATAGTTCATCACAACAACATAACATCATATACATAATCCACCTGCTATAGGCCTATTGCTAAAGGTACACGATTTTTCATATCAAGAGAAAAATATACCAGGATAACCTGGCTTCTCTTGAGACTCCCCTGCTTCAGACAATAGTCAATGGTTGCATCCAAAATCACATATTTCCCTACTATATCACAGGCGAAAAACAGTATGTGACAATGTCCAAATTCACAGTACTCATAAAAGAGCGGGCAAAATGTACATACGAATGTAGTACGCCCAGATATGTTAAAGCCCTTTGGCACGTTGACGTGATTGGTAGGTAGTCAGAAACACCAGCGATTTCAAAGCGCATTTTTGAGCTTGTCTTTGGTTCACTGTCCTTTTAAGGAGAAAATACTCAGCAAAAACACCACATATACATATAAACAACCTTAAAAACTTAATTTTCACCACAGGGGGTCTTTAAGAACTCTTCATATTTTATGAGTTAATGTTGGTATTTAATTATCTGTAAATTATATTTAACATATACTATTTTCAATAAAACAAGCAGATGGTTTGTAAAAGTTAATTAATTACATGGGTGTTTGTGTTCTTGTTGCATTCAGTGTGCGGTGGATCGACATCTTTGAATCACTGAATCATTACGTGAAGCATCTAATTCAATTGATTCGGAGTATCAAAAACGTCTTGTAACAGTGGCGGGCCCAAAGTTTAAAGCAGCAGTCTAAATTAATTTACATAGTTCGGGTGCCAGACAAGCTCAATCTTGTCAAAATAAAAAATACAGTTTTTGTTTCCCAAAAAGACTACGTCACTCTGCTGCCAGCACCCCAAAGTGCAAACCAGCCGCACTACAGTGATGACCCCCGCAACTCACGTCCGCTTTAGCGATCCAGCCTGGCTCAAACACAGCAGCGATGCATTCAGTCTCACCAACTAGGCGGTTGTCTCAGATAATCTGTTTCTCTTTTCTTTCTTTTTTTCCTCTTACAACTCCTTCATATATACGCATTTCCTACCTGTAGGAAGGGAACTCCGTTACTACGTTACTTCAGTGACTGACTGGGAGAAAACCAAAATTGAGGTTTCTCGCATTTCGTGGAAAGAGAGCATGACCGCATACAGAAAAGACCATAAAAAATTAGTCATTAGAATTAGTCAATTACAGGCCGATCTCAAATCTACCCTTTCTGTCAAAAATACTTGAAAAGGCAGTGTCCTCACAATTATGCTCCTTTTATGGTATCTGTGAGGATTTCCAGTCAGGATTTAGACCGTATCATAGTACTGAGACTGCTCTCATCAGAGTTACAAATTATTTACTCTTATCATCCGATAGTGGTTGTATCTCTCTATTAGTGTAACTCGATCTTAGCGCTGCATTTGATACTATCGACCACAACATTCTTTTGAATAGACTCGAAAATTATGTTGGCATTAGTGGAATTGCATTGGCATGGTTTAAATCATACTTATCTGACTGTTATCAGTTTGTAGCAGTAAATGAAGAGATGTCACACCGATCACAAGTTCAGTATAGAGTACCGCAAGGCTCAGTGCTAGGACTGTTGCTTTTCACCCTGTACATGCTACCACTGGGAGATATCATTTGGAAGCATGGCGTTAGTTTTCATATTAGCCCGGTTCTGTCAACACTGCACTGACTTCCTATTAAACATTGCATACATTTAAAAACTTGCTTATTACTTACAAAGCACTAAATGGTTTAGCTCCCCAGTACTTGAGCAAGTTCTTAACACATTATACTCCATCACATCTATTGCGGTCTCAAAATTCTGTACAGTTGATAATACCTAGAATATCAAAATCAACTGCAGGCGGTCGATCCTTTTCCTATTTAGCACCTAAACTCTGGAACAGTCTTCCTAGCATTGCTCGGGAAGCAGACATACTCTGTCAGTTTAAATCTAGACTAAAAACACATCTCTTTACTATGGCATACACATAAACATTTTTTTTTTCAATTAAATAATTGTTAGGCTGCATTAGCTAGTTCAACTAACACTTAACACTTCCCATAACACCTGATGTACTCGTTACATCATAAAAAGGATGGCATCTACGCTAATGTTAGTCTCTCTGTTTATCCCGAGGTTTACTGCAGTCAGCCGGATCCAGGCCGTTTCCAGATCAGATGGTGGACCTGCGCCCAGACATGACCAACGCATCCCTGAAGTGTGCAGAGACCAAACCTAGACTCCCCCTGAAATTGCCTCATCGACACGGCATCCTCAATAAACCTGTCTCCGGCATGATGACTCCGATCTTTCAAATATTCCTACTTA
This sequence comes from Gobio gobio, assembly GCF_949357685.1. Classification (NCBI taxonomy): domain Eukaryota; kingdom Metazoa; phylum Chordata; class Actinopteri; order Cypriniformes; family Gobionidae; genus Gobio; species Gobio gobio. Next base: position 39,450,634 of record NC_137101.1, on the reverse strand, counting down.
ATTGTTTGATCGACACATCATCCTCAATAAACTCGTATATAGCATGATACAGCACCCCGACTGTGCCTGGTTTCTCCCAAGGTTTATTTTTCTCCATTATGCTACCTGATGGAGTTTTGGTTCCTTGCCACTGTCACCTTTGGCTTGCTCAGTTGGGGACGCTAAATTTTCAACTTGAATTACTAAACTAAATTAAATACATCAACTAAATTACTGATCTGCCCACATTGTCACTATATGATAATTGAAATGAGCTAGATGACATCACTGTTTTCTCCAGAGCGGCTGTACAGCCAAATCAAATTGTGTTGCATTATTTTCCTGTTTAACACCGGGAAGCTGCTTTGAAACAATCGGCATTGTAAAAAGCGCTAAATAAATAAAGTTGACTTGACTGACGTAATGGAGGTTTCGCTTAGAAGCCAATCGCCTTCGAGTTCTACAAAACGAACCAATAGCATGAAAACTTACCTGAGTGAAATAGTGCACACATCCAGTCCATGGAGTGCAATGCCACAGCAAGCGATGACACCTGAGCCTGTCCATTACTGGCCATTTGGAGCGAGTACACAAGAGGACACTGGCTTTACACAGAGATTATAGAATCTCGCAAAAACCTGCAGCTCTATAAATGTCTGTCAGCGAGGCACCATGTGCTAAAGCCCAAGAAGAAGCCACAGTCCTGGTGGAGTGTGCTCTTACTCCTAGGGCAGTCCCTGAACCTGGTATGCCAGGACAATAGTGTCCACGATCCAGTGAGACAACCTCTGCTTGGAGAGAGCTTTCCCTTTCTGCTGCCCTCCAAAACAGACAAAGAGCTGGTCTGATGTCCTGAAACACTGCGTACTGTCTATGTAAGCTCTGACGGCACGTACTGGACAGAGCAGTGCCAAGGCTGGGTCTGCCTCCTCCAGGGACAGCGCTTGCAGGTTCACCACCTGGTCCCTAAAAGGAGTGGTGGGAACCTTGGACACATATTCAGGCCGGGGTCTCAGGATAACGTGTGAGTTAGCCGGCCCGAATACCAGGAACACTTCGTCAACCGAAAATGCCTGCAGATCCCCTATGCTCTTGATGGAGGCAAAAGCAATCAAGAGCGCTGTCGTCATAGACAAGAACTTAAACACAATGGACTGCAAAGGCTCAAAGGGAGCTCTGCAGGGCAGATAAGACTACTGGAAGGTCCCAAGAGGGCATCTGTAGAGGGTGAGGTGGATTTATCCTCCTAGCTCCTCTAAGGAACCTGCTGACCAAGTTGTGCTGTCCCACTGTTTTCGAATCCACAAGGTCATGGTGTGCTGATATTGCAGCCACATAGACCTTAAGGGTGGAAGGAGACAGCCTTTGATCCAACCTTTCTTGGAGGAAGGACAGCACAGACCCCATTTTCTGGGGTATTCTCTGAGAGAAGAGCACCAGGTGACAAAGAGGTTCCAAAGAGGCATAGGCCTGTTTTGTAGACAAGGCTCTAAGGGAAGTGATGGTAGCCACCACCTGAGGTGGTAGGGTACTCAAACCTTCTGTGTCCCGTCCAGGGCCCACACGTGTAGGTTCCACAGGTCGGGACACGGGTGCCATATGGTGCCCTGTCTGGCCGGCCAATATGGGGCGACCAAGAGGACCTGCTCCTTGTTCTCCCTGATCTTGCACAAAACCTGTGCAAGAAGGCTCACTGGGGGAAACGCATACTTGTGTAGGCCCCACAGCCAGCTGTGCGCTAGTGCATCCGTGCCGAGGGTCCCCTCGGTCAGAGAGTAAAACCAGCGGCAATGGGAAGTGTCGTGGGAGGCAAACAGATCTACCTGTGCATCACCGAACAGTTCCCAAATCAGCTGAACCGACTGGGGATGGAGTCTCCAGACATACAGCCAGCAACTTGAGGCTATTGAAATGCCATAGGCACTGGGGTCCTTTCCAGGAGCCCGCAGCAGCATAACCATTGCACATGGCACCCCAGCCAATGGTAGAGGCATCTGTTGATACAACAACATGCCTGGAAACTCGTTGTAAGGGCACTCCGGCCCGTAGAAAAGTGAGGTTCGACCACAGGGTGAAGGTCTTAAGGCAGGCCCGAGTGACTGGGACCCGGAGCGTGCCTGGTTGCTATGCCAATCTCAGGATTCAATCGCGAAGCCAGTAATGAAGTGGTCTCATATGAAGTAAACCTAGCGGCATTACTGCAGCTGCGGATGCCATATGTCCCAGGAGCCTCTGAAATAAATTCAGTGGAACCACATTCTTGCTCTCAAATTGGCGAAGAAAAGTCAGCAGTGACTGAGTGCACTTGCTTGCAAGCTGCGCGTACATGGCAGCTGAGTCGATATCCATACCGAGAAAAGAGATCCTCTGCACAGGGGAGAGTTTTCTCTTTTCCCAATTGACCCGAAGGCCCAGACAGGTGAGGTGCTGGAGCACCAAGTCCCTGTGTTCGTAAACCTGATCTCGAGAGTGAGCTAGAATCAGCCAGTCGTGGCACAAGGGCTGCCTCAACGACTTTCGTAAAGACACGAGGAGACAAAACTAACTCGAATGGGAGAACCGTGTACTGGTATGCCTGCCCCCCGAATGCAAATCATAGAAACGCTCTGTGTAAAGGAATAATGGAGACATGAAAGTACTCATCCTTCAGCATTTGCTGCAAACCAATCCAAAGGACGAATGCATTCAAAAATGAGTTTGGCTGTCAACATCTTGAATGGCAGCCTGTGAAGGGTTTGGTTCAAGACGCCAGGTCCAGGATTGGTCATAACCCACAGCTCTTCTTGAGTACAATGAAGTAGGGGCTGTAAAAGCCGGACTTCCTCTCGGCTGGAAGGACGATCTTGAGGCTGATCGAGATATAGCAATTTAATTATGTTGTTAACCTTTATAGCCTACCATGGTGATGTGCAAGTAAGGGCTCACTATATAGCCTAGTTTACAGCATTATCTTTAAGAAACTTTTAGTTGTAATTGAATTAATTTAAGGACAGACAAAAAAAATTTCAGTGAACTGTTTAAAATAATAAACAATTTTGTAAAACTGCTGTACCGAACCCGTAATGAACCGTGACTTCAAAACCGAGGTGCGTACCGAACCGTCAGTTTTGTGTACCATTACACCCCTAATATTTATATTATATTAATTATAATTATGTATAATATATTCATATAATTATAATATTAATTGACAATATTAAACTTCTTAAATTAAAATAAATATAATACATGCATTAATATACACACCTTTAAAGGGCATATTGCAGGTTAGAGTACCCAATGAGTCAATGTATAGAAAAATGATGTAGGAACTAGATTTTAAAATATACATATAAATACGCTACTAAGGCTTTTGGAGTCATTTTTATGAGAAAATGTTACTTCCGCAGCTAAAAATGCCAAAAACGGAAATGACATAATGGCAGAGTGCGGTCAATTTCAACAATAGGAAAACAATGGATCGCAATGACAGTTTGGACGCTGAGGAAATTATAAATGTTTATTAATACTCATATGGCAGACCACAGCCATACATTTATGACACACACTTAGGGATAGGTCAGGATTAGACATATCAATGATTAATGAAGACAAATTGAGTTGTTGTGTGAGGAGAACAGGTTGAGAACAGGGCAGGTGTCTCGGTGAGAGACCAGTGTTAGCTAATGATATGTACACGTTAGCTAACGTTTATCAGGTAATAGCAAAGCTGGTATTGGTCAACTAGGAGTATTGATACTTACCAATTACAGAAACTAATAAGCTTCAATCAGGCATAAGTCACATTTGTCAATATGCGTCCACACTAAACGTTATGTTATATAGAGAAACTTCAGGAGAAACCCCCCTGCTCTCCCCCCACTCACCATCATGGACAGCACTGTAAAAACAGTGGAGTCATTCAGGTTCCTGGGCACCACCATCTCTCAGGACCTGAAGTGGGACATTCACATTGCCTCCATTGGGAAAAAAGCCCAACAGAGGTTGAACTTCCTCTGCCAACTGATGAAGTTCAATCTGCCACAGGAACTGCTGAAACGGTTTTATTCTACCATCATTGAATCCATCCTATGCACTTCAATTACCATCTGGTACAGCTCAGCTACCAGATCTGACCTCAGGAGACTACAGAGGGTAGTCTGCTGAGCGAATCACTGGTACAACCCTCCCCACTCTCCAAGATCTGTAATTATCCATAGTACGTAAAAGGGCTGGCAAAATCACTCTGGACCCCTCTCATCCAGCACACTCCCTCTTCGAACTGTTGCCATCCGGTCGACGCTACAGAGCCCTGAGCACCAGAACGACCAGGCACAGGGACAGTTTCTTCCCTCAGGCAATCCATCTCATGAACACTTCACAATAAACGAGAAACTCACACGTTTACACACACACACACGCTCACACAGAATTGTACATTCCTTTTATTCACTTATTTTTAACACACTTATTTACATCACTAATTTAAACCTAAAATACGTGTACATAGTATGTTGCTTATATAATTTATTTTTAATTTGTATATTGGGTCTATGCTATTTTGCACATTGTCTGTATATTTGTATATTGTTATTTTTATTATCTGTGTCTTGTCACTGTCATTCTGTGCACTGTGGAGCTTCTGTCACTACAACAAATTCCTAGTATGTGTAAACATACCTGGCATTACCAGCACATAATTCAAAACTGTTTTGAAAAGTGTGAGACTATGCATTTGTGTTAATGTACATACTTTGTGTTCATCAATGTTGAAACTGATTCACAAACAACGGTGAAGAAGCATCGCGGACGTGGATGTTTATTCATTTAATATCACACTTTACATGCGTATTACAATGTTGAACTCCATCATATCCCCGGGATGATGATCGGGTCTAAAGTGAACGCTACACACCACCGCGTTTTTCGAAGCCGATGCAGAAGTTTCTTCACTGATACAAAACACCATCCATGCAGGTTTCCTAACTTTTTGTTTTGTTAGGAAACCTGTGGACTCGATGTCCTGACAGGCTGGACACAATAATATACCATGACGATGATAAATTGAAAACAAAAAACTACCGAAAACACCAACTTATTCTGCACTGAGCCACCGCAGAGCCTGGCAAATGACTCCCTCTCGTGACGTAATTTGACGCGATGTTGAAAAAATAAAGTTTTTTACAAAGTCAACAAAACGGCCACAAATTTAATAGATAAAGTGGCCATGTCCTTTTAAAACATTTTAAATATGGTATTTTCATTCAATGTTAAATATTCATTTTTAAAGAAAATAAAATGCAATATGCCCTTTAAAACAGATTAGGCTTACGTGTATTCTTTTGAGCTCTAGGTGAAACGATATAAATTGTTAGGCCTATTTGTTTGATTCACATGTATTGGATATTGTCAGATTTCTTTCTTTCTCCTGTCATCTTAAATGTTTTGCTTCAGCAGCAGTGATTATTCCTACCATGTAAATGCATTTTATTTCATGATTTCTTTTTTTAATAATGATCCCCCTCAAACTTCAGCAGAGACGTGAATTGCGTGGCTCTTTCGAGAGAAGTGAATAAAACTGCCTGAAAAACTAACAGAAAAAAACAGATGCGGATGGGCTGCCACAAAAAAAGACCCTGGTATCCTCTGTAATTTATGTAGGGTTGTTTGTGGGTATAACATGAGCAAGACACGACAGTTACAATATCATGATTAAATAAGACACATCTATTATTGTCATGAAACAAAGACACATAACAGAAGTAAACGTAACAGTTCTTTATTAAAGCGTTGGTGGTGATCTTGAAGATCTTCAGACAGGTGTCATGAGCATAAGCAGTTCAAATGACAGTCACATTTAACTGATGAGTCTTTCTGCTTGCACGTAGAAGACAAGGACGATGATGCTAACTGGTAATGTCTAATTTATTGAATCTTGCGATCAGTCTGGCCATTGGTTTGGGAGTGATAGCCGGAAGACAAGCTCACTGGAACTTCAAGAAGACAAAAGAAGGCTTTCCAGACAAGAGAGGTGAACTGTGAGCCTCTATCGAACACAATGTCTTCGGGTAACCTGAAGTTACAGAAGATGTTATGGAAAAAGGCCTTGTATTAGATGGGAGTATTTAAATGGGATGAGTTTGCAGGTTATGGAGAAGCAGTCGACAGCTACTAGGATGCATGCGTTTTCGTCGGATGGAGGTGTGTCGGTAACAAAGTCTATTTCCAGGTGAGACCATGAATGGTGAGGAATGGGTAGAGGATGGAGCTTGCCTTCTGTTGGCACAGAAGGGATATTGAACAAAGCGTTCACCTGGCCACCAGTAGCATTCACGGAGGAGCGAGAGGGTCTGCTGGTTACCTGGATCCCAGAGACGAATAAACCCATTAGGGTTATACGGAAATTAGGCCTGGTCCCAAATGGCACACTTTACATGCACTTTCATTCTTGTGGACTTACAATAGCTGCCGCACGTAAGTGTATGTTAAGACCATGAGACCGTAGGGTGTGCCATTTGTCATTATAGGTTTCAAAAGGGTGCTCACTGATCATAATTAATGTGCAGATGAATTTTGATATTGCTCCTTTTCTAAATCTCATCACACTGAGGAACACTACAATGTCTTTCCAGAATGAGTTTTCATATGCCGTTTCAGGTCTGTGCGATATGTGAAACTCTCTTCACACTGAAGACACCTGAAAGGCTTCTCTCCAGTGTGAACTCTCATGTGAACCTCAAGGGTTCCTTTCTGACTGAAACTCTTTCCACACTGAGAGCACGTAAAAGGCTTCTCTCCAGTGTGAACTCTCATGTGAGACTCAAGGTTTCCTTTAGTTCTGAAACTCTTTCCACAGTGAGGGCAGGCGAACGCCTTCTCTCCAGAGTGAATACTCATGTGAGTCTTTAGGTGTCCTTTTTGTGAGAAGCTCTTCCCACACTGTTTGCAACTGTAAGGGTCCTCTCCAGTGTGACTTCTCAAGTGGATATCAAGGGATACCTTGTATGTAAAACTCAATTCACACTGGGTGCAGGTGTAAGGCTTCTCTCCAGTGTGAATCCTCATGTGAGTTTTGAGGCTTAATTTACTACTTAAACTCTTTCTACACTGAGAGCACATGAAACGCTCCCCTCCATTGTGAATTCTCATGTGATCTATAAGATGTCTATTTTCTGCGAAGCTCTTCCCACACAGTTTGCAGGTGTAAGGCTTTTCTCCAGTGTGAATTCTCATGTGACACTTAAGACTTCCTTTTTGTGAGAAGCTCTTCCCACACTGTTCGCAGGTGTAAGGCCTCTCTCCAGTGTGACTTATCAAGTGGATATCAAAGGATACCTTGTATGTAAAACTCATTCCGCACTGGGTGCAGGTGTAAGGCTTCTCTCCGGTGTGAATTCTCATGTGAGTCTTGAGGTTTATTTTAGTACTGAAACTCTTTCTACAGTGAGCGCACATGAAACTCTCCCCTCCATTGTGAATTCTCATGTGACACTTAAGATTTCCTTTTTGAGAGAAGCTCTTCCCACACAGTTTGCAGGTGTAAGGCCTCTCTCCAGTGTGACTTATCAAGTGGATATCAAGGGATGCCTTATGTGTAAAACTCATTCCACATTGGGTGCAGGTGTAAGGCTTCTCTCCAGTGTGAATTCTCATGTGAGTCTTGAGGATCATTTTAGTACTGAAACTCTTTTTACAGTGAGCGCACATGAAACGCTTCTCTCCATTCTGATTTCCCATGTGGACTTTAAAGTTTCTAGTTCCTGTTTTTTTTGCTCTTTTTTGTGCAGAACTCTTTTCAGTCCGTGAACAACTAAAATATTTTTCTCCAGTTATGAAATCTTGATCTTTCTCTTCCATTTCATTCAGTTCTTGACTCTCTTCTTTCAGCAGCATCAGGTCTAAGGTGAACAGAGATAATAACACCAGTTTAATGGTACAAAGCAGTAGACATCAGAACATTTAGACATTCAAGGCAACAAACAACATATAATGATACAGTGGCAATAGGATCTAGTATATATGTAGTGTGAGTTTTCCTACATCTTAAAACTTTAAGTTTTATAAATGGGGACAATATTTGAAGGATGATCAAATAATGTTTTGCTCATCACATTGAAAATAACATTTAAACATTATAATATTATAGTTTTGAAGTGCTGGAGTAAGACGTTTGTCTATTTCTGTCACAATACCACAGTTGCAGATAGTATTACTACATTAAATCCTGGTGAATGTTGTTGATTTGTGGACTTAGTCTTTTATAACTTGTTCATTCATGGCTCAATGTTGCACCTGGTTTCCACGTCAGTGCTGTTTGATCTGATATCTGTTTTATAACAGAACTCAGCACCGAATCTTAATGCTTCTCACTAGACCTTGCAGCGATCAAATAATTTATATGCAGACTTTTACAGCGATGTTATTAATTCTGTGGAGAATTCAACGTATTTCTTCACAGGATATCCCAGCCCTGTCTAGTAACCATGTCACGTGATCGAGATTGACTCACAAGTAGTTCGAACTAGTGTTGTCACGATACTGGAATTTCTAACTTCGATACGAAACCTAAAAAAGTATCGATATTCGATACCATAGTCGATACCACAGGGGGAAAAAACGCTGCTTAAACTGTTGTAGCAATAATGCATTATAGCTCTGGACATCTGGCCGGATGGACTAAAGCTTGAACTCCTCACAGTCTCTCGTGACTTGTCTAATCAGATCATACATAGGCAAGGCAAGAGAAGTTTATTTGTATAGCACATTTCATACACAGTGGCAATTCAAAGTGCTTTACACAGAAATGAAATAAAAATATTACAGTTATAATAGGAATTTAAAGAAATAAAAAATAAAGAAAATATTGAAAGATAAAAATAAAGAGTATAATTAAAAATAAAAATAAAAACAGGGTTAAATTTAAGCATATAAATTAAAATGCAAGCAGTTCGGACAAAGCACGTACAGTGGCACAGTGCTCATTCAGTAAATGCACAGCTAAACAGATGTGTTTTGAGTCTGGATTTGAAAGTGGCTACTGTTGGAGCACATCTGATCTGTTCAGGAAGCTGGTTCCAGCTACGGCTGGCATAATAGCTAAAAGCAGACTCTCCTTGCTTTGAGTGAACCCTTGGTATTTCTAATTGACTTGATCCTGATGATCTGAGTGATCTGTTGGGTTTGTATTTAATCAGCATATCTGCAATGTATTGAGGTCCTAGGTCATTGAGTGATTTATATACAAGTAATAGCACTTTAAAATCGATCCTAAATGTAACTGGAAGCCAGTGTAAAGATCTGAGGACTGGTGTGATATGGTCATATTTTCTGGTTCGGCTCAGGATCCTGGCAGCAGCGTTCTGTATGAGCTGCAGCTGTCTAATGGTCTTTTTGGGAAGGCCGGTGAGAAGACCATTACAATAATCCACCCTACTGGTGATAAAAGCATGAACGAGTTTCTCTAAGTCTTGCCTGGAAACAAAGCATCTAATTCTTGATATATTTTTGAGATGATAGTAAGCGGATTTAGTTATTGCTTTGACATGACTATTGAAACTCAGGTCTGACTCCAAAATCACACCAAGATTCCTGACTTGATTTTTTGATTTCAGGCCTTTAGCCTCAAGATATGCATTCACCTTGAGAATTTCATCTTTGTTTCCAAATGTAGTAATTTCAGTTTTGTCTTTGTTTAACTGAAGAAAGTTTTGGCACATCCAACTGTTAACTTCATCAATGCATTTACATAGAGAGTCAATGGGGCTGTAGTCATTAGGTGATAGGGCTAAGTAGATCTGGGTGTCGTCAGCATAGCTGTGGTAAGCCATTTTGTTATTTTTCATTATTTGGCTCAGTGGCAGCATGTACAGGTTGAATAGGAGTGGTGCAAGAATTGACCCTTGTGGGACTCCGCATGTCATGGATGTCCACTCAGACTTATGGTCACCTATACTCACATAATAACCTCTCCCTTCTAAGTATGACCTGAACCATTTGAGGACCATTCCAGAAAGCCTAACCCAATTTTCTAGCCTGTCAAGAAGTATTTTGTGGTCAACAGTGTCGAATGCAGCACTGAGGTCCAGTAGTACCAGAATTGATGTTTTGCCTGTATCTGTATTGAGGCGAATATCATTTATTATCTTAATGAGGGCCGTCTCTGTGCTGTGATGCGGTCGGAAACCAGATTGAAAATTGTCAAAGTATCCGTTTGAGCTTAAGAATTTGTTCAGCTGACTGAAAACAACTTTTTCAATGATCTTGCCTATGAAGGGGAGATTTGAGATTGGTCTGTAGTTGCTCAATATGGAGTTATCCAGATTTCTCTTTTTCAGGAGAGGCTTAACTACTGCGGTTTTAAGGGAGTTTGGAAAAGTCCCAGAAAGAAGTGAGGCGTTTACCACTTCTAGGAGATCTGCTTCTAAACAGTTAAACACACTTTTGAAAAAAGAAGTGGGGAGTGTGTCAAGGGCGCAGGTTGATGTTTTAAGGTGCTGTACTGTTTCTTCTAAAATTTTACCATCAATTGCTTCGAAATCAGTCATAGTAACTTTCTGAGGCTGTGGTCTGATCTGATTCACCTCAGAGCAACTGAACGATGTGCTGATCGCATTTCTGATATTAATGATTTTCTCAGAGAAGAAGGAAGCAAACTCACTACATTTGCTGTCTGAGAGCATTTCACTGGGAATGTGACTCGGGGGGTTTGTTAGTCTCTCTACAGTAGCAAAAAGAGTGCGCGTGTTGTTTATGTTTCTGTTTATAATATTTGAAAAGAAGGTCTGTCTAGCTTTGCCTAGTTCCACATTGAAAGCACGAAGACTGTCTTTATAGATCTTATAATGGACTACAAGTTTTGTCTTTCGCCACATGCGTTCCGATTTCCTGCATTGTCTTTTCATTAATTGCACTGCTGTTGAGTTTCTCCAAGGTGCTTTTTGTTTGCCACTCTTTTTCCTGGCTTTTACAGGAGCAATATCATCAATTACACCCTTAACTTTTGAGTTAAAAGAGTCAAGGAGAAAATCAACAGAGTCTGCAGATATGCTTGGTGTTAGAGATATAGCCTTCATAAACAGCACACTAGTGTTCTCATTTAAGCATCTCTTTTTGATAGAGACAGATCTAGTTTCAATGGCAGGAGAGATTGATATATCAAAGAAAATACAGAAATGATCAGACATTGCCACATCCTTAATAACTATTGATGAAATATTTAGACCCTTACTGATAAGTAAATCTAGAGTGTGTCCACGATCATACATAGACAAAGGGTCTCTGTGTTGATGTGGCTTTTTAAGTTAATTAACAACCCAAGGAGCCACAATGCCTCGCAAGAGATTGGAGCGTTGAATGTTATAGCCCCGAGACATTCAGGGGACTTTACACCCTCACCCACACACACCCTTTGTACGAATGGGCACACACACACATAGCTGAGCATGCTGAACTGTCCAACACACACACACACACACACACACACACACACACACACACGCGTTATTTGAACCATGTGGACCAAAACTGCCTCAATAACGTTTAAATATATATATTTGGTTGATTTAATGTCTTTATACGATGTATTAGAATAACTAGGATGTTTACTGTATGTAAATCAAACTCTGTATGCCAGTAACTGTGATAATCCTGTATCTCTGTATGCTCAAGTCGCAGAATGACAGTTCTTGGTATCGCTGTTATCGCAGAGACCCGACTGTACCGAATCTCGTTCACAAATTACAACAAGATGCATTATTACAGAAGTACCAGCTTTCTAAGAATAGAGGCTTAAAATGATCACTCAATTGATTAGCCAAGAGGAGGGGGTCCAGGAACTAAGGAAAACTCGGGCCTTCTGTCTCCCCGGACATGATTGGATCCCTCCAACTCTCTGGGCGTCGGCCATCCCATCTATAAGAACGGGAACTGACCATTAACTCTTTGCATTCTGCCACAACGAGGAAGACCCCCCCCTGGCCTTCACCACCCTGAGAGAAGGCATCCCCGCAACGGAGAGAGAAACCGGCAGACTTCTTGAACGACTTTCCTAAACTTCAGAGAAATTTTCCTGGAACCCGCAAATCCTTAGCGAACTTCCCCGACGATTCGAACTCAGACACTTACACGAGAAGCCATAGTAATGCAAGTATTCTATTTCACAATCAAACTGCGTGTAAAAGGTTGTCTGAATTATTCCTGCTCACGGGACAGTTAATTTCTTGAGGTCTCTGAAAGGGCTGTGGAGCTGTCTCTGTCTCTTTCTCTCTCTCTCTCCCTCATTAACTCTCTCTTTCCATCATTCTTTTTCCCTTTATATTATTCGTTTGTATGATTTTTCCTTGTAGTTGTTTTCTTAAAACCCAATAATTGCATTAAATTGAATCCGTATTGTTTTGCTCAAAAATATCAAAGTCAATGAGACGTAAGATTTTAGCTACCCATTTAAGCTTGATTTTCCTGTATTACAACTTCAGTAATACAAATTGTACAAACATAAGAAATATTTGTCCTGATCAAGCAGATTAATGTTTCTTAAAGTTTGTAAGATTGATAATTGATGAAGAAATCAATTTGGATAAAGGTTACTTTTACATGATTAAAGGTTCCGTTATAAGTTAATATTGTCTGTACAACAAGCAAATCGTATTCATAGACTCATGAATATTTATACCATTTTAATTAATTATTCCCCGAAACTCATTGTTGTTACACTGTCAAATAGATATTTTTAATATAATTTATTTTTTTGTCCGTCTATTGAAAGTCTAGAGATAGGCAATTAAACATTTATTCTGAAGAGATCAGTTTATATGATAAAGCTTTTAAGCTTTTTCTCATATATAAACGTTGATCAACTACCATTACAATTATCTCACAAATATTTGATAAATAATTTTGTTGCAATAGCTTACATACAGCACAAGGAAGCTTGATTTCAAATTGAATTTAAAAAGACGAGTAAACAGTAATAAAATAAGAATAAATAAACAAATTACAAACAATGGCACAAATAAATACAATAGAATAATGATACAAATTAAATACTGCTTTATTTTTTCCAGGTAGGCATAACAGTATTCAGGTAAGAAATTGAAGTAAAAAAAAAACTAAGTAATTAAATTTAAAATAACATTGTATTTAATGTTTTACAATTAAGATTATCCAGAGGAATCATTAAAGCTAAAGAAGTTAATCAGTCAAGAGCAGTAAGTGATCGTTTGTCTTTTTTTATACCGGTATGTGTGTGCGCTTAAGATGCGAGCACGAAATCCGCAGCAATGAGTAGAATTATGTGCAATCCCGCGCGAAATTCAGACTGGTCACACCAACACTTACACGCCGTCATAAGGAAAAATCCAGCAGAACGCGCGTTCGCCGTGTTCAGAGGGTTAACTGGACTGCATGAGAGGAGGCGTGTGCGTGTCAACTCGCTGTCGGTTGGAGAGGAGAGCACAGCTGGTATCGATATTGGAGAAAAGGAGTTTCGTACCGTTTCAGATATTTCAGTATCAGTATCGACATATCGAAATATCGAAATTTTTGAACCAACCTATTATGAATTTGAACTAATAAACAGCCCGTGAAGCATAAATGAGTAGCGCAGTTTTGTTCCGCTTTAATTTAGTTTTCCATTCGATGTTGGGAAACGTTGTTGTGGTCGTGCCAGCGTGACCTATATCAAAATTTTGGTCGCACCAGCAGAATTTTTTTTGCAAAATGACTCAGTCTGAGGTCCTGCCTTATTGGGCGACCTCTAATATTAACTTAAACTGTGGTTTAGTCATGTTTCTAAAAAAGATGTGACATTTTAATTAAAGGGTGGAGATGATGGTGGACATTAGCAGCAGAGAAGAGCTACAACTCAGTACCAGTGGAAAGAGTCAGCTTTAAACATCTCTGAGAACTCAATATGGTCACTCACAGGAGCATCAGAAATGTCTAAAAGGGGTAGTTCACCCAAAAAATTTAAATTATTTTATTAATTACTCGCGTCATTCAAAATTAAGACTTTTGTTCATCTTCGGAACACAAACGAAGATCTTTTTGATGAATTCTGAAAGCTTTCTCTCAATCCATTAACAGCTACGCAACAACCCCTTTGACGCTTCAAAAAGTTCATAAAGGACTTCTGGTTTGAGCAACGCAAATCCGCAGAGGATGTTTAATTAATTGGCACGAGCGCACTCAGTGAACTAAGTGCCGGTATTTTCTTTGCCAGATAATCACGAGTTCACCGCATGGGTTGATTTTCGTCTTTTGTCATGTGAACTCGGGTAGGCTACATTTAGTTGAGTGACTGATTCGCCAGGACTTTTTATTTATTTTTTCGTTATGAGAACTCAAACCTGTGCAATGCAGTATTTTTTTTTCTCTCTGTCTCCTTTGATTGTAAAAGACTCGGATAAATAACGTTAATTTTTTTTTTTTTTTACATTAAAATGTCTGTCAGATTGAGATAATATGATCAGGAGCACCGCGAAACTCACTAGCCAGAAGAGATGAGTGACTATCACAGTAAGGTGATCTCGTAGGGCTCTCCTGTGGTGAAAACTGACTTTCCCAAACAGAGTAAAGGTTATTTTTAGAACCTATTTTTAGAAGTTTGGATTCAGATTATTACCATGTTTGTTACAGTATGTTTGTTGTTCCACTTTGTATTGTTTTGTAGCTGATGTTCATTGCAGCAAAGAGGATGTAGCACAGAAAATGGACCTTGTAAAAGAAGTACAGTTATTAATTGCAATTTTGATATGGAGACAATATGCAGAGACTGAGAGTTATCTCCTTTAATGTTAATGGTGTATTAAACCCTCAAAAGCGAAATGCTCTCTAAACTAAGAACTCAAACAGCCATTATACAAGAGACACATTTAAACGAAACTTAAACAAGGGAGATTTAAATATTTTTTATAAATCTGGTCACAGACAGGGAGTTACGATTCTTATATCAAGTCAAGTAACTTACAAGCATTTGTCGGAAAAGAAAGATAAAGAAGGTCGATTTACATCTACGCCCCTCCTGGTAGTCAATGGGCTTTCTTCAGGCAAATATTTAATATGATATCTACAGAATCCGAGGGCATATTTATACGTGGAGGTGACATGAATATTCACTGTCAAAACTGGACTATTCTAGGAAAAATCCTATACTTGAAAACTGGGTGAGCAAGAAAGTTAATATCATGTTAAGTGAAATTGGTATTGATATTTCCTATACTTGAAAACTGGGTGAGCAAGAAAGTTAATATGTTAAGTGAAATTGGTATTGATATTTGGAGAAATGTGTATCCAACTGGACGAGACTATACACACTTTTCAGCCCTTCATTCAACATAGTCAAATTACTTCTTTACTTTTCTTAAAAGACGAAAAAACCCTCAAACCAAGGTCATACATTATAGATTAAAGAGCACCTATCATGGAATTTTGAAATTTACCTTTCATGTAGTGTGTAACATAGATCTAAGTGAACAAAAACATCCTGCATAGTTTGAAATATGACAGTGCACCGTATATATAGTTATTTTCTTTCAAAAGTAAGAGTCGACTCGGAGTCATTTTTAAGAATCGTTAGAAGACCGAAGCTTTTTCTCTGACTAGATGACGTCAACTTGTCAAGTTATTTGAATACGATACGCCCACTTATTGCGCTCCAAGAGGCCAGTGAAAACTAGAAAACATCATGGCGACGAGATGCTGTGTTCTGAAGTGAGACTCAAAAGCAAACTTTTTTCATCTGCCCAAGGATGAGCATTTGAAGACTAAGTGGCTTGAAGACAAACCATACATCGTCACGATTGAGTGTTTATTAGTTGTCAAATGTATGTTTCGCGATCTCAGGAAGCTTTTATTATGGACTTCTATTATGGCACATGGTATCTTCTTCGTCTGTCTGTACATGGACTACATGTGCACAGAGCGCCCCCCGGCTGCCAGGATGAATTGAAAACAACACATAAGAGACTCAATCGCTCATGATCAGGCTACATCTGCGCATTTTGAGGAAGTATTGAATAAAAAATACTCCTCTGTTTAGAAATTTGACACAGACATATGAGAATCTATCAATATGTCTCCTCATCTGCACACTTTTGAACTAAAAGCCCTGAGGGATGTTGATTTGTCGCGAGTCTTCGAGAGGAGAGAGAGGAGTTTTTTTATGAATGAGATCAGCTGAGGCTCATATTACAATCAAACGGTACAGACGCGGTTTTCATATTCATAACTCCTGACACATATTAACAAATTACTGTCACTATAAGACTTTGATGGGCGTTCCGTTTCCGAAAATATCTGCACAGACTATACCAATCACAACTGGCTGGGTCATCGGACCAATCACCGCAGATTAGCGTCACGTAAAGGCGGGGTTTTGAAAAGTGAGTCACTAAAGGAATCATTTGAGAATCGCTGTCAAAACAGGTAAAAATCAATGCATATTATTAGAAAACTAAAGTCTTTTTTGTCATTGCATGCATGCAAAACTGTTGTTGGGGACTTCTAAAACAATATTTGGAACATTTTAAATGCCATGATAGGTGCTCTTTAAAAGAAATACATCAGAGTTTTGAAATTTAGTGTAGAACTCTATACTCACAACCAACAATGCAAAATTAACTGCATACAAAAAAAAATCCTTAATTCCTTAAACCTGCCAGAAGTCACTGAAGAGCAGAATGCTAGCTTAACAAAAGAAATTACAGAAATGGAAATAAATAAATCAATAACAAGACTAAAAGCTAACAAAAGCCTGGGTACAGATGGATACACATCTGAATGGTACAAAGGCTTTCGAGAACAGATAGTCCCAAGACTCCAAACTGCATGCAACTGGGCTCTCCAAAGGGGGTAGCTACAATTACAATAAAGACGCAAAAGAAATGCAAAATTCTGGACTCTTCCCTATATGTAGGGTTGGGTACCGAAACTCAGTGCCGTTCCTTTATAACCGGTATGTAACCGGACCGAATCAGAACACAGATTTCGGTGCCACTTAAATTCAAACGTGCTTTCGCGCTTTGGCTGGCGCAGAGGCAGAGAGATGCACTCAGCGCTTGTCACATATCACAACTATTCAGTATTTTCAACCACATAATGTTTATTTTAGGTTTCAGACATTAAAGGTAGGGTAGGTAAGAATGATCTAAAACATTTTTGTCCAAATTTGTTTAAACTTTCTTTATATGAAGCGACCCCAATTATGTGATATGTTTTATGTGATATGTTTTATCGGGATTTGCTCATTTTAGCAGGCAGCCCTACCAAAAAGACACATATTTTACCCTCCAAATTTTTACCGGAGAAACACGATTGGGCTTGTTTTGGGCTAGTTTTGAGTAGCAATTGGGCGGATTTTGTTGTGAAAACCTGGCAACCCTGGCGCACCCGTTTGATTTGAGGAGTTCACGAGGCTGTATTTCTGCTGGACAGGTAATCTTTCATTTTGATTATACATTTTTTTGGTTTATGTTTTCATGAAGCATGTCTCACTAGCACACGTAGCTGCCTAATATAGCTAACATAACATTACTTAGCATAAAGTTACAATGTTATACACAAGCCATTAGTAGAGATGATAAATACTCAATATGCTTAGCTCAAGTTGATCGCTGTCGTGTTGAATTTCACAAAATGTAACTTTAGATAACAAAATGCATGTGTAAAAGCTAGTACACCGCATCCAGGAACTTTTTTTTAGAACTAAGATAGCTTTAGCTACTACCCTCTGTCTAAACTCTTTTACCGTGTTCACCGGGAACTTTACCTGCAAGTTTATTTCGGCCCTTGGTTTGTTTTTAAATTCTGTACCTATGTTTACCGATGTTTTTCTTGTATCTGTGTGTGTCGTAGACACTGTGTTGTGTGTGTATTTTAAACTTAACCAGTATCGTTATTCTAGCTTGATAGTGAGTACTAAAAGACATTTTATTTATTTATATTCATAATGATAAAGTTAGATTTTTTATTACATGTGATTCTGACATAATGTCACTACATGCATAGATATACATAATAAAGGCTAGATGTCTCACGGCGGAGTCTCTAACGTCATCACCGGCGGCCATCTTGTCACAGGCAGGGCTCTGTGGTACCCGATGATCTGCATGAACACAAATACTCTTATCTCTGAAATCTTGACGGATTTACAAATGGTTTGGTTTCTTACAAACGTTATTAACGTGGCTATAATTATGGATGCTTGAACAAATTATGAATAATTTTCCAAAAGTATGCAGTGTCATAACTACACTCTCTGACGTTTATAACAAACCACACAGTTTGATAATCGGTAGAAAATTTAGCAAGTTATGGTTATTTAAAAAGTGCAAGCACCATGAAAACAATGTTACGAGTGAGCGAGCTGCCTGTGACTATATGGCCGCCAGGTGCAGACGTCAACCTCCATTGGCCAGCAGCGCGGACGAGACATCTAGCCTTTATTATGGATATCTATGACTACATGCACTTCTTCTCCGCTCGCCTCAGGTAAATATTGCGTCTTTCAGCTGAGCGGTGGGCGTAGCGCGTTCATGTGTTTGAGGCGTGGCTTTGGAAAGAGCCTAGAAGGGAGAAGGTGGAGTGAATGGAAATAATGAGCTGTCTTTAAAGCAGCACTAGGTAACTTTTCAACCTTCATAATATATTTTCAAAACTCTTGTGATGATACATCGACTTACAATAGGTTGAATGACACGTCTGCAATAGCCTGACGGGGTCTGTATCGTTTTTAATCGTACTTTTAAACTTCGGGTTTCGGGTAGTAACCAGAGAAAATAAAGAACTACCAAATTCGACTGCTTTACGGCATATACGTCACTTCCACCACCACCCCCACTAACTTAAATTCGGACGTGCGAGAAAAACTATAATTGTTTGCCAAATGTTATAGTCATGGCCGAAGCAGCACAGAAAAATAAGAAAGCAAAGGTTTTGTCGGAGGAAAGCAAAAAGAGGAAACGAGAAAGTGATGGGATTAAAGGCAGTACGAGGATCAACATTGGGCAGCGTTTGCTCGTTGGCGTGAGCTGGAGGAGGAGGGGCTACATTCTTGCAAGTAAATACTTAATACATACAAAATCATATTTTAGGATACCTAACATGTCTGTGATATTGGTTTATTTGTCTTTCCTCAAGCTATAATGCAAATCGATTTTTCAAATTTGCAGATTCATCTAGGGGAGCTTGATATTATAATATTGACGATATATGGTTATTACCTACCACTCAAACATTGAATTGAATGCCGTGTTCAAGGCAACCCGTAACCCGTGTTTTTCCAACCTTCTACCCGTGAAAGTGCACTGGAACGGCAGTCAAACCCGTGTCTTCCCACCCGTGAACTCGTACTAGATCGATGTACACGAGTTTTGACGTCACATAGCCCGCGAAGCAGCCCCCTACGGATGCGGTGTTTATGAAACAAATATACAAATAACGTAAAATAAAAGGTATAACAGCTTTTCTTGCCGTCTGCGCTTTTTTTCTCCTCCGTTTGCCTCAAATAAATAAGCAATGAGTAAGCACCTTTGGCGCTAGAAATGATTGTAAATGAGCATACACCCCATAAGGTCCGACATGCTTTGTTTACATCAAACTACCACACAATTCCTTGCGCTCAGGCAGTTTGGCGTGACTTTGCCTGGAACACTACAAAGTCGTGAGTCGTGGTTTGAAGTTGTAATTTACGGGCACAAAAACCTGCCTGGAACGCAGCAGAAGTATCATATAGATTCTGTAAAACGGGAACCAATAGACTAGGCTACTATAATGACGCTGGCTTGTAAACGTGAGCATCGCGATCATTTGGCGTTTGAAAAAAATAAAACCCATGAAATTATATTCATATGACATGCTGAAACATATGCCACTGTACCTGGGATGAAGACATTTCACACGCGACGCAAGCAGAACACCTCCATATGAACTCCTGCAGTGTTCAGGGCTATCATAGTTGTCATGTCAACAAATGCACATGCGATGCATCCGCTGATGTAGAATGACAGTTTACGACAGTGGTTCCCAACCACGTTCCTGGAGGACCCCCAACAGTGCACATTTTGGATGTGTCCTTTGTCTGACACACCCACATCAGGTCTTGGAGTAGCTACTAATGAGCTGATAACCTGAATCAGGTGTGTTTGATTGAGGAGACATGCAAAAATGTGCACTGTTGGGGGTCCTCCAGGAACGTGGTTGGGAACCACTGGTTTACGACAGTAGTAGAGGACAATACTGTTTCACAACTGTAGGGGGAGCCCGAGAGCAAAAGTTACCTAGTGCTGCTTTAAAACAGTCGTGAGAGGTCTACAGACACTCAATTTTTATACTTTCTTTTTCAGAGTACTTACATTTTAATTATGTATTGATATATAAAGAAAGTTTAAACAAATTTGGAAAAAAAGTTTTTTAACCAAATCTTAACCAAATAAAATTCTAGCTTTAAATGCACATTAGCAAAAAATACACACTGATGTCTATAGCGGCAATGACAATCCTTTCAGACGGTTATAATTTAACTACGTGTTTACACATTATATAATTTACTCTAGTCTTCTCCCAGTTCAGCGGTCACTTACTTTCATGTATTTTGTGAGACGTGGATGAATTTATGCGCCCATCGCGCATTATAGATCAACTAACAGACATATATGAAAATCAGAATCTCAGAAAGTACATGACATGGTTAACAAGTTTGTGAATATTTTGAATTAAAAAGAAAAAACTAAATATGACAGATAAAGAGCCAACCTTCAAACAGAACACTCAAGCCAGAGGGTTAAAATCTGCCTTTTATTTCTAAATTATGACATTTTATGATGTAAAAATCATACTAACAATGAGTAAACCTCAGAAAACATTATAAAATTAATTTAAAAAAAATCCACATCATGGGATATTTAAAAGACAAGCTATAATGGCAGATGAACATTTGACTAAAACATATATACAGGAATTCAATCCGTGGACACGTAACTTATTTAGGATTTGGCAAGATATAATTAATAATTTGATAGACTTGGTATCAATATTGAGATGGCCTGCTTACGATTCAACATTTGCTCCAAATACTATAGACGATAGTGTTGGTAACTCTTTTCCTCGTTGAAGCAGAGACCAGTATCACGTACGGTAGCATTTTTAGCCATTTTCAGTAGCCTGTGATGGTAAGGCGATGAACAATTTGAAAAGCTCAGAGGCGTATCATTATCTGTCATAAACAAGCTTGTGTATCTAAAAGCAGACATTGAGCCCAGTCAGAGCCTACCCGTATCCCATAATAAGGCTTGTGTGCTAGCATCGGTTACAGGTGAAGTACAGACAGTGGGTTGTTCATGTATTGCAAGGTCAGGACGCTGTTGTAGTCATGCAGCAGCACTTTTATGGAAGGTCAGTAAAGTAAGGACAATTAAAGGGTTAGTTCACCCAAAAATGAAAATTCTGTCATTAATTACTCACCCTCATGTCGTTCGACACCCGTAAGACCTCCGTTCATCTTCGGAACACAAATGAAGATATTGTTGTTGAAAGCTGATGCTGAGAAAGGCTTCAGATAGGCCTCCATTGGCATTCAGTACATTTACACCCACAAGACCCATAAAAGGCATTTAAAACGCCGTTACAAAGTCCATCTCATCACAGTGGCTCTACAATAATCTTACGATGCGACGACAATAGTTTTTGTGCGCAAAAAAAAAATCAAAATAACACCTTTATCCAACTTGTTCTTGTCTTCCGTGTGTGTCTCCACGACGCATGCGCGAGAATATGACGCAGATCTGGCGAATGAGAGAGAACACCGCCCCATCACCATCGATGGAGCACCGGTGGAGAGAGTCAGCAGCTTCAAGTTCCTCGGTGTCCACATCACAGAGGAACTCTCATGGTCCGTCCACACCGAGGCCGTTGTGAAGAAGGCTCATCAGCGCCTTTTCTTCCTGCGACGGCTGAGGAGGTTTGGAATGAACCGCCACATCCTCACACGGTTCTACACCAGCACTACAGAGAGCCTGCTGACTGGCTGCATCACCACCTGGTACGGCAACAGTACCGCCCGCAGCCGCAAAGCCCTGCAAAGGGTAGTGCGCACGGCCAGCTGCATCATCGGAGGTGAGCTTCCCTCCCTCCAGGACATTTATGTCAGGCGGTGTGTGAAGAGAGCTCAGAGGATCATCAGAGACTCTAGCCACCCGAGCCATGGGCTGCTCTCACTGCTGCCATCAGGCAGACGGTACCGCAGCATCAGAACACGCACCAGCCGACTCCAGAACAGCTTCTTCCCACAAGCAATTAGACTCCTGAACTCTTGATCCATCAGGATCATAACACACACTGGACAGAATATCACTCAGCACAACCCACTGTAGATACACACACATTATATACACATTTATTATAATTTATTATTATCATATAGCACCTATTGCACATTGGATCTCTACTGTGAATAATAATGTATACTGTACATTGTATACTATTATTATTATTATTATAGCGTAATGTATATTGTTTAATGTATGTTTTAGTGTGTATATTGTTTAAAGTATATTGTTTAAAGTATATGTATATTGTAAGTATGTGTATATTGGTTAAAGCTGTGAGAACCACACTCACATTGTGTAAATTATTTATTGTTTATTGTAGAGTTTACTGTGCTGTGAGTAATTGTGGGCGCATCAGTGTAATCTGATGCTGCTCTAAATGTTGTACATGTCATGTCGTGACTACTATGTTGCTCGGAACTGCACCAAGAATTTCACCTGCTGTTGCACTTGTGTACATGGCTGTGTGACAATAAAGTGATTTGATTTTGATTTGATTTGAATTACAAAAATGCTGTAATACTGTGATGGCTGACATTTTTTTGCAACATTGCATTGTTACCACAATTGATGTCTTTTATGTCAATTTTTTCTCTCCCTCTTATAATATTTGACACTGCTATTATGGATGAAATCTCTGTTTCACAAATGTTGGTTTGTTTTTTTATTAAAGCCATTATACTCAATTGTTGAATGTCTTTAAGATTTCAGGCATCATCCAAATGTAAAGAAATTAGAAAATTACTGTAATAATAAAAAATAACAAAAGTAAGTTCATAAAGAGATCGTAAAAATAATCCATATGAATGGAGTGGTTTGGTCCAAAATTCTGAAGAGACACGATCGCTTTATATGATGAGCAGATTGAATTTAGGCTTTTATTCACATAAAAATAATTACCAACTCACACATCAGTTGTGGTAAACAGAAGCTCAAGCATGTTTGACGTGCGAGGAGCAATGAGGTTCATTCTTGTGTTACGCAGCACGTTTGAGCTTCAGAAAAAACCCTGTTCTTCAAGCAGGTTCAGTTGAGCTTCTGTTTATGTTAGCTGATCAGTTTATTTATGCAAAATAAATGTTTTTCGATAGATATAGTTGCATAATTAAGTGATATTTATGATTGGTTGATTTTGTGTTTAATGTTACTCAAAATAATTGATTTGTTTAAGCTACTTCTGTATTTTTCCTAATTTAAAGTGTGACTTCATGTCAATGTTCAATGTGGAATTCGGATCTTCTCAGGTTCACTTGAAGGCAAGCATGACCAGACCATATCATGAGGGACCCGCTCCATGTTATATAAAACCACTTTAATTAGACATTCTTCAAAAATATCATTAATTTCTGTAGAGCTGGACATTTTAATAAGGATCAAATAATTTCAAATTTGAGAATGAAACCAACCTGTTTGTTCCTCAGTATCTTCTTGTTTCACACTCAATGTTTCTTCAATCTTCATGTCTTCACTCTCCTCTTTAATAAACGCCATCTTTATAAAAGTGTCATGTGGATCTCAGTCGCTTCACCAGGAGCTTTTCTGTGTCATGTTTAAGATGAAAATAATTACCAGAAAGAAAAATAAATCTAAACTAAATATCTGGGTGCGTCAGTACCCCAGCAGTACAAATGATTAAAATAACACAATAAAAGAACACAAATTATACATAAAGTTCGTATTTAATGATTTGTATATTATATTATTACATTACATTTTCAAGAAAAAAATTTCAGTTGGTTTGTAAAAGTTAATTAATTAAACCTCCTTTCATCACATCATAACTTTCTCCAGTGACCGAATTCGTGTTTAAGATGAACTGATTCACAATATACGCCGTATAACATGTTATATAAATAAATACAATTGTCCATTTAATGCAGAATATTCATTTTAATTAGATAATTCATTTGAGTAATCTCTAATAATTATAAAAATCGATTGAACGCTATTCATTTCTATCGATCCAAACACTTTAAATGTTTTAAAACACAAACCTTTCTTCAGCCGATTCACAACAAACGCAGGGTCGCGACGCAGACTTATGACGTCACATCGCCAGACCAAAATAAAAGTCCTACTTCTTCTTCTTTCGGGTTTAATGGCGGTTGGCAGCTAATCTCAAAGGTGCATTACCGCCACCTACTAGACTGGAGTGTGGGTATTAGACTGACATCAAAGGAGAGGTGAAGAAAATTAAATAATTAAATAAAATAAAAAATTATATAAAACCTTTACAAAAAAAAATTCCTTCCTATTAAATTCTTTCACTTAATCCAGTGTTTTTCAAAAACAAAATTAATACATTTTGTATACTCCCAGATAATTTCCCTAATAAATGTCATGCTCGTGTCATGCTTTGTTCATCCATCGGTGCCTTTAATTCTGCCCGATCTTCTTCATATTTTTTGCAGTCTAACAGTATATGCTTCACTGTCTCTTGCACATTACACTCAGTGCATAACCCAGTGGGATGTTTTCCTATTCTGTGCAATGTTGTATTTAAACCAGTGTGACCCATTCTAAGACGTGAGACTAACATCTCCTCCCTAGGGCTTCTGCCCTTCCTCATGCTTGTGGCTACTTGATTTTGAAATAAAAATCACAATTTGCTGTCTAAAATCACAAAGTGGATTTAAATGTACATGCAATAACACACAGTTCAAAATATTAAGAAACAAATAAGGTTCATATTTGAATCCTTGAAGAAATGCATATTTAAATACATGTAGCCTAATGATGTGTGTGAGATTTAAAACAGTCATGATAGGGTGCAGAAACTATTTCATACCAAGGGTTGGTAACAAATTTTTCAGTAACAAGACATTTATAAATTGATGTTTGGATGCATTTTTCTAAAGTGCCATAGCAAAAACTATAACTTACTCAAACAAGGTTGCCAATAAAATTAAACCTTTATTATGGCCACAGACAAATATACAGCAATGTATAGGTAACATTCAGTCTAGCACTTTCAAATATGACAAACTGTCCTAAATTAATAATAGATTTACAATATTTAAATAAATACACATCAATGTTTTGAATACACACGTTTATCTTATTCGAGTATCGTCAGTGTTTGATGAATGAACACATTTTGTCCAGTGAAGTGAACACTGAATAGAAACCCTCAGTCGGAGCACAGCTTGTATAGATTTATGAAGTAAAAATTATTGACTGCTTAATTTGGGCATTTATTTGCATACTTTTACTATTACATATCTGGGGCTCGTTTCAGAAAGGAGGTTAAGTGAAAACTCGGAGTAGGTTGACCCTGAAATGAGGGAAACTATGGGTTTTCTATTTCAGAATGGGAGGTATGTTAAACAATAAAACAATAAAAAAAAACAATAAAAAAAATATGGACGTAGTGTCCGTGACGTCACCCGTAGGTTTCTGAAGAGCGTTTCTGAAGCCTAGAGTAGGGTCGATCTGGCCGTTGCCATCTTTGGAGCGCGTCACTTCCGGGAAACAGAAAATGGGCAAAGAGGCGGGACATGGGCAGGACGCGGGTGGAGCTGAGGCGGAGGCGGAGCTGAGGTGCGCTAGCTCACGTGAAGGTCGGGTGGAATATATTGGCGGTTGATTTTGAATTCCTATTACTTTCCAATTTACTACTGAGGTAAGTTAACCTGAAACTACACAACAAAACTTGAAATTACAATTTATTTGTTATTTATATTATAACACACAAGGTTTAAAACACTGCAGAACTTTTAATTCATGTGAAGACGTTTATTTGCAACACAGATGTCTTAAATCATAAATCAGAATTAACGTTACTTTATAATTTGCATCTCAAACAAATAATATGAAGCAAATAAATTAACCCTAGTTTATTAAGTGTGGATGTCACCTGATTATGATTATAACGTTAAAGGGTTAGTTCACCCAAAAATGAAAATTCTGTCATTAATTACTCACCCTAATGTCGTTCGACACCCGTAAGACCTCCGTTCATATTCGGAACACAAATGAAGATATTTTTGTTGAAAGCTGATGGCTGAGAAAGGCTTCAGATAGGCCTCCATTGGCATTCAGTACACTTATACTCCCAAGACCGATAAAAGGCACTTAAAATGTCGTTACAAAGTCCATCTCACCACAGTGACTCTACAATAATCTTACGATGCGACGACAATAGTTTTTGTGCGCAAAAAAAAATCAAAATAACACCTTTATCCAACTTGTTCTTGTCTTCCGTGTGTGCCTCCACGACGCATGCGCGAGAATATGACGCAGATCCGGCGTTCGGACACATGACCCAGAAGGGATTTGTTTACAATCAGAGGAAGACGCGCGTGTCTAAGCTGTTGGATTCTACATTGATCGTTGTGGCGAGCAGCGAGGCCGAGGGACCGTGAGGGCGGGACGAGGCGGCGCTCATCAGAGAGGATGAGCGCCAGCTGCGAGCCGCAGCGATCTCGGCCCTTGCGGAGGAGTGAGGGAGTATAAAGGAGGAGTGACGACAGTGAGGGACGAGAGAGGACCAGGCCTGGAATTTATGTTGTATTTTATTTTGTGTTCGCTGCAGTCGTCCGTGAGGGGCTGCAGCTTTTTATTTTCATTTTGTATTTGTTTGTATGTAGGCGGCAGTCGACCGTGAGGGGCTGTCGCCGCCATTTTATTTTGAGTAAATGTTTTGACTGTTCGCCGGTTCCCGCCTCCTTCCCGTACAAACAACATTTACTACAGTGGTGCCGAAGCCCGGGAGGAAGGAGGGACACGCTGTCGAAGAGCCCTCGCAGCTGAGGGGGATCGCGGTGCCGCGGAGTTCGGGCAGCGCGGAGGAGAGAAGTCCGCGAGCGGCTGCCCGAAGCGGTGGTGCTGGAGCGGATGAAGATCGGTGGGACGGAGAGCTCGCTGCCGCGCCCCTGGGTCGAGGTGGGGTGGCTGCCGTCCGCGAGGGGGCGAAGGAGTCCCCAGCGCTTGCCTGGAGCCGGAGCCTGCTGTCGTCCGCCGCATAGGGGAGGAGCAGGGAGCGCGGGATGGGGACTCGCTTCCGGCCGCCCTCAGAAGGAGGAGCCACCGCCGGCCGCCAGGGGGCGGAGGAGTCTCGGGCCGTCCACCGAGCGTCCAGTGCCACCGCATGGCACCGCGAAGAAGAGCCTCTCGGCTGGCTGAGGACCGAGCGGCAGTGTGTCTGGGAACCGGACCAGAATTTTTTATTTTTATTTTTTCTCCTCTCTCCACTCTCTCGTCTCTGTCGCTCCTCATGCTCCCCGCTCCGTTCTCTCACCTCGCTGTTCTTACCCCCAGGTCCCGCGGCCGCCGTGATCGGCCCCCCCGGGGAGGGGGGGGGGGGGGAGTAGAGCGCAGACTCGGGAGTGCCCCCCGGCCTGCGAAGGGCGTTGGGGGTATGTGGCGAGCAGCGAGGCCGAGGGACCGTGAGGGCGGGACGAGGCGGCGCTCATCAGAGAGGATGAGCGCCAGCTGCGAGCCGCAGCGATCTCGGCCCTTGCGGAGGAGTGAGGGAGTATAAAGGAGGAGCGACGACAGTGAGGGACGAGAGAGGACCAGGCCTGGAATTTATGTTGTATTTTATTTTGTGTTCGCTGCAGTCGTCCGTGAGGGGCTGCAGCTTTTTATTTTCATTTGGTGTTTATTTGTTTGTAGGCGACAGTCGTCCGCGAGGGGCTGTCGCCGCCATTTTAGTTTGTGTTTGTTTAATTAAAAGTTTGTTTATTGTTCGCCGGTTCCCGCCTCCTTCTTCCCGTACAAACAACGTTTTACTACAATCGTGCTTTAGGTCTCGGCGTAGTGCTCAAAATGGGGTTAAAGTGTGCATTTCATGGATTTCCGAACCCCGGCGCTACGTCATATTCTCGCACATGCGTCGTGGAGGCACACGCGGAAGGCAATAACAAGCTGGATAAAGGTGTTATTTTGATTTTTTTTTGCGCACAAAAACTATTGTCGTCGCATCGTAAGATTATTGTAGAGTCACTGTGGTGAGATGGACTTTGTAACGACATTTTAAGTGCCTTTTATCGGTCTTGGGAGTGTAAATGTACTGAATGCCAATGGAGGCCTATCTGAAGCCTTTCTCAGCCATCAGCTTTCAACAAAAATATCTTCATTTGTGTTCCGAATATGAACGGAGGTCTTACGGGTGTCGAACGACATGAGGGTGAGTAATTAATGACAGAATTTTCATTTTTGGGTGAACTAACCCTTTAACTTGTCATGAAAGTCATAACGTGAATTAGCTAGGGTTAGATTTTTATTAACTAAATCTACAAATGTTATTAACTTTGCGTTAGCTTATTAAATCGCTTAAGTTAATTTTTTTTACAAGATGTTTATTTTCTTTTGGTGACCACAGGAGTTAAAAATGACCACTCGTGACCATCATGGCACATCTACCACGTCTGCACACAGCTTAAACTGTAAGTAGCCTACTAGTCTTGACATTTGACAGCTGATTACAATGTCTTAAAATGACAACAAACAATTAGACTGTCATCTATATTTCGAGGTGTTGCTCACTTGATCTGTTTTCCCACGTGTGACATAAATGTCAACTTAAAAAAACTGAGCTACATTTCATCATTCATTACCTAAAGCATTTATTAAACTAATTTATTTTCCTTCCATAGCCACAGTGTGGATCATAGGTCACAGCTATGTCAGACGTGGTGTCCAGAGAGCTGCAGAGACCATGGAAAGAAACCTCAGTCTGCCAGGCGTCCGTGTCTGCTGGTTTGGCTGGGGTGGACTGCGGTGGAGAGGACTTCTCCCCTTCTTCTCCCAGTCCCTGCGAGGAAGAGCAGAGCCTGATGTCCTCCTCATCCACTGTGGTGGAAACGACGAGGTCAGCAGCGTCCGGCTGGTGAATGCCATGAAGGAGGACCTGCACCAGCTTAAACTCCAGCATCCTGGCATGAAGATCATGTTGTCGGCTGTGACCCAGAGGTGCCGGTGGAAGGCTGGTGCAAAACCGGCGAAACTTGATAAGGCTATGAAGTTTGTTAACAGTGTCATGGCTACATTTGTTTGTAGCTTAAATGGTGCCATGATTGAGCACACTCACATTAGACATGACAGTCCTGGGCTATTTTTGAAAGATGGAGTTCATTTCACACCTAGAGGAAATGATATGTTTTTAAGTACTGTAGCTACCTGCCTTAAAGACCACATCCAATTGCAGTGAACTGCTTACACTTGGCAGTGTCACTGCTTTTGAATTTGGCCTTTAGGGCCCATTTAGTTAAACATAAATAAATATAGCCCTGACCATCATGGCTAATGTTGAGTTTTTTATGTTCATGTTTACGTAACACCTGTAGTCATTACACTGTTACCACCTCTGCTCTTCCTCATCCCTACATACAACCCCCCCCCCCTTCTCATGGACTCTGCAGTGATATCAACCTAAAGACTGGCAATGTACTTATTGCATATTGAAATAAATTCAATAAATTCAATCATATACCGTTGTTTGAGCACTTTTTTAAGGCATGCATTGATTATTTTTGAGTGTGATAAATTAATCTGATTTTTTTAAGTGTCAAGAAGTTCTTAAAAGCGAAGAACACCGCTTTAAATGGATAGCCTAGTTAACCCAAAAATGAAAACTGACTACCATAGCATTTTTTCCAACAAACTAATTCATACAGGTTTGCAACAAATTTAACTTCAGATATGGGGTACACTAATCAGTAGTGAAATCATAAGATAAGGTGGAGTACAAGCTAAGCTAAGCAATAGGGTACAAGCAATGGCAGAGTAGATAAAAAGAAAAAAAGACATGATGGAAGCGGGGATCAGAAGGCTCCACATCGGAGGTTGGATACAGCAATCAGCTCCTCTGGCACATCAACAAACAACATGGGTATGGTTACTGACAAAGCACACAAACAAGCAAGGGACGTCACATCCTACATGACAGAAAACTGACAGGGTTAAAAAATACTGGTAGAACAGTATGGCCTGTCTTGGTTAAAAGCCCACTCACCACGAAAGGTGCAGGCCAAGATTGGGAACATATAACATATAACATGGGACAAACATACAAGACACTACAAAACCACAGGGACAAGACGAGAAATAGAGAACACAACCGATACAACACTGGTAATACAATGGTGAAAGCTGAGGGCGGGCGATAGGAACCTCAAAAATAAAAATTTCGCCCAGCCCTTTTTTATAACAATGTAAAATACTACATTAATGTATTACCGTAACACTTCAATAACCTTTTAACCAAGTTGCAACTTAACATGTAGAAAACTTTTTTTAGTTGAGGTTTTTTTTTTAATGTCATTAACTGACACAGAAGTCCAGAAACTATCCACAGAAACATTGACCAAGGAGGTTGCATATGTATTTCACATAAGAGATGGCAAAAAGATCAATATCACCTTACAGTCCTTAATGTGACAGGAAAGCCCATTTAAACTCTGAGTTTAATCATCGATATCTGTGTGGGTTAAGAAAGGCACCAAGTATAAAGGCTCTATGTACAACTTACAATTGTGACGTTATTGCATGTTACCGTAGCATCGCAGCATTCTATGATTTGTAAGAGTTGGGCCCCTTTCAGGCAGACTCCAACTGAAAATCATCCTGGGAATCGGTGGGGTTCTTTGTAGTTGAGGAATGGTAAAAGCTTAGAGGAATGGTAAAAGCTTAGAGGAATGGTAAAAGATGAGCAGACCACAATAAAATAATCACTTATCATTAAAAGTGGATGTATAAATATATAAATAAATATATACACACTGTTCACACACTATATACAATCATAACAACATTAACATACAATAACAACAACAACAATTATGTACAACATGTATACACCCCGTTTATGCAGGCTCTAAATTAATGTTATAATTTGAGACAAGACATGTACATACTTCCTTTACATCCAACATTGAAAGTTACTTAGGCCCCTTTCAAGCAGGCTCCAAGTAACATTTACAATGTTGTTCAAAGAGAGTTAGGCACAGTGCCATTTTCCATGTTCAACTCTGACATATATATAGACACATAGAAAAACGTGCTACACACACACACACACACACACACACACACACACACACACACACACACACACACACACACACACACACACACACACACACACACACACACACACACACACACACAACACAAACACAAACACACAGATGACCAACCACCTTTCCCTTAATCTCCATAAAAATTGATTAATTTGGTAAGTTTTTTGCGGACGACCTTGCCTTCTTTAATTTTATCTGTCTGCCGCCTTGCTATATGATTTAATCTAACTTTGCAGTACCATGCAGAAGCCATCTTCACCAGAACATGTACATGGTTTGCTTCAACACACATGTCAAACATGTGATTGTGCAGCTGTGGGAAGAGATTCTTCTCAGAACAATCAGAAAGAACCTGGGTGACAATGGCTGCTGTTGTTCTTCTTCCCTGTGGAGCCCTTCCTGCATTGGTTTTTAGAAGCCGCTGAAAGCATCTTTCTGTAGCTTGGCAAACAGCAGTGATGTCTGGAGATGGTTTCTGTAGGCCACCTCTGTCCTTCAAAGTAAGGAAACGATGCACCAAGTCTTCTGAGGTCAGTGCTTGTGAGCAAGGTATGCAAGTAACCTTCTCTTTCATCTTTTTCACAATGAAGCCTGTGATGTAAGAGATTGCTGCTTCCTTGTACTCAGAGAGATTGTCAATATCTGGAAGGTTAGAGATGGAGTCATCCTCAGGCATAAGCACTTCCACAGGCTCCACATCCACTCGGCGAGCGATGTTCACAGTCGCAGTTGCTGAGTCAAGGATGGTTGTGTTGTCACGAAGGAGACAGTTGCCTGTGCCCCTTTTCACCTGGTGCCTTACAAGGAGGCGCTTGTATGCCCCTCGGAACTGCCTTACATTGGGGTTGTTGTTGTAACCTCTACGTGCTCTGACTGCAGAGAAGAACAACTCCAAGTGGTCCTGACTGAGTTTGTAGGTCAGAAGGTATCGGCATGGGGCAGCTGACTGCTCTACCAGGTCTTCGTAGATGCCCATCACACTCCTGCCACAAGCAATGAAACCATAGATGGGTGTCTTTTTCTGTGTGCTATGCACATGTACAAGTGTGTTGTCTCTCCCTTTCATTTTGAGCCCACGGAGAAGTGACTCTGCTTCTTCTAAAATACCCTTGGCACGGTTTTTAGTAGTTGCCTTGATGGGTGCTTTATGTCCTTTGCCAAGTGGATTGCGGCTGTTTAGGACATCAAATGCCGCATCAATTGTGGACTTTTTGTGTGTGATCCTCAGGATGGGAAAAGTAAGGTCTCATGTCCATGATGCCCAAGTTAGCACCAAGCTCCCTGATCGTTGCCAAGTTTTGGGAGGGTCCATCACACGTCAAGGAGACAACCCTAACTCCAATTGCATGAAGCCTAACAAGGCTCTCTCGGATGATGCTTGCTCTCTCTGGTCCTGTCATGCTGTTGATAAGAAAATAAGCAATGGGAATCTTCCAAGACTCATTGATTGCAACAACCATGAGGACCAGTGCTTGTGTTGCCACAACATTTTCAATTTCACCACCACCGATGTCAACATAGCCATGAATTTGGTCCCCGCAAAAATCAGTTTGCTTATGAATGTACATTTCATCCATCATCAATGAGCAAACTGTGTCTTTTCCAACTTTCTTCTGCTCAGCAACATGACTTTTTAAAGCTGTGAATGAAGCAACAGTAAATCCAGGATCTGCAGAGATGCTACTGTACCATTTTCGTATGGTCTGAGGATGAGGCAAAGCGGAAAGAAACTTCTCTCTTACATAGTCATAGGCCTTTGGAGAGTAGAAGTGCAGTGTAGTTGCAAATTGCTTCAAGTTTTCGCAAAACACTGAATTTTTCTTCTTTTGGATTCTCTGAAAGATCTTCCGGGGAACATCATCCAGACTTTCAAGAAGAGAGGCACATTCAGTTGAAATTATACGTTTCTTTTGAAGCACTTTGATTATATCTTTCGAGGAAGAAACTCTTGCCTTTAGTCTCCTTGTCTGTTGCGCTTTCAACCTCAGTTGTTTGCGAGCTACACATAGCTTGTCCTTTACCTCATCAGCCTTCCTTTTAATTGTTTTCGGTGACTCTAAAATATGGTAGGAGTGATCACAATGGCTAGGCAGCTGTTCTGACATAGTGTAAGAGTGATCTAATGAGTGTGATTGTTTTCCACTAAGACTTGCGTGTGGAACTCTACTACCCGAAACAACTTCCACACACATATTCGCTGTCAGAGCAATGTCATCATGTACAACATCTTGAGCAACAAAGGCCAGTTCAGATGTGTCTTCCATCATTATGACATTGCTCTGTTTGGCAGCAGGGCTGTTGGCACTACTCTCATTGTCTACAAATGCAACCTCCTCATTACTATTTACAGCAGAAATATAGATGCCACTTACCACCTCATCGCGTCGTCTTTTTGGCTGTTGTTCTTTGCCCTTGGAGAAAGAGAAAATGGTAGGCACGGCGGTGTCCTTCAGGCATGTCCTTCCCTAATAAAAATTACAAGAAACATACAAAATATTTTTGCATCAGTCAATTTTTTCTGATGTTTTTTAACACTAAACTTCACTGGTGTGTCACTCATTTCGCATTAAAGGGTTAGTTCATACAAAAATGAACATTTTGTTATTAATTACTCACCCTCATGTCATTCCAAAACTATAAGACCTTTGTTCATTCGAGTTATACAGCAGCCGATGCTGTTCACATGAGCACAACGCATGCATGTGATGACATGAAGGTCTCACGGATTTGGAACAACATGAGGGAGAGAAATTAATGACAGAATTTTCATTTTTGGGTGAACTAACCCTTTAACAGTGACCTGTAATGTAAATTAATCAGAGGTGGACAAAGTACACAACTCTATTACTTGAGTAAAAGTAAAAGTACTACTGGTCAAATATTACTCTGTTACAAGTGAAAGTTCTAAAAACAGATTTTTACTTTAAAGGTCCTGTTCTTCGTGATCCCATTTTTCAAACTTTAGTTAGTGTGTAATGTTGCTGTTAGAGCATATATAATACCTGTAAAATTATAAAGCTCAAAGTTCAATGCCAATTGAGATATTTTATTTAACAGAAGTTCCCTTTCAAAGCCTACAGCGAACGGCTGGTTAGGACTACATCCTGGTATTTCCTGCTTTAATTACGTCAGTAGAGCAGTATGTCGACTAACCTCCGCCCACAAGAGTACGCGAAAAAGGGGGTGTGGTCTTGTTGCTCCCGCGTGGAGAATAGGAAGTGTTGCGTTCGGTTGCATTCGTATAGTTTGTTTGTCGCCATGTCGTCGAGACGCTGTTATTTTCATCCCGGAGTCAAGTCACCTTTGTTTGGCTTTCCCAGGGACGCTGTACTTAGAGATCATTGAGCGCATGCATCCCCGTTATGGTAAGAGGCGTGACCTTTCTGGTAACGTGCGCTCTGCGTGCCCTAAGCTGCTGTCGAATCACAACACGGGAACCGCTGGCACAATCAGAACTCGTTACGTATTTCTGAAGGAGGGACTTCATAGAACAGGGAAATCTTTCAAGCCGTTTTGAGGACAGTGAAAACAGCAGTATACAAATAAGTAAATTGTGTGAAAAATACTGTGTTTTTTTACACGCGAAACATGAACACTGTAAACACAATCAAAGCTTCAAAAAAAACGCGAAAAACGGGACCTTTAAGTAAAAGTACAGCAGTATTTGTTTTTAAAAGTACTTAAGTATCAAAAGTAAATTTTCTTTTTTATGTAAATGCATTATTTTCAAATGTAGTGAAGTTCAGGCACATGCAAAGGGGTGGGGGGGGGGGGTAATTGGGGTTTTGGGTGCTCGAGCCCCTGCCCTTTTTCAAAATGAATCAAAAGTGCCCCTCTCAGACAAATATCAATAATAATATCGTGGTCAATAAAACTAAATAAATGTAATTATTATAACATGACAATGTATACGTTTGTCATGTACATACACCAAACAATCGTGATCTGGCAAAGCAAGTTCAAATTCCATTGGGCGATGTGAAGTGGAGCGGTCATTTTCTGTTCTTATTCATAAATCGGTAGAAAATTACATGGACAGACGAACTAACGTTTGTGGAACGTTTGTCAAACCACAATTTCCTGTGGTTTGTGACAACTTACCATTTTTGAATATTATGCAGCATTATAAGTCTCTTATGTTCATCAAGCCTGCTTTTATTTGAAAAAAAACAGCAATATTGTGAAATATTGTTAAAATAATGGTTTTCTATTTTAAAATAATTTAAAATATAATTTATTGCTGTGATCACAGCTGGATTTTCAGCATCATTACTCCACTCTTCAGTGTCACATGATCATTCAGAAATCATTCTAATATGAGGATTTAATGCCAGTGATGGAAACTGTGATACTCTTTTCAAGATTCTTTGATTAATAAAAAGTTAAAAATAACATAATGTAATAATATTTCACAATATTAGGCTACTGTTTTTTCTGTATTTTTGATAAAATAAATGCAGGCTTGATGAGCATAAGGATATATATATATATATATATATATATATATATATATATATATATATATATATATATATATATATATATATATATATATACATATATATATATATATACATATATATATATATATATATATATATACATATATATATATATATATATACATATATATATATATATACATATATATATACATATATATATATATATATATATATACATATATATATATATATATACATATATATATATATATATATATATATATATATACATATATAGATATATACATATATATATACATACATACATATATACATATATATATATATATATATATATATATATATATATATATATATATATATATATATATTGCCCCTTTTTTACATTTGAGCCCCTGCCCCTGAAGAACTCTCTGCACGGCCCTGGTGAAGTTAAAGAAATACGTTTCCAGAAAAGAATAATACTCAAGTACAGATACTCAAAATGTGTACTTAAGTACAGTACTCAAGTAAATATACTTAGTTACTGTCCACCTTTGAAATGAATGTATGACGGTCAATACTTCATCAATTTGAACAAATGATTAAGTTGCTTGACTCTTTATAAGGTATGAAACAAGGTCTCTGTACCCTGAGGTCAGTGGTGAAGTGATGTCTCTCGAAGTGTTCACTGCACAGACGACAATCCTTCTTAGGTGTCCAATTCTGTCGTTTCATATTGAGCATACACTGGTCCAGCCTGAGATGGTCTGGATCACCTAGAGGAAAACTTTACACAGACAAATAGATAGTTACCTCCTTCACAGACTAATTTGCATGCAAACAATTAAGCATTTTAAATTACTAGTGTCCAAAAGGTCGTAATGAATGTAGTTTAGCTTAAAAAAGTTGGCAGACTTCACAGTCCTTATTCTGTTGCGCTGTACTGTCTATTCTTGAGTAATTAATTACAGGCCTATTTTCTACACATATTTTAGAGGACATGTCAATTATTAAAACAAATATTTCCAATATAGTTTGTGTAAGTAAATGTTACGCTATTTATAAAATGCAGGCACAACATTATATGACAACGTTTCAGAACGTTTGACGTTATACAGTCTATGGTTTCAGCCTACATCTAATCACAGTCTGTCAGATTCTGGAGTATAACGTTAATAAAGTTTTAAATAAAATTATAAATGATAAATAAATGATTTGACATAAAATGAATAAATAAAATGATATTAGAATTTCACTCACCGGAAAAAATGGAGCCCAGGCTTCTGACGGTCTGTTAGTACAATTAACCCCACAGCATGCCATATTATATTATGATTTTGAAATGATCCCGAATAAAGCACAAACACAGCAGAGATGCCAAGTTTAATGGCTGGATTTTTTTTTTTTTTTAACAGTCGATGAAATTAGCTGAGGTAACGTGACGGCTAACAGAGATCAGACGGCTAATCATTAATAATGACAGCAGCGGGAATCCACCTGTCACTCAAAGTGGTTATAATGTAAACTAATGAGTTATAAAAAAATTCACCCCCCTCACAGTCGTCATGAAGGGCAAAATTAGCCGTATAGACCAAAACCACAATTTGTACCAGGCTGTAAACATGTTTTTTTCTGCTGTAAAGTTGGTCTTTTTAACATGGGGCTCAATGACAATCTGCTCACTTCTGGATCCTGTCCCTAGTGGCCAGTCGAGGAATTGCCGTTCGAATCACTTCCGCATTGGCTTCAAGAGAAACTGGGGGAGGTTGCCGCTTGGTTAAACCCGAGAAAGCAGGGTAAATCAAGCCCTTTTCTAAAAGAGAGGTAACATACTCAGAGTCAGTTACCAGGGTAACTTACTGTATGAACCTAACCTGGTCAGGAGCAGGTTTTCTGCCAGAGTTTCTATCGGTCTCCTCCCTCTTTTTAAAGCGCCAGCCGTGTTTAAATACTTCATTCATTCATGTTGCACTAATGCTTTTCATACTGACTATTTTTTCTTACCCTATTGGCAGATAATTTGCAAAATAAGAAAAATGCACTTAAATTAGCTTTTTTTTTTCCTCTAGGAAACAAGACTAAATACTTATGTATTTTCTCTTACGTAGAAAATGCACATTGATTTAAGAATCTTTAGATATTTTGACTGGAAATTAAATTTTTTGCAGTGCAGGTACATTCATTCACTGTGAATATTTTCATCAAGAGGACACTGTCAAAGTGACAAATATAGCATCCTGTAGATGGCTGCAGTCATCTGTAGGGAGTTACAGTCATGTCAGGAGAGGATTTTCTTTGCTTGCTATATCCACATGCATATTTATTTGAACAGTACCAAGTTTTAATGATGGTTTTCCTTATAATGTCAGGGATGCAGAGCATATTAGTAAGGCCGCTGTGTGCAGAGAGGTAAGGAAAGTTTGCCTCACTCTCACGTTAGCTCTTTCAGAATATGTTTGTGTTGTTTCCTGTGCACAAACTTTTCACGTTTCACAGGATTGCAGGTCAGTGGGGTAGAAATCAGGTTAAATGATGTTCACTTGATATCTTGCTGCAACCTCTGGAAGTAACCTAATAATTAGAATTTCCTTTAGGATTTCCAATGTGGTTGGACCCATATTCCAATCGCACCTTCCGAAAATGAAACAGATTACTGAATGGAAGAATACCAGATGGAAGTGTAGTCTGAAATACATGCCATACACCACAGGCGTTAAATAAACACATATTATTCACAATTCTTTTGGTAATCTTTATAAATGCCAAAGCATCAGTTATTTTTTTCCTGTTGGATTTTAATACTCTTCTTTCATCTCCTCTTCATCTGCCAGTGGTGCTGGTGTTTGGCTGGCCTAAGTAGAAGTCAAATGTTAATGTCATTACCCTAATTATTAAATGTAACAGGGGGGATCAGAGAACATTTCATTATGTGAAAAGAGCATAGACCCTTTTCACATTTCTGGGTTTCTCAGAGCGGAAGTCGTCATAGTTAGTTTAACTTTTATAGCGGTGAATGAGAGAATACATTAAATATATATTTTTGTGTCCCCATTTGCTCAAATAGCAAAAGAAAAACTCCACAATAGAGATTTCATAACTTTCAAAAAGAGGGAAAAAATAGAGTGAGATTGATAACAGAAGTGAAAAGAGAAAATATATTTTTCACCATCACTCCCAAAGACGCTTTATCAAAAACACCCTCACAGCAGCGGTAACTAAGCAAAAGTAATAAAATACAAATTATTAGTGTTATAAATGTACATACATAAAAAATAAAAATACAAAAAACGTTGCAGGATATTGATGACCATTAAAACACGTCATCACAGTCTGTGAAAAGGGTCTATGAGGGAAAAGCTGCTGCACATTGGACACTGAATGATATTTATGTCAAATGTTTGTAACGTCATTAAACCTACACCCATGAACATTTTGTGCTTAAAGCTTTACCTGATTATGTTTTTATTTTTCATTTTTAAATGCTGTCACATTCTTTTTTTGCCTTTTGGATACCATGAAAATTAAACTTAATTAAAAGAATTAAAAATTAAACTTACATATTGACCCGGAAGTATGCAAAAGTATTTTTGTTGGGTACTGTTGCCATGGTGAATCATAATTTCGGAGCTCCGTTGATCATGGCTTTTCATAGCCGTGGTGCACACGCTTAACCTGTTAGCCTGCACCCCCGATTTTGAAAAAATCCTAAGAAATGGCATAATCAGACTAAAACCGTTACAGTTAATGATTCCTTTGCACTAAAATCATAAGTATGGCGTCATTTGAAAGCAGACACTTGGCAGTTTACTGTAAATTCAAAATTATAATTATTTTCATAATCAAAAATAGCTATAAGCTTCAAAGTTTTGTAAAGTTATTAGAAATATATTTGTATGAAATATCTTTATGAAAATAAAATTGAAGTTGGCATTTTAGCAATCTAGAAGTGCACTACAGCTGAAGCCACGTCTGACCATGTTATATTTCAAATCTGAAGATGATAAGTCTAAAACTCTGAATTTTATTAAATGTTTTTCAAGATCATTTCATATGATGTTTATTGCCATCTCTTCTGAGCAACCATTCAGTTTATTGTCTCTATTGTTTTGAGGTGCAAACTGCCCATTCAGTTTCAGTCCCCCAGAACACTTTCACACCTCTCTGGCCAGGTTATGGCTCTCATTAAATTATTATTTTGTCTTCATTGTAATCACTGACGACTCTCTTTTCAAACTGTTCTATTCAAACCTAATTTATGATCAAACTTCTCACTTCACCTTCTAAAAGGGGACAGTGGGGCGACAGTGGCTCAGTGGTTCATGTAGGTTGTCTACAAACCGGAAGGTTGGTGGTTTGATCCCCGGTTCCACCTGACCAAGTGTCGAGGTGTCCATGAGCAAGACACCTAACCCCAGCTGCTCCCGACGAGCTGGATGGCGCCTTGCATGGCTGACACCGCCGTGAATGTGAGGCAATGTGTAAAGCGCTTTGGATGGCCATTGGTCTGTTAAAAGCGCTATATAAATACAGTCCATTTAAAAAGCCTCAAATGCCGTTGTTGACAATAGAAACATTTCAGTTGGTTTTGCATTTCAGTCTATTCAAAATTATTAATAAAAATAACGTATTTGCCCAGGTGGCAGGTGCATTGGCTAGCTAGCATGTTAGCTTAGCACACAATCAAAATACAATAAAGATTAAAACCATGTTTTTTCTCCAAAATTACTTTATATCACAAGTGGGATGTTTTAAATAACCTTCTGTGGTCTCATTTGGCTTCGGATCAAAAAATCAGACAGAAAATATATAATTTTACAATATTCTGCATATTGATAAAAGCTATGTCGAATAGCATTGCATTATAAATATAATCTATTATGAATACACCCAACATGGTATAAAGAACACAGACAAACCATACATCGTTGCGATTGTGTGTTTATTATCTTCAAATGTCTCTATTTGCATCTTTAGCGATTTCAATAAGCTTTTATTATGGACTTCTATTATGGCCAGTGTTGCCAACTCTCGCGAGACAAATAAGCAACCGCAGCTTCAAAAACAAGCCCAAAACAAGCCCAATATTATTATATTATTTATTATCATCAATATTATTTATAATAAATAATTTTTTTTTATCAATAAATGAGCCTGCAACATATTAAACTGAAACCTCTCAGAGTTTGAAAAGCAAAAACAGATGTGATTTTATAAAAATCATCAAATTGCAATAAAGGACACACAATATCCTCCGATCAGCTGTGAACAGAAGAGGTTTGGAGAGTGAAGAGTGACATGGAGGCCAATTATGGTAACCCATAGTCGGAGTTAGTGCACACATATTAGGGGCAGTAAGTAGTGAACACACACACTGCAAACCGTGAAAAAGACAAGCCCTGCATCTCATTGTGCACACTATCTGCCCTAAATAGTACTGAAAATTACTAATGTCACACTATTTAGGATGGATAGTGTGCACATTGGGACACAAGCACTAGAGCGCTGCAATATAGCCACATATTTAAAATAAAATAAATTCGAACCATACCTACTGTTATTATTAATAGACTTGTTTTTTTTATAATAGCCTGTAATTTTAAATACATTACATACACAAAAATATTTTTTCAATTAAATTAGGTGCCTCTCCTCCCTCTTTCCTCTCCATCTCTGCTTGTGCTACTGTTTGTAAAAATTTATACGTCTATTTATGTCTACTGACTATCATTACGTGCATTTATAACGTCACATGCCTGCACGTTGAACGCGATTTTTCTTCAATGAGGGGGAGAAGGAGGCGGGATATAAAAGGACGGATTACTACAGCACTTATCGTTGCACTGAATGCCTATTAGCTGTGAGAAGACAGTGTCAGTCAATGTATTGGACAAAACAGCGACCATAAATGTAAAGAAACGAAGTTGCTTATTATATTTTCCTAACAAGCAACCACATTTTTTAAAATAAGCCCAAAAAACCGCAACCCGCGACTCGTGATTTTTTAACGCGACTTGCCAAAAAAATAAGCCCAAAGTCGCGTGTTATACCCGGACATGGCAACTATGATTATGGCACATGGTATCTTCTTCGTCTGTCTGTACCATATATGGACTACATGTGCACAGAGCGCCCTCCGGCTGCCAGTATGAATTGAAAACAACAGATAAGAGTCTCAATCGCTCATGATTAGGCTACATCTGCGCATTTTGAGGAAATATTGAATAAAAAATACTCCTCTGTTTAGAAATTTGTCACAGACATATGAGAATCTATCAATATTTCTCCTCATCTGCACACTTTTGAAATAAAAGCCCTGAGGGATGTTGATTTGTCGCAAGTCTTCATGACGAGAATAGAGGAGTTTTTTTATGAATGAGAGCAGCTGAGGCTCATATTACAATCAAACGGTACCGATGCAGTTTTCATATTCATAACTCCTGACACATATTAACAAATTACTGTCACTATAAGACTTTGAGAATAAAACAGAGGTAAAAAATGGAAGCTTGACTCTTAAATCTTTTAAATGATGTATAGTTTGGCACTTGTAATTACTTACATCTGACGGTCATTTGAGCGAATTTAAACAAATAAAGCTTAAGGACGAATGCGCCCTCAATCCGGCTAAGAGGTTAACTCAGAGTCAGTCTACTCAGAGTTGATTGAACTACCTCAATTTAGCTGTTCTGAAACCCAAAACTCAGAGTTTCCCATCTCAGGGTAAGTCAACTCCGAGTTCAAGTTTAAACTCAGATTTAGTTGAACCCCCTTTCTGAAACGGGCCCCTGATCAATCTCAGCATGTTTTAAGTGTGTGTCTCTACATTTGCATCACTAAACTTAAATTAAAATGTCTTGCTTTGCTCTGCTCCATTTGAGAAATGAAGGCATAGTTTCAAGAACTATGTAAGAAAATGTAATCATTAAAAAAAAGCCTTATTTATCCTTGGAATGAAAACAAAATGTAAAGCTCTAATGAGGGTGTGGTTGTTGATTTGTAAAAGTACTTCAGCCTCCATAAAAATATGCTGACAGGACCTCTGCTCATAGCCTTTCTATCCTCTGGTTATGCACACTTGGTCCAACCAGAAAACTGCCACAGTTAAGTCCTCTGTGTTCAACCATGATAAACAAAGCCCCAGTTTGAAAGTTTGTGATTGGCCCAGGACAGCAAGCCGTCGGGCAACGTCGGACCGTTTTTGAGCATTGGCCGACTTTCTGGTGTGTTCCTCACTGCAGGCACTAGTCGGACCACGTCAGGTTTTTTGGGGCCAATTCAACAAATCAA
The DNA here is from genome assembly GCF_949357685.1 of Gobio gobio. NCBI lineage: Eukaryota > Metazoa > Chordata > Actinopteri > Cypriniformes > Gobionidae > Gobio > Gobio gobio. The sequence continues at coordinate 39,407,599 of NC_137101.1, read as the reverse complement.
ATTGAATCAGCTTTGAATCTGCTTTCATATCTGATTCAACATGTTGAATCGGTGTCGGGCCGTCGGTGAGAGAGAGACATAACTCTAATTGGCTGTTCAGCTTATTGAATGAGTCAGTGCATGAGAATAATAGCAAAACAGCGAGCGGAGTAGAACAATTTTTACAGATAGAAGGCTGTTCTAATTCTACATCATCTTACCTGAGTGTTCTTGTGCGAATTTGTTTATATTTACATGAGTGGAGTGGAATGAAGAAAGTGATCAGCATGATTGAAATTCAAACCACGCACTGCTTTGTTTACGCTGCAATCACACAGGGCGTCTGCGTTAACGCTTCTCATTTACTTTGAATGGGTGACGTCATGCGTTACCGAACTGAATTGTGGGTTTCATCACATCACTTCACTCGTGTTGCAAGCGGCAGAAGTTGAAGATTTCTCAACTTTTCAAGCGCCAACGCAAGTGTCATCCAATCATATCACCCTATGCAAATACCCTAGAGCAGACGCCAGCCAATTGCCTTCATGTGACCCTAGAGCAGATGCTAACCAATTGTGTTCATTTAAAACACAGGTGAATGAAGAATGATAAAAAACTGATAATTGTGGTGGGGAATCACCAAGTTCTGTACAACCAATCTTCGTATACATACACACTTTGTATACGGAACACAAACCGGAGAGACCAGGGGCCCATTTCAGAAAGGAGGTTAAGTGAAAACTCTGAGTATGTTTACCCTGAAATGAGGGGAACTCTGGGTTTTCTGTTTCTGAAAGGGTGGTATGTTAAACCCGAGAAAGCAGGCTAAGCAGGTTAGAGAGAAGCAATCGAAAATCAGGGAGAACAACTAGTGTTTGAGTACCGTTTTCATTTTCTCATTTGATCTGTAGTTCAGCTGTTATTTAGAACGTTGTCTGTGTGGTGTAGTAGGCTGTTTGTTGTAGTCTCGTTTGTTAACACGCTGATCACGTGACCTTGTGCGAGCTCAAGCGGTTCACTGGGCGTGGCCTTAAGCCAGCGTGGTATATGAGCGTTCACTTTTTACATTATTGAGTTAGAGAGAAGCAATCGAACATCAGGGAGAACAACTAGTGTGTGAGTACTGTTTTCATTTTCTCATTTGATCTGTAGTTCAGCTGTTATTTTGAACGTTGTCTGTGTGCTGTTTGTTGTAGTCTCGTTTGTTAACAAGCTGATCACGTGACCTCGTCCGAGCTCAAGCGTTTCACTGGGAGTAGCCAGCTGTATTCAATAACGACACTTAACGTGAGTATAAATTGAGTGGTACTCCGCGGCAGCAGAAGCGGTAGCCCTCGTGTGAAGCCCTCATGGTGTGAAGAACGAAGAGTGTAAAGACCATTCGACTATGCGCGACTCCACTCGAGCAAGGACACCGACAAGGCACTTGAGTATAGCTTTCCTTCTACTTTGTCCACTTTTGTGTTTTGCTTGTTTTCATCTGTTTATTTCTCTGACCCCTATTCACTATTTGCTTTCAAATCTACTATTACCACATACACCCGTAAATCACGCTCAGTACATTCTAGACGCTGTAATCCTAATAATCTGCCTAGTGTCCCTATTTCCTCTGCTACATTAATGTCCATTCCAATTGGTCTCTGGAATTGCCCGTCTGCTGTAAACAAAGCAGACTTTATTTAATCTATTTCCACTCATTCACATCTCAGTCTCATGGCTCTAACTGAAACCTGGATCAAACCAGAAGACACTGCCACTCCTGCAGCTCTCTTAAATAATTTCACTTTTTCCCACACCCCTCGCCCGATTGGGAGGGGTGGAGGTACTGGTCTGCTCATCTCAAATGATTGGAAATTTGAGCCCATTCCTTCTCTATCTGGCAACTGCTCATTTGAATCACACTCAATCACTATCACTCACCCTGCTAAAATCCATGTTGTAGTTATTTATCGCCCACCTGGTCAACTTGGTAACTTCTTGGAGGAATTGGATATTTTACTCTCTCACTTCCCTGAAGATGGCATTCCTCTGGTACTGCATGGTGACTTCAACATCCACCTTGATAAACCCCAGGCTGCTGACTTCACCACTCTTCTGACCTCATTTGACCTTAAGCGAGTATCTACTACAGCTACTCACAAATCACGTAACCATTTGGACCTTATCTACACACGCTACTGCTCCGCAGACGACACTTTAGTTACTGCATTGCACACCTCAGATCACTTTCTCATCACTCTTAACCTCCTACTGACTCCTGACACAACACGCACTCCTCCGCAGATCACCTTTTGGCGTAATCTACGCTCGCTCTCTCCCTCCCTATCCTATGGTTTCATCCTCCCTCCCTCCACCTGCTCAGTTCTCAGCACTGGACACTAACAGTGCTACTGACACTCTTTGCACCACTCTAACATCTTGCATAGACAACTTCTGTCCCGTTTCATCCAGGCCAGCCCGCACCACCCCCTCTGCCCCCTGGCTGTCAGATGTTCTCCCCGAACATCGCTCTGGACTCCGGGTGGCAGAGAGGAAGTGGCGCATAACTAAAAACGCTACTGACCTAACCCTGTATCAGTCTCTTCTCGCTTATTTCTCTACTAACGTCTCCACTGCTAAAACTACATACTACTGCAACAAAATCAACAACTGCTCTGACTCTCATGCACTTTTCAGAACATTCTCTTCGCTCCTTTGTCCTCCTTCATCAACTCTTACAGCTGATGACTTTGCATCATTTTTCACAAACAAAACCTCCTCCATCAGCAGCCAATTCTCCACACCACAAACCGACACGCATATCTCAATAACCATCACACACACACTCCCCTCCTTCTCTCTTCTCATGTCTCCAAACAGAATATGAAGCAAAATATTTTCTAACCAGAAGTGCAATAGCAGCAAGTGCAGGATATACAATGGTTGAATAAGTGCAGAACATGGATATGTACTGAATATATATAAATATATATAAATAGAGATGGATATTACTATAAACAGAATTTACAGGTGAATATGTACAGTGAATAAATATACAGATGGCTATTACTATAAACAGAATTTACAGGTGAATATGTACTATCAATGTATATAATATAAAGATGGTTATTACTATAAACAGAATTTTACAGATAGAGGTATACAATGATATGTTAGGCTAAGATGAGGAATATAGCAGTGGATTAAGGTAGTGCAATGAAGTATGGACAGAAGCTATCTGAAAAAAGTGTAAAAGTGCAGAGGAAAGTGATTGCATATTACAGTTAGAAGTACGGTGCAAAATGCAAATGTAAACAGTTTGTACTGCAAATAACAGTCGTCAGTGCAAATGAGCATAATCCAGTTAAGGTATTGTAGTGCAAGATGCATAAGTAAACAGTTGTTACTGTAATAAACAGTCGGTAGTGCAAATTGACATTCCAGTAGTGCAAATAACAAGTGAAGGCAGATGTGAGGTAGGAGAGGAGAGTTAACAGTATATGAGGGAAGTGGATCAACGAGGGTTAGAGTTCATTAAAGAGACAGCTCTGGGGAAAAAAACTGTTCTTTAGTCTGCTGTTCTGCTGGTCCTGGTCCGGAGGCACCTGAAACGCCTGCTGGAGGGCAGGAGAGAAAAGTCCAAAATCCAGTTGCACATTGAGGTGTTGATCCCCAGGTCTCCAAGTTTGGCTATTAACTTGTTTGGGATGACAGTGTTGAATGCTGAGCTGAAGTCAACAAACAGCATACGTGCATAAGTGTTCTTATTGTCCAGGTGAGTGAGCACAGAGTGCAGTGCCATGGAAACTGCATCCTCTGTGCTCCTATTGCTGTGATAGGCAAACTGGTGTGAGTCCAATGTGGATGGTAGAGAGTCTTTTAGGTGTTCCAGGACCAGCCGCTCAAAGCACTTCATAACGATGGGTGTGAGTGCTACAGGGCGGTAGTCACTAGGGCACCTCGGGCTAGAGTGTTTTGGCACTGGCATAATGGAAGTGCGTTTAAAGCATGTTGGTACAGCTGCTTGGGCAAGAGTCAGGTTGAAAATGTCTGTAAAAACCCCAGCGAGCTGCTCCGCACATGCCCTGAGAACATGTCCAAGGATGTTGTCTGGTCCAGCAGCCTTGTGCGTGCTGATCCAGCTCAGTGCCTTGCAGACATCTGTGGAGGAGAGTGTGATTGGTGGGTGGTCATCTGAGGGTTTGAGCTTGGTGGCAGTTTGTAGTCACTGATGGCCTGAATACCCTGCCACATGCGTCGAGGGTCAGAGTTGGAAAAGTGTCCCTTTATCTTTAGCTTGTAGCAGTGCTTGGCCTTTTTGATGCCCCTCTTCAGGTTTTCTCTGGATGTGCTGTAGGCTTGTGCATCTCCTGATCTGAAGGCAGTATTGCATGACTTCAGCAGGAGTCGCACTTCCTTGTTCATCCATGGCTATCTTGGGTACTATATATCCCAGTGGATATATAGTACCCATCTTTCAGTTTGCCCTCGAGATGCAGGGGGCCATGCTGGGCAAGCACGATAAGGAGCTGAACGCTGCCCGTCACGCCGTGGAGACACTGGCCGTCCAGGTGACTGATTTATCTGTTCAACTGAGTCGCTCCCGGGCTGAGTCGTCTTCTTCAAAGCCTCTCAACGCACATGAACCCAGAGTCAACAACCCACCGTGCTATGCTGGTGAGCCCACCGAGTGCCGTTCTTTCCTGACTCAATGTGAGGTGGTGTTTTCGCTACAGCCCCTGACATATTCCAAGGATCCCTCCCGGATCGCTTATGTGGTCTCTCTCCTGACGGGACGAGCAAGGGAATGGGGAAACGGCCGTGTGGAACTCTGAGGCGGATTGTCCGGGTCAGCACACTCTCTTCAAGGAGGAGATGCTTCAAGTGTTTGATCGTTCCGCCTACGGTGCTGAAGCCTTGCGCCTTCTTTCAACTCTCCTCCAGGGAGACAGGTCTGTCGCGGATTTCTCAATTGAGTTTCGCACACTGGCCACCTCTTGTGACTGGAACGAATCTGCACTGGTGGCTCGGTTCCTGGAAGGATTAGGTGCAGACATCAAGGATGAAGTACTCTCTCGGGAGACACCAACCCGTCTCGACTCCTTGATCGACCTGGCTATCTGCATGGAGAGGCTTTTTGACCTGCACTGCCGCGCTCGCAAGTTGGAGAGATCACTCCTCTCCGCTCCTCCGCTCACTACTACTCTCCCCACGTGCTCCCAACCTGAGCCCATGCAGTTGGGAGGAATTTGCATCTCCAGCGGCGTATCACGAATTACCTCTGCTTGAACTGTGGAGCGGTGGGTCACTTTGTCTCAACATGTCAAGTAAAGAGCCAGAGCTTACCAGTAGAGAGAGGGATACTGGTGAGCGCTTCAGTTCAAGCCCCTTCTTCGCGTTCCCGCACAACTTTCCCTGTCCACCTCCGCTGGCCGGGTTCGGCTGTCTCGTGTCAAGCTTTGATCGACTCGGGAGCGGAGGGGAATTTCATTGACGAGTCCTGGGCCCTCGACCAGGGCATTCCTCTCATCAAACTAAGAGAGAATACACCTATTCCTGCTCTTGATGGCAGTGTGCTAGCTAATGTCCGCTGTGCAACAGTACCGGTGAGTCTCACCGTCTCTGGTAATCACAGAGAGACTATTTCCTTTTTAATTTTCCAATCTCCCTTTTCTCCTGTGGTTTTGGGTCATCCCTGGCTCGTGGACCACAACCCTCAAATAGACTGGGGCAGAGGAACAGTTCTTTCATGGAATTTGTCTTGTCATGTTAAGTGTTTAGTGTCTGCTGTTCCCCCTGTGTCTTCTGTTTCTGTGTTTCAGGAGGAGCCAGGTGATTTGTCGGGGGTGCCAGAGGAGTATCATGATTTGCGGGCGGTCTTCTTCCAAGGTCCGTGCTGTGTCAGATTGGCCTATTCCGGATTCTCGTGTCGCACTCCAGCGATATTTGGGGTTTGCAAACTTTTATCGATGCTTCCTTCATAAATTTAGTCAGGTTGCGGCTCCACTCACTGCGCTCATGTCCAGCAAGACCTGTTTTGCTTGGTCCACGGTCGCTCAAACAGCTTTCGATCGGCTTGAGTGTCTTTTTACGTCTGCCCCTATTCTCTTAACTCCTGACGTCTCCAAGCAGTTTATCGTCGAGGTCGACGCAACGGAGGTAGGCGTGGGGACAATCCTTTCCCAGTGCTCTTCCTCCGATGATAGAGTTCATCCCTGCGCGTATTTTTCGCATTGTCTCTCGCCCGCGGAGTGTAATTATGATGCCGGTAACCGCGAGTTGCTGGCGGTCCGTCTAGCTTTAGGTGAGTGGCGCCATTGGCTGGAGGGAGCCTCGGTTCCATTCATTGTCTGGACGGACCACCGTAATCTTGAATATATTCGTTCAGTGAAGAGGCTTAATGCTCGTCAGGCCCGCTGGGCTCTTTTTTTTTGCCCGTTTTGACTTCACCATCTCGTTCCGTCCAGGGGTTAAGAACGTTAAGCCTGAGGCCCTCTCACGTCAGTTTGCTTCCCCAGAGGTGGTGCCAACCCAGGAGGCGGTCCTTCCCCAGGGCCGTGTGGGGGGCGCCGCGGTCTGGGGTAACGAACGTCTTGTCAAACGCGCTCTCGCTCATTGCATTACTCCTCGTGGTTGTCCACAGGGACTTTTGTTTGTCCCATCCGCTGCTCATCTTGCCGTCCTTCAGTGGGGACATTCCTCTAAGTTATTTGCCCATCCCGGGGTGAGGGGCAACATAGCCTCTGTTCGCCAGAGGTTCTGGTGGCCCACCAGGGAGTGTGACATTCCAAGTCCAAGAATGCACTGCCTGCTGGTCTCCTTAGACCCCTTCCCGTTCCCTCGCAGCCATTGTCCCATATTGCCCTTGATTTTATAACAGGACTTCCTCCTTCGGGGGAAAATACTGTTATACTCACTGTTGTCGACCGTTTTTCTAAGTCAGCCCATTTTATTCCGCTACACAAGCTCCCATCCGTTAAGGAGAAAGCCCAAGTCGTCGTCAAGCATGTTTTTCATTTACACAGTCTCCCCTCTGACATTGTTTCGAACCGCGGTCCTCAGTTCGCTTCACAATTCTGGAAGGAGTTTTGTCGGCTCATCGGAGCGTCCGCTAGCTTATCCTCGGGTTTAAAGGTCCCGTTCTTCGTGATCCCATTTTTCAAACTTTAGTTAGTGTGTAATGTTGCTGTTAGAGCATAAATAATACCTGTAAAATTATAAAGCTCAAAGTTCAATGCCAAGCGAGATATTTTATTTAACAGAAGTTCCCTTTCAAAGCCTACAGCGAACGGCCGGTTTGGACTACATCCCTGTACTTCCTGCTTTAATGACGTCAGTAGAGCAGTTTGTTGACTAACCTCCGCCCACAAGAATACGCGAAAAAGGGGGCGTGGTCTTGTTGCTCCCTCGTGGAGAAGAGGGAGTGTTGCGTTCGGTTCGGTTGCGTTTGTCGCCATCAGACGCTGTTATTTTCATCCCGGAGTCAAATCACCTTTGTTTGGCCAGGGACGCTGTAGTTTGAGTGCGTTCATCTCCCCGTTATGGTAAGAGGCGTGACCTTCTCGGGCAACGTGTGCTAAGCTGCTGTCGAATCACAACACGGGAACCGCTGGCACAATCAGAACTCGATACGTATTTCTGAAGGAGGGACTTCATAGAACGAGGAAATTCTCAGGCCGTATTGAGGACAGTGAAAACAGCAGTATACAGATAAGTAAATTGTGTGAAAAATACTGTGTTTTTTTACACATGAAACATTAACACATGTTATATTGCACACTGTAAACACAATCAAAGCTTCAAAAAAACACGAAAAACGGGACCTTTAACGGTCAGGATGAGCGGGCCAACCAGATTATTGGTCGCATCCTTCGCAGCCTTGCCTTCCGTAATCCTACTTCATGGGCCGAGCAGCTCCCCAGGGCTGAGTACGCCCACAATTCGGCTCCGTCCTCCGCCACCGGGCTTTTCCCTTTTCACTGTTGTTTAGGTTAACAACCTCCGCTCTTTTCATCTCAGGACTCCGTATCCAATGATCTGTCAGCAGAGTCTTTTATCCAACGCAGTAAACGCACCTGGAGAGGAGTGAGATCGGCACTTCTCAAGTCCCGTTTCCGCGTTCGTCGAGCCGCTAACAGGCGCCGAGTAAAGAGTCCTCGTTATGTCTGTGGTCAGAGAGTGTGGCTATCCATTCTTAACCTTCCTCTCCAGTCCGTCTCACGCAAGTTAGCCCCTAAATTCATCGGGCCTTTCCGCGTAATTAGGGTTCTCAGCCCTGTCTCTGTTAGACTCAGGTTAACTCTCAATTTGCGACGTATCCATCCAGTTTTTCATGTCTCTTGTCTTTAACCTGTAATTCGCGCTCCTTTGCGTCCTGCTGCTCCTCCTGTCCGCGTCGAGGGCTCTCCTGTATATACTGTTCGCAGGTTATTGGACGTTCGCCCTCATGGTCGTGGCCATCAGTTTCTGGTTGATTGGGAGGGATACGGTCCCGAGGAGAGAAGTTGGATCAAATATATATGAAAATGTATTTGACGCAAATCGACCTGCGGTTCGAATCCGCCTTTTGCTGAACTTACTCCTTTTCCCCACCACATATCAGATCGGAAAGACATTTATTTTCCATGAAAATTAAGAAAATATTAGAAAAGTGAAAATAAAGCTTCTAACGTGTTTAATCAGTGTTCAGGGTATGTAAACAGACGTGTTCAATTAGAGACGATAAAAGTGAGTGGGTCGATGCCATCTGCTGGCGAAACACGGGAATTCATTCAATGCCTCTCACAGTGCATTATGGGTATAGAGAGAGCATTTTCTTGTGGTGCCCTACACGCAGCGCGTGGTGGGAGCAGCGGCACTGATCATTCTGAATCCACAGTTCCTCTGTGAAATTGCATACAATGACCTCCCAGAAATACTTGAGGTATATGTGCCCACTCCCAAGTGTAAGGGGCTTTCCTTGCCATTAATGCTTGGATAACACTCCTACGTCTCTTTCAATTAAAAATAATGGCTAGTGCGGTGACTGCAATATATGTAAACCTAACAACATCCGTCGTCATGATTTTTGTACATAGTACATTTACTGTCAGAAGCTTCTTCCACACGCAGCTGGTGACAGAAACCTCCATGGTGAGGTAATTAAACGTGATGACACGACACAGGAGCAGTAATAGCTGTACACACTCTTCATGACTATTCTCTGTTCTGCTCTAAACAGAAATCACATAGACCTAAATGTTGCGATCTCTCTAATTCATGGAAAATTAGCCCGTATGCGTTACATTTTCAACGGAACAACACAGAGGAAAATAACCTCAGTAAGGTATTGACCTCAGTAAGTAATCCATAATTGCTATGGAGGGAAAGATATGGTAAAGGGTTTAATTATGGATCAGTCTAAATGGGTCACAGATTCTGTCTTTGCCTTCTCTGCATACAATGTCATTCAACTTCTCAAACCCACATACTGTATAGTATGTCATACGTAGAATTTGATCTTTCTATAAATATTGTATAATTGCAAACAGCCTAAGTTAGAAATATTATTCTAGCTTTGTAACCAGGGGCGTCACTAGAGCCCCAGTGAAATACTACTGTGCCCCAGCTAAATATTACTGATAAATCATTCAGGGCTCTCAAGTTTTGAAGATAAGAGTGACATCTCCAACCCCCCACCCAAACACAACAATGGGGGTGTTATGTTTGGTAAGGATCACTGAATCGCAACGTCTCTTTCTCTTCCACCTGCAACGTCTCTTTCTCTTCCACCTGCAACGTCTCTTTCTCTTCCACCTGCAACGTCTCTTTCTCTTCCACCTGCAACGTCTCTTTCTCTTCCACCTGCAACGTCTCTTTCTCTTCCACCTGCAACGTCTCTTTCTCTTCCACCTGCAACGTCTCTTCCTCTTCCACCTGTATCGTCTCTTCCTCCTACACCTGTACCGTCTCTTCCTCTTACACCTGTACCGTCTCTTCCTCTTACACATGTACCGTCTCTTCCTCTTACACCTGTACCGTCTCTTCCTCTTACACCTGTACCGTCTCTTCCTCTTACACCTGTACCGTCTCTTCCTCTGACACCTGTACCGTCTCTTCCTCTTACGCCGCATTCACACGGGGCGTCGGCGTCAACGCTTCTCGTTTACTTTGAATGGGTGACGTCATGCGTTGCCGAACTGAATTGTGGGTTCCGTCGCGGCGCTTCACTCGCGTTGCAAGCGGCAAAAGTTGAAGATTTCTCAACTTTTCAAGCGCCAACGCAGGCGTCATCCAATCAGATCACCCTATGCAAATATCCTAGAGCAGACGCTAGCCAATCGCGTTCGTTTAAAACACCGGTGAATGAAGAGTGAATGAAGAGTGAAGAACGATCTAAAATGGAGGAAAAGCTAATAATTGCGGTGGGTAATCACCCGGTCCTTTACTACCAATCATTATTTACATACCGGGACACAAACTGGAGAGACCAGGCCTGGAAGGAGGTGGCAGAGACGGTTGGAGAATCTGGAATGTATCATGCTTGTATTCCGTCCGTGTACTCTGTTTATTGAATGACAGGCAGCATATATCATATCATGTGTGGTTCAAATAGGCGCTATCCCCCAGCCAAATGAGGAATCAAATATTAAAGTGATCAGTTTTCATACACAAAATAGTCTCACAGACTAGCTGTCAAAAAAGGCGCTTAAAGTGTTGTGTTGTGGTCCAAGCGGCAAGTAATGTGATTAGCTGTTGTCACTATGACGGTCGCGTCAGCACCAAGCTTCAGCCACGCCCTCCGTCAAGCGTTGACGCCGAAGCCCCGTGTGAATGCGGCGTAACACCTGTACCGTCTCTTCCTCTTCCACCTGTACCGTCTCTTCCTCTTCCACCTGCAACGTCTCTTTCTCTTCCACCTGCAACGTCTCTTCCTCTTCCACCTGCAACGTCTCTTCCTCTTCCACCTGCAACGTCTCTTCCTCTTACACCTGTACCGTCTCTTCCTCTTACAGATATGTTAAAGCCCGCTGGCACGTTGATGTGATTGGTAGGTAGTCAGAAACGGCAGTAATTTCAAAGTGCATTTTTGAGCTCGTCTTTGGTTCACTGTCGTTTTAAGGAGAAAATACTCAGCAAAAACACCACGTATACATATAAACAACCTTAAACACTAAATTTTCACCACAGGGGGTCTTTAAGAACACAAAATATACTCTTCATATTTTATAGGTTTAAAGTCGGTATTTAATTATCTGTATATTATATGCAATATATTCTACTTTCAATAAAAGATGCAGTTGGTTTGTAAAAGTTAATTAATTACATGGGTGTTTGTGTTCTCGTTGCATTCAGCGTGTGTGGATCGACATCTTCGAATCACTGAATCATTACATGAAGCATTTAATTCAACTAATTCAGAGTATCAAAAACGGGGCCAAAGTTTAAAGCAGCAGTCTCAATTTATTTACATTGTTCGGGTGCCAGACAAGCTCAATCGTGTCAAAATAAAAAATACAGTTTTTGTTCTCTTTTCCCCCCCGGAATAGCTCTAAAGCCACCGATTACAAAGAAAAATCAGATTCTCACACAAAGAAAGTTAATATTCACAAGTTCAAGCTCATTGACATGGTTATATTGTTAAATTCTCACGAGTCAATGAAAGAATCACACAGAGCACCAACAAAAAATAAATAATAATTAATTAAGCAACCTTAGTTTCACACATTTATTCCTCAACAGAAGGTACAGGAAAGAGACGGGGGGGGGGGGCTATACTATTATATAGCTCACCTTGGCTCAAGTTCAAAAACTCAAACCTTTTCACCAAATCATAATTCAACACAAAAGGTAAAAATAAGAACAATGAAAACAAAACAATAAAACAAGGAAAACAATACAAGTTTGGTGTTACTTAATTATCTCTTTGGAAACCCTCGGCGGATTCAACACCTTCAACAGTTTCGTTGCTCAACACGAGCAACTGAAATAACAAATAAGAAAAAACATTAAACCAGTCAGTTCTTACATCACGACAATACTATATAAATATATAAAAACGTATGCAAGGTTATTATAGTTTTGCATTTTTAAATTAGTTTTTATTTTATTATCTTTTTTTATAGAGTTTTTATATATTTCGTTTCAGTTTGTTTTAGTAATTATAGTTTAGCAAAGAGTTACCAGAACAAAGTGTAGAGGCCAAATCCAGATTTTTAATTTCAGCAAAGTCTAATGTTTGCACCGATTAGAATTTACTCTTATGCAGACATCTTAATAATATAAAAAAATAATGGAATACAGATTGTTTTATTTAATGCCATGTCAGCAGCTAAGGCTATATTCATGGAAAAATTTAAATTACAAAAATAATTTTAACGCGCGCTGTTAGTGGAGGCTCGCGCTAACCAGTCTTGGTGGGGACGACGGTCAGACTTATAAAATCCCAAAAACTGCCATACTGGCGGGCTGACTTGTTTTCCTGTTTTATACCAACAATTTCCTCGCTTGCTGCGGTACTCATTTTCCACTTGTCACTCCACGCCGGTTCTGTTCACTGAAGAATGAATCCAACACGAGACAACGATATGGCGCAATATGGCGCAACCAAACAAGATACAGTTACCTGATTTTTTATTGATATTGATTACATGTCTATCGCGATACATATCGTTATCGTTTTATCGCCCAGCCCTATTTCCAGAATGAGTTTTCAAATGCCGTTTCAGCTCTGAGTGATATGCGAAACTCTTCTCACACTGAAGACACCTTCTCTCTCAAGGCTTCTCTCCAGTGTGAACTCTCATGTGAGACTCAAGGGTTCTTTTCTGACGGAAACTCTTTTCACACTTAGAGCACGTAAAAGGCTTCTCTCCAGAGTGAACTCTCATGTGAGACTCAAGGGTTCTTTTCTGACGGAAACTCTTTTCACACTGAGAGCACGTAAAAGGCTTCTCTCCAGAGTGAACACTCATGTGATTCTGAAGGTTTCCTTTAGTTCTGAAACCCTTTCCACACTGAGGGCAGACGAACGCCTTCTCTCCAGAGTGAATACTCATGTGAGTCTGAAGGTGTCCTTTTTGTGAGAAGCTCTTCCCACACTGTTTGCAGCTGTAAGGGTCCTCTCCAGTGTGACTTCTCAAGTGGATATCAAGGGATACCTTGTGTGTAAAACTCATTTCACACTGGGTGCAGGTGTAAGGCTTCTCTCCAGTGTGAATTCTCATGTGAATCTTGAGGCTTAATTTACAACTTAAACTCTTTTTACAGTGAGCGCACATGAAACGCTCCCCTCCATTGTGAATTCTCATGTGACACTTAAGATTTCCTTTTTGTGAGAAGCTCTTCCCACACTGTTTGCAGGTGTAAGGCCTCTCTCCAGTGTGACTTATCAAGTGGATTTCAAGGGATACCTTTTTTGTAAAACTCATTCCGCATTGGGTGCAGGTGTAAGGCTTCTCTCCGGTGTGAATTCTCATGTGAGTCTTGAGGATCATTTTAGTACTGAAACTCTTTTTACAGTGAGCGCACATGAAACGCTTCTCTCCATTGTGAATTCTCATGTGAGTCTTAAGATTTCCTTTTTGTGAGAAGCTCTTCCCACACTGTTTGCAGGTGTAAGGCCTCTCTCCAGTGTGACTTGTCAAGTGGATTTCAAGGGATACCTTATATGTAAAACTCCTTCCGCATTGGGTGCAGGTGTAAGGCTTCTCTCCAGTGTGAATTCTCATGTGAGTCTTGAGGCTCATTTTAGTACTGAAACTCTTTTTACAGTGAGCACACATGAAACGCTTCTCTCCATTCTGATTTCCCATGTGGACTTTAAAGTTTCTAGTTCCTGTTTTTTTTGCTCTTTTTTCTCCAGCTATGAAATCTTGATCTTTCTCTTCCATTTCATTCAGTTCTTGACTCTCTTCTTTCAGCAGCATCGGGTCTAAGGTGAACAGAGACAATAACGCCAGTTTAATGGCACAAAGCAGTAGACATCAGAACATTTTTTACATTTAAGCCAACAAACAACATATATACTAGATCCTATAGCCACTGTATCATTATCTGTAGTGTGAGTTTTCCTACATCTTAAAACTTTTAGTTTTATAAATGGGGACAATATTTGAAGGATGATCAAATAATGTTTTGCTAATCACATTGAAAATGACATTTAAACATTATAATATTATAGTTTTGAAGTGCTGGAATAAGACATTTGTCTATTTCTGTCACAATACCACAGTCGCAGATAGTATTACTACATTAAATCCATGGTGAATGTTGTTGATTTGTGGACTTAAAGTATTTTATAACTTGTTCATTCATGGCTCAATGTTGCACCTGGTTTCCACGTCAGAATAGTTTGATCTTATATCTGTTATGTATGTTTTATAACAGAACTCAGCACCGAATCTTAATGCTTCTCACTAGACCTTGCAGCGATCAAAGAATTAATATACAGACTTTGCAGCGATGTTATTAATTCTGTGGCGAATTCAACGTATTTCTCCACTGGATCTCCCAGCACTGTCTAGTAACCATGTCACGTGATCGAGATCGACTTGCGAGTAGTTCGCACCAACCTATTTTTGGTTTGAACTAATAACCAGCCCGTGAAGCATGAATGAGTAGCGCACTTTCGTTCCGCTGTAATTGGCCAATGGCCGCTTTAATTAGGGCCCAAGCCCAAAGGGCGCAGAGCCCTATTGTTCTTCCTCTGTTTCTTATTATTAGGGCCCAAGCCCTGAAAGGGCGCAGAGCCCTATTGTTCTTCCTCAGATTATTCTTTGTTTTTTTTTTTTTTTTTTTTTTTTTTTTTTTTTTCGACTTCTCGGGTACTTTTGGGGCACTTAACATGCTCGAAAACTCTTGAAACTTCGCACAGGCGTCGGAATGCGCGGCCATCAGAGCCGGGCTGAAGCTGGTACCCGGGCGTGGCAGGGGGGCTCGACAGCGCCCCCTTAAGTGGGGTCTGAAAACTTGGTCCATATATCAAACACACTTGCACGTACATGTATGAAACTCGGTACACATATAGACCTCATCGGGCCAAACAACTTTCGTGCTCATAGTTATGCGTCAGCCCAACAGGAAGTGAGCTATAATCGGTTGTTCGGAAAACCCATGCTCTGGAATTTAATATACTCCTCCGAGGCCATTGTTTCGATCATCGCCAAACTCGGTCAGCATGAAGAGAACATATCCAGGATGCTAAATTGCGAGCGGATTTTTGATATCTCAAATGGTGTGGCCGTGGCGAAGCAACGAATTTATGGCGAGAAAAGGGAAACAGGAAGTGTGTTATAACTTGTGCAAACATTGACTGATTTGGATGAAACTTCAGCTGTGTGTTTTTTGTAAGAGGCCGATCACATGGATATGACTTTTGTGAGTCAAAGTTATAGCGCCACCAACTGGCAGCAGGAAGTGTGTCACTTTCAAAAATGCTTTGAATCACCATCTTATTTTCACCCCATTTACTTCAAACTTCATCAGTATAATGTGAAAACATGACAGATAGAGACGTATGAAATGGATTCCTGAAATTTCAAATACTGTTGCCATGGCAACGTGTCAAAGTTTAATAATCTTTTGGCTGTTCTGAGGCTCTTAGCATGCTTGAAATTGCTTGAAACTGCTTGAAACTCAACACACACATCAGAGATGTCAGTCAGTACACATGGACAAAGCCTCAGAAACGGGCGGGGATGAGGGGCTCTCTAGCGCCACCTTTTGACAAAAGTGAAGGGCTTCGTTTCATCTACAATCACCAAACTCAGTATATATATTGACCTCATCGAGCCGGACAACTTTCTAATTTACAGTCATTAGCTCCGACCAACAGGAAGTCAGATATTTTGGTTTGAAGGTAAATTTTTGGTTAAATCGGGGTCTGAGTTTTTACGTTCTCCTCGTAGGCGTTTTATTCAATCTCCACCAAACTCGGTCAACATGAAACAAAGATACTGAAGATGCTAAAATGTGAACGGATATTGGATATCTCAAACGGTGTTTCCATGGCGAGGGATTAAATAAGGACAAAAAAGGGGAACAGAAATTCTCTGTCTGCTGCTCTCCCCTCAATGAACACAAGATGGCAGCATTGTATTAGTTTTGAAGCAGGATAAAAAAAAAACTTGTTTCTCTCTCTCTCTCTCTCTCTCTCTTGTTTGTGATTTATGAGGACACAAATTTGTATAATGACATGGGTATTACACTGGTATTACAACGTGTATGTGTGTGTGTTTAAAAACATACTAAAACAATGTTTTATTAAAATGTAACCAAATAGCTTTAAAATAATCATACTATTTTTCAGATCAATATATTTATTTTATTTAATATATTTCTTCTGAATATTTATTCTCTGTCTGCCCTCCCCTCACTAAAGGGTGGCAGTGTTGTGTTATTTTTTAAACTCTCTTTCTGTGTGTGTGTGTGTGTGTGTGTGTGTGTGTGTGTGTGTGTGTGTGTGTGTGTGTGTGTGTGTGTGTGTGTGTGTGTGTGTGTGTGTGTGTGTGTGTGTGTGTGTGTGTGTGTGTGTGTGTGTGTGTGTGTGTGCAGGCCCGTCGCGACAAGGCAGGCAAACCAAGCAATTGCTTGGGGCCTCGAGCTGGCCTGGGGCCCCAAGACAGCGACAGGTTAAGAATAAAATGAAACGACAAACTGTGTGAGCGCCCCATTGATAGTCAATGCAGTAAAGTGCAATGACACTGCTATCGGGATCCCCCTTAAGGGGCCCCTCTCAGAAGTCGCTGACAGCAGCCAGCCAACCACGCGATCTCTGCTGCGGCAAAATACAAAATCTTCGGATTTTAAGCGGAATTTTATGCTTCAGGAAGCCAGAAAAGAAAATAGAGAAAGGAAGAGGAGGATAAGAAAAAACAAGATAGTGGTATGTGATAAATTACACTGGATAAAATAGCTCTACTTGTCTTGTACAAAAAAAGTGTAAGTTTGCAGCAGGTAGGCTAGCAAAAATATGTTTATGTTAGCTATCGTTACCTGCCTGACGGCAAATGCTGCTTGTAACGAACAGTTAGTGCAACTTTTTTTTCGAAAAGACGGAATGACATGAGATTGCTATAGCTTTGTAATAGGTTTTGATGAAAGTGGCATAGCATGCTCTACTAACTATTATTTATGCTATGCATAAATAACCTGGAATAGTTAATATAGCATGCTATATTAACAATTATTATAAACATTATTTAACCAGAAAGAGGCAGAGGAACATGATTTTTTTCATAGCTTATCTTAATGTGCTAGTGTCGGGATATATACGGTAGTAGACAGTTTATGCAAATATGACATTATTTTTATGAGTTACCAATAGATCTTGAACAATTACTTTATTCTGTGGCAATTTTTACACTGTTACATTTTGAAGTACAGTATCAGGACAACCCACATGTTTGACTGGTACTGTTTACATGTTTTACTGGTACTGCCCACGTTTTACTGGTACTGTTTATTAACTATTTAACAAGGTATTATAGTCATCGGTTGCAACTTTATAATAACCATCCAGATAATGTTTATAGACAGTTTACAAAACAACTAGTAACCCTTAAGTATTCCCAAAGTGTTAGGAATATCTGGTCCGTCTATCTATGTAAAAGTAATGTTTATAGATGTTTAAAAAATGGTTACTTAAAGGTTTAAAAAAAAAAATTTAATGATACAGTGGTGTTTTTTGCAAATGTTTTCAAATTTTATGCACAGTATATGCAACAACAGTATTTGCACTGTAAACCTTTTTATTAATATAAAGTGTGGGTGAACTTAAACTGTATGGCTATGCTGCGGTATGCTGTGTGTGTGTGTGTGTGTGTGTGTGTGTGTGTGTGTGTGTGTGTGTGTGTGTGTCAGCAGGGGCGCAGCTAAGGGGGGGAAAGTTAGGACGATTCTAAGGGCCCACACACTTTTGGGGCCCCCTGAGATGATCTTGGATAGCTAGATTGGTGTGGTAGAGGGCCCAACATCAAATTCTTTCATAGGGCCCAAAATTGCTAGCGGCGCCCCTGTGTGTCAGTGTCCTATCTGTGTGGATGCGTCTCATGTCAGCTAATCAAGGGACACTGACACACACACACACACACACACACACACACACACACACACACACACACACACACACACTCGACGCATAGATAGACTCGCGTCAGTTTCCTGCTCACATCGAGTTCTCTTTTGCTCTTGAACAAACAATAACACAGAGGATTGTGAGTATTCTCATATTCGAGTCTTAAATTAGTTAAATAACGTCTTAAATGAACTTAAAGAGTTGTGAGGAAATGAGATGCGCGGGACAGCGCGTGAGATCCGCGGTTGTTCTTAAAGTGACAGCAGCACTGATGATGTCATTAATGTTCATCAAAGAACAACGGGAACAGAGAAAATTGTAGCTTTAATGATGATTCATCTATATTTCATTTATTATTTATGCAGTTAAGGAAGGTTTGATAACTATTACATTTCTGTATAACAGGGAAGGCCATGGGTAAATATAACATTTATTATTTTGGTGATTTAGGTAAAATGGTTTAAAAAAAAACACAGCAGAACCACAGCGCATCTGATATGACTGGCATAACGCTGGCGAAGTTAGGGACCGTCTGCAAAGTTACATACAACATTGAAACGTGTATAACGTTACCAAACTTCACTAGCATTTAAAGAGAATGACAGTCATAAAACTGACTGTAAAGTGTTCATCTAGGTGTCAGGTATGATGCACACATTTTGATATTTAATAAAATAAACTGTCAAATCATATGGAAATATGGATATGCATTATTTCACTTGGATACTGTTTGGGCTCTAACACAAAATATGCTAGATTTAAATGCATCATAGCTGAACACTGATGAGAATATTTCTTGAGAATATATTTACAGAGATAATATTAGAGATTATATTTACGACAAATTATTATTATTTATGCGTTATGCGTTGCTATTGACGACGGCCATTAAGTAAAGAAATCCCACAGAATCTAGCTTAAAAAAGTGCTTAGAGCTGCTTTAGTTATTTGTTGTTTGTTTAATTTCAAATATAAAACTTGTTGAAATGTTTTAAGTGTGTGCATCTGTTCTTTTTGAACACTTTCATCTTGTTTGAACAAAACCGTGATAATATTGATAACCGTGATAATTTGGGTCACTATAATCATGATGTTAAATTTCCATACCGTTTCATCCCTACTTTAGTGTGAATAAGTAAAAAAGAACTACAAACACCTTGAATTAAATACTGGCCTTCTGGACTTACAAAATTTTGAGCAGGAAAATATAACTTTTATCTATTTTATCCTATGATATTAAAATTAATCTAAATTTAAATTACATCATGGGTGTGGCTTGTGGTGATAGTGGCACCAGTTGCTGCGGTAAATGTGGCACATTCGAGCGATTCTAAAATATTCTCCTGTTTAAATGCATATTGCCTGCCGTGCACAGTTAAGCTGATGCCACCGGCGTGGCGGTGCCACCGGCTTGGGCCCGTCATCGCTGCTCGCAGCTTTAATTAGGGCCCAAGCCCAAAGGGCGCAGAGCCCTATTGTTCTTCCTCAGATTATTCTTTGTTTTTTTATTTTTTATTTTTTTTTTCGACTTCTCGGGTACTTTTGGGGCACTTAACATGCTCGAAAACTCTTGAAACTTCGCACGGGCGTCGGAATGCGCGGCCATCAGAGCCGGGCTGAAGCTGGTACCCGGGCGTGGCAGGGGGGCTCGACAGCGCCCCCTAAAGTGGGGTCTGAAAACTTGGTCCATATAGCAAACACACTTGCACGTACATGTATGAAACTCGGTACACATATAGATCTCATCGGGCCGAACAACTTTCGTGCTCTAAGTTATGCGTCAGCCCTACAGGAAGTGAGCTATTATGGGTTGTTCGGAAAACGCATGCTCTGGAATTTAATATACTCCTCCGAGGCCATTGTTTCGATCATTGCCAAACTCGGTCAGCATGAAGAGAACATATCCAGGATGCTAAATTGCGAGCGGATTTTTGATATCTCAAATGGTTTGGCCGTGGCGAAGCAACGAATTTATGGCGAGAAAAGGGAAACAGGAAGTGTGTTATAACTTGTGCAAACATTGACTGATTTGGATGAAACTTCAGCTGTGTGTTTGTTGTAAGAAGCCGATCACATGGATATGACTTTTGTGAGTCAAAGTTATAGCGCCACCAACTGGCAGCAGGAAGTGTGTCACTTTCAAAAATGCTTTGAATCACCATCTTATTTTGACCCGATTTATTTCAAACTTCATCAGTATAATGTGAAAACATGACAGATAGAGACGTATGAAATGGATTCCTGAAATTTCAAATACTGTTGCCATGGCAACGTGTCAAAGTTTAATAATCTTTTGGCTGTTCTGAGGCTCTTAGCATGCTTGAAATTGCTTGAAACTGCTTGAAACTCAACACACACATCAGAGATATCAGTCAGTACACATGGACAAAGCCTCAGAAACGGGTGGGGATGAGGGGCTCTCTAGCGCCACCTTTTGACAAAAGTGGGGGGGTTAGTTTTATCTTCAGTCACCAAACTCGGTACATATATTGTTCTCATCGAGCCGGACAACTTTCTAATTTACAGTCATTAGCTCCGACCAACAGGAAGTCAGATATTTTGGTTTGAACGTGAATATTGGTATAATTCAGGCTCTGAGTTTTTACGTTCTCCTCGTAGGCGATTTATTCAATCTCCACCAAACTCGGTCAACATGAAAAAAAGATACGGAAGATGCTAAAATGCAAACAGATTTTGGATATCTCAAACGGTGTTGCCATGCCGAGGGATTAAATAAGGACAAAAAAGGGGAATGTGTGCTGCCCTTCCCTCAATGAACACACGATGGCAGCATTGTCTTAGTTTTGAAGCAGGATAAAAAAAACCTTGTTTCTCTCTCTCTCTGTGTGTGTGTGTGTGTGTGTGTGTGTGTGTGTGTGTGTGTGTGTGTGTGTGTGTGTGTGTGTGTGTGCTTCTGTGATTTCTGAGGACATACATTTGTAGACATTTCATGTGTCCCCGTGCATATATTGTTCTCTTCGAGCCGGACAACTTTCTAATTTAACTAATCTAATTTAACTAATTTAAAACTTTCTAATTTTAAATAAAAATGTCATGTGCTGTGTTTGCCAAGATCACGTATGATGCATATGCAGGGTATATGCAGGAATCCTGAAGTAAATTTTAATACCTTTTTAAGACTTTTTTAAGACCTTCTCAAAATATTTAAAGACCTCATCGGCGATGAGAACTACTGTTGAGCAATAAAATAAAAATATATAATCATAAGCTATAACAAAAATATATATTAAATTAGGTGAGTGGATAGTTAAAAAAATTTGCAATTACAAAAAGTAATTCTTGAAAAAACATCTCTGGACTAATTTTATAAAATCTAAAAATGTTAATGAAAAGGTACAAATTACTTTGTGTTCTTATTAAATACATTTATAAAAAAAACAATTTATATTTAATTTATATATGAATGTAAATAATTATATGGGCCTACACAAATAATATAACATTTCAAGATTTATAGTTTATTGTAAACGTAATGTGCAGCTCTGTAAAGGGGCAACAAATATATGATAGATACGTGAGAACAAGATTTTTTTTAATCATCTTTAAGTGCACAAAACTATGAAAATATATGAAAGCGTGGCACAATGCGCTTATGCACATCCCGGGTGCAGAATGATGCGCTTAAAGCAACATGGAGTCAGAGGGCGCAGTGCAGCGCGAGTGCACATTAAAAAGTTCACGGCATAAAGAAACGATGAGCGTTGAGCGCACAAATCCTAGTCTACTATGTATATCGGTCGGTTTCTTCACAGTTTTAAATTCCGGTTATTGTGCGTGTGATGCCTTGTGTTGTCACCCGGGTAGGGAGCACAACATCGTTCAGAAACCGCTAGATAAACTCCAGGAAGATAAATTATTTTATCTGCATATCAAGTATTATAATGGGAATATATCATCTTGGAGTGAGCTTTACCGAACAGCTGACTGACTGTAACCAAACACGACGCGCAGTTTGAATGCTGAACGGAGAATGATGGACAGCTACAGTGGAGGAAAGACATTCAGCTATGGAATGGCTTTAGATGACTTTGTACTAGCAAATCATAAAATACTAATAATGATTGCTGAAAGATCATGTGACAATATATATTTCTGATGATTATTTAATTACCATGACATGCCTAATCTGAGCAAGTGACTGCCTGTCTTGAGTTTTGTCGACAGACGGAGGTGGCACGAAATGTGACGGAGGCGGCCGCTATGCAGGAAAAACCATAGAAAAACCCTGCGGTCATTGTTTAAACTCATCCTACTCCAACCAGGAGTCCGCAAATTTACATTTCCCCATTTCGGAGTCTGTTTCGCAACGTGTGGAGAGCAACACATCACCTAACTGCGCATTTCGCAAAATACGTGACATCACCCATAGACGGTGTGCGCGCCCGAGCTGATCTCACTGACATATCACTATTCAGACAGGACTAGTTTTTGTAAATTATATTTGAGTTACAATTCTCATCACCCAACATCTGTGATTTCAAATATATTCAAAATAATGTTTTCAGAGATTGAAGTAAAAAAAACTTTCTCCCACCATTTAGATTTTATTTCTTTTTGTTGTTAAAATCTTGTGAATCTTGTTCAATGTGCAGATTGCCTCTCTCTCAGTCCTTCCCCTCCCCCCTCACTCTCAGGCTCACCCTGGGTGTGTGTGTGTGGGGTCTCTCTCTCACCCTGTGAGTTTGTGTGTGTGCCTTTCTCTCTTTATGATGATAATTTACCCCTTTCATATCATAGACTATCACAAATAACTATCACTTGTGAATAAGTAAAAAAAGAACTATACAAATACCTTGAATTAAATACTGGCCTTCTGGACTTATAACATTTTGAGCAGGAAAAGATAACTTTTCACATATTTGAAAGAGATCTATTTCATCCTATGACATTAAAAATCATCTACATTTAAATTACATCATGGGTGTGGCTTGTGGTGATAGTGGCACCAGCTGCTGCGGTAAATGTGGCATATTCGAGCGATTTAAAAAAATTATCCTGTTTAAATGCATATTGCCTGCCGTGCACAGTTAAGCTGATGCCACCGGCGTGGCGGTGCCACCGGCTTGGGCCCGTCATCGCTGCTCGCAGCTTTAATTATTATTATTATTATTATTTTATCGACTTCTCGGGCACTTTTGGGGCTCTTACCATGCTCAAAAACTCTTGAAACTTAGCACACACATCGGAATGCGCGGCCATCAGAGCCGGGCTGAAGCTGGTACCCGGGCGTGGCAGGGGGACTCGACAGCGCCCCCTAAAGTGGTGTCTGAAAACTTGGTCTATATATCAAACACACTTGCACGTACATGTAAGAAACTCGGTACACATATAGACCTCATTGGGCCAAACAACTTTCGTGCTCTAAGTTACGTGTCAGCCCAACAGGAAGTGAGCTAATATGGGTTGTTCTGAAAACACATGCTCTGGAATTTAATATACTCCTCCGAGGCCATTGTTTCAATCAGTGCCAAACTCGGTCAGCATGAAGTCAAGACACAGAGGATGCTAAATTGCGAACGGATTTTTGATATCTTAAACGGTTTGGCCGTGGCGAAGCAACGAATTTATGGCGAGAAAAGGTAAACAGGAAGTGTGTAATAACTTGTGCAAACATTGACTGATTTGGATGAAACTTCAGCTGTGTGTTCGTTGTAAGAGGCCGATCACATGGATATGACTTTTGTGAGTCAAAGTTAAAGCGCCACCAACTGGCAGCAGGAAGTGTGTCACTTTCAAAAATGCTTTGAATCCCCATCTTATTTTCACCTGATTGACTTCAAACTTCATCAGTATAATGTGAAAACATGACAGATAGAGACATATGAATGAATTCCTGATATTTCAAATAATGCTGCCATGGCAACATGTCAAAGTTTAATAATGTTTTTGGCTGTTTGTGTGCCCTCCCCTCTATCACCAAAAGGGGGCAGTGTTGTATTATTTTTGAAACTCCCTTTCTCTCTCTCTCTCTCTCTGTGCTTGCTTATGTGATTTATGAGGACACAAATGTGTATGATGACATACACTGGTATTACAACGTAGTGGTTAATGTGGACATGAACTATGACACTATATCAGTACAGGACTCATTTTCTAAATGACATTTGAGTTACAATTCTTTTCACCTGACAGCCGTGATTTCATGTACTCATTCAGACAGAACTCTTTTTTTAAAACAGAGGAGTGTGAGTGTGTTTTCTATACATGTGCTTTACAGAAGGTCATGTGCTGTGTTTGCAAAGATCACTTTTGACACATTTGTCTTTAAATTCATACTGACATAGTTCAAATTTATTTAAAAAAAAAAATCACATTATTTTCTACAAGTGTCTGTTTATAAGTGTCTTTTTTCACAGAAAGTTTTTGTTTAAACGTGAATATTTGTATAATTCAGGGTCTGAGTTTTTACGTTCTCCTCGTAGGTGATTTATGCAATCTCCACCAAACTCGGTCAACGTGAAACGGAAGCTTAACGCATTAAAAATATTTAACGCAAATAACACAGCGTCCGTTTTTATATCCATTTTTGCTTAGCGTTACATGATCACGCTCCTATTCATGTAAATGCTTCCAAGCGCGACAAGACACAAGAGCGCGCGCTGTATGCCAGTGTCCTGTCTGTGTGTGTGTGTGTGTGTGTGTGTGTGTGTGTGTCAGTGTCCTGTCTGTGTGTGTGTGTGTGTGTGTGTGTGTGTGTGTGTGTGTGTGTCCTGTCTGTGTGTGTGTGTGTGTGTGTGTGTGTGTGTGTGTGTCAGTGTCAGTGTCCTGTCTGTGTGGATGCGTCTCATGTCAGCTAATCAAGGGACACTGACACACACACACACACACAAACACACACACACTCGACGCATAGATAGACTCGCGTCAGTTTCCTGCTCACATCGAGTTCTCTTTTGCTGTTGAACAAACAATAACACAGAGGATTTTGAGTATTCTCATATTAGAGTCTTAAATTAGTTAAATAACGTCTTAAATGAACTTTAAAGAGTTGTGAGGAAATGAGATGCGCGGGACCGCGCGTGAGATCCGCGGTTGTTCTTAAAGTGACAGGAGCACTGATGATGCCTGTCATTAATGTTCATCAAAGAACAACGGGAACAGAGAAAATTGTAGCTTTAATGATGATTCATCTATATTTCATTTATTATTTATGCAGTTAAGGAAGGTTTGATAACTATTACATTTCTGTATAACAGGGAAGGCCATGGGTAAATATAACATTTATTATTTTGGGTTTATGTAAAGATTTTTTTAAGTTCACTTAAATTAAAAGTTGTTTTTTAAAGACTAATAAATGTTGAAATTGGGAGCTTTCAGTTATACTGTAATGTAACGTCATTAATGTTTCATAGAGAATTTAGTATCAGTGATACTGGCCTTCATTCATAAAAAATGACAATACAACACATATTTACAATATGCTGTCTTTAAATTGTTTCTAAATTAATATGGAGAGTAACTGAAATTATTACAATATCAAAATATTACAAACTTAAAATATTAAAAACTTGCGATTAATCGTGATTAATTACAGAAAAAAATGTGATTAATTAGTTAATTTTTTACTTTACAGTCATTAGCTCTGACCAACAGGAAGTCAGATATTTTGGTTTGAACGTGAATATTTGTATAATTCCTCTTAACATGCTTGAAATTGCTTGAAACTCAACACACACATCAGAGATGTCAGTCAGTGGAAATGGGCAAAGCCTCAGAAATGCGTGTGTTGGAGGGGTGTTTATTACAACATAATCATGGTTTATGAAGACATTTCATGTGTCCCCGTAAATAAAAATAGCTTTAACAGCATACTAAACAATTTTTTAATAAAAATGTAAAAATGCAGAATGTTTTCTGTGATGGTAGGTTTAGGGGTAGTGTGTGTGTGTGTGTGTGTGTGTGTGTGTGTGTGTGTGTGTGTGTGTGTGTGTGTGTGTGTGTGTGATATGTAGGCTTAGGGGTAGTGTAGGGGGATAGAATGTACAGTTTTTACAGTATACAAACCATTAAGTCTATGGAATGCCATCTGCCTGTCTTTCCCCTTCCCCCTCTCTATCTGTGTGTGTGTGTGTGTGGGGGGGGTCTCTCTCTCACCCTGTGAGTTTGTGTGTGTGCCTTTCTCTCAGTCCTTCCCCTCCCCCTCACTCTCACTCTATCATTGTGTGTGTGTGTGTGCCTTTCTCTTTTGATCATAATTTAACCCTTTCATATAGGCTATCACAAAATAACTATCACTTAAAATAAAAACGTCATGTGATGTGTTTGCCAAGATCACGTATGATGCACATGTCTTTAAATTAATTATTTACTGATATAATATAAATGTATTAAAACATAAATTTCACATGATTTTATAAAAGTGGCTATTTATAATAAACTTCCATAAAATGTAGACACGCATCTTACTCTTACCTGACACTGATATTAAAATCATCTTTGCAGTTTCTGTGATTTGGCTCCATTTATACATTTTTTATTCAAAAGAATTTATTGGACCACCCATATTGAAATGAAAGCATGTTTTATGGTGCATAAGATTGGTGCACAAACGGTAGCTAAGGTAGCTCAAAAACACATGAAGAGAAGTGTTAGAATAAAACAACATCAGCATTCGAATGGTATTCTGAACTCATTCCAATTTGACCTTTGACATAATCTGACATGAAATTCATATAAATTTAATTGATCTCATAGATGTGGCTGTTGTGGTTTGTGGTCATAGCAGCACCAACTGCTGCAGTTAATGTGGTGAATTCAGATGACTTTGACATAGTCCTTTTATGTTTTCCCATTTTAAATGCCTATTGCCTGCCGTGCACAGTTAAGCTGATGCCACCGGCGTGGCGGTGCCACCGGCTTGGGCCCGTCATCGCTGCTCGCAGCTTTAATTTAGTTTTCTATTTGATGTTGGGAAACGTTGTTGTGGTCGTGCCAGCGCGACCTATATCAAAATTTTGGTCGCACCAGCAGAAATTGTTTTGCAAAATGACTCACAGTCTGAGGTCCTGCCTTATTGGTCGGCCTCTAATATTAACTAAACTGTGGTTTAGTCATGTTTCTAAAAGGGTGTGACGTTTTAATCAAAGGGTGGAGATGATGGTGGACATTAGCAGCAGGGAAGAGCTACAACTCAGAGTCAGCTTTAAACATCTCTGAGAACTCAATATGGTCACTCACAGGAGCATCAGACAAGACTAAAAGAGGTAGTTCACCCAAAAAAGGATTATTTTTTTAATTTCTCACGTCGCTCAAAATTAAGACTTTTGTTCATCTTCGGTAGACAAATGAAGATCTTTTTGATGAATTCTGAAAGCTTTCTCTCAATCCATTAACAGCTACGCAACAACCACTTTGATGCTTCAAAAAGTTCATAAAGGACTTCTGGTTTGGGCGACGCAATTCATTGTTTAATTCATTGGCACGAGCGCACTCAGTGAACTAAGTGCCGGTATTTTCTTTGCCAGATAATCACAAGTTGATTTTCGTCTTTTGTCATGTAAACTCGGGTAGGCTACATTTAGTTGAGTGACTGATTCGCCAGGACTTTTTATTTATTTTTTCGTTATGAGAACTCAAACCTGCGCAATGCAATATATATATATATTGTTGTCTCTTTGTCTACTTTGATTTTAGAGACTCGGATACACAACGTGGACCTTTTTTTTTTTTTTTTTTTTTACATTAAAATGTCTGTTAAATTGAGATGATAGGATCAGGAGCACCGCCAAACTCACTAGCCAGAAGAGATGAGTGAATATCACAGTAAGGTGATCTCGTAGGGCTCTCCTGTGGTGAAAAGAGGGACACTCTCCTTAAAACTCCAAACTTCTAAACACAGTAAGGGTTATCTTTAGAACCTCACTTCTGGAAGTCCTAAAAGTTTGGATTCAGATTCTTAACATGTTTATGTTACAGTATGTTTTTTGTTCTACTTTGTATTGTTTTGTAGCTGATGTTCATTGCAGCCAAGATGATGCATCACAGAAAATGGACCTTGTAAAAGAAGTACAGTTATTAAGTGCAATTTTGAGATGGAGACCAATAAGCAGAGACAGAGAGTTATCTCCTTTAAAGTTAATGGTGTATTAAACACTCAAAAGCAGTTATTCCTTGGTTATGAACGACAACCAGTTAAGAAAAGGCGAAAACTTATCAGGTGCAAGGATAACTTTGAGGTAACGTTACAAGCTAAAGCGAGTCAGACATCAGCTTCGACCAGCAACACTGAAGTGCAGACCGAACTGGAAAAGCCTCGTAAGTAATTAGTTTATGCAACATCTTTATTTCGCATGATGGCATGCATTAACAATGAAATACATGATTTATCCTTTAGCATTTAAAAAAAAAAGAGCCTAAATGTAGCCTAATGCACCGCACTGCTGAGCTTAAGTTGGCTAAAAGAGTAGTGATTATCTTCTCTGGGTGCCCAATTTAACTTACCCAGTTTGTGTTTAAATTGCTTACATAGATTACAGTGCATGCACCCACTCTGACACTACTCCGGAGACTTCATTCTTGGATGAGCGACAAACCTCCACAACCCATGAGCATGGTAAGTTAGCCTAGTACAATGTTTTCCCCCCCAGTTAGATTCGAATCTGTATAATGCAAAACTATGTTGGTAGGTTAACCAGAGATGATAGTGAGTTAAGTGTCTAGGCTATACAGATAAACAAAAACAAAAAAAGGTTAGGCACCCCTGGTAATTTTTTTTACAAAGTTTATTATCTGCTGGGCTCTTGAAGCAGTAACTTCCTTTGGATATGTTTTGTACAAATAGTGACATTTAAGATATGAAATTACATTTATAGAATCAACTTCAACAATGTTATATAATAACAATAGGTGCAAAAGTTACAACAGCCTGTAGATGCTTCCTCTGGCCACTGCTTAGTCCCTTGTGCCTGCTCAGCAGATGATAAACTGTAAATATTAATAATGAACAGGGGTGCCTAAACTTTTGCATAAAACTAAGTACTAGTATTGGTATTCCTATAGATAACATGAATTACCTTGCCATCTGCTACTGAAGTAGTAGAGCACAATATTAAGCCTGAAGCCTGATTTCATTTTCATTGTAAATTTAGATTGTAATGGGGACGCCTCTTCTGACAAGACAGAAACCCAGTGGGAAGACCCTGCCTTACTGCATCATGGTTATGCGAAGCTGCCCACCAACACTAAAGAAGTCCGGCATCAAGCAACACAGTGCAGTGTGGCACATAATATTCTTCTGAATGATTCAGACTCATTACTGTACACTGGCATTCCACTTCAAACATTTAATTATCTTGTTTCAGTGCTTGAACAGTTTGCTGGATCTTTTAAAATGTCTGTAAGAGACCAAGTGCTTATAACATTAATGAAATTAAGATTGAACCTAATGATTGGTGATCTGAGCAGATGGTTCTTCATATCAGAGCGCTTGTCAAGTAAGATTATATCTTACTGGATTGACAAATTGGAGGAAGTTACAAGAAACCTCATCCTTGTCTCTGCAGCTTATGGTGGACGCTGTAGTGACAAGTTTATTACTATGGATTCTGGAGTACTTACAACCGGGTGATGAGGTCATGGCAGACCGTGGATTCACAATTAGAGACATACTCTTTGAAAGGAAAGTTAACCTAGTCATACCGTCATTCACAAAAAAAGGGGCACAACTTACTGAAGAACAGGTCACTTCCAGTAGAAGAATTCCAAATGCTAGAATACACGTGGAAAGGGCCATCAGACGCCTAAAGGTGTTTAAAATCTTATCACAAGTAGTGCCTATTTCCCTGGTCCCAAAAGTAGACAAAATTCTACGCATGTTCTGCCCTTGTGAATTTGCGGTGTGATCTCATTCGTGATGCCGAGCAGCAGGTCACTTCATGCGTGTTTAAAACCAAGCAGGGAGAGAGTTCAGGGGGAAGCAATGGGAAATGTGAACTTCAGTGCAGCTTCAAATAAACTCAAGAATTGTGATATTAGACAGGATTGATATCAGTGCAGAGTAGAATTGTGATAGGTAGAAGTAATATTTGTATTTTAATATTTGTAATTGTTGAAATGTTGTCCATGTCAGACATTGTCAGTAGACATTTTATTTTTTTAATCAACATAAAAATAGATGCATGAACTTCAATGAATTTAAGTGCATTGTAATAAACATAAATTAACATTTCATTGCTTTAAATTGAATTATTTCCAACAATGGGCACTAACAATTGCCCTTGCTCACATTTGTCTTTCCTTACTCTTGCTTTACACTTTCCTCACAATTTCAGTGTATCTCCCATCAAACTTAAGACGCTCTGCTGCAAATTTGTCAACAAGTTGAGGCAGCATGGATGAGAAGTAGAAAGCTCTCAACCGCTTCACCTGTTCCATGACAAACAGCTCATCAAATGGTACACTAAATACCACACTCTCATCTGGTGTCCAGATCATCAGTCTGGCTGTCTTGAGACCTGTGCAAAACATTCCTAGTTGGACTTGCATGCAATAGCCTCGGCTTAGTCGGCTACCAGTTTTCTGAACCTCAAGTTTTCCATCCACTATCTTGAAATCACTGAATCTCTGAGATAACAGTTCACTGAGTGTCTGATGATTTTTACTGGGGACAGGGCATTTAATCTCTAGGAGCTCACAGGAGTTGATGATTCCATCCGGACTTGCTGACAACCATGGCTCTGCACCACATACAGGGAGTGCAGAATTATTAGGCACGTTGATTTTCTGATCATATTTTTTTTTCCAGGCACATTTGACCAATTCCAAACCACAGTAATCCTAATAACTACTATTGATTTAGTATTTAATAATGTATAAGTGTAGGCATGTTTTCTTTTACAGATAAATTGAGCCAAAAAAGAGATTTAACTCAGACTGAAAAGTCAAAAAGTATTAAATGCCCATGAGAAGGATGCAATAATAATGCAATACTAGACATTGCATTTAAGGCATGACCATTGGACAGTGAAATGCTCGTTGGGTCAGCAGGGTCAGACAAAAACATGTGGCGGAGAAAAGACACCTGTTAACTGCAAAAGAATTAAGAATTAAGGTGAAGAATTAAGGGTGAAACCATCAGGAACCCTTTAGTCTCCAGCGCCACCATTTTCCAGAGCTGCAACCTACCTGGAGTCTCCAGAAGTGCAAGGTGTCAGGATCTCAGAGACTTCAGTTAGGTAAAGAATCCTAAAAAATGACCCCCACTAAATAAGAATCATAAGCTGAAGTGTTGTAAAATACATGAAGCCTGCTTTTTTATAGGCTTTATAGGTTGAGAATGACTCTTGAAGGACCAGCTCCACATCCTCTAGTACCACTGTTTGAAGAATTCATCTTCCAGAATCTGGCAGTACGTTTTGGGAGTTCATTTTAGTCCATCCTGAAGTCCGTTTTGCAGAGATGGACTAAAAATGAACTCCCAAAACGTACTGCCAGATTCTGGAAGATGAATTCTTCAAACAGTGGTACTAGAGGATGTGGTGCTGGTCCTTCAAGAGTCACTCTCAACCTATCTGTCCATAAAGCCTATAAAAAAACCTTCTTCATGTATTTTACAACACTTCAGCTTGTGATTCTTATCTAGTGGGGGTCATTTTTTAGGATTCTTTACCTAACTGAAGTCTCTGAGATCCTGACACCTTGCACTTCTGGAGACTCCAGGTAGGTTGCAGCTCTGGAAAATGGTGGCGCTGGAGACTAAAGGGTTCCTGATGGTTTCACCCTTAATTCTTCACCTTAATTCTTAATTATTTTGCAGTTAACAGGTGTCTTTTCTTCACCACCTGTTTTTGTCAGATCCTGCTGACCCAACGAGCATTTCACTGTCCAATGGTCACGCCTTAACTGCAATGTCTAGTATTGCATTAGTATTGCATCCTTCTCATGGGCATTTAATACTTTTTGACTTTTCAGTCTGAGTTAAATCTCTTTTTTGGCTCAATTTATCTGTAAAAGAAAACATGCCTAATAATTCTGCACACCTGAATATAAGGTGATTTTCATTTCCAGCCTTCATGAACAATTATATATCACTTATACATTATTAAATACTAAATCAATAGTAGTTATTAGGATTACTGTGGTTTGGAATTGGTCAAATGTGCCTGGAAAAAAAATATGATCAGAAAATCAACGTGCCTAATAATTCTGCACTCCCTGTACAACTGTGCCCGTGTGTGTTATGTTTATTCCCTGTTCTTTCAATTGGTTGCAAGCTGTTTCTTCCTTTTCTTTCCCATAATTAGTGGCATAGTTACCACGAAAGCTGGGGTAAAAGTGCTCACACAAAAACTTTTCACTATGTGCCTGCACGTACAGGCACCTTCTTTGCTGAACTGGCTGTAATTCTAAGTTTCCTAGAACTGTGCCACAGATCAGATGCACTCTGCCCCCTCGTCTCAAGTTCCAGTGTATTAGCTTGTTTGCCATCCATATTAACATAAGCCTGATAGAATTTCTGGCATTTCACACAACTCAGATCACTGTCATGATTTTGATGTGACAGAAATGTTAAATCATTGATGGTTCCCTGTTCTTTTGAACTGCCCTGTTGTTCTGCTGATGGAGTGGCATTGTAACACTTTTCTAGTAGCGTGTTCTTGAAAAGGAATAGAGGTTTTGTTTGAGATGCGTCCACTCTCTAAAGTCTTTGTGGGACTGATACTGTGGTGTGTTTGGGAGTTGACTGCCAACTGCCCTAGTTTCTCCCTCATATTTATTCTCTGCTTTGTGGTGACAAACAGACGCTTGGGCTGAAGGTTCTTGAATGTCCCTTCATTCCATCTCCGCTACGCGTCAGTACATGCAAGCCCTGTCTTTCCACTAACCACTGCATTCTGGACCTGAATCAGACATAATGATATATTGTTGCTGATTACAGGTGAAATTTGAAAAATTAGAATATTGTGCAAAAGTTAATTAATTTCAGTAATTCAACTTAAAAGGTTAAACTAATATATTATATAGACTCATTACATGCAAAGTGAGATATTTCAAGCCTTTATTTGTTAACATTTTTATTTTCATGTAATGAGTCTATTTAATATATTTGTTTAACCGATTTAAAAAACTGCACTACAACTGTATATATTTTTGCAAGGGGTATGTTTATTGTTTTCAATAATTTACAGATTTAATGTGTGGCAAGACCGCTCTAACAGCCTAACGTTACCTTCCAAATGACCGCTGCTGCATGGCTACAAGATTTCCCTAGCCCTGCAATGCATGAACAGCCGACTGTTTCGATAATACCAATGGGCCTCGTTATTAACCAAGCAAGTTGCTTGGGCTTGTTGAGGCTCTGACTAGGCTCGACTTCAGCCTTAAGGAATATAAACTTGTCGTATTTTTTACACAGTATTTTGTTGCTGTGTAGATAGTTGTAAGCCTCTGTGCTCTTATAATTGAAATAAAAAAAAACACCCTCATTAAGAACGAAATAGTTAATGATATCCACATAGCTAACGTCTGGCCACAATTTCATATCGTCTACCCATTCCGTTAAGGTAGACGGATGGGGCACTTTAACTGAACTATCACCAGTTCTTGTAAGATAGTCAGATCCATGCAACCATCTGGGAGATGTGATCATTTTGCCAAGGGCGTTGTTATAAAAATCTACTCCAGAACCCTGATAATACCAAGCGTATCGCTGATAGCAGTATCTACAGACTAACATAAACCGGAAGTTCGATACCGGCTTGTTCTACGTTGCCATAGCGATCATGGGAAAGGTCAGAGTTCGGGAAAGTTGTGGATACAAGAGACACATTTAAACGAAACTGAGCATTTTAAACTTTAAGGGGGATTTAAATATTTATTTTCAGTTTCTTATAAATCTGGTCACAGACGTTGTAATTCTTATATCAAGTCAAGTAACTTGCGAGCATTTGTCAGAAAGGAAAGATAAAAAAGGCAGATTTACATCTACGCCCCTCCTGGAAGTCAATGGTCTTTCTTCAGGCAAATATTTAAAGGTCCCATGGCATGGCATTTTTCTATTATTTTATAATGTTTCCTGAGGTGTACTTATATTGTTAGTATGATTTTTACATCATAAAATGTCATAATTTATAAATAAAAGGCATTTTTTCAATACTGCTGTTTGCCCTGTGGCTGAATGCCCTGTTTCAAGAGGCGTGTCTGCTGTGAGACTTCAGTAAAAACGCCCACTGTTGTGATTGGCTGACATCTTTGCATTTGAAATGAGAGGAGGGGGCGTGGTTTAACGAGGTCTACGAGGCACGAGCTGCTGCCAGAGAGACGGATGGACCGGAGTTCACTTCACATTAGGGATGGGCGATATCTTATCGTTTGCGATATACCGGTAAAAATTCTCCCCACGATAAGAATTTGTCTTCCCACGATAATAGCGATAAAGCCTTGTTGATGGCGCGACCCATCCGCACAATGCCGCCGCTGGCCGTCTTGATGCCCTAAGCGTTATTACTTTATGATGGCCGCGGTGGCTGCGTTCGTCACTTTGTATAGCTGAACGGGGGTTGGAGAGAGAATTTTCTTGTGGTGCCCCCCGCAACACTCGGTGCCCTAAGCGCCGCGCAATGGGAGCGGCGGCACTGAATCCGCATCTCAAGTGCAGAGCGAAAACAACTATGGTGAAAGCTGCGGAAGAGTTAACAGCTAAACGAGGGGCTACCTGAGGGCAATCTGAACCATACAGATGTATTTTCACTCGCTGAGCGCTTAAGATATCCACTCTTTCTCAATCGATCGGTAAAGCACACTATTTCAGTTCATCTCAATGAATGCGCAGTGTATTTGACGCACATTAAACACTAGTGTGCGGCGCGCGACTGAGAGCGCTCAGTGTTTCACACACACTCAAAGAGAGCGAGAGAGTCTTATACCACACAGAAATGATGTGCTACATGTAAACAATATCCTTTGTTGTATTTTCCTGTAAAATAGTGGCGTTTATTTAGAATTATTCAGCCTTTCATGAACAGGAAGAAACGAATGCACAAATGGGAATCTCATTGGCTGGCATGCACCTATTACTGTGTTTTGATTTCAACAAATCAGTTTGAATGAGCGCTGACAACGTGATTAATATTCATGAACCCAGAAGTTAATTAATCCTTAGTCCAGTTTATTTGTATTAGTAGAAGAATTTGTGGTATTATTAACTCAAATTACTGAAGTTCTATCATTAAATCATTATTTTCAACTTTTTTTTAATCTGAAGACATTTTTGGGATAATTACTTTTGCTGTTTCTGCTATTTTTACCACTGTTTACCACTGCACCATGAGTGTATGTATAAATACAGAATCGGTTTACATTTAAAACTTGTCATTGATTTTAATTATTATTGTTTGTATTGTGTGATGTTTTTCAGCACAGTTGCACTATTTAAACATTACCTGCACTTTTACAGAAGACAATTATATCTGCAACTTTTCCATTTCTGAAAAGGCTGGTGTGGAATTTTACATAAAATGTTTTTATATATATATATATATAGGGATACATTTTTCAAGTCCATATCGCCCATCCCTACTTCACATCAGTTCTGTCAGTCTCAGTTCAGTGAACTGTTGTAGTACCAGCATATACTTCAGGTTATTAGTCTATTTCTAGTCAGAGGGGCTGTCACTCATGTCAGAAAGTTAGTAACTTTAGTAAATTATGGATCAGCGCTGACTGGAGACGCGAACCGTTTAGAACGATTCAGTCCGATTTGGTGAACTGATTCGGTTCACTAAAAAGAACCGATTCAAAAGAATGATTCGTTCGCGAACCGGACATCATGGAGACGGAGCGATTGCTAACAAAGTTATTTATAGTAACTACGGAGTTATGAGAGCGCTGTCTGTCAGCGCAAGTTTATTGTGTTTGTATCTGAGAGTTCTGAATAAACACGAGTCCCAGTCTAACCGAGTCCGTCTTCGTAACACATGCAAAGTACCATTACACCTGTTGAGATGAACGAGTTATGAGTAATTGTTGATAATAGCATTATTTTTAGATATGTTCCTATCATATGAAAAGCGTCAGTGACGCGCATTGAGTGCACAGCGCAAACAAAGACACAACAGCAGTAATCAAATGTAATCCAGTTTATTTTGGGAATAGCTGCCTAGCCTAGCCCGGATATGCTCACGCTTACCCCCCTTCTGCTTAATCTCGCGCCGCGTTTGGTGCCTCCGCTGTGGGCCAGATGCAGTACTGGGGGTCGGTGATGTTGAAGGCCGACCGGTCAGTGCAGCCCAAGCTTCGGCGTGTGTGAGGTTTATCTCTAAAGATGTGACTCTGCTGATGTTGAGCAGAAACGACTGTATGCACATTTTAGAACCGATAGACGAGGACGTACAAAAACACTGACTCACAAGATAGAAAACACGAAAACACCGTTCTGTCTTGAGAGAGAGAAGCCGCAGTGTGTGCACGAATAATAAATAATTAGCTACACATCAGAAATCACTGATCACAGATCAGAAGGAACTGAAAAAAGACTTCTGTTTTCATTTGTACATCCAAACACTGAGAAACTGCCAGCATTCACTTGTTCACAAGCCATGATCTCTCGAGCGCTTGCATGGGCGTGCCAGATTCTCTGGGTGGAGGAAAGGGAGGTAACCGTTCCTGCTTGGACGTCAAACCAGGAGACTTCAGGATTGGCTAGTCAAGCCTGTCATTTTCTCAAAGGCAGAGAGAGACAGCCAGAACTCGGTTTTACACCAATCAACATTTCTATCCACTTGGGGACAATATTCAGGCTAGGGGAACTCATATTAATGTTGAAAAACCTCATAAAATGAAAATTTCATGCCATGGGACCTTTAATATGATATCAAAAGAA
This sequence comes from Gobio gobio, assembly GCF_949357685.1. Taxonomy (NCBI): domain Eukaryota; kingdom Metazoa; phylum Chordata; class Actinopteri; order Cypriniformes; family Gobionidae; genus Gobio; species Gobio gobio. The sequence goes on along the minus strand of NC_137101.1, from coordinate 39,370,748 downwards.
TCCGAGGGCATACTTATATGTGGAGGTGACATGAATATTCGCTTGTCAAAACTGGACTATTCTAGGAAAAATCCTATACTTCAAAACCGGGTGAGCAAGAAAGTTAAAGGGGTGATGAATTGAGAAATCAACTTTCCTCTGAGCCTTTGATTTATAAAAGTTCATTGTGATATAAGAATATCCTGTAAGTTTCAGAGCTGAAAACGTACTTGTTGGTCAAAGAAAAGTTTTTATTGACACCAGGCCCAGAAAACGCTCAATCTCAGAATATGTCGACCACTGACGCCATAGAATGCAGAGGCACCGCTTCAAGCCCGCCCACCGACTCGAGGAGCTAAACGGGTCGCTACAGGGCAATAAACATGCCGGTTCCAGCTGTGTAAGACATTGCACGTTCTTTCGCTTCATTTCACCACGGAATTGATTGTAAACAAGATATAGGTCGAGAATGGATTTGCAAACATATTGAGATTAAAACACAATGCTGTGCCTTCTGTATTGGATCCGACAGGAAAGGTGCAACACACACTTATGTGAGCAAAACATGTTTTTTTATGTGTTAGTATTGCATGGTAACAGATCGTTTGATATCTATTGATTACATACCTTAGGACGCGGTCACAGGCTGGAGAAGGTGTTATTAGTTCATTCGTGATCAGACTCTGACTTGTAGCGCCAGTGCTCGCAAAGCCCAACGTCCCGGGGCTATGTGTTTTTCAGACGGGTTACCAAAACGTATCACTGGCCTGCCGACGGGTTATCTTAAATAGTGAAATAACATTCCTTTCTTGCACGCGCATGCATGTGTGTGTACAGTTCGTAGTTATATTCACTGATCAGGCAGGCCAAATACAAAAATAACATTCAAATCAATCGCGGGTGTTTGATAAAGATATTCTTCGAGCCCTGTGAACGTTTCTCCAGACGCTTTCAAAACAATTTCCACATGTACTGTCACTGACAGGGGGAGCTGAAGCTCATTAACCCTCAGGGGTACTTCATTTATGGGTCACATTCAGGACCTTCGGGTCAAAAATGACCCGGAGGGCAGGATTAAGATAAAAAAAGATTTGAGTAAAATCAATGAAATATATTTTTGTTCAATAATATTTTTTCTTTTCTTTTTTGGTGTTTTGAGATAATTTTATGATTTAAAATTAATATTTATGCAATAATTATGACCCATTTTTTCCCATTGAATATAATAAATGTATATATATAATATATATATATATATATATAATTTTTTATTTTAGCTGTATTTCATTTAAGAGTCAAGCCAAGGCCTCATTTAAGCAATTTTTAAAATGAGATCGGTGCCATCCGATGGACACATTGAGCATTTTTAATCACGCAATAACACATTTTTACCACTATAGTGGTATAAGCTCGCTGTCTTTGTCCTCCCCAAGTTTCTCCACCTCTACATGCATTTTTACAGTCTATGGTCACTTCATGAGAATTTACTGTCATATAATGAACACAGACACTCAAATGCGTTCACGGCAACCCGTCACAATAAAAGTTCGGTTTAACGTGAAGAAATTTTCAGAATATGTTAACTACTGTTGTAGCCTACAGTAGACCTACGTCTCTATGTAGTAATAATAATAATACGTCTTTTATACAGTTATATTGTAAAACTAAAATACATTTTTCCGTTTGCAGTGTTAGATTTGCGGCTGCATTTGAAGTTCTTTTTCGCTTAAGAAAAATAAATAATATTACTGTCAAATGCATGTCTGATAATACAAATACTGTAATGAATACAGTAGTTCACTGTATGTATTTGTTCATGTTTTATTAAAGGATAAGTCTGAAGCACACCATAAAATATTTCAAGCAATTCATACAGGGCTAGTAGTATATATATAGCTGTATATGCAGATATACACCTAGATATCAGATCAGTACTTAGTATCGGCGGATACACTGAGCCCAGGTATCGGAATCGGTATTGGGAAGGGAAAAAGGGTATCGGAACATCTCTAGCCGTATCTATATATATCCGGAATGTAACCGGACCGAATCAGAACGTGTTTTCACTGGCACCGAGGCAGAGAGCTCGTCACATTTCACAACTATTCAGTATTTTCAAGCACATGTTTATTTTAGGTTTCAGACATTTAAATGCACATAATTATTAGCAAAAAACACACACCGATGTCTATAGCGGCAACGACAATCCTTTCAGACAGTTATAATTTGACTACGTGTTTACACATTATAAAGTTTACTCTATTGTTCTCCCAGTTCAGCGGTCACTTACTTTCATGTAATTCGTGAGACTTAGATGAATTTATGTGATGTAAATCCGACAGATCCGATTCTCTGAGGCGCAAACTAACATGGCGGTGCCCATAGCGCATTATACAGCTCTGGAAAAAATTAAGAGACCACTTAACATTGAGAAATCAATGTTAAGTGGTCTCTTAATTTTTTCCAGGAGCAGTAGATCAACTAACACACATATTTGAAAATCAGAATATCAGATAGTTCATGACATAGTTAAGGGTATAAAACGGGTGACATGACTAAAATAATTACATTTCTTACGCCCCATGAAGCCTTGCGTCAAAAGTGGGCATGTCTTCCGGTTCGAAGTAAACTAGCGGTACGTGACATTCGTGACATTATGCATTTACATTGTAGTTTATGATGTTTTCGTAGCGGATAGAAAATGTATCTGACTCAAACAAGCGGATTAGTTTTTAATGCACATTTTTAGAATTCATGTGCATCTTGGCGTTTCCATTCAGCATGTTTTTATGCGATATTCCAAAATGCGCAACAAAAAGGTGGATTGAAACATAGCTTATTGACATTCAACAGTTGACAGTCATTCAAGCTATCCAAATTTGCTAACAATGTGCACAAACTCAACGAACTTTCAAAAGGGTGAAACAACAGTACGTTTACCCTCCGCGGTAGTTGGTTGGGAGGATGACGTGAAGTGGCCTCATATCACATACGGTAGCATTTTTACCTATTTTCTAGATTCAGTAGCCTGTGATGGTAAGGCGATGAACAATTTGAAAAGCTCACAGGTGTATCAGTCAGAAACGAGCTTGTGTATCTAAAAGCGGACATTGAGCCATCATAAGGCTTGTGTGCTAGCATCGGTCACAGGTGAAGTACAGCAGGGTTGCCAACTCTCACGCATTTGGCGTGATACTCACGCTTTCAGGCTCTGCCTCACGCTGCCCAACTTAATCTCACGCCAAATTTCCAAACCTGCTTTTGATATTAAATAAAGTCTAAGCTTTAACATTTTTTAAAGTTTAATGCGAAATTCAAACTATAAATAGCGTTTTGCTGCTAATATGGCATATTAAACAGTTAAAGCCAGAGTGTTGAAAAACGGAGTTGCGACATGCTCTCTCATCTCCCGGTGGTGCGCGCGGTCACGTGCTTCACGGAGCTCTCAATACTTCTAGCGCTGTGTCAATGCATTTGAATGGCTTGATGCACAACAGCTCCACTTTACAAATGTTTGCAGCAAGTTTTGGTAAACAGTACAGCATTGTGTGCATTGATTATTACGTCAACCATACAGGATCGTTTTATAATGGAGAGTGATGGAGATGCGTAAACGTTAACAATGTTAATGTTATTTTTATTGTATTTAGCCCTCAGGTAGCCTATTCCTTACTAATTGGTCACACTCATACTCATTGATGGTCAAATGTGACCATACACCTTAACTATTTTTCAATTGTATAAATGTTCTATATTTTAGTTCAATAATATTTATTGAATATTTTAAGATATTTTGGTACTAAATACTATTTGCGCAATAATTATGGTCCATTAATGACCACTTAAGATATTTATATTATTTATATTAGGCTACAATTAGTATAGTAATTAAAGGGTCACTTCAGTGATTTAGCATTAGGCATTGTATCAGTAGAAACCCGGTGGAATATTCAAATTATGGTACTTTCTCTCCTCATATCCCCCTGAGACGAGATAATGATGCATTTTATTTCTGGAAAAATTCCTCAGATGACGCAAATATCGTCATTTTGCGTCATCCAAGGATTTTTTTGGCCAGAGGCTAAAACTACAGCCACTAGATGGAGCTGTTCCGCATGTTATCAACCCGCCCACAGGGGAGAGATCTCACGCACAGAATGTAATATACAACAGCTCTTCGTGATGAATGAAATCTGACACTGCTGCGTCTGTGACGTGACTTTCGTTCGGCTCACTCACACTTTATTGAAAAGACACGTTCAGTTTTTAATTGTAGTGTTTATTCTCTAACTGGACGAAATGATTGTATTACTATGAAGATCAAAACAACGGTGTGGCCTTGTAGGGCAGCGAAGCAAGTGCATTCTGGGAGTTGTTGTCTTTCGTCCACATGAGACAAAAATACATTTTCTCTTTTCTCAGTCTAGAAGGCACCAAATTCAAAAATAATTTCAAATTTCTTCTGAATAAATGACCCTGTTTACAAACAAAGCTTAAGCTAAATCACTGAAGATACCCTTTAAGGTTAAATTAGAGAATTCTTATTCAAAGAGGCAAATTAAGAGTCATTTTGTGGCTCGAAAAATAATAATTTCCATTTGTAATGCCATTACCCACTGGTGCCTTTATAGTCTATGATTTCAAATTTGAGAATGAAACCAACCTGTTTGTTCCTCAGTATCTTCTTGTTTCAGACTGAATACTTCTTCAATCCTCAAGTCTTCACTCTCCTCTTTAATAAACGCCATCTTTATAATAGATGTGGATCTCAGTCGCTTCACCAGGAGTTTTTCTGTGTCATGTTTAAGATGAGAATATTTACCAGAAAGAAAAATAAAGCTCAATCAAAGTGATTACCACCCGCAGCAGTACAAATTAATACAATTTCACAATATAAGAACACAAATTATACATAAAGTTGGTATTTAATGATTTGAATATTACATTTTATTACACATTACATTAGAATTTTCAAGAAAACATTTTCAGTTGGTTTGTAAAAGTTAAATTACTTAAACCTCCTTTCATCACATAACTTTCTCCAGTGACTGAGTTCGTGTTTACGATGAACTGATTCTGAACTGACAATATACAACGCAAAATGAGACGCACCTTTTCTGTTAAGGCCTTTGCACACTGAGTCCGAAATTCTCGCATGCGTTTTTTCGTATTCGTGATCCGAAAAATTTGTCACGCACAGAGACCTTGCACACTGAGTCCGATGGGTATTAATGAATGCGTTACGAAAAAAAACGCAAAACAACACAAAATGCCGTCTTCCACCTCCTTATCAAGGAGCTGCGGGATTATCCAGACCGATTCAAAGTTGAATGTCAGTGGCTCCGTTTGATGCTTTGCTAGCTATACTGGAGCCACGTATTAAAAAGAAGACCACTAATTACCAATCCTGAGCACGCAGAGGCAGTATGTCTAGGATCCGCGCGTACACTCACACACACACACACACACACGGTTTACAGGGAGTTGGTGTGCTATAATTATAGCGGTGATATTGCAGTATTTTTGATACAATAATATTTGTATATATAATTGTATGTATCTGAGGAGCACTGGCGATTCATTCTCCACCATTGCTAGCAGTTTTAGGTTGGGCATCAGCACTGTAGATGGGAAAAACGGATGCGAAAAACGCAGAAAATCGAACCTGTTCCGATTTTTTTTTTTGACGGACAAAAGTTTCGGAGGCAGTGACAGTGTGCAAGCGTACGGAGCCCCTAAAGGGACGTGGTGGTGGAAAAAAATTAGGATGGGAGGATATTTTTTTTCCAAATCGTTTGCGTTCCCTCGCAAAGATATTTGCGTTCCCCCGAGAAACTTTGCGTTCCCACGCAAAAGTTTTGCGTTCCCTCGCAAAGATATTTGCGTTCCCTCGCAAAAGTTTTGCGTTCCCTCGCAAAGATATTTGCGTTCCCTCGCAAAGATATTTGCGTTCCCTCGCAAAGATAGATGTCCCACGGGCCGTTTCAAACAGCTCAGTAGGCTACGTTAACAATATTGTATCCATTAAATGAGCGGTTAGAGTTATTTTGAACTTGGACTTAGGCTATAGCCTAGGCGAGTGCTCAATGAGTTCGGTGAGCTAAACGTTGTTAAAACACAATGTCTCTTTAACGTAGACAACAAGCTGCAACCTATTTTTCCTCAAAACGAGCCTTATAATATAAATTAATTGGGTCTATATGAGCAGGCGGCTGAGAGACAAGTCCGAAGGGACTGTCTGCAAAGTGCAAAACCCGAAAAGCGTATAGCCTACTACAAGTCATAACTTCAATGTTACACACTGTGTCTCCAAATTCAGTTTACAAATCAATGGTCACTTAGTTACGGAGCCCCTAAAGGGACGTGGTGGTGGAAAAAAATTAGGATGGGAGGATATTTTTTTTCCAAATCGTTTGCGTTCCCTCGCAAAACCTTTGCGTTCCCTCGCAAAGATATTTGCGTTCCCCCGAGAAACTTTGCGTTCCCACGCAAAAGTTTTGCGTTCCCTCGCAAAGATATTTGCGTTCCCTCGCAAAAGTTTTGCGTTCCCTCGCAAAGATATTTGCGTTCCCACGCAAAACTTTGCGTTCCCTCGCAAAGATATTTGCGTTCCCTCGCAAAGATAGATGTCCCACGGGTTGTTTCTAACAGCTCAGCTCTTTAACGTTGTTAAAACACAATGTCTCTTTAACGTAGACAACAAGCTGCAACCTATTTTTCCTCAAAACAAGCCTTATAATATAAATTAATTGGGTCTATATGAGCAGGCGGCTGAGAGACAAGTCCGAAGGGACTGTCTGCAAAGTGCAAAACCCGAAAAGCGTATAGCCTACTACAAGTCATAACTTCAATGTTACACACTGTGTCTCCAAATTCAGTGTACACATCAATCGTCACTTAGTTTGATAAAAACACTTAGTTTGATAAAATTTGCTTTTGCATAATTGTTAGGATTATTTTATTAGGAAAAATGTTCAGCAAACTTCACTGAAATGCACTGTACTGTAGCCTACTGTCACCAAATTCAGTTCACACATCACGCTCTCCTGCTGGTTATACTACAACGCTTAGTTTGGCAATAGCACATAAAAATAATAAAAGTAATAGCACACAGCCATAGGCCTATTCTTTACACAAATGATGTTGGTACCCAGCTAAAATACAGTAGTTGCAAGTTCCATAGCTTTTGTATGATAATTGCTTACTAATTTTGATGGCATTACACTGTATAGCCTACTGTATTAGTATATTGTAGTAGGAGATTGATTATTATTGCCTATTTTTTAGTAACGCCTTTCGGGTTTTGCACTTTGCAGACGGTCCCTTTTTACTTGTCTCTCATATATTAAGGCTCGTTTTGAGGAAAATTATGTTGCAGCTCGTTGTCTACGTTAAAGGTGTCATTTGTGTTTTGAACGTTTTTAGCTCACGAGTTATTGATCCAGGAAGTTAAAATCTGTGTATACATTGCCAACTACTGAACTCCGAAGCACTGACTGTATTATAATACTTAAGCCCAAGTTCAAAATAACTCTAACCGCTCTAACGCTATTGGATACAATATTGTTAACGTAGCCTACTGAGCTGTTTGAAACGGCCCGTGGGACATATCTTTGCGAGGGAACGCAAATATCTTTGCGAGGGAACGCAAGTTTTGCGTGGGAACGCAAATATCTTTGCGAGGGAACGCAAAACTTTTGCGAGGGAACGCAAATATCTTTGCGAGGGAACGCAAAACTTTTGCGTGGGAACGCAAAGTTTCTCGGGGGAACGCAAATATCTTTGCGAGGGAACGCAAAGTTTCTCGGGGGAACGCAAATATCTTTGCGAGGGAACGCAAAAGTTTTGCGAGGGAACGCAAACCATTTGGAAAAAAAATATCCTCCCATCCTAATTTTTTTCCACCACCACGTCCCTTTAGGGGCTCCGTACGTTATAGATGTGTAGCTTTACATAACATTTATTAATATCAGATGAAGTAATACAATTGTCCATTTAATGCAGAATAATTTTCTAATAGTTATAAGAACGCTATTAATTTCTATCGATCCAAACAAGTTAAATGTTTTAAAACACAAACCTTTCTTCAGCCGATTCACAACAAACGCAGGGTCGCGACGCATACTTGTGACGTCACATCGCCAGACCAAAATAAAAGTCCTGTTCACAAGTTGCTGTCTCAAATCACAAAGTGGATTTAAAGTGACATGCAAAAACTCACAGTTCAAAATATGAAGAAACAAATAAGGTTCATATTTGAATCCTTGAAGAAATGCATATTTAAATACACATAGCCTAATGATGTGTCCCATGATCTTATAGAGATTCTGTGTGAGATTTAAAACAGTCATGATCATAGACTGTAAAAAAATATGGACGACGCGACTCCATTGACTTCCGCTGACCAAAGTTGAAGCTTTCATAGGCCCGCTCACGGCGCTGACATCTTGGGACCGAGTCTGCGCAGTAGCGATCTCGGGACCGGAGTTGCGCAGTAGAGAACAGGAAGTAGAGGCGCGATTATCAAAAGCCCGCCCACACTCTCACAGATGCAGAATAATTAATTATGTTGGTGTGAAATAAACAGTTATGGAAGTGTAGAAATGAAAGCTAAAGCTCCAATCTCCTCACAAAAATCCAGAAAAAAGTCCGTTAGTGCCTCAGTGACAACTTCACTCAGAGAAGCCGTCAATCTCAGCTGTCAATCATGACGTCACACCCCCGTTTTTATAGCATCAAATAACTCACTAAAACTAAACTTATTTAAAAAACGAACACTTGAAATGAAATTATTGTAATAAAAACTGCCTAAAATGACAGAAACCATCTTTAGGAAACAATTATTTGAAGTGTAATTAAATAGTTTAGTGTGTCTCGCGCCCATTCATATACATGGAGAGGCGGGGTTTAGGAGCTATACTGGGACCGGCCACCGGGGGGCGATCGAGGCGCGAAAGCTTCAATTTCTGACTGGAGCACTACAGGCTTGGTCATGATAGGGTGCAGAAACTATTACATACCAAGGGTTGGTAACAAATTTTTCAGTAACAAGACATTTATAAATTGATGTTTGGATGCATTTTTCTAAAGTGCCATAGCAAAAACTATAACTTACTCAAACAAGGTTGCCAATAAAATTAAACCTTTATTATGGCCACAGACAAATATACAACAATATATAGGTAACATTCAGTCTAGCACTTTCAAATATGACAAACTGTCCTAAATTAATAATAGTTTACAATATTTAAATAAATACACATCAATGTTTTGAATACACATTTTTATCTAATCCGAGTGTCGTCAGTGTTTGATGAATGAACACATTTTGTCCAGTGAAGTGAACACTGAATATAAACCCTCAGTCGGAGCCCAGCTTGTGTAGATTTATCGATCTGATCAATCTCAGCATGTTTTAAGTGTGTGTCGCTACACTTGGATCACTAAACATAAATTAAAATGTATTGCTTTGCTCTGCTTCATCTGAGAAATGAAAGCATAGTTTCAAGAATGTAAGAAAATGTAAGCATAAAAAAAGGGGGGGGGGGCTTATTTATCCTTGGAATGATAAATGTAAAGCTCTAATGAGGGTGCGGTTGTTGATTTGTAAAAGTCCTTCAGCCTCCATAAAAAGAAATAAATCTCTGAAGTTTGCTGACAGCACCTCTGCCCATAGCCTTTCTATCCTCTGGTTATGCACACTTGGTCCAACCAGAAAACTGTCAGTTAAGTCCTCTGTGTTCAATCATGAAATGTGCAATGTCTATATTTTCTGAGCCTGCATCACTTCTTAGTCTACTAGGAACTTTTCAGAGATGCTCTTTTAAAGCACCAGTGGTGTTTAAATCATTCATTCATTCATGCTGCACAAATGCTTTTCATACTGAATATTTTTCCTTACGCTATTGGCAGATAATTTGCAAAATAAGAAAAATGCACTTAAATAAGCTTTTTTTTTGTCCCCCATGAAATAAGACTAAATACCTTATGTAATTTTTCTTATGTAGAAAATGCACATTGATTTAGAATCTTTAGATATTTTGACTGAATATTACAAGACAAAAGAAAAGCATTTTTTTCCAGTGCAGGTACATTCATTCACTGCAAATATTTTCATCAAGAGGACACTGTCAAAGTGACAAAAACAGCATCCTGTAGATGAGGAGGCTGCAGTAATTTGTAGGGAGTTACAGTCATGTTTTTCGAGCAGTACCATGCTTTAATGATAGTTTTCACCAGAGATGCAGAGCATATTAGTATGGCCGCTGTATGCAGAGAGGTAAGGAAAGTTTGCCTCACTCTCAAGTTAGCTCTTTCTGAATATGTTTGTGTTGTTTTCTGGGTACAAACCCATGAGAGCATCAAAGATGAGCTTCACAGGATTGCAGGTCAGTGGTGTAGAAATCAGGTTAAATGATGTTCTATTAAGAACATCTTGTTGCAACCTCTGGAAGTAACCTAATAATTAGAATTTCCTTTAGGATTTCCAATGTGGTTGGATGCATTGATATGCATATTCCCATCATCGCACCTTCCACAAATGAAACCGATTACTGAATGGAAGAATGGATGGAAGGTTAGTCTGAAATATATGCCATACAACACAAGTGTTAAATAAACCCGAATGATTCACAATTTATTTGGTCATCTTTATAAATACAAAAGCAACAGTTTTTTTTCCCCTGTTGGATTTTAATATTCTTCCTCCATCTCTTCTTCTGTCAGTATGTGCTGGGGCAGGTCCTCCTATCATTTTGTGAGCCTCTGCCTTCTTGCTGTTGGCTGAGTAGAAGTTAAATGTTAATTTCACTATCCTAATTCAGAAATGTAACATGTTGGATTAGAGAACATTATGTGAAAAGAGCATTAGACTATGAGGAAAAAGCTGCTGCACATTGAAAAAGACACTGAATTATATTTATTTAATATGTTAAATGTTTGTAAAGTCATGAACATTAGTTGCTACCACATTCTTTTTTTGCCCGTGGGATACCATGAAAATGTATATTATTCAATAACTTACTGTAATGCCAGTTTTCACCTCTGCTATTATAACAATGATTAAGAATTAAACTTACGTTTGACCCGGAAGTATGGGAATGTCTTGGGTGCTGTTGCCATGGTGAATCGTAATTTCGGAGCTCCATTGATCATGGCTGAGATGGTTGGTGAATCTGGTATGTATCGTGCTTGTATTGGGTCCGTGTACTCTGTTTATCATTGAATGACAGGCAGCATATCATGTCATGCGTGGGTTCAAATTGGCACTTTCCCCCAGCCAAATGAGGAATAAAATATTAAAGTGATCAGTTTTCAGACACAAAATAATAAATTACATTTGAGTGGATGCCATCCACAGAATTTGACCATTTATCTGTCAGTTGGCTGGTAGAATTCCTCACACTCACCTGATTACTTTCTTAACCAGAGATACGGGGGAGTACTCTGGGTTCGGGCCAAATACCGAGCTCGGAGCCCTCTGGCGTACTCTATGTACTCGGCTGCCATGGCACTGCACCGTCCTGGTTGAAGTAGGCACAGTACGTTTCTCAGAGTTGGATAGCTCTACGGGTGGCATTGTTGGAGCCCATCCTTGGTGCATCTCGCAGGGCCTCAGGAGCTGAAGATGGCTCAATGGTGGGTTCAGCTCTGTGTGTGCATCTTTTTCCCCTTTCCAGTGTCTTCATGCGCAGGAGGTTGTGCAACACGCATGTGGCCTGCACACAGCTCTGCAACCTCTGGACTGGTTACAATGACATGCCGGTACATCCGCCACCGAGCTGAGAGGGATGTGATGTCCAGGGTATGGTCGCAAGAGGTTGGTCATCAGTTTCTCAGAGTTGGATAGCTCTACGGGTGGCATTGTTGGAGCCCATCCTTGGTGCATCTCGCAGGGCCTCAGGAGCTGAAGATGGCTCAATGGTGGGTTCAGCTCTGTGTGTGCATCTTTTTCCCCTTTCCAGTGTCTTTGGGCATTGTTGGAGCCCATCCTTGGTGCATCTTTTTCCCCTTTCCAGTGTCTTCATGCGCAGGAGGTTGTGCAACACGCATGTGGCCTGCACACAGCTCTGCAACCTCTGGACTGGTTACAATGACATGCCGGTACATCCGCCACCGAGCTGAGAGGGATGTGATGTCCAGGGTATGGTCGCAAGAGGTTGGTCATCAGTTTCTCAGAGTTGGATAGCTCTACGGGTGGCATTGTTGGAGCCCATCCTTGGTGCATCTCGCAGGGCCTCAGGAGCTGAAGATGGCTCAATGGTGGGTTCAGCTCTGTGTGTGCATCTTTTTCCCCTTTCCAGTGTCTTTGGGCATTGTTGGAGCCCATCCTTGGTGCATCTTTTTCCCCTTTCCAGTGTCTTCATGCGCAGGAGGTTGTGCAACACGCATGTGGCCTGCACACAGCTCTGCAACCTCTGGACTGGTTACAATGACATGCCGGTACATCCGCCACCGAGCTGAGAGGGATGTGATGTCCAGGGTATGGTCGCAAGAGGTTGGTCATCAGTTTCTCAGAGTTGGATAGCTCTACGGGTGGCATTGTTGGAGCCCATCCTTGGTGCATCTCGCAGGGCCTCAGGAGCTGAAGATGGCTCAATGGTGGGTTCAGCTCTGTGTGTGCATCTTTTTCCCCTTTCCAGTGTCTTTGGGCATTGTTGGAGCCCATCCTTGGTGCATCTTTTTCCCCTTTCCAGTGTCTTCATGCGCAGGAGGTTGTGCAACACGCATGTGGCCTGCACACAGCTCTGCAACCTCTGGACTGGTTACAATGACATGCCGGTACATCCGCCACCGAGCTGAGAGGGATGTGATGTCCAGGGTATGGTCGCAAGAGGTTGGTCATCAGTTTCTCAGAGTTGGATAGCTCTACGGGTGGCATTGTTGGAGCCCATCCTTTGTGCATCTCGCAGGGCCTCAGGAGCTGAAGATGGCTCAATGGTGGGTTCAGCTCTGTGTGTGCATCTTTTTCCCCTTTCCAGTGTCTTCATGCGCAGGAGGTTGTGCAACACGCATGTGGCCTGCACACAGCTCTGCAACCTCTGGACTGGTTACAATGACATGCCGGTACATCCGCCACCGAGCTGAGAGGGATGTGATGTCCAGGGTATGGTCGCAAGAGGTTGGTCATCAGTGGAAAGCCCTCATCCCCCACAAACACAAAGAGGCCCCTGCTGTTCTGCTCCTGGGACAGCAGGATCTGATGGTAAATCAAGTGTGCCATCTCTGAGGCCTTTTCCAAATGCCGAGTTGTGGAGTGTTCCACTGTCACTGGTTTGCCATAGCCCCCAACATCCACAACCCTAAAAAGATAGTTGGCATCGACAACGGCCAGAAGAACCAGTGAGTAAGTGGATTTATAGTTAAAAAAGAGGGACCCAGAATTTGTAGGCGCTTGTAAAACCACGTTTCCCATCGATGGCACCAAGACAATTTGGAAAATTCCAACGCACAGAGAACTGGTCAGCGATGGCCCTCCAGTCACCCATGTTGCGAACTAGCATAGTCTCCTCCACCAGGGCTGTCCAGATGGCACTGGCCTCCCTCACAATGCCTGAGACGGTAGAGTGCCCAACACGGTAACTGAAGGCAATTGTTCTGAAGGAATCTCCAGTGGCCAGGTATCTGGCGAAAAAAGGAATATACAAAATTCATAAGATTTACTGTGTATGTACTGTGACTTTTACTATGAGCATGTGTCTATCAGACAGTCTATGGTCATCATATCTAATCTGCTTTTACTGGTTACTATACAGGCTAGAAAAACACACGGGTCATGTGTACAGTTATAGTATGTATGTGTAGTGTACATATAGTATTACATAATATTTCACATGCTCAAACAAGCTGAACTCAGACACAATTAACGAGTTAATGCTGGTAGTAACACTGCTTCTAACTAAATAATTTTTTTGTGACTTTTAAAACACTAAACTAAACCACAGAAGTATTTTCCACTATAATCAGTGGTGTGCTGTCAGAGCCATCAGGGCCTTCTCTGCTGGCCCTGTCAAAATCAAAAATATATATTTTAAATAATTAAATTAATGTGTGTCTGAATGTGTCTAAATTCAGTTAATGTCTATTTTAGTACGTTACAATTAAATTTCCAGAAATAATGTGGTTATTTTTTGTGTACTTCAGCCAATCAAATTTTGGTTTAGCGAGGTCTGTGACGGGAGAGTTGGGAGACAAGCGCGGGTCAAGTGCAAAGAATTAACACCTGTGTCTTGTTCCATTAATGGGCATGGAGAGACCGCATAAAGCCACCGGGAAAGGACATGCGGGAGAGAGAGCGACAGAAGGTAGGGGTCCGCCGACCCCTGGGCACGTCACCATGTGAGTCCAAAGAAGTCGGACGGTGGCACTGGACCCACTCGGCCATTTTCTGAGGAAGACGGGTGATGAACTGATCCAGTGCCACCATATAGATGATTTTCTCAACGTCGCGTCCCTTAGCCAGTAGCCATTTACGGCAGGAGTCTTGGAGCTGTTGGGCCATCACGAAGGGCTGGCCACTTTCACCCAGCTCCAGCGAATGGAATCGCTGGTGGTGCTGTTCGGGGCTTCGGCCGACCCGCTGTAAGATGGCCCTCTTCAAGTTGTCGAATACCAGGAGCTTATGGATCGCGAGTTGTTGTGCGGCGGTCTTAGCCTCCCACGACAGTAGGGGAATCAGACTAAGAGGCCATTGCTCCTGCGGCTTTGGACGTTTTTTTTTTTCAAAAAATGTCTGGATCATCTCCATCTTATTCAGGGCCAGGTGGGTGGACGTGCTTGGGACCACAGGCGCCTCTGCCCATACCTCGCGGTCCTCCTGCTGGGCCTGCACATTCACCTGGAAGTGGTCTCCTGGTCACTCCTCAGGTCAAGCAGAGCCTGATGGAGGACCGCGAGGGATGATGTGACGTCCGCAAACTGCGTTGATGACGGCAAAGTTTGCATGGCGGCGGCTGATGCTTCTTCCAAGGTTCAGTTTAGGGAAGGAAGGAATTAGACAGGGTCGGCTTGAAGCAGACTTGGGTAATGCTTTATTTCTCTAGATCCTAGAAGAAAGCTATGTTTCCCCCCCTCACGTGCAAACTATTAGAAAGCCTGCGGACGAGTCATTTGGGTTAGTAAAATAACGAAATTATAATTTTTAAGTAGAAAATAAAATTTATATAAAGAGTTACAGTAAAAGAGAAATTTAAGTGGAAGAAATCCAAGTTTTTCCCCTCACGTGCAACCTATAGGGCGGGTGAGTAGTTGGATTTTTAAAATAGCCTACAAAATTATTAGCCTGGCTCCGCCCTCCTACGTACTTTCACTCAATTTTAATTTTCCTTCAGTACTCAGTACGTCTGGGACTGCTGTATATGCTTAGGTTTTCTCCCGAACAATTTTTTACTGGTCCAATCAGCGAACAGAGGGAGTGGCTGAGAGGGATGACGTTGATGTCGTGCTAATGTTGTAGTTCAGTAATGGCGGCGGTGAAAGATGCAAGTGTGTGGCACCTCTGACGAATGTCCAGAAGTTAAAGCCGGAGTGTAGCGAGGTGGACGAGCGAGCGAGCATGGATCGGTGTGCGTAATTGAGAATGAGACACACTGGTCTCGAGTCCTCTCATGAGGGAGCACGGAGGCATATAAGGACGAGCGACACCGGTGAAGGACGAGAGAGGACCTGGCCTGGATTTTAAGTTGTGTTTTGTTTACGTTTGGTTATGTATGTGCGCGGCAGCCGTCCGTGAGGGGCTGCCGCTTTTACTTTCATTTCGTGTTTATTATTTGATTAAAAGTTGTTAAACGTTCGCCGGTTCCCGCCTCCTTCTTCCCTGAACAAACAAACACAAGAACAATCACTGCTGAGTTTTGTTGGTGGCCATGATGTTGTGGTCCGGGAAAAGTCTTTTTCAGCTCGCTCCGTTAGTGGTGAAGGAGTTGGCTGAAGCCTTCCGTCTCCCACCACCCGCGAAAAAACCCCAGGCTGAATTACCGACTGCTTTTGACAAACACCAAGGTTGTGTGGTAGGGTTGCCACCCGTCCCGTAAAATACGGAATCGTCCCGTATTTACAAGCAAAATGACGCGTTCCGTATCAAACCAATACGGGACGCGATTTGTTCCGTATTTTTCATAGGTCCACACATAGTTCAATAAACACATAAGGATTTTGCAGTGTGGAGAATACTGATAGCAAATATAAACAAATCAATTTCACAATAAGTAGTACAGGAGCTCATTTGTGCGTGATTGCGTTTTAGCGGCTTTGTTGTCATAGCGGTGGAGTCTCGAGAACATGCGCTGTGCCGTGTGCCTGTAAACTTGCGCGGTTTTTTAAAAACATGTCGAGCTCGCGTCGCGTCCACCGTTTAAACGCAAGAGAATCTCCAGATATAGAGCTGAATATCAAACAGGTATCAATGGGTCTGTCCAGTAACTCATGATGAACCTCAGGCCAACTGCACACTTTGTGAGAAGCATTTCAGTTGCTCAGACTGTCTGACTTAAAGAAACAGCGGTGACACACACATCTGTGCTTCTAAAGGTAGCCTATAGTTCTTTTTAATGGATAATATATTAATATAATATTCCATACATTATCAGAGCTTGGCAGACAGAATTATTATTTTTTAGACAGGTTAATTAATAGATTATAGCCTAATAAATGTAATTATTAATTTATAATTTAGCTACGCTATAATCATACATAACCAATAATCCTGTCATATAAAGTTTATGACATTTAAAAAAAAAAATTAGATAAAAATGGGACAAATAATTACATGATAATATAGTCATAATTTAAGTAAATTAATTTAAAAAAATTACATTTTTGAAATTCAAAAAAAGTGATTACTGGTTCAGAATGACTGCTTAAAGGGACAGTTCACCCAAAAATGAAAATTCTGTCATCATTTTCTCACCCTCAAGTTGTTCCAAAACATGTATTTCTTTGTTATGTTGAACACAGGAAGATTACTGTGGAAGTCAATGGTGCCCCCAAAGAAGCCTGGTTACAAACATTCTTCAAAATATCTTCTTTTGTGTTCAGCAGAACAAAGAAACTCATACAGGTCTGGAACATCACGAGGGCGAGTAAATTATGACAGAATTTTCATTTTGGGCTGAACTGTCCCTTTAAAGTGCACCAAATAGGCTACTAAAGAGTTCTTTAGAAATAAATAAAATAAAAAAATGTAAAATAATATAAAATGTGTTCTGTTGCAAGTTCACATACTTGATCTCATATTTTCTTATGGTTTATTATTGAGCTGTCAAGTTGTCAATGTAGAAATAATAATTTCATGACGTGTTTTTTTTTTTTTTCTGGGGGGGGGGGGGGGGGGGGGGGGTCCGGGGGTTGTGAACGGGTGTCCCTTATTTTGCCACACCAAAGGTGGCAACCCTATTGTGTGGTAATGTAATTGCTCTCCGAATCCACATCTCTGAGTTTTCAAGAATAGATCACTTCAAAATTCACTGTTTATATCCTTTTTAGACCCCTGCAGAGCACCGTACGGTTGCATGAGCTGTAATTTGCATTTCTAGACTTGTATTTCTTTAAATGCTGGCAAGTGTTTACAAGAGCAAAATATTTAATCACCGCTCAAAAAATAAAAGAAGCACGTAAACATTTAATTTGGGCTGTTATTTACGGCAGCATTTATTCTTATCATACCAAGCATGTGACATTTTATTTACAGCATATACAATCATGTTATGATTGCACGAGATATACACCACGAGAGCAGCGCGTTCCCGATCACAAAACACTCCTCTCCACCGTGAATAAATCACAATCCGAATGCACAATGTTTTATCACTGACACTAAGGTGGTGTGCTCAGTTAATGTGAGAATCAAAGGCGAACGGCGCGTGACATACGTCACGACCAAACGTTAGCGATTGGTTAGGCAGATCCAGATTGACTCTTGCCAGATCCAATAGTTTTAAACTTCAACAAAGTACCCGCCCTCAAGCAAGTAAACGCTTGTCAATGGAGAGTGGCCAGACTCTATGTACAAATTAAATGTACGAGAGTCTGGTAAGACCAGGCTACAAAATTATAGTTGAAAATAGAAAATAATATTTACGTAAAGAGATATAGTAAAATAAAGAAACGCTTTTTAGTTCTTCAAGCCTTCTCTGATATTTTCATAATAATAAATTGCTGATTGACATTGTATTTTGTTGGACAACACAGGTTAATGAACGCTTCGTTTTACTAGTTGGTGAAGATATTTGATGCGTTTTTTAAACTCACATTAGCGACTCAAATTCGCAGTGCTTTCAGATGGAGCAGCGTTTATATAGCTGATCACAGAGCCGCTCTTCACTGATGCTGCACAGTTATATTTCGTTCTCCATTCTCTTTCTTTAATGTGAAATACTGTTTGAATATCTAAGATCTGTTGTTCTCTGTTGTCTACCGGAAAATGCGTGCATGCTGGAACGCTTGAATGCTTTTTCACGCGACACGCAAGCGTGAATAGGAAAAAAATTGAATAGGAAAAGATGTTTATATGTCATTTTGACACAAATACATATTAATAAATAACAATTTGATGTTTGAAAGTCTCTAGGTTTTGACATAAATGCAGATATAATTGTAAAGGCCCTTTCACACCGGACATGTAACGGAAAAGCGAAGCGGAAAAAGTGAATATTTTGTGTGCGAATAGTTCGCGTCAAAACCATTCACATCAGCTGCAACGCAAGTTTGCGACGTTTCAGAGCTCCAAAATTACAAAACATTTGCGGCGACAGCTGAGAAAACACGGACATTTCATCATTCAGTGGAGACGAGCTTTTCATTTTTCTTTAAAAGACCGCAAAGAAGGTTTTGGGTGCACCCAGTCTTAAAAAACAGAAAGTCTGAAGGGGAGTATGCTAATCTTGTACAGGAGCTAAAACTTTAACATGGCCGGTTCCGCACTTACTTTCAAATGTCCGTGGGACAATTTGAGGAGCTCCTCCAGAGACAGTAGCACCGCATCTGACGAGACAAACACACACTTCAGGAACCAATCGATCCAGAGCAGCTCTGTTACCAGCTATGTTTCCAGTTGAGTCACAATGTAAACATTTAAGTGCCACAGTCGTACTGACGGAAACACATTCACTTTCTACAATTAGGTTAGAAAAAAAGAAATCAACGTATTGATTATAATATCGTAATCTGTAGCCTATAGTGGGCAAACACAGCTGCATCTGTACAGCTGTAAACACAACTACAGCTGTAATCTTGTGAGAAATGCGATACCTGGCAAAGGTTAATGTTGATTGAATGACTAGTGACATCAACTGGACATTTCATCACCTTTGTTTCCTTGTATGTGATTGGTTTAAGCCTTTTCTATCGCTGCGAGTGTTAAAAAAAATCGGCATCGAAACGGAAAAAATAAACGGCGTTTTTTCACCGCAGCACATTCGCGCTCAGTGTGGAAGCTCTCATTACACAAACAGCTGATCCAAAAATAAAACCATCGTGTGAAAGGACCTTAATTCTTAAAATAAAATATTGATTTTCAAATATTGCACCTGTCAATACAGAACGAAATATTTTGTAGCCTATTTTGCCGTCAATACTGCCAACTGGGGCTGTAATCAACCAAAGAAAACCTTGGTCGACTGACTACGAGGACTGTCATGTTAGGGTTAGGGTTAGGGTTTGAGGAAAAGATGTTGATTGGCGTATGTGTCAGCTTCTTTATTGTGGATAAGTTGTAGACTCATATGCACACTTTTACACACTGGATATGCTTTCAATGCAGCAATAATTGCATTAACTTTCAGTCGAAGAGAATTAAACCGTTAAGGCCCATTCACACCAACCATAACTATATTAGGGTTCAACCAGCAGACGGTATTGTTCTGTTTAATGTAATCGCATGCTTGACTTCTGCTTAAAGGATTATTTCACTTCAAAAAGAAAATTTCCTGATAATTTACTCACCCCCATCTCATCTAAGATGGTTCATGTTTCTTTCTTCAGTGGAAAATAAATGAAGTTTTTTGAGGAATTTTTTTTTTCCAGGATTTTTCTCCACATAATGGACTTCCATGGCAACCAATGGTTGAAGGACCGAATGGCCAATCACTTCGCTACATAAGACCCTGCTATTCGCCTGGGATTGTGCAGAGCCTCTGAAGCCCTTCCTTTGAAACTGCATTGATTTGGACCTTCAACATTTTGGTTGCCATTGAAGTCCATTATGTAGAGAAAAACCTGGAATGTTTTATATTACAATATACACATTGGTATACTGTACATGTATGTGTATGTATATGTTTGTTTGTTTGTTTTGCAGAGAATAATTGTGAAAAGGCCATGGAGCCCAAATGAAGTGAATGCTGTCATTAAACATTTCAACGTCCATATTTCAAAGGGACACCTTGCAACAAAGGCAGAGTGTGAGCAGTGCAAGACTGCAGAGGACTCTGTTCTGAGAGAAAGAACAGCCCAAAATATAAGGGATTTTGTGAGGAACCGAGGTTTAATGCTGAAAAAGAAATGTTCTTAGAGTTCTTCGAGAGGTCATTGTCGCCTTCCATTAATGCCCGTGGCTTCTCTAAAGTTCTCCTAAAGTGTTGTTGGGCCAGAAGAGGCTGAGTTAACACTATATTTAGTGTTCAAGACATCCTTTGTTAAAACACTGTTTAAACAAAGATATGTACAAATACATGCATTTATTAGAAGGCAATATAATTTGGTTCTATTTCCAGTGTGTTGCTGTGTCTGTTTGTTTGATCACTGAATTTTCTCCAACCAGGTTCATTCAACTTGCATTTTGCTTCAAATGTGTTGGCTGATATAGCAACAGCGCATTGTAGCACTATTTCCTTAGGTGTGCGTTTTACTTTTACAGGTTTAGTGGCGTGTGAGTGAGGTCCAGTTAAACCCAGAATGTCCTCGTAATCAAGGGTTAGTTAGGCGTCTGAGTGTGTGTGTGTGTGTGTGTGTGTGTGTGTGTGTGTGTGTGTGTGTGTGTGTGTGTGTGTGTGTGTGTGTGCGCGTGTGTGTGAGAGTGAGGTCCAGTTAACCCTGAAAGACCCAAATATAGAAAAAAACCTGTAAACAAATGTTTCCACCTTATACATGTTGTTGTAGGAGGCCTCTAATGCAGAAATAAATGTTTTTTTTTACATTTTCGACATTTTAGTAAGTTTTTAGGGGAATGTTGTAATATTGCAACGTTGGGCCTGCTGGGTAGCAGAATTTCAGCAATTTCACTCACTGTCTGAAAAAATTTAGAGAACATCTAAGGGTTAATTTGCAGGGTGTAATGATTATATAAGTAGCATATATATACACTAATAATCACACAATATTAATAATTGGACAAGTCATATTTTTATGAAAAATAATTTATTATTAAAAAATATATTTAGATTGTAATTACAAAGCATGATGAACTGAATTAAAACTTTGGCATTTATGTAATTTAGCTTTGTACATAGCCATATTCAGTTACGATAGTCCCAAAGGCAGTTATGCAGAGATGGGCATTGCACTTGCTGCAAAGTGTGTTGGTGTAGCCTTTACCACAGTGTCTGCAGCGTCCTCTATTTTCTTCATATCTTCTGACACAAACTTTCAGAAATACTCCAGTGGCATACTAAGCTGAAATACTAAGCTCGGCATCATTAGTGATATGACCTAAAAAATCAGTGTTGGGAGTGGGACTGTCACAGGTCTGTGTTCTTGAGTGACTTGATTTTGTTGGTATGATGTCCACATAATCATCAGACGGGTGGTCACTGGATTGTTTATTTTACTTTTCCAGTTCACAGGCATCTCCACATTTATCTTCTTAACTTGTATCAGAATCCATTTCAAAATCACTGTTCCCATTTTGGATGCAATAAATAATTGAGAAAAAGAGGAAAATTATGGCAGGGTGTCGGTGGGGTTTTAAAAAGTATTAAAAGATAGTAAATCAAATTAGTAAAAATTAAGGCCATTCAAATGTATTAATCACTATTTTATGAGATATTAATGTTTTGAATATTTTTTTTGCAAACTATGGGATAAACGGTTGTCTTTCAAATTCCCTCTGCACGCAATAGGATCGCTACAACCAACCAGAGCAACAAAGAAGTTTTTTTCGGTCGCAAAACTGGATGAAACATTTTACGCGCTGAACTGGATGACTAGTGGATGACTTAACAGCTCTGACAGCTAGGCTACCTAGACAAACATGGGCAAATGCAAATTTTCCGATAAATAGCTAGAGGACCCGGCATTTAAAGACTGGCTCTGGCCTCTAAAGGGGAAAGGCCGGTAGGCTTACGGTTCAATTTGTAAAAAAACCCATCAGTATAACTTGGATGGGGGTTAACGCTTTTCGGTCGCATATGCAATGTACCAGCCATAAATCTGGAATACGCAGAGAACAGTTATCAATCGCCAGTTTCTGTGCTGCTGCTACCGTAAGGCCTACACCACCGCAAACCAGTGCCACCGTCCAAACCAACTTTACGGCTTCAGCATCGACTATGGCAGACCTCCGGGTGACGTTGGGTGCCACACCAACACTGCGCACAGAGGTTCTGTGGTGTCTGTGCACTGCGGTCAAACACTACTCTCTGAACGCCAATGGAAGGATTGGTGAGCTTTTTAAAGCAATGTTTCTCGACTCTGACATCGCTAAGTCATTCGCTGCATGTGGCAAAGATAAAACGGGGTACATCATCAGATTCAGATTAGCACCATTCTTCAAAAAACAGCTTGCTGATGCCATCAACAAGGCTGGGCCATTCGTGCTGATGTTTGATGAGAGCCTCAATTAGACGTCTAAGAAAAAGCAGCTCGACATTCATGTTAGATATTGATAGGATGACTGTGTCCAATCGAGATACTTTGGATCTCAGTTCTTGGGACATGGAAGAGCCGATGACTTGTTGCATCACATCAAAGTAAGTTTATATTCTCAAAGGCCTACTTAGGGGCATTGTGGTTATGCATTTGAGCAGTTTTCATTCATTTACAATGATTTTATTGATTCGCTGTAACAGTACCACGTTGGCATATTAATTGTAGACTATAGCCCTATTCGGACGGTAATTGTTTCTCATGTGGACGTCCGTAAAAACTAATTTGCATGTCACCTCAGTGATAAAACTTGTGCATTTGGATGGGGTGATTTATTCACGGTGGAGGAGCGAGTTTTGTGATCCTGCGCACCTGGGAACGCGCTACTCAATTGGTCAATAACATGATTGTATGCTCTAAATAAAATGTCATATGCTTAGTATAATAACAATAAATGCATATTTAATTTAATAATAGGAAAATAATATCCTAATTATCATTTAATTATTTAAGTCAGTTTAAATATAGGAAGATATGTAGATCCACATTATAGTTAAAATGGTTTTCTGTCTTGTAATTTATCTCAAAATAAAGGATGTAATTTTATTTCACATGGAAATGAGCCAAAATAAGTTAATACAGCCTCTTATTTACATGAGCGAAACATAATGCTGTGGTTATTTTAACATACATAATTGCTGGCGTAATAATGGCCCATTTCAAATGTTTACGTGCTTTTCTTCTTTGAGCTGTGATTAAATATATTGCTCTTGTAAATATTTGCCAGAATTTTAGTAATAAAAGTCAAGATCTTTAAAATGCATCCAAATTACAGCGAAGCTCAACCAAGCGGTGCTCTGCAGTGGTCAAAAATTATATAAACAGTGAATTTTGATATTCTTGAAAACTCAGAAATGCGGATTCGGACGGCAATTAAATTACCACACAACCTTGGTGTTTGTCAAAAAACAGTAGGTAATTCAGCTGGGGATTTTTTACACAGGTGGTGAGAGAAAAACAATCCGTGTAGGTCAGTGTATATTTTGGCAATTTGATTTTCCTTTTAGAAACGGGTATTAAAAAAACAAAAAACGTTTTTTATTCAGAGGTAGTAATTGAATAAATGTCTTAAATAATCAATTTCTAGACGTGGGCGGAAATTATATGCTCCTTTCTGCTGATTGGTCAGCCGAAGATCAAACTGTTCCATCATCAGTTCTTCCTCAGTTCTGCACACCAGAATAAAAGTCCTGCGCTGCTACAGCTGTACGGATTCTTAACGCGTTTATTGCAACTGCATTTCCTCTTTTATTAATCAAACAACCAGACTAACGAATGACTCAACACAACCCTTACCGGGGCAGAGCCTAGACAGGGCTTTCTCCTGTGTAGATATAAATTCACATACACTTCGCATCAGCTGGGTATGACAGGATATATGACGGTTGTCATAGCCTACCCTGGCTGCCCAGTAAAAATAAATAAAGATTTAAATTAATATAATTAGTTGTAAATTAAATATTTTAAACACTTATACCAATAGGAAAGAATATTGCGTTGACATGTAATAGGTCTATAACGTTCACACAAGAACTGTCATTCTGACTTAGTTAAAAATCCAATAATTTTAAGTTTAAGTACATCTCTGGAGAAAATATATATATTTTTTACATAGTATAATAATACAAAAAGCCTGCCGGAAAACAGGAGAATGTGATACATGCCTCATCTGAATGTGAAGACTACCATTTCAGATGAGCAGGGCATGTGGATCAAAAGTAAGGTATGTAACTTTAAACTTAAAAGAGTGAAATAGAGCTGATTGACTATTTGTTTTTCAGAGCGATCGAGTTTTTAAAGGGTTAGTTCACCCAAAAATGAAAATTCTGTCATTAATTACTTACCCTCATGTCGTTCGACACCCGCAAGACCTCCGTTCATCTTCGGAACAGAAATGAAGATATTTTAGTTGAAATCTGATGGCTCTGAAAGGCCTCCATTGGCACAATTCACGGTTCACTCTCAAGACCCTTAAAAGGTACTAAAGACGTCGTTAGGGCTGCTCGATTATGGAAAAAATCATAATCACGATTATTTTGGTCAATATTGAAATCACGATTATGTAACACGATTATTTCACATGACTTTGGGAATGTGTTGTATTTATTAAAAATACACCTTTCAACAATTCAATTGAAATTGTAACATTTGTTGTACTTTTTGAACTATTAAAATAAATAATATAACATATATTCAAATCAAAGTATTCACGTAAAAATGATAACCACAAATAAATAAGATCAACAATATGGTTCGGCTAGATATGCTTTTCAGGTACGTCTAACATTAGTTTTCAGGTACAGAAATGTATCAAATGTAAAATAACATTGCATATTTGAGTGCATAAATTAAAGATTAATCCTGTTAAACTTACAAAAGCTATTAAATCAAGAGCGGTGAGTGATGTCCTTGTCTTTTGTTGTTTGACATTAAACAGACAGACAGCAGTAAAGGCTACTGCCTCTTTAAAACCTAATGATCGGATATGCGTCGTCTTTATCGACTGTATAAAGTTCACTTAAGGCTGCCATATACAGACTATGTCTGCTAGGATACTCATCAAGATGGACATGTTGACATACGTTTTGTGTGAGTTTGTCCGTTCAAGAGCAAGACTTGAAAGAGAACTCAATATCTGCGCGCTGAGAGACGTGTGCGCGCTCTCGGATGAGCGCACAGAGATACATTTTCTCACAGCGCGCGCGGCTTCTCATTCGCGTCTTCTGGCACTAAACCCGGGTGATGACGGCGAAAACGACTGGTCATATTCGAAAATATGGCAGCACTCGCATGCATTGAACAAAGTTTACAAAGAGAGAATTATTTGAAAAATATGAGGGGGAGAAAAGGACGTTTACACGGCACCCCTGCTCTCGTCAGTTTTTGTTTCTTTATTAGATTGTCATAGGCAGGCATGGATTTAGAAAACAGAGGCCCCTGGGCACAAAATTTTCGAGGCCCCCCAGAACTCGTGACCCAAATTCACACAGCTTAAAAAAATCATGTGGGTTTTTCTTTAGTTTAAAACAAAACCACTTTCTCCAACTCCATTTCTTGTGATGTTATCTGTGACCGCAAAGGAGATCTATAAATATCTATAAAACAAAAGACAAAATGGAAACTAATCACAGAACAAAATCAACAGAATTTATTGCAACAAAGCAGATTAAAATCTATGACAATACAGCCTAATAACATAACTAAGAATAACTATAGTCATGTCTAAAGTCATGTCAACAAAATCAAACTAGCTTCCCACAGTGAACACAATTTTATTTAAAGAGCTGACTTTGGAGAAACAGATGATCAAATATATACAGGGTACAGGCTGTAGTTTATCCGCACAAGGGACTCTTTTCTGTCTGGGACCTTATGCAACAGTCTTTTTTCTGGCCTTTCTCCTAGAAAACTCCTCCACGACTTCAGTAAAGTCCAGGTCTCTGACAAGATCCGACTCTATTGCCAGAATTGCAAGAGAGTTCAAGCGTTGTTGACTCATCCTTGTTCTCAGTTCATTTTTAATTCTCGCCATGTGGGAAAAGGAGCGCTCCCCTTCACAGTTTGTCACTGGCAAAGTGAGAAACATCCTCAAGGCCACATACACATTAGGGAAGACGGATTGCAGGCCAAGTTCCAACACGGTGTTCAGCATCTTTGATGGCGACTTGTCTTGCTCACACATGAATGCTCTGAATTGTATGAGCTCGTTGGCAAAGCTGCTGTTTAGGTCTGACGGATATGCACAGAGTAGAGCATTGGCGTGTTTTGTGACCTCACTGTTGCTCGTTATTTCTGGCATGAACAAAACTCCAAATATATCCGTCAATTCCTTGTAGGCAGACAGACGATGATCAAGACAGCTAACCAGTTTGTCTATGACGACATTAAACGTGTCTATTTGGAATTTCTTCCTCCCATCATGTAGGTTGCTTGGATCTTCTTTAGGCTCACTCCCTTCATCTCCAAAGGTTTTCCGTTTTCTGCTTCGTTGTAGGTCACACTTGTAGGTGTGGAGCACACCTGTTACATTCAGAGCTGCTTTTTCATACATCTCAAACTGATCACGTTGTGTGGAAACAAACGCACGCAGTGACTCGAGTAGACCCACCGCTGTCAACATGTTGATGTCACTTTTTTGTAGCATTATGCTTGTGGCTTGAAATCTGTCAAGGATTGTATCCCAGAAAAAGGCCATAAATGCAGTTTCTAGATATTTCAACTTAGCACACAGCACCCCTGCTTCATGTCTGGTGTCTCTTTTTTCCTCATCTGAGCTTGCTATATTTGCAAGTGCCTCCTCTATCTTTGCATAGTTTTTCGATAGAGCTTTGGTGGCATCTGCTCGACAGCTCCATCGTGTACCTGAAAGAGATTTCAGTGTCAAACTTATCCCGTTGGTGTTGCGGAAAACTTTCCCCCATCGGTTGGTAGAGGAGGAACAAAATGTATACAGTGACTGCAACATGCTAAAGTAATTTCCAACTTCTGGGCTGCTTGCCTCTATGGTGTTGACTCCAACTAAATTCAGGGAGTGAGCTGCGCAGGGTACATAATGCATTAAAGGATTTCTCTTCTTTAGATGCGCTTGAAGTCCATTATACTTTCCAGACATATTACTGGCGTTGTCATATGACTGGCCTCTGCAATTTGACAGCTCCAAGCCTAAGCTCTCAACCATGGCAACAACGCATTCTGCCAAACTTTCACCTGTGTGGCTTTCAATTGGCTCAAAAGCGAGAAAACGCTCAACAACTTTCCCTTTCTTGTCAACAAATCTGAAAATGAAAGTAAGTTGATCAACGTGGGACAGGTCTGGTGTAGAGTCGACAACTACAGAAAAGTATTTGGCTTCCCTAATTTCATCCGCAACAGTCTGCCTAGTTTTTTCTCCCATTACATCAATAAATTCCTCACAAGTTGTGGATGACAAATAAGAAACATTCCCGCTTCCTTTCTTACCAAACTTTTCAATATGTCTAGCTAAGAAGGGGTCAAACTGAGCTATCAGTTCTAGAATCCCGAGGTAATTTCCATTTAGAGGTGAACCCAGCAATTCATAATCACCTCTAAAGGCAAGTCCTCTCTCTCCGAGAAACTTGATCACCGCCACGACTCTTTTGAGGACCTCTCTCCAGTATTGTCTTGCTCCTTCCACTTGTTTTAGTAAAGATGAGTCAATGGTTGCTGTGCCCTTACATCTCTGATGTAAAGATAGCATGCAGCTCCTGTGCACATCACTCTTCTCATGATCCCCAATGCGTTCCGAGTTCTTCCAGTCACTAAATCCTTCCACAAACTGATTATGCTTTTTTGAGAAAAGCTTACATGCAAAACAATATATATTTCCATTTGATGGAGAGAACATGACCCATTCTCGAGATACTGTCTGTCCATTTGGTAGATGAGAAGTAAGTAAATCATTGTTGAAGCAACGCCTTTTACCACCAATGGTCCTATCCCTGGCAGAAGCTGGATAGTTGGATCGTCGGTTATGAAAAGCCGCTGCACCCCTTTCGATGAGAATAGATTTAACAATATCGCTACTTGTGTCTCCCCATAAAGCTGGATCTTTAACGTTGTTGAGCCAGTCGTCCTGCATTGATGATCCATGCTTAGGTGCTGGTTGCGTTTGATTAGGTTTGAGTTTCAAGCAGCCGCTTTGGGAAGTCTCCCATTCAGGTGGAGGATGGCACGGAGGTTCATCAGAGCAGCTGGGAGTGGCTTTACGGCAGAATAAAATTCTGTTGCATTATTTTCCTGTTTAACACTGTGAAGCTGCTTTGAAACAATGAAACAACGAGCCTTCTGCAAGTGAATCTCCGCAAAAAGTCAAGCTTCCGTGAATGAGCGCCACTGCGTGCATGCGCGCCAAACAGGAGCACAAAATTCCACACATGCCAGGGTGATGAAACTCAGTGTATTTACTAGTAAAATAGCGCAAAAAATAAAAATTACTGAACATGTATTTAACCATAGCAAAAGTAAATTTCTTACTTAAGTTTAGTTTTCATCTCTGTTTTTGTGTTTATTTAAAATAAGACAAATCCGATATTATTTTAATCTTATAGCCTATCTGTTATTTAACAGTTGAGATCAGCAGACACAGAGAGAGAGAGAGTCATTATTTGTATCTTTTCAAGTCTTTCATGTTAAAAATGAATAGTAGGCTACACAAACATTTCTAAAACTGTAAAAAACTTTTTTTTATAACGCATTAATTAATTAATTATTTTATGATAAAAATACTGTTTTAAGTGCACTCATTTATAGTCATAAATTAAAAATAATTGATAAATAAATACATTTAAAAAATAAATACAATACATAATAATAATTGTTGTTATTATTATTATAATTATTATTTGCCTATTGTTGCATTTAGGCTACATGCATTTAGAAGAAAAGGGAACAAAGAAATTAAAAGTCAGTCATAATACACAATGCCAGGTTTATTAGGCAATAATAATAAAGTGCTAAGATTATTACAGTTAAACAAGATTTTGACGCACATAATTCTTATTAAATCGTTGTATTCCGCCAACCGTTTACAGAGAATCACTGTAGTTAATATAATTTGATGAATAATACACAATAAAACAATAAGTATCGTGGGAGTTTGCTGTTCTTCTTCTAAAATAAATCCGTGAGAAAATGTTTTAAAAAAAACCGTGCGCACGGATTGTTAAAGCGTGCGCATGGATTGTGAATTAGTATTAGTTTGAGTTAACTTATAACCCTAATAATAGCCCTGCAAGTTAGATTATGATTTATTAGTATACTTGAGCCACTAGTTACATAATAGCCTACATAAATAAGCACATTTTTATCTCATAAAATAATGATTTAATCAGCGTAAGGTTCTAATTAAAAACAACAAAGCGATGCTTCTCTGTATTGGTGAACTGACGGGAAAAGATGAAAGATATAACGTTAGGCAATAGGCTACTTTTAAAATATGTGAAATACGCTCAACTAGAGAACTAGTTCCACATCTATGCATAGATAGCCTAAGCCTAAAACGCGTATCTTGTCATAAAAATTAACATTCAACATTAATACAGTAAACGTTACGTTACTAAAAAGCAACATATCATCGGGGACAGACGGTGAAATGCAGATGCTGGGCTCGCCTCTAGCTAAATCAGGAAAATAATTTATTTAGGTGGGTCGGGTCGGACCTGGGGGGTGCAGATGAAAGGCTTCTGCGCCGATCTGGCTATAATTAGGGTTTTTAATAAGGGAAAAAAATAATAGATAGACCTACATTTTTTAGGCTGTCAAACTGGTTATGTACGTTAACCTACCCGTGAACGCCGGGTCTCTGCAGCCATCAGCGGCTTCCGAGGCACCTGTCTCGGTTTCGGTCGGAGACTGTGGAGGTGGGAGGGCACTTGAACAGGTGTCTGGGTTCTCTGTCTTGTGGTGCTGATGCTCAGGTTCAATACAATCCTCTATGCTGCTACCATCACCACCGCAGGCGCCGGTGACGCCAGGCTCTTTTGAGTCGAGACTTTTAAAAAAAGTGGAGATTGTTGGAATAGTACTCCTTATTAATTCTTCTCTGATATCCTTCTCTCTTTTAGCTTTCCTTTTATTGGCTCCACTGCTCCATCGTTTTTTATCCATGGCATGTTTTTTTTATTTGTATTTGTCCTCAACTCTATTTCACAGTCTTCTACCGCCTGTCTTGCCGCGTTTCCGCGGTAAACTGATGCTGACTCATTGTCATCATCAGACACAACCGAAAAGCTGATCATGATTTTTTTTTTTGTGTGCAAATTATTTTTTGTTAACACACATACACACACTCATTCATTAATTTTAATTTAATCTAATAATAATAATAATTAAAAAAAAAAAAGGGCCACAGTTAGTGTGGTCTTGGAGGCCGGAGGCCCCCGGGCACCGGCCCAATCGGCCCGGTGGTAAATCCGGCCTTGGTCATAGGTCACTCTGTTTAATTTTCAAGTGGTTAAACAAATTCGTGGTGTTCCCTTGCGTTGCAGACACTACCATGTAGCAAATCTTGCACGTAGCATGTTTCTTGCTCGTCGTCTGATTCCTCGAAGCCAAACTGTTCCCAGACAACGGAGTTGGTTTTGCCTTTTTTGCTCACCAAACGCTGCTGTAACTGCCCTCCTTCTGCCATCTTTACTCGCGCTGAGTTTTTAAATTCCAGCGGATGATATGCACACGAGACTCACGAGACGACCTGAGAGAGATTTGTGGCTTCGAGAGGGGCGGATGAGCTCGTGCGCATTTCATTCAGAACGCAAGACAAAATAAGAGTGTTCTTGCAAAACTGAACATGGCAAAATAATCGTTTTTTCTCGATTGTACTATTTTGGTGATCGTTGGGAGGCAAAATCGAAATCGAAATTCGATTAATTGCACAGCCCTAGACGTCGTTACTAAGTCCATCTCACTACAGTGGTTCTAAAATAACTTTATGAATCGGTGAGAATAGTTTTTGTGCGCAAAAAAACCCTAAATAACGACTTACATAGTGATGACGATTTCAAAACAAGGCATCATGAAGCTTCGAAGCGTTATTAATCAGTGAGCCGAATCATGATTCGGATCGCGTGTCAAACCGCCAAACTGCTGAAATTTGGCGATTCAAAACGCTGATTCGGCTCACTGATTCATAACGCTTTGAAGCTTCATGAGGCCTTGTTTTGAAATCTCCAGACATCCCCCCCAAGATCTTGAGTGCAACAAGGTTCGAGCAGTGAAAGTGCAAATCGTTAAATATGGATATTTTTCTTACACAAACGCATCGATTCGCTTCAGAAGGCCTTTATTAACACCCCAGAGCAGCGTGGAGCATGTTATTTGATGGGCAGATGCCCTTTTTATGGAATTCAAAAACGGAGCAACTATTAATCCAATTCTAATGTTTGGATTAGCCTGGACTTTTGTAATATAACTCAGATTTTATTCGTCTGAAAGAAGAATGTCATATACACCTAGGATGACTTGAGGGTGACTAAATTATTGGCTAATTTTAATTTTTGGGTGAACTATCCCTTTAAGGCAACTAAAGCAAAAGTCTATCGTGATCTTTTTGCTATCCAAAAGAAGCTACAAATGACACAAAAAGAAAATACAAAAAGAGATGCACTAGGCTTTCTGGGCGGCTTTCACAACTAGACTCCCCAAAGCAAAAAACAAACAAACAAATTAAACTGCAACCAAAGGCCCTAAAGAAGACACTGCTCTTCCACAATGTGGTACTCTCTGAACACAAAAATAAATACAAACAAGCTGGAGTAAAAAACAAACAGATTGTTGCCAGGATTCTATCTGGAAAGGTACTGAAGAAGTACCATTTTTTAAAGGAAGCACACCGTCAGGTTGGATTCTCTTACAAAATAATGCACAGCAACAGAAACAGACAAAACATGTTCAAGTTGATGGTTGTGTCATATATATATATATATATATATATATATATATATATATATATATATATATATATATATATATATATATATATATATATATATATATATATATATATATATATATATATATATATAGCCTCACATCTGTCCATTTCTTTCAACAACACTCACCACAAGTCATTATTTAAGCCTTTTTTTTATTAAAAAAATGTGCTTTATGTATCAGTGCACTTTTCATTTATGTCATTACCAAAACACTGTCATTACCAGAACAGTATGTCATTACCGCCACGTTGCTTAATTTACAGCAAACATACCTTTAAAACTGTTTTATGTTCAATCTTGAGGTGCTATATAAAAAGCCTAATGAAATACTCATCCAGCTATTCAAAGAAAAAACATCTCAAATAAATTTTCCAGAAATTAAACAAAAGTGTGCTTTGATGAACACAGAAAAACACATTTTGATGGTAAGAACAAGAAAATATATGCAATTCGCTGAATGGAAACATTTTGTTTTTTATACGTATTGTTGAAGGTTACCAATGTTTGCAAGATAAATTAGTTTAAATGATCTCCTTGATACATTCTTTGTATTATGAGACTTTTTGATGTTGTGATGGGAATGACGTTTTGCAGTGCCAGTTGGTAAATAGATATAGAATTCTCAAATAATATTTAAGCTCAGTTGTGGCCATTATTATATCTTTACATAATTTGTCTTGACATAATTCTAACAAAATTCAACCAAATTTCATTCATCAAAATGTAAGATGGCAAAATAGCCCCCAATTGAAGAATCACCCATATATACAGGTGCTGGTCATATAATTAGAATATCATCAAAAAGTTTATTTATTTCACTAATTCTATTCAAAAAGTGAAACTTGTATATTATATTCTTGTATATTATATACCCTTGTTACAGCCACTGATCATTAAGGGGACTGAAGTGGAAAAAGCTGAGAGTCCAAGTTCCTGGGCCTGCATGTGTCATCAAATCTGAGTTGGACCATAAACACTGCTGTCACAGTGAAGAAGGCCCAACGGTGGCTTTATTTTATCAGGCTGCTAAGGAAAGCAGGACTTAGCCGCAAGCCACTCATCCAGGCCTATAGAGGACTTGTGGAAAGTATTTTAACAAATGGCATCACTGTATGGTTTGGAAGCACTACCCAGGCAGAAAGGAGAGCTCTCCAAAGGGTCATAAAGACCGCGCAGAAGATCATCGGATCGGATCTTCCATCTATGGAGGCCCTATACACACAACGCTGCAGGAAGAGAGCTAAGAATATTCTCAGGGATACACACCACCCTGCACACTCAATGTTCAGGCCTAAACACTCAATATATAACTTGAGATATGGCAGACCGGACAGTATTATCTCGCACAGGGTGCGGTTTTATAACAGTTTTTTTCCCAGCGACGGTTAGATTGATGGCGAAGGATATAGCAGAGGAAACAAACATGTCTGTTTTTATATAGAGATGTGAGAGGTAGTCTGTGTTGTGTTCATGTGTCAGTCTCTGTTAAATAGAGAATGTTTTATAATAGTTTTTTTAGCACTGATAATACGTATTATCTCGGGACAGTATTCAATACTAAATTGAATTAAATGTGCAATAATGTTTATTTTAAATTTGTATCTTAAATTAATAATCTTAGTGTGTGGGTTTACTGACATAGGTTTGTGTTGCTCTTCGTTAATTGTTTCTCAAGAGTCTATTTATTGTGTGAAGTCTATTCATTGTGTGTAGTCTATGTATTGTGTGTAGTTTGTTAGCTGGTCTTCTATGTTGATTTTATGTATTGCATTATTGCTGACTCAAAGAGCTTTGCTACAAAAATTCCTATGTACCTGTATTGCTGTACTGGTACAAATGGCAAATAAACTTTTCAACTATATTCATTCATTACACACAGACTGATATATTAAAAATATTTATTTCTTTTAATTTTGATGATTATAACTGATAACTAAGGAAAATGTATATTGTTATTAGTAGTATAATAATTATTATTATTATATTATAAATAATTACTATTATCTATTACTATTATAATTTTTTACAGAAACACTGAAAGACCAACAATATCTTAAGCACCACCACCAGTCCTAAATTCAGTTAAATTATCAAATATGCATTCCATAAAAAAAAAAAAAAATTTTTTTTAACTTACTTAATTTTTTCTCTCCTTCTCATTAGAATGGCATCATCCCATCCCTATAGTCGCCCAGTCCCATCAGGGTCAAATGCATAAAAAACTACATAAAAACAAAAACCCTAAATTTCCAGCAGGTCAATAATGTAATTTGTCCAGGCACAAAAGAAAGCTCCCACCTTGGTGCCCTGTCAAGTGGTGGAACGGTGTATGTGTGTCAGTCCTCTTCATGCACTGCAGTGTTTTAAGAGGGTGTGACATACTTTATAAAAAATTACACTGTGTCCTCCCGATACAGGCCAGATCATCTGTACATTGAGCAAAATACAGCGATCTACAGAACCTCTCCCCTCTCACTGACAGAGGAGGAAGAGAGGCTGGCAAGAGAGGCCCTCATTCCTCCATCCCTTGAAGTCACCGAACTAGACCAGGACCTCTTTTCCCGGGGGGGGATACCTCACACTTGAAGGGATGGTGGAAAATGAGAGTAATTCTACCTTGTCAGAACTCTATCAAACACTTACAAAACAACAACAATGCATTTATAAGTTATTTCTAAACATTTGTAAGTTGTCATATTGACTTTTAATGTACCATTATTTTAATCGCTGCAGGTACTGAGGATGACCACGGTTACGGGCATGGAAGTCCCCATCTTGGACTTGGCCATCAAACGCCTGGACGTGTCCCTGTGGCGAGATCAGGCCCCAAGCACAATCCACCTCAATGACAAATTAAAAATTACACACCTGAAGGGGAACACCAAGTCTTTTAAGTTTAACTCAACAACCTACACAACCGTTGAGGTGTGTCACATACAAAGCCCTCTGTCCTGAAAAATCAAACACCTGCTTGAAAGTAAAAAAAAAAAAAAAAAAAAGGCTGTGGCCAGATTTTTTCAAGTGTGTCTTGTTGTTATTTTTGTGCACAGAAACTAAGCCTGGGAGATAAAACAGTATTGATATTTATCGATGGTATGGCTTTATTGATAACAATAGAAAACATAGTGTTATTGATATAACCCTCATTATACTTTCACTTTCAACATTAATTTCAGTTGCATTAACAACCGACAAGCGTGCACCATCACTCGATCACAAACAGACTATCATTTCCTTGCTAAAAGCAGCGTGCTGTGAGTGACAAGCAGACAAGTCACAAATGCAATTCTAATTACAAAATAAAGGAAAAGGTTCAATATCACTTACTCTAAATGTCCTTTTTTTTGTCTTTTTTTTTTTTTTTTTACAACTCAGGTCATGGAGCAAGGACCACTGGTGGAGGAGATCAAGGTGGTTGGCCTCACCAAAGCCAATGGGGAACTGGCCATCCTGACCGAGGACTTTGCTGAATTTACAGCACCCCTCGATCTCCTTGAGAAGACAGTTGAGGAGCTCATCAGTGAACTCCCTCTTCATTTGGTTGTAATGCATAGACGGAGGTCTATCGAAAAAATAACTGACTCTACAAACAACAAAATGTTAGAATAAAGTTAGTTAGTTTATGGTTTAAAATATTCACACGTTACATATGTATTTATAGTTTATAGTTCGATAGATAAATAGGTCGTTTGTTATATTATGGTTACATTTGTTTATTTGTTGTTATTACTTAAATGTTATTATTAATTCATATTATTTATTTACTAGGTTAATTTATCAGCTTAAAACAACTCTGTTCGTTCATGTTTTTTTGTGATTTTTAAATCTTTTATTTTGTTCATTATTTGTGTAAAAGTACATTAGTATAAAACATTTTGCATGTGTGTGTGAGCCTGCTATAATAATATAATAAGTAAATGAAAAAATTATTAAGTTAACAATTGTACTATTCCTATATTATGGCCTTTTGTCTTGGTATGCTTTACTTCACGCACATCAACATAAGATGTTTTACTGTTTAATTTGTCATTATTATGATTTTATCAGATGATCAGTTAAGTCTGACGTCACGCGGCAGCGCTTCCGGGTCCAAACGCTCCATCTTATACCACAAGAAAACAACAAACGGTGCTAATATACACACACGATGTGGTGTAATACTACCAAAAAAAAGTATAATCATTACCGTTATCTCCATACGAAAATCCTAGATGGCCAGACAGTGCCTTATCTTTTATAAATTGATAAAATATTAATGTCTGTGACGCTGTGAACACAGAGTTGTGTAGACTATAAGTATTTTAAATGTTTTCAAAATGTTTAATATGAATAATTAGAGCTCACAAACGGCCGCCGATGGCATTCTCAAGTGAAATGAGATGAGGCTTGAACCCAGAAACGGAGTTCCTTATGTCATGTCCAAGCGGTAAAGAAAAACAATCTATTCCTATTTAGTAATTACACACGATGAGTGCCGTTTTTCCTCCAAAAGCCAGCATTACAAATGTGCTTACAAAACAGCTATTTATTTAAGCCTAAGTGACTTACATTAGACACACAATACTCTGTTTTAGCTATATGTCATCAGCGGAAATAGCTCCAAACAAAGCTACAGAACAGTTCTGAGCACCCCATGGCGGTGTTTCGCTAATGAATCAATCATGGTTTGAACGAATTGGTTGATGGATGATTTAATAATTCGCTGTACATTATAATGCTTCATTCCTGAATGAACAAGCCGAATGAATCTGTTGAATTTTAATGGCTCACTCAATAAAAGTGACTTGCTTAGTTTCAATTTTGAAAAAAATAATAATAATAAATTCAACGTTTTAAGTTTAAAACAAAACATTAATTTCCTTAATCAATAATTAAGTTATTGTTGATCCCACGTGAGCTGCATTAAACAATGTTATTTCAAATGCTGCATCTATTTCCTCAGCATTGCAAAGACGAATTTTGATACTGAATTGTCATGTTACTCATTTAATTTACTGATTAAATGTAAGAATTTGACAAAAGATTATGCATACATCATCATCATCATGCATAACAGCAACTTTTTGCCTTGTAACTGAAAAAAAACACATGATTAATGTTGTGATATTGTAATGTCGATTAAAAAAGTACATTAAGCGTTTTTGTGTGGGGTGGAAAAGTTCATTCTTGTAGGCTATGCCGCACAGAGAAGAACCGTTTATGAATTAGTTAATTACCTTTTACGCATTTGAAAAAAAGACATTGTTATTGTAGTAGCATAAAAAACACAAGGATTATAAATTAGTATCTTACTTGCATCGTATTCCCACACACATTATTCAGAGTGGGTCACACACTGACTGAAATTTCCCCCTCAGAAAGTCCTGCGTCACACACTGATTGAGTTGAGCACAGCGCGAAAGCGGCAAAAACTCCCGCGATATCAGTAGTTTTTTTTCTTCACCGGGAACTAATCTAAACTCATATTATTGGTTATTGCATCATGAGCTCAACAGAGATGGGTGCGATTTTTTTTTGTAAAATCATGCATAAAATCATGTGAGCATGTATGACTGTTACTGAAATGTTGCAACACATTTCACTTCAATTGTGATAGTCCTTCAACCCTTGTCTTGAATATGCATGTTTTCCCCATTTTTGGACGGCAAATATCAAACAACAACTATAACTAAACTATAAACTATAAACAACTATAACTTGTTTTTTTTTGTTGTTTATACTAATAAACTATCAAAACGTGCAAATGAAACATCCAAGCCATAAACCGATTTGTAAACCACAAACGAAAAATTTGAAATCTAGCCGAAATCTCATAT
Source organism: Gobio gobio (assembly GCF_949357685.1). Lineage (NCBI taxonomy): Eukaryota > Metazoa > Chordata > Actinopteri > Cypriniformes > Gobionidae > Gobio > Gobio gobio. The sequence goes on along the minus strand of NC_137101.1, from coordinate 39,332,644 downwards.
TCATTAATCTAAACAAAAAAACGAATAAACAAGTCGTCTTATCTTTTCTCGTTATTCCATTCCATGTAGGAAATTAAATGATCAGATGATACATGGATAGACGGTCCGTGTACGTTTTGATAGTTTGATTTCCTATTTGAAATTAAATAAGCAGAAATGAGAAAATGGCTCCTTTATTCGTTTTTTCATTTAAAAAAAACCCTGAAAAAACGAGAAAAATTTTTGTTTTTCGTTTCACGGGTTAAAAACGGATAAATGACTTCAAAATTCGTTTTCCACATGTTGGCGGTCATGAGACACCCCTTTCCGCTGATTGGTCAAGCAAATCTGAGCATGTGACGTCATCAGCCCTTCCCCAGTTCTGTGTAACAAAATAATAGTCTTCTTAAACTGTACAGGGCATGGGCTTTCTTCTGTGCAACTTAACGCATTTCACAGAAAAAGTTATATCAGAAATATTAAATATTAATCTGCACCCAGCCTGATTTATTTAGCTGTGTGGAGTAGGCTAAATATGTGTGGTGAAGCTGCGCAAGACAACGAAGAGCGGGTGTGACCATGCAATGTTCAGACAAGTGTTATACGCAGCAGTCATAACTTTTCTTTACAATACGCTCGGTTTTGGACAAGGGATGGTCATTGCAAATACTGTAGGCCTAATACATATCGGCAGAGGGTGGGTAGCGATGATGGTGATTTTAAATTTTACTGTAACTGTAATCAGAGCCGCGAAGCAAGGAGATGACTGACAGGACCATAGCGGAGGCAAGCGCAAGATAACTTTTGTTAATAAAAAATATTGATTTGTTTAATGTAAGAGTTTGTCTTTGTTTTATTGTTGTTGTTTTCAATCAAATAATAGTGAACCACAAACTGAGCATTCGTTTTAAAGAGGAATTTCCAAAGATTTTTTATTTATTAATGTGAGTATTTTGTGTCATCCGTATTCCTTTTTTTAATTTTTTATAAAAGTTTAATATATGTAGGTTTTTTTTTATTGTAGGCCTACAATTTTTTTGTAGTTGAGTTTTCATTAAAAATGGTAATACCGGTAATGATGGAAATTCATGGTATGCGGGTGTATCATGTAATTTGCTTATTCATTTTGTTAATAACGATATATATAATAACAGTATATAATGTTAATAATGTTTGTTTTGTTCAAAGAGTGGAGGAAGATCAAAATAACCACGGCCGGGTTTCCCAATAACGATGTATCTTAGCTCTAAAGAGCGTGTTCTACAATTCCACGTGCGTTTCCCAAAAATTTACTTAACATGAACGCGCGCTCTAAGTGCTACTTAAGAGTCGCTGTCCATTTGCGAAGTGCTGAAATATAACCTTATATGGAATCGTTTCCTCTGAAGTTTCACCTAATAATTGTGATCTGATGTGGATTAGCAATCAAAACACGTCTATATAAAGAAACTACAGGCTGAGGCACTGACAAAATGGCTGAACAAAAAAAAAACAAGAAAAGATACCTTTCAAAAAGACGAAATAAATATCCTCATTTAATTCAGATGTGTATTTATAATTTTTTTTGTTTGTTACCTGCCCTCATAAAAAAATAAAAAATAAAATCCAGTGATCATAAAGTCAGTTTCCACAAAAATATTAAGCAGCAGAACTGTTTTTTTTTAATCAACATTGATAATAATGAGAATATTAAAATAAAGAAAAGTGTACAATAAAGTACAATCAAAACCTTATAGTATTATCACAATGCACTTGAATAAAGTTAATGGTGTAATCTGCCGGTTGTCCTGTAGGTGACCTCATAACTCTCTTCTTACGATACACTTAGAGCTTTACGATTACTCCAGAGCACTCGTAGATCTACGATCATTTTCAAGTGCTACTTAAGTTACGATGCTTTTGGGAAACAGACCTTAATATTAAGATCACTCGTACGATCGTTTTTACGATCAATTTAGGCTTACGATGCTTTTGGGAAACGCAGCCCACTACAGTTGCTGAACGTCATTGACAAATCTTTTCTTGATAAATGTATGGATAACACAAGTTATGGTGTTGTCACAATTAATCAAAATAACCAACTTTAACGTTGCTAAATGGCATCTATAAAATTATGATTTTCTCTTCTATTTAAATGCACATTTCTTTTTACAGTTTTTCTCTATTTTTCCAACAAAAAATAGCTTCAAATAGGTTTCTTTCTTGAATAATTCACCGTTTTTGAACAGTTGAATGATTCTAGAATCCATTACGTTGCCAACTATACTGGCAGTTTTATAATTTCATAGGCCTGGAATAATAAAAACCCTCTATGGAATGCATTCTACCAATGAAATATTTGAGTAGTAACCTATGATAGTAGCATAAATAATATGATTTCAGTATTTATTTTAAGTGTTTATTGTAGTTAAATTGTATTTAAGTATAAATAAAAATTATATCAATTGTCTTATTTTCTAAAAATGTATAAGTTAATACATTTACAGAAAGGGCAATATAGAGTTAGCTCTTCCATGAAAGTGATGATGAGTTAGCCATTTGGATCTACTTATTTTTGGTTTGCATGACTTCCAAGTATATAAATCTATCAATTTCAAAAAGAAATGTGCATTTAAATAGAAGAGAAAATCATAATTTTATAGATGCCATTTAGCAACCTTAAAGTTGGATATTTTGATTAATTGTGACAACACCATAACTTGTTATCCATACATTTATCAAGAAAAGATTTGTCAATGACGTTCAGCAGCTGTAGTGGTTATTTTGATCTTCCTCCACTCTTTGAACAAAACAAACATTATTAACATTATATACTATTATTATATATATCGTTATTAACAAAACGAATAAGCAAATTACATACACCCGCATACCATGAATTTCCATCATTACCGGTATTACCATTTTTCATGAAAACTCAACTACAAAAAAATTGTAGGCCTACAAAAAAAAAAACTACATATATTAAACTTTTATTTAAAAAAAAACGGATGACACAAAATACTCACAAAATCTTAATAAATAAAAAATCTTTGGAAATTCCTCTTTAAAAACGAATGCTCAGTTTGTGGTTCACTATTATTTGATTGAAAACAACAACAATAAAACAAAGACAAACTCTTACATTAAAAAAATCAATATTTTTTATTAACAAAAGTTATCTTGCGCTTGCCTCCGCTATGGTCCTGTCAGTCATCTCCTTGCTTCGCGGCTCTGATTACAGTTACAGTAAAATTTAAAATCACCATCATCGCTACCCACCCTCTGCCCATATGTATTAGGCCTACAGTATTTGCAATGACCATCCCTTGTCCAAAACCGAGCGTATTGTAAAGAAAAGTTATGACTGCTGCGTATAACACTTGTCTGAACATTGCATGACCCGCTCTTCGCTGTCTTGCGCAGCTTCACCACACATATTTAGCCTACTCCACACAGCTAAATAAATCAGGCTGGGTGCAGATTCATATTTGATATTTCTGATATAACTTTTTCTGTGAAACGCGTTAAGTTGCACAGAAGAAAGCCCATGCCCTGTACAGTTTAAGAAGACTATTATTTTGTTACACAGAACTGGGGAAGGGCTGATGACGTCACATGCTCAGATTTGCTTGACCAATCAGCGGAAAGGGGTGTCTCATGACCGCCCACATGTGGAAAACGAATTTTGAAGTCATTTATCCGTTTTAAACCCATGAAACGAAAAACGAAAAATCAAGCCGAAATCTCGTTTTTTCGTTTTTTTTTTTTTTAAACGAAAAAACGAATAAAGGAGCCATTTTCTCATTTCTGCTTATTTCATTTCAAATAGGAAATCAAACTATCAAAACGTACACGGACCAGATTGGTCAGCTGAAGATCAAACTATTCCATTAACAGTTCTTCCTCAATTTTGCACAGCAGAATAATAGTCCTGCGCTTCTACAGCTGTACGGATTCTTAACGCGTTTATTTCATACGCGATTTATTCCAAAGTGATAATGCATTTAATGTCAAATAATCAAAATGTTGACTTTTTAAAGTAGGCGCATTCAGTATTCGCTGTATTTTAGTTCATGTTTCCGGTGTGCGCCAGCAACCTGTTCAAGGAGGCCGAGACGCGCTAAAGCAGCGCATCATGTATTTTTTTTTTCTTTAAAGGCATGACATTTTGTAGTAATTTTAAATGTACACAAATAAAATAAACATTTTACTATTTTCAAAGAAGAAACAATTCAAGTGATGTCCGGGCACCTCACGCTCACATAATAGGCTATCAGTTCTGGCATTGCTGACTTGACGTCGCAGCCTGTTCATTAGCAAAATAAAACCAAACATATAAAAAGTTATTCTGCTTAATTTAATTTGTCTGTTGTAGGTCTACAATATTAAGGCTGTGCCAGTCAGTACTTGCCGTTATTCCAAACTCATATTTCTTTACATAAATACAATAGCATCCAAATGTTATTGCAAATATGTAAACTTTGGACCGAATGAAAGATGCACGAGCCCCACATCCATACAGTTTCATTTCATATAAATTAATTTAGGCTTGGCGTCTAAAATAAACGTTGTTTGTAATAAATGGCACAATATAGGCTGGCTAGACTATTTTTATATAGGCTTCTATATATATTTTTATTATATGGCTACTTATATTTTTAATTCTTGTTGTTTTCTGAATACCATTCATTTAAGGATTTGTCATTTAGTGAGGGGAAGTAACATACGCATAGCCTAGTGTTTATAATGTTAATGTTGTATTTTATTTACCAGTGTTTTACACTTCTGAATATATTATAGGCTAATAATAAAATGCAGTTTTTACAACAATGCAATGTTCGCATGTTTCTCTCTCAACATGACCCGATGTCGTGTGAATTACACTTGGTGCGACTTTTCTGGCAAATACGGTCAATTATAAAATGTGTTGTATTATTACAAAATGCATAGGATAGGCTATCGGCTATATATTGTGTTCATTACCCCCACCCACATAAACGTTGGGCTTAATCACTGTTATAGCCTAATTTGGGGGGTCATTGGACATTTATTTTGGTGTAGACAAATTCACAAATACTCCATATGAAATAAACTCAAGTAGCTAATAACTGTTGCGTATTTCCTGAACACTACTGGTCGCAAACCGAGATGGCACATTTGATGAGTGATGGTTGTTTGATGAGAAAAATGAGAAATGTAGTTGCAATAAACGCGTTAAGAATCCGTACAGCTGTAGAAGCCCAGGACTATTATTCTGCTGTGCGGAACTGAGGAAGAACTTTTGACGGAATAGTTTGATCTTCGGCTGACCAATCAACCAAAAGGGGCGTATAATTCATGTTCTGAACTTGTTTTTGCAATAAATACACTAGAGAGGAAAGGGTTAAATGAAATGCTAGAGGACTGGCCATTTAAACATTAGCATAACAAACGCAGTGCTCATCTTTTATCTCCTGTTGTTCAGATCTGATCGGACAAATCCAAAAAACCGCAGCATACATGTCAGTGTAAGGGTCCACTCTTCAAAATGCATCCCAATTTTTAATCCAAAACAACGAAAAGATTGGGGAAGAAAACAAAGACCCTTATTTGTTTACAGGAGCGTTTCGAGTTAGAGTATTCGATTATGTTCATTTTTTATGAAATGTTTATTCTTATCCGTTTTCCTACGTTCAAAAGCCATATCTCCCCCGTAGTTTAGACTTCCAAAATGTAATCGTACCTCGATTTTTGACTGGATAAAGCCAGCAAATGCATATTCTGTAATGTTTTGATGGATGGCGGTATTAACTAACTGAAACACGATTGCAGTGTTTGACAGTTTGCAAACAGAGTTGTCAAATACATGTGCGCAATCATCCCATTCACCTGTGTACTCTCGTGCCTTGCTTCGCTACACAGTTCTTATCAACGAACAGATTTTCTCCAAAGCTTTTATCTGAATATCTGTATCATGGATCGTCGACTACAGAAGAGTTTTCGTGGTGTTGAGTGTTTTGGAGGAGGTTATGAGGAGCAGTGGCACGGTTTCGAGTGTCGATTCGTTACAAGAGATATTTGTTCATGGACTCAATCCCATTTAGGACTTGAATTTGTATATCATGTATTTGCAGTTTTTTTCATGTTAGCTCATTATAATGCTAGCATAAAATGACAGTGGAGATGACTAGCAAGACACAAGGCTACATGAGTAGGGGAAAGGGTTAAAATATATATGTATATGTGTGTATAATATATATATATATATATATATATAAATATATATATATATATATATATATATATATATATATATATATATATATATATATATATATATATATATATATATATATATATATATATGTGTGTGTGTGTGTGTGTTGGTGTGTGTGTGTGTGTGTGTGTGTATGTATATAACAATAATGGAACGAAAGGATTACAAGACATCAGATGAAGATATGTGGAGAAAAAAAGTATAATTCTTACAAAGCATTTTTAATTAGCAGCATTATAAGCATAAGGTATTTGGCAAACATGCATTTATAATTGTAATATGAAGGAATATTGATGCTGCTAATTGTTGTATGTCTCTATTTGACGCAAACTAAAATCCTATTTTGCTTTTTGATGTTTTTTTTCTTCTTTTTTTTTCTGTGCTGTAAAATAGGCCTTCAACTGTAACAGATGAGGACTTGAGTCCGGTCCTGAGCGATGAAAGAGACCACGGCAGTCATCGTCATCTAAATCTTCATCTGAATCTACTTCAGCAACGAGGTAGAGGTGCAGCACGTATACCTGGGCCACAGTTGGTGACAACTGCATCATACAACGCACTGCAGTTATTTCAGCCGTTCTTTTCAATGTCTGTGCTGCAGACCATCGTTCAGCACACAAATGTCTATGGGGCCAAAAAGTGGACCTGTCCGATGCCCTCATTGGATACTACAATGTGCTCCACAAGACACGGAAGTGGTACCGAACCTTCTTTTACCACTTTGTGGATATTGCTGTTGTCAATGCCTTCATTTTGCATCAGCATCTGGCCAGAGCAAATAAGGAAAAACCCCTGACCCAGAAAGCATTCAGGGAAACGCTTGTTCTGGAACTTGCAGGATTGGAGTCAAGAACAGCTGCTCCTCAGGCTTCAAATGTTGCTTCCCACAACCCGAAGCACATTACAGAAGACAGCACTGCTGGATGGAGAAATTTGCAAGCTCTGCCAAAAGAAGTCGCCAGTCATGTGTGCCACATGTGATGTGCCACTGTGCTTTCTGCCTAAACGGGACTGCTACAATGACTGGCATGAGCAGGGTGGGAAATATTAATCCTGTTTATAATCTTCATAATGTTTTTATTTACATGTTCAAAGCATTCGATTCTAATAGTTGTTCCAGAAATGTTTCCAGGTTTAGGTGGATTTGCAGTTCCGCGGAGGGAGATGAAGGCAGAGAAGCCATCGCTGGTGTGAGAGAATAACGGTTTGGGATGCACTGACACTTACATGACCAATACGTTTGGACTTTGTGTTTGTTCTGCTTGTTTGCTCTCTCTCTCCCTCTGTTGCAGAGGGTGTCGGCGCAGTTGGACAAATATGACAGGCTGGTGTCAGGCAGTACAAGGTAAGTACTCTCACACACATGCAAACAGTGTTGCAAAGTATTTTTCATCCTAATATAACAGTTCACTGTCATAGTGAATTCCCTTGCTATCACAGTAAGAACAAAATTTCTACAGTTGAAATGGAAGATTCTCTCTCTTTCTCTCTCTCCCCCCTTCTTATTTGCAGTGGGTGTCTTCGGAGTTGGCACAGTTGGAGCAAATGTCACAGGCTGGCATCAGGCAGTACTAGGTAAGCATCACACATACATACACGCATGCATAGATATTAATACAAATTAGATTTTTTTTTCCCCTTCTGCTTACAGTTTATCTCTTCTGTTTTTCAGTGGCTTTGGTTTCCAGTTGTTTACAGACCAAATACAAGCTTACAGAAACTACATTTTTGGGTGTCATCCTCAAATTTGAATCAACATGGTCAGACATTTAGTTTTATATTTATGGTATTTTAAGGCCCTTAACATTAGAGTCTCATCCATTTTTCCCTAAGTGAATCTCAAAGAAATCGTTAGTCACTTTCATGTATATTTTACCTGGTTTTACTGTTCCTATACTACTTTGAGTTATGACTCTTAGGTAACACCATTTCAAGTGTCTTTTTATTTATGAATATAGACCATAGGGTTTAAGAGCTACAGAAATGTGTATTTTGGTCATTTTCAGAAAATTCTCAAAAATAGGGGCGCAAGTTAAGATATAAAATTCCAATACCCGTTACCCTTAGTTCCTGCAGCCCTGGAGAAACTCAGAGAAGCCACAAACTACACCAAGTTGGACCTTCTGAGTGCATACAACTTAATGAGAATCCGTGAGGGTGATGAATGGAAGACCGCCTTCCTAACCACAGGGGCCATTACGAATATCAAGTGTTTATACCCTCATGTTTGCCGTGACCCCAATCCCCAATTAAACACACCTGAACCAGCTAATCAGTGACACTGAAAGCCTTGAAAAGCCTTCTGCAAACATCTAGATTGAATATCAGCCTCACCTCTGGTTACCTTCTCCAATCGAATGGCCAGGTAGAAAGATTAAACCAGGAGTTTGGCAGGTACTTGCATTCTTACTATAGTCGTGAGCAGAACTGATGGGTAGAATTTCTACCATGGGCTGAGTACACTCAGAATTCTCTGACACATTCATCTACCGGATTAACCACATGCCAGTGTGTACTAGGATATCAACCTCCTCTGTTTACATGGTCTAGCAAGCCCTCCTCCGTACCTTCTGTTGTCGACTTGATCCGTCATAGTGAGAGGGTGTGGGACAGCACTCATGTACATCTCCAAAGACCTGTAAGGAATCAAGAGATTCAGGCCAACAGACGTCGTCCCCCATATCAGCCAGGACAACGGGTCTGGCTATCCACTAGGGACCTTAAAGGTCCCGTTTTTCCAGTTTTTTTTTAAGCTTTGATTGTGTTTACAGTGTGCAATATAACATGTGTTCATGTTTCGCGTGTAAAAAAAAAACAGTATTTTTCACACAATTTACTTATCTGTATACCGCTGTTTTCACTGTCCTAAAAACGCCTCAATGATTTCCTTATTCTATGAAGTCCCTCCTTTAGAAATACATAACGAGTTCTGATTGTGCTAGCGGTTCCCGTGTTGTGATTCGACAGCAGCTTAGGGCACGTTGCCCGGGAAGGTCACGCCTCTTACCATAACGGGGAGATGCATACGCTCAAAGTACAGCGTCCCTGAAGGCCAAACAAAGGTGATTTGACTCCGGGATGAAAATAACAGCGTCTGGACGACATGGCGACAGTGGGTGGAGGTTAGCCAACAAACTGTTCTACTGACGTCATTAAAGCAGGGAGTACAGGGATGTAGTCCAAACCGGCCGTTCGCTGTAGGCTTTGAAAGGGAACTTCTGTTAAATAAAATATCTCGCTTGGCATTGAACTTTGAGCTTTATAACTTTACAGGTATTATTTATGCTCTAACAGCAACATTACACACTAACTAAAGTTTGAAAACTGGGATCACGAAGAACAGGACCTTTAAAATGCGGTTACCGAGCAGGAAGCTCAGCCCAAGGTACATAGGTCCATTAAAAATCTTAATCTGAGGTCACGTATCAAGTAGAGCTGCCTGTCAACTATCGTATTTCTCCTTCCATGTCTCGCTCCTCAAAGCGGTCCACCCGTCTGCTGACCCCAATGCAGAGAATCAAGAACCACCACCCCCGCTGGACATTGATAGATCACCAGCATATAAGATGACAACTACTGGACTCCAGGCGTAGAGGGGGTCAGCTCCAATACCGAGATAATCCAGCTGCAGCCCCGCAGCACACCAGTTTCAGAACACCATCCACAGAACCGGAAGTGAGCGGCGCTACCCATACACGTTGTTTTCATATGGATTTTAAAGTTACTTTTCATGCAAGAGAAACATGCATAGTTGCCAAGTCCGCGTATAACACGCGACTTTGGGCTTCTTTTTTTGGCAAGTCGCGTTAAAAAATCACGAGTCGCGGGTTGCGGTTTTTTGGGCTTATTTTAAAAAATGTGGTTGCTTGTTAGGAAAATATAATAAGCAACTTCGTTTCTTTACATTTATGGTCGCTTTTTTGTCCAATACATTGACTGACACTGTCTTCTCACAACAGGCATTCAGTGCAACGATACAAGTGCTGTAGTAATCGGTCCTTTTATATCCCGCCTCCTTCTCCCCTTCATTGAAGAAAAATCGCGTTCAACGTGCAGGCATGTGACGTTATAAATGCACGTAATGAAAGTTAGTAGACTTAAATAGACATTTTTACAAACAATAGCACAAGCAGAGATGGAGAGGAAAGAGGGAGGAGAGGCACCTAATTTAATTAAAAAAATATTTTTGTAATGTATTTAAAATTACAGGCTATTATAAAAAAACAAGTCTACTAATAATAACAGTAGGTATGGTTCGAATTTATTTTATTTTAAATATGTGGCTATATTGCAGCGCTGTAGTGCTTGTCCCAATGTGCACACTATCCATCCTAAATAGTGTGACATTAGTAATTTTCAGTACTATCTAGGGCAGATAGTGTGCACAATGAGATGCAGGGCTTGTCTTTTTCACGGTTTGCAGTGTGTGTGTTGTTCACTATTTACTGCCCCTAATATGTGTGCACTAACTCCGACTATGGGTTACCATAATTGGCCTCCATGTCACTCTTTACTCTTCAAACCTCTTCTGTTCACAGCTGATCGGAGGATATTGTGTGTCCTTTATTGCAATTTGATGATTTTTGGAAAATCACATCTGTTTTTGCTTTTCAAACTCTGAGAGGTTTCAGTTTAATATGTTGCAGGCTCATTTATTGATAAAAAAATTATTTATTATAAATAATATTGATGATAATAAATTATATAATAATATTGGGCTTGTTTTGGGCTTGTTTTTGAAGCTGCGGTTGCTTATTTGTCTCGCGAGAGTTGGCAACACTGGAAACATGCATTTAAGCCAGTAAGATGTGAACAGAAGCGTGAAGGAGAATATGTTGAGTTGTGTGTGATATTTCTGTCATGATACATGTGGTGGTTAACGAATATTGAATCTGTTCACGTCTTTCACGTTTTATCATTAAAGCTTTTTTTGCATTTGTCAAAAGATATTATTTGTCTTAATATTAAATAATTATTCATTAATAAAATGTATGCATTTAGTATTCAGGGATGAAAACACTTTCATCTTTTCAAGTATTTCTGCAGAAATGCCATGGTATGGGCTTAAGAGGCACAAGTCTTTGTGTTTTCAGTTTTTTTGCATGTTTTTATTTTGTATTATGTGCCATTCAAATTCGTTTTAAACCTATTATTTTAGAAATATTTTATATATGTCCTATTTGTTTTCTTTCAGAGAAACACGTTTCACTTTAAGGCCTTGTATTAAATGGTTATTTTTATTTGACATTTGAAAAATAGAAATGTCACATTCTCTGTTTATTATTTTCAATCAAAATAATACGATTGAATATAGAGTCAAATGGGAAACACTTTATAACATGTTACAAATTTAAAAAATAAAAAAGTTCCTAATATATTTTTAAAATAAAAATATAAAGTTGTAGTATTGTTAAAGTAAACAATAAACATTAAATATCATAGGCTATTTTCTGTCAGTATTATTTGGAACAACATGAATGTGAACAAAATAATACTAATATATCTATAGTCAAATTAGAAACACTTTACAACATCTTATAAATTTATTAATATTTTTTAAATAAAAACTGTGTATAGTTTTAGCCTGTTTCCATGAAGTATAAACTACTGTCTTTGTATTCATTGATTTAAGCATGATCAATAGGCTATGTTTTAAAATGTTGATCATTGTACATCATGACATGCATATTATATGAACAGAAAAATGACTTTATTTAAAAGTATTGTTGTTAAATATTGTAGACATCGATCCGATCAAAATCCATGTGAAAACAGCTTATATTTAACAAAAGAAAATTACATATATGGATAGCGCAACTATGACTGTTTAAGCCCCGCCCCTCACTTCCGGTTCTGTGGATGGTGTTCTGAAACTGGTGTTCTGAAACTGGTGTGCTGTGGGGCTGCAGCTGGATACTATTGCCAATACCTGGTGGACTGGGAGGGCTACGGGCCAGAGGAGAGATCTTGTGTAGCTACCCACGACATCTTGGTTCCCACATTCAGAGGAATTTCATCTTGGATGCCCAAGACATGGAGGAAATTCTTCTGACCAAAGAAAGGTTTTTGTAACTTTATAAACTGTATGATGAGATCCAAGCTAAAATCCCCACACAACAAGATCATGGATCATGGTAGCACAACCAGCAAAGTCCCAAAAAACAGGAACTGATTAGAGTGGTGTGAGTCCTGTGTGGAACATGCCCAGACCGATGCCCGCTTTGGAGATTCAAGCAACAGACAGTGTGGTGCTATCAGTTTGACAGCAGTGCTGAAAAGTAAGATGAGGAATGTGCTGACATGGACAACACGGGACCTTGATGGTGTCTAGGTGGCAGAAACACACCTTTATGAATATTTAAGAAACCAGGGTAACATAAACGACCAGGAAGTCATGGGTAGAAGATACATTGCAGTCCATGCATTACTAAGGAGACTTGTGCTGGGTAATACTGTATTTTCCATAGAGTATGTAGAGTCTCTCACTGGATTAGTGCTGATTTGTCAATGTAAACGAGTATGATGAAGCCTTAAGCAGTGAAGTCAGGCCACCTGAGATAGTGCTGATGATCAAAATACTGATGACACCAATTACAGGGAGAGCAAAATTATCTATGCTTAAACAAAATACTGTAATGATAGAAGTTACAGGAAGAAAAAAAATTGAATATTCATGAAAAATTTTACACAAATTTAGATGCTCGGCCCATGAAATGTGAACTTTCAAAGGGTAAGTCCTCAAGCAATATACAGTTTCAGAAACTTGAATATTTTGCCAGTATTCCGAGAGTGTGTGAGTAATTCTCAGACCAGAAATATATTTAAAAAAAACAAGTTTTAAAGTGAGAATGTGTAAGCATTATACAATGAAATACCATAAAGATACCATAACATTTGTTTCAGTGAAATACAAAAAGGCTGTGCTGTGAAGTGTATGCAAGAAGGAAGATGGAACAGAAGGACATTGATGTTACTATTGCCTATTTTCATCAAGAAGTGAGTAGAGGTCCTGTGTTTGTGTGCGATGTCTGTCACGGGTGTCTGTCACGGTTTACTTTTCAGTAAACAAGTTACAGAATGCAGAACGGAACGCTATGAAGACAAAGGAGAACAAATTGCTGCTTTGGGGAGAAGCTGTATCACACTGAGGATCTTTGTGATGAAAAATGTGATATTTCTGGTTATTCTCCAGGGTGCAAATTGTGGATTTGTCCAACATGTTATCGAAAAAACCTTTGAGGAAAATTGCCTGAAGAGTCCCTCATCGCTGCAGTCAGACTGGAATCTGACCATGGATGGGAAAGGGACATCTAGGTGCTTGTGTTCCTGTACTGGCTGGCCCATGCAGCATCATACAGGGTGATGTCACAGACCTTCGCTATCCCCAAGACCTCTGTGCATGACATTGTGCACAGAGTGAGCAAGGCCATCATGGGAATTTTTAGGAGGGTGATTTGTTCTCCAACCGAAGATGACCTGGAGGCTCTGTTACTACAACAGGAAGTTATTTTATTCCATCCAACTCCAGGCCATCACTGATCACCAGGGGAAAATCCTTGATGTCTTTGTGGGATATCTTGGGTCTGTGCATGATGTCAGGGTGCTGAGGAACATCCCTGCAAATGCTGGCAGACTTTATCCACCTGTAGGCAAGTGCATCCTTGGGGATGGTGGCTATCCTTGCCTGAGTGCACCCGTCTGCCTCATCACCCCATACTGTGCAGAACTCCCGTGCTCGAAACATAGTAGAGCAAGCCTTTGGCAAGATGAAGACACGCTGCCGCTCCATTTTCTTCAAGGCCTTAGAGGTGAGCCATGCCTTCGTGCCTGAAGTGGTCACGTGCTGCGCTGTGCTTCACAATCTCGCTCTTCTCAATGGGGACATCATTGAGGCAGATGCACACTGTCACAATACCTAAATGCACAAGGATTTTATAAGCAAAATATATGTCAGAGTTGGATCAAATTGTGTCTGTTTCCATTGCTTTGCGAAAAGGGTCGGACAAGAGGTTGTTGAAAAAAGTAACAACACATATGCTCACAAAACCAGACTCATTAGCGAAAATATTGAATTATGAATTTAATTAAGTTTTTGGGACCAGTCCATGAAAGCAGATCTGCAGCTCTCAGATGGCCTAAAATTATCAACACCAACCTAAAGCAAGAAGGGAAAAATTTCAATGTTGATAAGCTTGACTGGTCTGAAAAATGTGGACTGATTAGAAGAAACCCAGTCACATTGCTGCAAGGATGTTCGATTATAGCAGGGCTCCAGACTAACCTTTTTCACTAGGAGCACAGTGGCCCCCAACTGAAATTTTAGGGGCACAACCAGAAATTTTAGGGGCGCACACCGTAAATCAACATGCTAACCAAATCTACTAATTTCCACTGTATTACTAATAGGGATGGGTATCGTTAAGGTTTTAACGGTATTACTACTCTTACCGATACTGCTTATCGATCCGGTACTTTAACAGTATTCTTACCGGTTCTTTTTATTATACTTTATTTTTATTTTTTTATGGAAAAAAAAAACATAATTAAGAACATAATTAACATGGCTTTATAATCTGAAAAGTAAAATATCTATAGCAAAAGAAACCGCAAAGTTTGAACAAAAATATAAAACATCTATTTGTAAATGGACCAGAGTGCAGGCATTCAGAAGGTCTGCTAACATTAATATTACAGTAAAGAACAAACCTACAAAGAAATCTAATAAAGTAATGAAATGTAAAATAACGTTGCATAGTTTTCACTGTATAAATTGATAGATTAATGCTTATAAAAGCTAAAGTTATTAATTCAAGAGATGTGAATATTTTCTATTTGCCTTTTGTTCGATTCGAATTAATGGCTCAATCATCAGCAGGTTTATTAGACGCTGCCCCTTTAAGACCGATCGAATGTAGAACTAATAATATCATATTCTCCTATTTCTCCAAACTATTTACGCCCATTTAAGATATAAACTGTTAAAATAACTACTCTCCAATCCGGTCATTTTGACACCGGCTATTTTTTGTTTATTTGATGGTTTAGACGCGCACACGAAGCCTAAAATATTAAGTGCAAGTTGGTCCATTTCGCAGCACACACGCCGCCTTGAAGTTGGAAACAGCGTCTCTTACGTGGATTATTGTGCATTTAATAGCTCTTTATTATCAAACACATCCCGCAGTTTAGCAACAGTAGAGACTGCAGTTTACAACAATCACTGATCTGACGTTAAGTTTAGGTTTAAGGAGAAATGACAGCGCAAGGCTGTGAAGGGAAGGATGTCGCGCTCGACTGAACACGGCTATAGGAATAGTTTTACCTCATATCATTTTATAATTCTTGGAAGCCAAAATCAAAAATAAAATTAGATTAATATCACAGCACATCCCTAAAGTTTAAGCAGACTAAACTTTAGTTTAGTTATTGGCCATCGTCACTCATTAAGCTGACTGTGGTGTTGTGTTCGCCGAAGCTCCACGTGAGAGAGCTCGCTTTCTCTCTCTTCTGGATTGCGAATAGCAAAAATGCATCACGGACAAATGGTTTAATATTATCTCATATAGAAACGGCTGGCAAAGATAGAATTTGCCAGACATAAAGTCTATCAATTATAATTAGTAAGTGTATTTTCTTAATTTCTCCAGTACCGACAGCAGGCAAATTTACTGGTCGCACATGTGTGACTGGATTTAAAATTCAGTCGCACACTCTCAAATTTTAGTCGCAAAATGCGACCATTTAGTCGCACTCTGGAGCCCTGTATAGATTGCATTATTTTTTGAAAGACTTCGCCCGCTCAACCTATTGGAAAGATAAAAGGCTTTTATCTCATATCCATTGTCTGTTTTGGGTTGAAAATGCTCCAAAATTAAATGAAGACAATGATGCTTTGGTTGCTGCTTTCATAGATCATTACATCACTTGTGAGACACCAGGAAAGGATGACATGGAAACTGTATGAGACTGTCAACAGCGTTCAAATGCACAGTGTCAGACTTAAATTTTATACCACACATTTATAACAAGAGTAATTCAAGATGATTTGAAAGGCAATGAAGGAAATGAGGCCGCAATTGCAATTTTGAAGAAAATCTGCATTAACAAATTCTGGTCAATTTTGATTCAACTGACGCATAAAAAATTATCCAAAAAGAAAAGTGTTGTCTTAAAATTAAATCCAAGTTGTTTGGGTAAACCAATATAACAAACAATTATTGTGTGCATGGCAAGGCAACATGGATATCCAGTAAGTCACAGACGCTTGTTTTATATTATTAGTTGCATCACAAAAGCAGAACAAGAAATTGGACTGTTGTTGCAACATTCACAAAATTAAGCTATGAATGGAAATCTTGAAGCAAGATCAGCGTTAAAAATCTTAAGGAAGTGTATATATATACGCAGTGTATTGACTAACAGGTATGCACTTCAAGCTAAAAGTACAATTTATTCCAATTGGAACAGACCCTATGAGGGTGAGTTTGCCCCTTTGCGTTTTCTCCAAAACAAAGATGTCCATTCTGGTGTCATGAATGTATAAAACTAATGAAGAATAACGTGCGTCTTAAATGATTGACACGCTTATTCCAGATCTTGTAGTGAACCCTCGGACTGCATTCATAATTGATACCAGTAATGCTACAATGTCTAGAGATAAAGCATTGTGTTTACTTAGATTATTAAACTCTAAACAATCTGCAATATTTTACAAAAGGTGTCTACAAAAACTGCATGGAGAAAACCTGAACATTTTTGATTGTTGGTTACCGGCGGAGCAGGCACAGCAAAAAGCCATTTAATCAAAGCAATATTCTATGAATCTTCTAGGCTCTTATCTCAGCTGTCTGAAAACCCTGATGATAGGAGTAGCTGCATAGAACATTGGTTCTGCAACCATCCACAACACATTTTCAATTGGTGCCAATGTCAAACTGCCATATCAAACCCTAATTGATAACAAAATCAATTCTCTGTGTTCCAAAATTTTGATCATGGATGAAATATCCATGGTTGACCATCACCTTTTGTCATTGATTGGATATCTCAAACATTTTGACATTGACGAGCGCTTTTGCACCACTGACTGAGACTGATCAGGCTAAATACATTAGAGTTTTGCCTTAGGTGGACTGCGCGGGCCATTGGTCTGGGCTGACGGAAGGATATAGGCTACGAAATTGTACTATATTTAGTCTTCATATATATTTACGTAGCAACGGGCCGGCCCACATTGTCCAGCGGCCCACCGGGAAAACGCCTGGTGTGCCAGATGGCCAGTCCGCCCCTGATTGGGGCATTAATGGAAGTCCATGGATACAGTCAACATGTGCAATACCCTGCAACTGAAAAAGGTAAATTTATCAACCATGTCTACAACAAAAATGCCAAATATTTGATATTTTTCCAATTTAAAACTTGACTCTTGTCTAGTTACATCGTGTCCTAAGACCGACGGAAAATGAAAAGATTTTCTAGGCCGATATGGTTAGAAATGCTTTGAGCAAACACGCCATTTCTTGATTGAACATGGATCTCAAAACACCGGTAGAATTAGAGCAGCCAACCATTGATTATTTCGTTCCTTGTTTTTCGTTGGTATTCTGTGCAACATGGTAGAATAAACCTTCGACTTACTATCACAGCCCTTACAACGCACAGAACCATGGCTAATCGCACGTAAATCCACTACCTAATCTGCCGGCTGCAACTACACAAACTTAGTGCCGGTCACATCAAGTGACATAGCTGGGGGCTATTTTCAGGGGCTGCGTAATATCATTGCGCCTGCTGCACCCATGGTATGGCAGCAAAGTTCTGAGATTATTGAGCCTATAAAAATTAGTCCGTGTGTCGGTTTCATTTGTGCAAACGTACTACTGCGTTATCAAGGAATGTCTTCTCATGTAAGGTACTATATCTGATTTATGCAAACTGTGAAATTTGTATCTCTACATTGTCTGTTCTGTTTTTATCCATACCATGTGACACCTGTCTTGAGATTCAGAGGTCCACAGAATCCTGGCCATTTCTTACCAAGTTCTATCCCGTAATCATTGTGCACAATCCTACATCTCCCATAATTGCTCTTCTTTCTGGAGCTCCAAAGCCACATCCAGCCAGGGTTTTTGTACTTTTATTTTATGCATTACTTTTGTTCAATTTGTGTTTGATATTTCTTGACTTTTACACCATGTTTCTAGTTTTTAGCTGAAAGATTCTGTTTACAATCTAATTCATCCAAACAACACTGGATGCTTCCAAACAACATAAGAAGCATCCACATAATGTTGTTAACATAATGCGATTAAGTTAATAGGACTACATGAAAACCGCCAACATGTAGAAAAGCCCACATAAAAAGGCAAGCTGACTTACTTGCCCCTGTGTACATAAAAATCTATTCTATTGAAGTTTTAAACTCTTTTAAAGGCACTGAGTTTGGTTCGTTTGGATGATGTGAACGCTGTCTTCCGAACTCGGATGTGCACCAACACTGAAAAAAGTGCACAAGGCATGTCATTACTCTAAATAAGTTTTTATACTTGATCTAACTCAAAACATATTTAATTTTCTGTCTAGCCATCAGTGTTAAGTAAAAACGTTTGGTTGATTTAAATTAAAAGTAAGTCTTGTTAGTGTAAAGTAAATACATTTCTTTAAATTAAATTAAAAATATTGGTTCCCATTGTCACGTGACTTCTAACATCATCCGTGGTCGTGGATGAGGACGTTCAGCTTTCCGCCATCTTGTTACACCGCATGGATGAACTCGGTGTGGTGAAACGGGAATCAAGAAAATTGTTAAGTGATTTTAAACATAAGTTTGGGGGTATTATTAAGATTATACATGTATGATTATATAAAATATTATGTTGCACTGCTGTTTTACTAGTTTGACGGCTCTAACTTAGCTAGAAGGTTTACAAGTTTCCCTCATCACAATGTTGTCCAACACAATACGTTTAATAATTTTTTTTAACTCACTTCATTTAGTCAGTCGAGTGTTTGAGAGCTGACGTGGTTTCTTATCACAGAATGAGGCAGACGATGTTGTTATTCTAGAGTATACAGTGATTAGAGTCTATGTCAATCAGCACTGCTTTATTATTACGAAAATACCCGAGAAGGCTTGAATAACTCAAATGCACCATATCTTGATGCAGTCATGTTTATTTTCTTCATGTATTCTCAGTCAAAGCGTTCCTACCTTCCTTTTATTCAGCCGCTTCACGTTAGAGATTTCCCATAGGGATTTCCTGAAAACGAACGCTTACTTCTTCTAAGGCAAATGTGGAGTTTTTGCTCGAGGGCGCCCTCTGGCCTCCAGTATGAATTAAACTTTTTGGTTACAAATGGAAATAATACTTCTCACTAAATAAATAATTATTATAGTAGAAAAACGGTAATGAGAGAGTGTTTATCTACAGTTCATGCTCTATATGACAATCCATATGTTTTTCTTAAACATACAAGAGTTTTTTTCCCCAAAGTGGATGCATAAGAGGCTCAGACTTTAAGAAATTGATATCACAGAAAAAGCACAGATTTTTATAATAATAATTTTACAATAAATCCTTAGACCTTTCTAATGCTTTTTAGTCATAGGCTGACTGCATATTAACAGTTTTTGTCAAATAAGTTTTCTGTAAAATATAAATATTATTATTATTATTATTATTATTATTATTATTATTAGTAGTAGTAGTAGTAGTAGTAATAGTAGTATTATATTGTTATATTTATTCTTAAATACTCTTATTTTTAATAATGGAAATGTTATTGTAATAGTAATATTTCTAATTTGTTAAATATTTTTATTTAGCAATAATAATAATCATAATGATTATTATTAGTCATATTAATATATAAACACGTTATACACACACACACTTTTCATTTGTAAAAAAAAAAAAAAAGAAAACATCAATTTTAACCAGACTAATCACAATTAGATATTTCAATTTGTGCAGCCCTACTTTGTGTATTTGTACAACTAGTTCTCAGAGTAAAATCTTTTTTTTTTTTTTCAGAAGTCTATTTTCTGTTTCTCTTTCTTACAGATTAATGCTGATTTTTTTTGCGCATCACAACCTTACCTTGAGATTTATGGCCTTTTTGGACAGACAGAGCTCTCAGCTTCTCCAGGTTATACGGAGCAAAGGTGGAGTTCCCCGTGAAAAAGCTAAGGACACTATTATAAAGTTATGGATCAGGTATTGGTTGCATGTGAACAAAATTGCTTATGGCAATCAATTTAGTAGTGTTTTGGTCTAATAAAAACAATACATCTTTTACATTTTGCAGAGTCACAGACATCAGAAGGAGAGCCTGCTGAAGTGCCTGATCATGTACCTTGGTGAAGAGACGAGCTGTCTGATCAAAGAATACCAGGTAATGTAGACAGTGCAAAATACTGAAATATTCTCCAACCATGTTTGCCTTAAAGTTATATTTCACTACCAAATCAACACTTCCCCATGTTTTACTCGCCCTCAAGACATCCTAACTGAATATGGTTATATTCTTGAAGAACAATACAGGCAAAGTTATAATCCTACGTATCATTTTACTTCAAAGCAGTAGAATGGGAGTGAATTGTTGACTTTTTTATGCGTCAAATAGTACATCCATCGATCAAAGAATGGTCGACACGGCTCTGTGGTCTTAACAAAGGTCTTCTCTCAAACCTTGAGGGTGAGTAAAATGTGGGGAAATTGATTTGGTAGTGACATATCGCTTTAAAGTAGCTCAAGTAATTGTGTTATCATTTACACATCAGCCCGTGTGACTTTCTTCTACAGAACACAAAAGCATATTTTGAAGAATATTGTTAAGAGCCCCCCATTCACTTGCATTGGTTTTGTGTCCATACAATAATAGTGTATGGGGGCTGTGCTGTTTTGTTATCAACATTGTTCAAAATTCTGCAGAGGACAGTAATTCATACAGGTTTGAAATGACAAGAGGGCATGTAAATGATGACAGAATTTTGAATGTGAACTACTCCTTTAAAAAGGGGTTGGTTCACCCAAAAATGAATTTTATGCCCTGTTGAGTAGATTGATAAATGCCTCTGATTTGCCATTGTGGTACTGCACTCAACAAATATGTTTGTTATTGTCTACAATGGTCAACACATGGGGACAGTTCACCCAAAAACGAAAATTTTATGTTTTTCTGCTTACCCCCAGGCCATCCAAGATGTATGTGTGTTTGTTTCTTCAGTAGAACACAAATTAAATTTTTTTAACTCCAACAGTTGCTCTGTGTCAGTCGTATAATTGATGTCACTTGGGTACGTTTATAGTATGAGAGCTGTGAGAGTAAAAAACACACAGACAGAATCCAACTCGTGACGATACATTGATGTCTTCCTAATGAGGAATTGATGGCACTAACAAGGAATCTATGTATATCTATGATCGCGCCGGTATTTTGACCTTACTCGCCGGAAGTGATGGTGGTGGGAAGACGTGATTACATTCGTCTGATAAGAGGTAAATTAATACCATAAATACTGTTGGGTTTCTCGCAGAAACCGATTGTTTCGTGTTTTAAGACATCAATGTATCATCACGAGCTGCAGGGTTTTATATGGATTCGTATGTCTGTTTTTTTATTCTTATAGCTCTCATACAATAAACAGGCCCCATAGAGTGCCGAAGTAATGACGTCACTTTGTAGGCCAACCCGGAAGTTAGCGGCGCATGGGTTCCCTCCATCAAAAAGCCATTCATTTTCCCCATAGACTTTTGGAAAATCGCAAAAAATAATATCTGTGTTCAACAAAGAGTTATGACCCTTACACGTTTTGTCTACCAAGATAATCTTAACAAGTTAATCCAAAATGTATACATTTTGAAGCCCAAATAAAGCCGTCAGATATAAAATGCTAACGGTAGGCTATAAACGGACTACAGCACACCATGGTCGCGGATCAACGTCATCATCAAGCTTCTCAAACTTTATTTAAAAGCACGCTCGCTCATTATGATCTGCGCTGTGTATGAACACTTATCCACTTTTTCATGAGAAATATTGCCCATTCGCTTTTTCCAAAAATGTTAGAAACTAATTTTGTTTATGCGTGCCTCTCTGAGATTTATCTTTTGTTTATGTTTTTTCAGACAATATGATTATCACTGTGATAACATTAAATGACATGAAACACAACCCAGTCTCTTTTTGTTAAATGCAAGTTTATGTATGATCAATAATACAAAACGTATAATAAGCTACACATGAAATAAAGCAAACAATTCAGTCAAACATTCAAAGTCAGTGCTAGTCGGCTAACTTACAACGGTAACGTACAGTTATAGCCTAAAAATAAACAAGTAATGAAACTTCACTTTGCACTCAGCCTAAACGATTTGCCAGGGAACAAATTATAGATCCATGAGAGCAAATATGGGCCGTTAAATCTCCACAAGACTAATTATAGCTGGAGACGCCACAGAGACATCAGAGCCAGCAGCAGACGTCAGAAGGACTAGCCGAGGAAAGTCTACTCTCGCCGGCTAAACAAGCGCTGACCGCCGCTGACTCACTGGAGCTCACAACTACGAAAACACCAGATAAAATGTTTAAATAGGCACTCTTCTTATAAATAAACCACAGATTTGAGCTTTAAACAACTACATTATCGACTGAAAAAGTCTTAAAACTACGTTGCCACACATTAACAGTAGATTTTAACACAAAAAGACGTGTAAACACAGCCCATGTCAGCCATTTCTCAACGAGACGAACATGTGAAGAGAGTAAACTCCAAATGTTCAAGCATCCAACTTTGCGCGAATAGCGCGATTTATTCACGCCACATCAGTTCTTCATTCAAACGCGGGCTAGTGAGAGATTGCCTGTTTGTCACGATGACGTCTAAAGTCCCCGCCAAAGGATGTAGTCCCTTTTAGCAACTTGTTAGCAACCATCGTTTTTAAGACACAATAAAGTTTTAAAAAATCACAAGCAGGTTTTAACTAATGTGTTTTATGTCATAGATCAAAACGTGAAAATATTTAGAGGCTTTGTTAACCACAGACCTTATTTCAGGCGATTTAGCAAAAACCCATTCAAAAAACCCATAGACTTTAGGGCGAGGGAACCGGTAGGGCTAAAATGCTAACTCACTTCCGCGTTTGGCCTTTTTTTTTTTAATGCATTTGGCAGACGCTTTTATCCAAAGCGACTTACAGTGCCCTTATTACAATCCCCCTGGAACAACATGG
This sequence comes from Gobio gobio, assembly GCF_949357685.1. NCBI lineage: Eukaryota > Metazoa > Chordata > Actinopteri > Cypriniformes > Gobionidae > Gobio > Gobio gobio. The sequence goes on along the minus strand of NC_137101.1, from coordinate 39,309,193 downwards.
AGTAAAGTGCCTTGCTCAAGGACACACTGGTGGTGACTGCTGGGATCGAACCAGAAACCTTCTGCGTATCAATTCCATGGTTTAACCCACTGGACCACCATCTCACGACTGACACAGTCGTGAGATGCGACTGACACACTGACACAATTATACGACTGACACACTTTAACGGCTGAAGTTAAAAATCTTCATTTGTGTTCTACTGAAGAAACAAACACACCTACATCTGATGCCCTGGGGGGGTAAGCAGATAAACATCAAATCTTCGTTTTTGGGTGAGCTATCCCTTTAAGTATTTAAAAGCATTTACAAAGCCAAAGAGAGTGTAAAAGTACGTCTTCACCCAAAAATGACAATTTTGTCATCACTTACTCTTGTAATAAACCGTCCAAATTAAATTTGAACTCTGAATACAAATTAAGATATTTTAATGAAAGTTAGCAACAAACGCTTGGGCTCTACATTGACCTCCATAGTAGGAAAGCTAACTAATTTTTGTAATACATTTTCAGATGAAGGGGTGTTTTTTTTTCTTCTTCTTCCACAGTCCCTCAATTACTCTCTGTTCTTGTATGTTTTTAGGCTGACAAGAGGGAGGAAGCGGAGAGAGAATCTGAAAAGACCACCATGGCATTTTTTGTGATTCGTGTAAGTGATGCTCTTAGTCGTGCACTGGACATTTCCATTGTCATTGACGTTTTGGAAGTACTAAATTAGTTGTCCTCTGTTGCATGAGCCTGTGACATGATGTTTGGACTCATTTATACACTGAACTTAAAATATCCAGAGGGACTCAAATATACATTTTTATAATGTTTACATTGTTAGACAGTGTGTATTTGTGTACTGTACGTATTGTAAAAAATTGTATTATGACTAAATAAATTGCCAAAAGTGTGATGCTTGAAGTCATTCATCTTAGACAGATGATAAAATTACACATTCTGAAAGTAAATAAATTTCTTTATATTAAATTAATATTTTAAATTGTATTTGGTTGGATATTTGGTTAGATGTAAAGTAAATTAATTAAGTTAATCCAAAGAGAAAGCATTAAGACAAAGTATAATTTAAGATTTCATTAAACTTAAAAACTTTATTACTTTATCCAAGTAATAGATAGTTCATTCTTTTCAAAGTAAAAATTTTAAGTTGATAAAAAAGTAAATTAATTAGTTGTAACAAGTTGACTCAAATTTTTTACTTTGATCCAATGAAACACTTTTTTCAGTGAACGAACCGTACCCGAGTCCTCTTGAAAAGGGGGTCTGGGGTTCGGTTCATGTGGACTCCGGTACGGTTCGCTGCTGATGTGAATGCAATCGTACTAAATCGCGGAAGTGAACCACTATTAATGACGTATGATTTGACCACCTTGTGTACCGGGAGCGCCATCTTTGAATTTCCACGTTCAACGTCTCGAGGAGAAAAACAAACCGCTGGAACGATTATTGTATTAAATATTAGTTTAAAAATGAGTTAGTCTTAATTTGTTGTCTTTGTCAATCAGTTGTTGTAATTTCAGTTGGCCCTTTGTTAACACCATTAGGTGAGATGAAGGTTTGTTCTGTTCATTTTGAAAGAAATATTTTCTTTTTTCCCCCATTTATTGTGTTACAATATTAAAACATCAACTAAAGTACATGATATCTGAGAGTTACCTAAGAACATTGGTTACACATGTTTAATATTTAAAAGGAGGGTAGATAATTTAAGAATTTTGGAACTGTTGTCGGATTGTTCATAATAACCCTAACCCAGGAAAACATTTAACATGTTTTTTCATGTAGCTCCTTTATTGAACACTATTATTACATTATTGAAGACTTTACACTGTTGTGGGATGGATCAAATAAAAAAAATGTAACGTGTTTGACGGAGTTGACACAAATGAAGTTATGAAGTGAATAAATTGAAAATAATGTTTTCAGAAAAACCTGTTCCATTACATGGTTCATTAGCTGAGACATTTGTCTACAAATCTATCAGTTTATAATTAGCCTAATGTATAATTAAATAACTTACATCTAGAACACGTTTTGTCCCTTATCTCAAGAATCAGTAAAAAATATATTTAAGATGTATATCTGTTTAAAATGTCATCTGAACATGTTTATGAGGCCACCGATAGTGTGTGATTTTAGCATACGTGTGGTTTCAGTTGTTCCTACATTTAGTTAATTTAGAATACATTTTCTAATGAAAGTTATTGATGAATCATATTCATGAAAACATTCGTACATCGATTTCATGCGCAAATTTTTGCGTACACATGCTTAGTGAATAGCCGCGTTTCCACTGTCACTTTCGGGGCTTCCTCGGGGCCAGCGGCCAGGGTTTTTTGACCTGCAGAATACCTTGGTCCAAGGGCTTGAAGAGTGGTTCATTACTATAATAAACAAGGTAAATATGTCCGCTTGAAGAAATCTGACAAATCATATAGGCTATCACAATCGTGTATTTATTTTATCTGTCAGTACATCTCGTATTTTTATAAAGGACTATCTGATATCCATATTTAGTTCTGCATATATCAGAAAATAAAACACTATTTTCAGGAGCTTTCTCTGACTTAGATTAACTGTATTTGGACTGCCACTGGAGAGAGTGCTCAAAGCTCCTCAGGTCGTATATTTTTGGTGGAAAATTTGTAGAAATTATCATTCTTTTTAATTGTGATGTAAACACTCTGACTACAAATAAACAGAAACAGATGCGACTGAATAATATGTCTCCTTTTTCTTTTGAGAAGTAAAGGTGTAAATATCACTATTTCTGTGGGACTAATGTGCAGTCAATGTATTACTTATTATTGTAAAACTGTGGTAAAACATTGATGCTTGGGTTTTAAATCTTTAAGTAAACGACAATTTTTTTTATCATGTTAGTTTTGCGATCTCGCTAGTTTCAGTGACTTATTTCCGATTCATTCTCTGATAAAACTTCCATTTGTTGATGAAATTATGGGTTTGTGTGACGTGGGTTTTAGTGCGAATCTTCTCGCTCGACGGTGGAAATGCAGCATGCTTTTGGGCTTGAAAGCCCTGGCTCGCACTGGCCTGACAGTGGAAAAGCGACTAATGAGACCCAATGACCTTAAGCACACTGCCAACACTATGCAAGAGTGCCTCAGTGCATTTCTGGTGGCATGGAGAACCTCCCAGTTGCATTTTCCTTTAAACAATTTAAATTAATTTTGCACATATACATACTTTCTAATGCCATTTTAAATAGTCATGCGATTTAAAAGCCTTTTGCCATGCTCTGAACACTGCAATTTCTTTCCATGATTTTGTAAATTACTTAAAGTCTCTGTGAATATGTGGAACTCTTCTCACACTGAAGATATGTGAAGCCTCATGTGACTGTTAAGGTTTCCTTTAAATCTGAAACTCTTTTCACACTTAAGACACTTGTAAGGCCTCTCTCCAGAGTGAACTCTCATATGAGTCTGTAGGTTTCCTTTAAGTGTGAAACTCTTCTCACAATGAGGGCATGTAAAAGGCTTCTCTCCAGAGTGAATTCTTATGTGAACCTCAAGGATTGCTTTGCTTTTACAACTCTTTCCACAGTCATGGCACATGAAAGGCTTCTCTCCATTATGAAGTTTTACATGTCGCTTAAGGTGATTGCTGTCTGTGAAACTCTTTCCACACTGATGACATGTAAAACAGTTCTCTTTTGAGTGAATCTTCATATGGTAATTAAGTGTTTCTTTACGTCCAAAACTCTTTCCACACTGATCACATTTGAACGGCTTTTCTCCAGTGTGACTTCTCATGTGAGTCTTCAGATTTCCTTTTCTTGAGAAGTTCTTCCCACACAGTTTGCAGATATAAGAGCTCTCTCCAGTGTGAATTTTCATATGGGTATAAAGGGTTTCTTTACGTCTGAAACTAATACCACACTGAACACAGATGAACGGCTTTTCTCCAGTGTGAATTCTCATGTGAGTCTTCAGATTTCCATTTAGTGAGAAGCTCTTCCCACACATTTTGCAGGTGAAAGGATTCTCTCCAGTGTGACCCCTCCTGTGGGCATTAAGGGTTGCTTTATATGTGAAACATTTTCCACACTGGTCACATGTGAATGGCTTCTCTCCCGTGTGAATGTTCATGTGATTTTTAAGGCTAACTTTATGACAGAAACTCTTTCCGCAATGGTGGCATGTGTAAGGCCTTTCTCCAGTGTGAATTCTCATGTGAGTCTTAAGGTTTTTACTGAATCGGAAACCGTTTCCACACTGGTGGCACATGAAAGGCTTGTCTCCAGCGTGAGTCTTTACGTGATTCTTAAGATGTTTCTTGTCTGTGAAAGTCTTTCCACACTGATGACATATAAAACAGTTCTCTTTTGAGTGAAATCTCATATGGTAATTAAGCTTTTCTTTACATCTGAAACTCTTTCCACACTGATCACATACAAACGGCTTTTCTCCAGTGTGAATTCTCATGTGATTTTTAAGACTTTCTTTTCTTGTGAAACTCTTCCCACACAGTTTGCAGGTGAAAGGCTTTTCTCCAGTGTGTACTCTCTTGTGGACTTCAAGGTTTTGTTTTTGTGTTTGATTAGAACTGCTGGATTTGGTCTTCTGAGCTCTTTTTCGTGAGGTCACCTTTTCAGTCAGTGTGGATTTTTCTCTAGGCATGAACTCATGTTTCTCATATTGATTTTTCTCTTTCACTTCATCGAGTTCTTGACTCTCCTCTTTCAGCGGCATCAGGTCTAAGGTGAAAAGAGAAATACAAATTTATAACTGTGTCTTAAGTTCACCTGCCCATCCTGATAAACGATGACAAACAAATGTGGAAATTGCAGTGTATTAACATTGGGCAGAGGGAGAGAATGGGGCTCCTGCGGGCTCTGACAAAATATACTGATGTGTCAATAAAGGTAGAGAAAGGAGAAAGAGGGCTTCTGTGTTGAAACAGAGGAAGAGCTAACTGCTGCAGCAGGGAAGAAAGCAAATTAAGGAAAAGAAGAATAAAAGAGTTTCTGCAGGAGCTAGGGAGAGAAATCCCTACTGCAGAAATGATGTAATTTAAAGAGAGAAAAAGAGAAACACTTCTGTGGGAGCTGATGAAGAGCTCACTCCTGAGGTAGTAATGACATTTAAATATAGAAGAGGTAGTTTATACTTATAGGCATAGAATAATGCAGAGGTAAAAACAGGAGTAGCAGTAGGCAAACTAGTATGTTAACATGGAAGAGTATGGCTTACAGGCAACTTCTGAATTACATAGATCGTGCTGCTATCCAAATACAGAAGTAAACTTAAGCTGCAACCGATTGTCACCAAGAATAACCAGGTATGGACTGATAACAGTGTAGAGAAGCTTATGTCTTATTCATTCTGGAAAGGATGTGAATGAAATTAAAGATACAGTTTTAGCTCATATACAATGTTGACTGATTAAAATTATTAGAATTTTTCCTAAGAATAAGACATGGGTTATTAAGAATTTGAAAAGGTGTTTGAACGATAAAAACAAGCTTTTTGTAGTGGTGCTCTTTTTGCCTTTAGAGAGTGTAACTGTGCGTTCACACCGCCGCCGGCGAGAGCGTCAAAGTGGCCGGAAGTCATTCATTTTCAATGGGAGCCCAGCGGCGAGCTCCGGCGCGTCTTGAACGATTTGGGCGTCGAGGAGAGTTGAAATCAGGTCAACTTTATGGTAATGAGCTATGACAACCAATGGAAATATAGTAGTGCTCCGCTTGAGATGATTCTAGAGAACGCTGTCCTGTAAACTTTGGTTCCGGCCACATTAGTTCCCAAGCAAAATAGAGGAGAGGTTTATCACTGCTAGTGCAGTGGGTTTGATAAGAAGACGCGCAACATTATTTATACACCACACAAATGGCTTTTAATTGGTTTATTTCGTTAGCAAACATGTAACTATAATTGTTAAGTTCTTTCCATCGATCTGCTTTTTTTTTAACTTTCACATTTAAATAATTTCATGAGGTTATATTATACGGTTATACCCTACCTGTGGTCAGTCTGCACAAACGCCGATCAACATGATTGTTTGCTTTGCAGCCCCTTTAAATGCAGTTTTAAAAAATACCAAGCATTCGATCTACGTCAGAGCGGGGGCGCATCCACAAATCTTTCTACAGCGTTGATGGCAGGGCGGCCAGAGCGAAGTTGCCGCTGGCGGTGTGAACGCCGCTGAACGCACAGTTAAGAGTTGTCAGGGGTAAATTAAAGGACGCTGAATTAAATTATAAAAATAAAATTTCGAAACGGAATGTACGGTAAGTTTGGAATGGTCTAAATAAAATTATGGGTATGCATGATAAAACAGTAACCATCACTTACAATATCTGTTAATGATATGCATATTTTTTAAATTATATTTAATAAAGGTTAGCAGTCTTAAATGTGATATCTGCCAGACATCCTGTATTGCACCCCTATTTATTCAGAGTCAGAAGTGGTAGCATCCATTTGTATCCTCCAGTACTGAAGAACACCTTTGCTTTCATTCAAAGGGTAATTTTGTCACTCGGGAACAAGTCTCTCAAACGAAAATACAACCCCTGAAAAATCATCTGATGCATTAATCATTATTAAGTTGTGAAAATGGTAAATCACTACTGAAGAATATATTTTGTTTCCTTCTGGAGAACTGGCAGTTTCCTTAATGTTAAGTGGTTGCTTTAAGAATAGAGTTTAGTCTTTAAGAAAACTTAAAGACTGGCCATTTTTAAGTGAACTTGAAAACTTGTTCAGTACTTAACTTGTATGCTGTGTTCTCTAATTCTGCATTTCACCGCAATGTGAAAAAGCAAATAAAAACAAATAAATGTCCTAGTATGGTGCCAACAATCTGTTACCTGTCTTAGTATTAACAACATAGATTAGAAATTCAAGGCAATCAGTTTCCACACATTTTTCTGGTTATGCAAACAAGCAGACCTGTCAAGATAACCATTTTGTTTGAGTTGTGTGTACTAAGCTTAACTAAGATGGCTGAAATGATCAAATTGCGTTATCAATACTCACATTTTCTGGTACACAAGTTACCTATATAAAGTTGCAGTAAGCTTTAGCAACACACAAAAAAAAACTATTTTGCTTGACAAATTTTAGGTTTCTACATTTTCTAAGTAAAGTCAATGTATTACATTTTATAGTGTATATCAAAGCTCATTGAATAATGAACAAAGTTTACAAAGAGTTACTTTTTTTTGTCCACATTGTTTTTTTATTCTCATTTCCTTTTAAAAGTTAAAAGGAGTACATTTGTTTTTAAATTAGGCCGTCTGGAAGCAACATTGTGGTTTGACACAGTGTCTGCTTTTGATTATGAGAAGGGAAAAAATCCTATATAGACAACAAATGTAAAGTTGACCACTCACATTTTACAGTTTGCTTTATGAAAAAAATAATGTTATATATTGTTATATAATTAAATTATATATTTTTTTAATTTTGTATTCAATTAATGAGTTAGTTTTAGGTTTAATGACTAGACTAGTTGTGTATTATTTTTCCTAAATAATGTGTGACATAATAATATGAATGTTCTGTGTGAAAGTAGAATCTTCTCAGGTTCACTTGAAGGCAACATTAGTATTTGGCTGGTCATGTATCTCAACAAACAAATATCATTCATTTCTATAGAGCTGGACATTTTAATAAGGATCAAATTAGTTCAGCTTTGAGAATGAAACCAACCTGTTTGTTCATCAGTATCTTCTTGTTTCACTCTGAATGATAAATCTTCAATCTTCAAGTCTTCACTCTCCTCTTTAATAAAAGCCATCTTTATAATAGTGTCACGTGGATCTCAGTCGCTTCACCAGGAGTTTTTTCTGTGTTATGGTTAAGATAAGAATAATTAAAAGAAAGAAAAATTAATCCAAACTAAATCTTTGGGTGCATCTCAAGTAGATCCCTAGTTCAGTATCAGCGCACTGGCAAGGGAGTCAGAGTGAGAATTAATAGCCTGTCTAGAAAAAAAAAAACACCCTCAATTTTAGAGCTGCAAATGACTGAAAAAACACAATTTATAGGTTCATATTTAGGCATTTATGCTTTACATTTGGTATTTAATGATAGAGTACACTTGAATGAAAATGTTTGTAGTTTGTTAGTGTTTCTGTTGCATTTACACTGCTTTGACCAGCATGTGTCGTCAGCTCAGTGGTGATTTAATCAGAAGCATTTGGTTTAACTGACTAGGAGTTTAGAAGAAGCTCAGTTTCTTCCATCACTACTTGCCAGTGACTGAATTCGTGTTTATGGTCAAATGATTCACACCAAGCGAAATGAGAAGCACCTTTTCTATTGTGTGTAACGTTAGATGCTGTTTTTATTCAGAGTAAAATAGCGTTTAATAATGTTAAATAAAGCATTACAATGTTACATTCATTGATACATATACATTTTGAATTACTTGTAAAAACTAAGAACTTGATTAAACCGTTTGCAGTGATTTAAACAACTTAAATGCTTGAAACCACAAGCCTTACTTCAGCCGAATCACAACAGATGCAGGGGAGCGCGGCACAGCCTTATGACATCACCAGACCAAAATAAAAGTCCTGTTCACATGTTACTGTGTATAAAATCAGTGCCCAAAAATTTACACACAATATAGACACATAATAAAACAGATTTAATGGAATTGTAAGTTGAATTTTTGTGAAGTAAATATATGTAAATATAGGCTGTCCAATTATGAAATAATTAATGTGACTTGACTTAAATGTGAAATTCTGTCTAAAAGGCAAAACTGTAATGTTTGGTTGCAGAAAACATTCTACCAGATATCACAGTATTAAACTGCAAATAGTGCTTAAAAAGAGTGTATGAGCTCATAAATCAGAGAGTTCATCAGTTTTTTTTTAAATATTAAACTTAGTTTTTAGACATCTTATACACCTATTTTCAGGTGTTTTTACACTCAAATAAACTTAGTTTAAACTAAGATCTTCCAAAAATCAGTAAATACATCAAAATACAATGCATACATGTAATTCAGTCAATACCAAAAAAATATTGATACCAAAGTTTTGTCTAATTTAAAATTGAGTATTTCATAGAATTTTGATTAAGAGTCATTTGTGTGAGTTGCTGCCTACATAGGGTGATTCAAATCGCTCACTAATGATTGAACAGACATAATTTTCACCTGCTGAAACTCTGCAGTAAAAAACAAAGGACCAAGAAAAACACTGCTGACAGCACTTTTATTATATTATACAGATAGATTTAGTGATAGTTAATTTGTCTATACTAATTCTTATTCACATGTTGCAGTGTTTACCTTTCGTGCCTCTCCTGTTGCCTAAGAGCAATATATAACCTACTCAATATAAATCATACATAAAATCAAATTAAAAAGTATCTTTGTAGTGAAAAAAACAACAACTAAAGTAGTTATTTCATGAATGCAGATAAAGATGTTTCATATGTAAATCATGATGCATAATGTGAGATAAATAAACACTTTCGAGAAAATTAAAACTAATATTCGGATTATAAATATCTAACATTGGACTAAATAAGTACCTTTACAGCATTTTGTGATCATCATTTATTTTCCCCTGGAATAAAGCCCTTGGAGCAGAAGTGCACAAACTTTTTACAACAAAGGGCCAAAAATCAAACTTGATTGAGGTCCGAGAGTAAAAGCTGCATTATATCAAACTGTTATATTAAAATTTTAAGTGGTTAACCATTATTTTATTCCCTCACACCAAAACACTCATTGAGATTTATTTTTATTCAAAACATTGTACTCAGAATAAATAAATATATATATATATATATATATAATTATGAACAAGGACATAGCATAATTCCTACTGATATAGGAAAAGGATTTAAACACAACAAAAATTTAATGTAATGGTGTTATTGAAAATCAAAACTATTTACATCCATTTACCACTTTTTAGTGCCAAGCATTATAAATGAGCACCATCGTGCCATTGTCACCGGTCCTATTCAACCGGCTCCAAGTCGGATTTGAAACCAGGGTGTTCGGCAAGGGAAATGGATATGTTAACAAGGACACTAAAGACTGTAGCCGCTAGCGTCAGTCGCCTCGTGAGGCCAGTGGAGTGAGGTTTATGCCGAGTTCACTGATTTTGACTCGCCGACAGGTTTTGTGAAATCGCAGACAAATGCCCGAAATCATAGGCAAATCGGTGCACGTGAGGGACAATTATGCAGTGTCAATTATCAAAGACGCCATAAGAGAGAATCGCCGACGAGTTGCAGATGCCCCGGAGATATTTGGCATGCTAAATATTTGGACCTGTCGGCGATGATATTTATTAACAAAGGTTCGGGAGGAACACTTTCAGATAATTGACACAGGTGGAGAGCACTCCTTATCAACAAAGAGGTGTGTGCATATACACAGCAGTCTTACCTCAGTTTTGTTGACAGTTTATCAGCATCTCGACTCGCCGTTTGTTAAACAATGTCTCAACGCCTAAGCCCTTCATCCAACGATAAAAGCAACATCCCCAGGGATCCGCCGCCGTATTTAGCCAGCACCAGTAACATCCATCCGACGCCGGACATCAAAATCGAGCCCCAGGCTTTTTCGCGCAGCCGCACGCCAGTTCGGTCAGCCTCGTGCTCGTCAAGACGCTGAGGCCAGTCTTCACCACCCCCGGCAAGACTTCCATCCTCCTCCTACCGCTCGGCCGTCCCGACAATCCCACCTATCGGGAAGTGGACGGTGGCAGGTTTGAGGCAACCATTGAGTAACTCAGACATACAGGCTTTGAGAAAATTAAACAAAGCGGAGCTGTATGAGCTCTATGTGTCTTTGCTACTAACAAACCTCTCTCCTAAGCGCACACCAGCTCCCAAGACAGCCCATAGGCAGAGCAGAGCCTGCAGAGTGCAAACACCACCATCGTCTTCCCGCACTAAATCCGGCTCGCCTCACCCAGCAAGTCGCAGCAACAGGCCTTCAGGAAGCCTGAGTCGAGCTCCAGACTCCGCCGGAGCAGGGCCACTCCCACCTCCCGACGCGACTTAGCTCTTCACTGCGGCTTCTGCCGCCGCAGCACCATATGCAGCCGGACCCAGCGGCCTCCCCACAGCTTCTAAGTTCAATGCTCCCGATGTTCAAAACCCTTTTCCTTCCCAGTAGCCTCCAGCGCCTGTTGCAGATACCAACACGAGGCAAAATCAGCTAGCAGCACAGGCCCTAACATTCCAACACTTCTATCCAACAGGTTAGAACCCCGCCCACATCCAGTGGCCTGCAGCTCCAGTGGCGCAAACAAGCACGAGCACGCCCCCGCTTGCAGTTCAAGCGCACACTTCACTCTGTCACCCTTCATTCCCTTCCTTTCCTCCAACTAACTTTCTTTCCTAAGCCACAGAGGGTAATCAAAGCGTGAGGCCGCCGCTGACATCCGCTTCACCGGCTTATAACCTTCCCAGCTCTTTCTTGCAAACTAAATCACAGCACTCTCTCTTCACAGCAACACCGATGCCCGTGCCGTGCCACAGAACCGCCACCAGTGTCTCTCAACTTCCGTGCACAGATTCTCGCAGGTGCAGACATACACCTTTCTTCTCTTCTCTCCATGCTGCCCGCAGCCGAACCAGTCCGCCAGATAGACTGATTTCTCTGTTACTCTCAAAACCACAAACACACATTCATCCCGCGTTCTTTCATTTTCCGAGTTTTCAATAGCTTTTTCTTGTTTTACTGAAATAATCTGCTCAGCTTTCCCCCACAGGCGGCGCAAACTAAACGATTACCTAGCAATCATAGCAGAGCTCGCACGGTCCTATGGGGGAGGGCATTTCTACACGTACCAAGAACTTTTTTTCAGCCAAAAGTGCTGGGCGAGTCGCCCAGTGGAACCAGTGCACATACTGGGGCGCACTCGACCCAGATCTCCACAGCAGGCTGCAAAAACATCTCTTGCGCAGTCTGCAGGTCAGTGACACAAGTAACAACATCATACCCGCAGGTTAACCCCTCCTCTCAACCCAGCCCGGAGACGAACACAATCCGATCCACCAGTTACGTACCACGCGCAGCAACCACCAGCGCATTCGCCTCCTCCTTCGAAGGGAACAGGCAGCTCTGCAATCAATTCAATTCTGGTAAATGTGTCAGACAGCGCTGCCGGTTTTTGCACATTTGTAAATTCTGTGGCGGCACTCATGCCCGCTTCGTATGCCCAGTGTATAAATCTGTGAATAAAAAATCGAATAATTACTTATCGACTGTAAATATTTTGCGCATGGACTTTGAACTAGCTCATCACCCGGATGGCGAATTTACTAATTATCTACTGTCAGGCCTCAAAAACGGCTTTAACCCCGGTGTAGAATGGCCGCTCTCCCAAAACACCATCTGTAATAATCTGCAATCAGCACTCATTGAACCTGAAGTCGTAGACAACCTGATCAAAAATAAATGGAGTCAGGCTTCATGATCGGGCCGTTCGACAATCCCCCGTTTAACTCGTTTCGTATCAGCCCTATCAGAATGGCCACAAGGAAATTCTCGGGTAAAAGACGTCTAATAATTGATCTGTCAGCCCCGCACAATTCCCCGTTCCCGAGCATAAACAGCTTGATCCCTCTTGACGAATTTTCTCTCAAACACCACGACATTGACCAGGCAATCGACATGATTAAAATCGCAGGTCGGGGCGCTTGGCTCGCAAAAATCGACATCACATCTGCTTTCAAAGTAATGCCTATACATCCAGATGCTTGGCACTTATTCGGAGTTCGCTGGCTCGGGAAATACTATTTTGCAGTACATTTTACCTTCGGATGCAAAAGCAGCCCTAAAATATTCAACATGCTTTCAGAAGCCGTTTGCTGGATCTTGTCAAACAATTATGACATTCCCCACCTCATTCACCTATGATTTTTTAATAATCTCGCCTCCTGGGGCTTGTTTCAGAAAGGAGGTTCAACCAACTCTGAGTTTAAACCTGAACTCTGAGTTGACTTACTCTGAGATGGGAAACTCTGAGTTCTGGGTTTCAGAACAGCTGAATTGAGGTAGTTCAATCAACTCTGAGTAGACTGACTCTGAGTTAAGCTCATGCACTCCAACTATTATAAGCCACGATCAATGGAGCTCCGAAATTACGATTAACCATGGCAACAGCACCCAACAAAAATATGTTTGCATACTTCCGGGTCAATACACAAGTTTAATTCTTAATTATTTTAAATAAGTTTAATTTTCATGGTATCCAAAAGACAAACAAAGAATGTGGCAGCAGCTAAAAAAAAAAAAAAAAAAAAAAAAAAAAACAATTCAATCAGGAAAAGCTTTAAGCATAAAATGTTCATGGGTGTAGGTTTAATGACTTTACAAACATTTGACATATTAAATAAATATCATTCAGTGTCCAATGTGCAGCAGCTTTTCCCACATAAACCCTTTTCACAGACTGTGATGACGTGTTTTAATGGTCATCAATATCGTAAATCCTGCAACGTTTTTTGTATTTTTTTTTTTTGATGTATGTACATTTATAACACTAATACTTTGTATTATATTACTTTTGCATCAAATTACAAAAATCAAGTTACCGCTGCTGTGAGAGTGTTTCTAATACAGCGTCTATGGGAGTGATAGTTAAAATTAACAACTTTCTCTCTTTTCACTGCAGTTATCAATCTCACTGTAATTTTTCCATCTTTTTGAAAGTTGTGAAATCACTATTGTGGAGTTTTTCTTTTGCTATTTGAGCAAATGGAGACACAAAAATATATATTTAATGTATTCTCTCATTCACCGCTATAAGAGTTAACCCAACTATGACGACTTCAGCTTCGGAAACCCAGAAATGTGAAAGGGTCTATGCTCTTTTCACATAATGAAATGTTCTCTAATCCCACTTGTTACATTTATTAATCAGGGGAATGACATTAAACAGTTTACTTCTACTCAGGCCAGCCAAACACCAGCACCACTGACAGATGAAGAGGAGATGGAGGAAGAATATTAACACCCAACAGGAAAAATAATAAAGTATTTGTAGGAAATAAAGATGACTATAAAAAAATGTAAATAAATGTATTTAACAGCTGTGGTGGCGGTTATGGCATATATCTTGTACTACCATCTGGCAGCATCCTTCCATTCCATACAATAATCCGTTTTCAGAAAGTGTGATGATGGGTATATGAGTGTCATCAATGCATCCAACCACTGGAAATCCTAAAGGAAACTCTAATTATTAGGTTACTTCTAGAGGATTATCAAGTGAACGTCAGGATCCTGTATAAAAGGACATGCCATTTTTGTCACTTTGACTGTGTCCTCATGATGAAAATATGAGCAATGAATGTTCCTGCAAAGAATGCTTTTCTTACTTTGCATTTTTGTCAAGTGGCAGATCATTTAATTTGTTTTAAGTAAACTTCGTTTACTTTAGATTTAGATTAAATTCATAATTTTTTTTATATTTATACTTGAAATACGACCAAAATACTCAGTAAGAAAAGCATTTGTGGCGTTTGAAGGAATGAATGAAGTATTTAAACACGGCTGGTGCTTTAAAAAATGGGAGGAGAACGAAACAAACTCTGGGTTTACCAAAGAAAACCTGCTCCTGACCAGGTTAGGTTCACAGAGTAAGTAACCCTGGTAACTGACTCTGAGTATAAGTTACCTCTCTTTCAGAAACGGGCTTGACTTATCCTGCTTTCTCGGGTTTGACATACCTCCCATTCTGAAACAGAAAACCCAGAGTTTCCCTTATTTCAGGGTTAACATACTCAGAGTTTTCACTTAACCTCCTTTCTGAAACGGGCCCCAGATGCCATCCCAGCCGCACATATCCTCACAGTCCAAAACATTTTTTTCCGAGCTCGGAATTCCCATAGCACAGGAGGGCCTGATACATTTATTGAGTTCCTTGGAATTAATTTAGATTCAATCAAATTCCAGGCATCCCTGCCCAAAGAGAAAATCGATCGAATAATCCTCGTCTCCTCTACTTTCCTCAAAAAATCCAACTGTTCAAAACGCAAACTTCTATCCCTGCTCGGCCATTTAAACTTTGCAATGCGAATCATTCCGCAGGGCCGCCCCTTCATATCGCATCTCCTCTCGCTCGCGTCCTCCGTCCACTCGCTAGAGGATCTCATCTCCATAACTCAAGCATGTCGCAACGAACTCAGGTTATGGTTAACATTCCTTAACCAGTGGAACGGCTTATCATTTTTCTATAGCAATCTTGTTTCGTGCCCCATCAACACCGAATTGTTCACAGACGCTGCCCCATTAATTGGTTTCGGGGGATTTTATCAAGGTCGTTGGTTCACTTCTCCATGACCACTGCAGCTCAAGGACATAATACAGTCCTCAGCGCTATTCATGTTTTATGGGGACTTTCCATAGGATTTATAAGATGTTTTCCTCATGGGGACCAAAACATGTCCCCACAAGGACAAGGATTTTGGATATTGCCATCTTTGTGGGGACATTTTGTCCCCATAACGTAGGGATTACCAGTCCACATACACACACACACACACACACACACACACACACATATATATATTGTGTGTTTGCTCACTTGAAAACAGGAAGCAACGTCATACGCACATGACGACAAGGAGGTTACGGTGGTGCGTAAAGCGAGTTACCCCCTCCCACTTCTGCTAGTTTTACTGAGATGTCTTATCCCGTGCGAATTGGCCATTAATATTACAGACGTCCTGAGGTAAAATTACTTTACCCCCACCTCCCCATGTTAAACTAATCCCGTCCGAATAGGGCTTTAGATGCTCGGAACTCGCTATCACTTCAAAATTCGACCCAAAAAGCCACCCCACCCCATCTCAGAATTATCAGTACTAGATGGAGAAATTATCTCTTTTTTGATTAAGCAAAGTAAAACTGACCAAACCAAAAAAGGTAATTTTATCTACATTTTTAACCTCTCGTCGCCAATCCATCCATACCAGTCAGTTCTGGCATATCTTCAATGGAGAATTTCTCAAGCCAAATCTCCCCTGGAACCCCTGTTCACAGACGAATTACACAAACCCGTGACACGCTTTTGGTTCCAAAAACACCTCAAATCTGTTCTCCAGCAGTCAGGTGTCCCAGCAAAGAACTTCTCAAGTCACTCATTCCGCATTGGGGCAGCAACCACAGCAGCTCAAAAAGGCCTCTCCCAACAGCAGATCCAAGTTCTCGGGAGATGGTCCTCAGACGCTTTCCAAAGCTATATCAGGACCAACCATTTCCACATCAAAAAAGCCCACCAAACCCTCATCGATTAAAACCCTCCAGGCCACCCACCGTCCAGCGAGCATTGGTCTCCCTGCGGACGCAACGAGAAATCTCCTGTTCTCCCAGAAACTCAAATCTCTTTTCTCTCCTGTTTTTCAGCACCGCATGGGAAGGGGAAAGTTTACACGCAGCAAGTCAAGTGGCCATCAAATTGATAAGTTTAATTATATCAAGTGCTGTGGGAAAAGGCTATAAATCTCCACCTCCAACATCCTCACATGCAATACAGCCTACTAGCCGGGACACCTTCTTTATGTGTAAAGATGTGACGTAATGACGCTAAGATATGCTTGAATTCCCCGTGGAAATCCACCAGTACCACTGGAATTAAAAACATGATTACAAGCTTACCATTTTAAATCGAGCTAAGGTAAGCAGATAGTTTTGAACACTGGCTGGTTATGTACTTGCTCAAATTTATTTTGGATAATTTTAACCCAAAAAAAGTTACGGACTGCAGCTTTAATGAAGCTAAAATAGAATGCAGGAAAGTCTTGTGCAAAGTTACTGTGAACTTGAGTGAGACCATGACTCAAAGGCGCATTGCAAAAATCAAACCTTTTTTGTCTTTTAATGATTTGATGCAGGTTATACAGGCTTTTATAATTTTCAAGGTTGGACTATTGTAATTCATTGTATCTGGGTCGTCCTTGTGTTCTGTTGAATCGCCTTCAACTTTAACAAAATGCAGCAACTAGGCTTTTGACTGGAACCAAGAAGCAGGTCAGTGTTTCCCCAGTACTAGCTGCACTGCATTGCCTCCCAGTTAATTTCAGGGTGCAGTTTAAGGATGTTCGTTTTTAAGGCCTTGCATGGTCTCACTCAAGTTCACAGTAACTTTGCACATGACTTTCCTGTGGATAGCGGCTACGGACTATTCATTTTAATGCACGGACTATTCATTTCATTTCATTTTTTTTTACAGTTAACAGCCCTGTGATAGACTGGCCATTGGTCCATGCTGTGTCCCTGCCTTTAGCCCAAAATACCTGAATGGACTCGAGCATAACCTCAAACAGAGCTGTCACAGTATCAGATTTTTCACTACTCAATTATCAAATATCATTTTTTGAAGAATCACACCATTGCATACAAAAGGAACCAGTGGCAACCAGTTTGAAATAACTTCCTTCTGTGAACTGATGTGGCTTCTTATCACAGAATGAGACAAATTATATTATTTTATAGTATTCTATACAGTGGTAAAGGCTATGTTGATTGGCATTGCATTATAAATATACATTCTCCTTATGAAAATACCCAAAATGGCTTGAAGAACACAGATAAACCATACGCTGTCGCAATGGTGTGTTAGTTCTCTTCATGTTTATTCAGTCAAAATGTCTCTTTCGGCATTTTATTCAGCTGCAACAATAGCTGGATGCTTTGTCCATATTAGGGATTTCTTGGAACGCCATAAGATTTATTACTCCTACGACTCTCACTTGTGGACTTTCTGCACGAGAGCGCCCTCCGCCATTGAGTATGAATGAAACAAATTACACGTGAGAGATTTAACACTCCTTAAATGGTTCACATCGCCCTGTTTTGGGTGAAAATATAAAAGAAAAATACTGCTCTCCTCTCTAAAGACATTTTAAGGAAACATACAATAATAAGTTACATACATAAATTTCTTTTATCAGAATGACCACACTTTTGGACTAAAAGCCCAGAGGGATGTAAATATAATAAAACACAGAATGGTGTCCACAGTCAACTAATGTAACATTTCCCATTTCAGGACCTGCAAAATAATTGCAACTTACTCTCTGTACAGTGGCCAAATCTGAAATATAACAGAGGGAATTGGGTGAACAGGTTGGCGATTGTGCGCTCTTTTGTGCTTACTGTTGATCAGCGAGTCATTTCCGCAAAATCCAATATTAAATATTTAACTTCTATGGTTAAATATACTGGTATATTGTGACACCCTTATGAATTATCGTCAATACCGGTATATCACGGGGGTCGCAGGACCATGTAGTCAAATAAACAACAGAAAAATGCAATTCCAAATGTTTTTCTGAAAGTTAATTAAACAAATATTTAAGTTACATTGTGGTGGCTCAAACCAACTGGCTAACTTTATTGTATTAGCAAAAAATAACAATTTAATAGCCTTACCTTATACTGTTTATTAATAAGTGTTACTGATATCCTTACAATTTATGTTTATCTTAGATAAATTGGGATTGTACTGATAGTGTGTCAACCATAACAAAAATGTTGGTCACATGGCCAAACCAGTTGAAAACCACTGCTCTATTGAATTTAACAAGGAAAGGAAGACAAACCGCTTTGGATTGTTTATTGCACCAAAATGATTTAAAAGGAAACAGTAAGTATATGTACTGGAAAAACAAAAAATAATCAACTGTGCTGATATATAAAATATTGATCACAATTTTAAAAATAAAAAAACTCAAGAGTCAGGAAATTCAGATATTACAATAATAAATAAAAATGACTGGGTAGAAACATCTATAAACGGCAGAAACGTGCAATGCAATGTTCATTTCTCAACCCTAACACTACAGATTTTGAAAGTGTCCTCTGTTGGACAACCATTTCAGGTCCTTGAGTTTCTTATAATGAGCTGAATCAGGTGTGTTTGATTAGGGAGAGACACAAAATGTGCAGGGTTGAGAAACACAGCATTATTTCTTTCAGTTTATGTCCTTTTATTTATAATCTCTGTTACATTGTGGCATTTCAGAGCAAGAAGTTTCAGAGCTATATTTTAATTTAGAGGCATCAATTAATACATGGAATTGACGCCTCTACATAGTCTAAATTATAGGACGTCTAGCACAAAACGCTCAATATTTGAAAGAAAAAGAAAATGAAAAGCCTAAAGTATAAAGAGGTGAAGGAGATGTGGCTCACATTCAGATGTTGTTAATTTTACAGATATGCATTTTCTGTTGCCACTAGGGATGTCAATTTACACAAATTTCCATGATCGATCGTCGTTTAAATTAACGATCATTTAATCGATTAATCATTAGCCATAATACTGAATATATAGCGTCTACAGCAGTGGCTTATAGCCAACCACAAGACAGAGTGTGCAAACGCTGCTCAAGACACCATGTTCCTCACCAAATCAATGAGAAGGGTTTGTCTAAATAAAGGGCCACAGGATTGTAAAAGGAATCGATATGATTGATAATTAAATTACTCAATAATAAAATATGAGTAATACAACGTGTCACCAACTCCACCTCAGATGCATGCTCTTCAGAATGTGTGGACGTGCTCTTCCTGAAACAATGCACTGAAAACGCCAACTAGACCCAGTAAATTCACAACGATGTATTACAATATTGTTCTCATTATAATGATATGTAACATGACAGTCCCAATCATAGTCATTATAAGTTGTGCATTGCTGTTGGAGCTGCATGCGCTGATGCTGATCACCGGCACGCTTCACAACTGCATTAATTCTTAGATGCATCCTATACAAGATTTAAAAAATCAGCTATAGAAAGGCCCACGGAAAATAAACACAATATTACAACTTAATGTGCACAAAGAAAAAGGCTGCGAATGCACGTGCAAACTTGTAGTCAAGATGAAGGTGTAACTCTAGCTGTAAAATGGTGCTCCGGTGCGCTCGCATCATTATTCCTTGTGTCTGATTTACGTTTCGCGGTTGAGCAGCACGCACACGCTTGACCCTGTTTTATCGATTAAATGTATTAGCGACAATTAATCGATCATCGATTAATCATTAACATCCCTAGTTGCCACACTCTTTAACAAAAACAAACAGGGTCTCACATTTGTATGACTTTTCATGTGTAGCTGTAAGTGTGATGGCAAAAAAAAAAGTCTCTTACACTGATCAAAATTGAATTGCCTTCCTCCAGAGTGAATGCATTTTTGAAATTTCTAGTTTTTCTAAACTTCGTCACACCAAGGAACACCGCGTTTTCTTTCCAGAATGAGTCTGCACATGACGTTTTAGGTCTGTGTGAAATGTGAAACTCTTCTCACACTGAAGACACTTGTAAGGCTTCTCCCGAGTGTGAACTCTCATGTGAATGTTAAGGTTTCCTTTAACTGTGAAACTCTTTCCACACTGAGGGCAGGAGAAAGGCTTTTCTCCAGTGTGAATTCTTATGTGGTCCTCACGATTTGCTTTCTTTGCGAAACTCTTTCCACAGTGATAGCACATATAAGGCTTCTCTCCGATGTGAGTTTTTACATGCCTCTTAAGGCGTTTCCCATCTGTGAAACCCTTTCCACACTGATGACATATAAAACATTTGTCTCTCGAGTGAACGCTCATGTGGTGATTAAGGTTTTCTTTATATCTGAAACTCTTTCCACACTGACATATGAACGGCTTCTCTCCAGTGTGAATTGTCATGTGAGTTTTAAAACTTTCTTTTCGTGAGAAGCTCTTGCCACAGAGATCGCATAAGTAAGGACTCACTCCAGTGTGATGTCTCATGTGGGTATTGAGGTTTTTTTTGTGTGTAAAACTCTTTACACAATGAGGGCATTTGAATGGTTTCTCTCCATTATGAATTCTCATGTGAGTCTTAAGATTTCCCTTTAGTGAGAAACTCTTCTCACAATGTTGGCAGGTGAAAGGCTTCTCTCCAGTGTGAACTCTCATGTGGGCATTAAGGTATTTGTTCTGTGAAAAACTCTTTGCACACTGAGGGCATATAAACACCTTCTTTCTAGTGTGAATTCTCATGTGCCTGTTAAGGTTTGCTTTTTGAGTGAAACTTTTTCCACACTGTTGGCAGATGAAAAGGCTCTCTCCAGGGTGAAATTTCTCTTCAATATCATTCAGTTCTTGACACTCCTCCTTCAGCAGCCTCAGGTCTAAGGCAGAAATAGACAACAAGTTAACACCAGTTTAATTGGCACAAAGCAACAGACATGATGATATGCTAGATCCTATACCCACTAAAAAGCTCTTTGCTTTCTTTAGGACATGTCCTAAATACTTTCAAGCAGGCACTAATCAAACCCCTTATCAAAAACCCAGGAGCAGGCGGATTTACCTGTGCTGCGAGTGGCAATCAAAAAGTCTAATTATTTTCCAGTGTTTTGTCAAAGTGTAGCACATTATTTAGGTTTTAAAAAAGCATATGGTAAATAATATATAATGCTACATAATAAAATATATTAATATACAGTATCAATAAAAATAGTCTGCTATAAGCGAGAGATGGAGAGGAGGTGCGCTGAAGTAAAACCCTGCCCTCTATTCAATATTCCATTTCACTTGGAAATATGTCACAGCACCGAAGTAAAATCAGTTGCAAGTTACGTACATTACTTTGTCCCATAATGTGGAGACCAAAAACCATAAAGACCCACATAAAGAAAATTACATTCATCTCTGCTGAACCCAACAACCCAAATTGCACTCGTTGCCAGTTTAAAATTTTTTTTACTTGTCCCTTTGTCCACAGATGCTTTTTATCTGAAATATTTAAGCCTGGGACACACCAAGCCAATGATCTGCCGTCGGGGAACATCAGCCGACTTAGTTTTTCAGACGTTTCTGTCTGGGTTTTTTTGGGCCAATTCAGCCTGTAGAATCGTGTCAGGCCGTCGCTGAGAGAGAACTCTGATTGACTGTCAGTGCACAATAATAATAATAGTAAAACAGCGAGCAAAGAAGTCAAAACGGTGCAGATCGAAGACTGTTCTAATTTTACATCACCTTCCTGGGTGAATATTTTAATATTAACATGACAGGAGTGGAATAAAGAAATTGATTTATATTCAATTTATATTCAAAACTGTAAGCACACACTGCTTTGCTTACAGTTTGTGTATCTGCAGTGTTGGTTTCCCTTTTTAATAACGAATATATCTACAGAAATACAGTTGTCATTTACACGCAGGCACAGAACGCAAACATGCTAGTTAACATTCAGCTGTTTTTCTCTGTGTTCAAGTGCAGCTTTTTTGCCACGACGTGAGGCAATAACATAGTCGGCTTTCATCAGCGCTAGTTCTGTGGCTTGGTGCATCCCTACCCTAAGACTGTGTCTGTACATAGATGTGAAGGTAGTCTAAAGAGCTACTGGACTCTGACCAACACAGAGAGAAAAGGAGCAGGATACTAGAGTTGGGGTACTCGAACTTGGACTCGGACTCAAGTCCAATTTTGAACGAACTCGGACGTGTCACACACTCGGGTGAATTTGTACTCGGTTCTTGGACATTTTATACTCGGAAAATATTCATAACGCTTCGAAGCTTCATGATGCGGTGTTTTGAAATCGGTCTTCACTATACAAGTCGTTATTTAGGGGTTTTTTTTGCGCACAAAAACTATTCTCGTCGCTTCATATAACTACAAGTTATTGTAGAACCACTGTAGTGAGATGGACTTTGTAACGATGTCTTTAGTACCTTTTATGGGTCTTGAGAGTGTAAAGTGCATTGTGCCAATGGAGGCCTTTCTGAGCCATCGGATTTCAACTAAAATATTTTAATTTGTGTTCCGAAGATGAACGGAGGTCTTACGGGTGTCGAACGACATGAGGGTAAGTAATTAATGACAGAATTTTCATTTTTGGGTGAACTAACCCTTTAACGTCTCCCCGCCTGTCATTTTACTGCACCACACCGGCAGGAAGCAGTAGCATCATCTTATCCTTGCAGACAATACACACATCCAGGGGCGTAAATTTCATCTAACAGTTGGGGGGGGACAATAAACATGAAATTTCTCAAGAGCAAATTTTTAAGGGGACACAAATAATACAGCCAAAATCGTCCTTATAAGGATATGTGTACCACAAAAAACAAAACAAATTTCGTACTTAGGCTACTTGGCGTTTTGGTGCACTGAAAAATTTTGTAATGTCCATTTTTCTTTTCTCTTTCATTTTATCTGACCAACAACACAAAGTGATAGTTGTTTAAATAAGATTAAGGTTCACCACGCAGTCATATTATAATTATTAAATTATCTTGCGTCCTCCACAAAGTATTTTATACTATGATATTCAGATCTTTAGATATTCAACTGCAGCAAGCCCTCTGATCTGCCACTTATCATATTGAGCAAAACCCAACACACATCTGGCGGAGCGGCCGTCCGCATATACTTTAGGTTTAGAATGAGCGCCAATTCGGGGGCGGCTTGCTTGCATTTTGGGTTCATTAGCCAATTATTCGTAATGAAAAACACAACTACAAAACAGTACAATGACACACTCCCTTAAATAGGCGCTTTTACATTTCGCTTTGAAACCAAATCTTCCGCGATCATCTTGTCTGTCAGCTGTTTGCCTGTTCGGCTCGTGCTGTATTGAGCAGACACGTTCAGTTTTTAATAGTTGTGTCAAATTATTTTATTACTATAAAAAAAGAAAACGATGGTGGCCCAGAGCAGTGCCGCAGTGGGCAAGTGATGTTAACAGTGTTTTGCCTAATCTGTATTAAAGAGAAAATAATCACTTCATCTGATGTTTAAAGTGAAAAAAATAGTTTACTGGAGTTTCACAACTGCTGCCTGAAGAGCTTTGTTCTCTCCCCAAACTTGTGTGGTACTTTTTCTACGGGCTATGGGTAACGTTAATTGAGGTGCGCGGTGGATCAAACCACTGTGGGGCAAGGGGGGGGACTCAAAATGTTTCTAAACTTAAAACGCATTTTTTTTGTCCCGTTTGCATTTGTATTGTTTTACTACTTACACATTTATTTTAAGTACATATCATTATATTATTTACAATACTCAGCATGGTTTTCAGGGGGGGACAGCCCTCAGATTGGGGGAGGGGGGGGGGGGGGGGTGCCTGTCCCCCACGTCCCCCCCCGCAATTTACACCCCTGCACACATCACACCCTGGATTGCAATGCGTGGCTAGGACAATGTCTTCAAAGTCAGCAATAATTTGTATTGCTTACGAAAACCATAAAGAACTTATTTGCAAGAAATCCGGTAAGAAGCACTCTGCGGATTGAACATTTTGCAAATCAACTCTGATGTGTCTGGCACGACTGTCTACCAACATGTTCAAAGAAAACCTAGAGAAATGTAAGTTGCTTATTATAATACCAACTTAAATCCAAATAACTTAGGGCTGGGCGATATGACGATAAATATAGTATATATCGGATTTTTGTGTGCATAGCCTACACTTAAAGCGGCAGACAGAAATGAGGCTGCCTCATCGTGCATCATCAGTAACGAATTATCTAATGGTTTACACTTGGACTGTAAAATAAATTCACATACATCATGTCAAAATGCAAGTCTGACAGTATTCATGTAAACAGTCTTAAGTAAATGTAAACAGTTAATCGTCAATAAGCAGTCCAATAAACCTGCTGCCGTAATGTTAATCAAACAACAAAAGAGAGAAAAATCACTCACTCAACTGCTGACTAACTTTAGTAAATTTAATAAGAATCACTGTACATGTAATACAGCGAAGTTTGTTTTATTTTACATTTAATTGTTTTATTCAATTTCTATAGTATTTATTCTTACTTGAATAATCCTACTTGAGATAACATATCATAATCGTGAAATAAGATTTTAGTATCGCCCACCCCTAAACAATAGCATTTCGTGATACCAGAGGCATTAAATGATTTAAATACAATAAAACTGGTTAATTTGTGTTTTTCATGCACTTGTAATAATAAAAGTTCTACATATATCTATGTCCATTCTATTCTTTGAAACCATTTTTGATTGGAAACTAGTTGAGGTTCTGTTGACAAAATAAAATGTTAAATGGCAAGATGCAACAGTGGTATTTTTGTTAAATTTTATATTGCCATTGGTTTAATCGGTTGAAAGGTTAAAATATTAACAGAAGGTAAAAATTTACTATAGCAATTTCTAATCTTTTTTTAATTTAATTACTTTCTGGACTCTGCCGATAAGAACTCAGACTTGAGTCCAACTTCTTTGTAGTGAGAATAAAACAAAAGAAGAAATTTAAACGAGTGGATAAGAAAAGGGTTGGGGACACAGGGTCAACACTGATTGTCTGCCAATTTTAATACGTTTACAATAGTGAGCTAGCAACTTTCTACACTCACCCTGTACATTAAAAAAACAATGCGATATCTCCCCAGATCTTCTCTTTGTCACTGCGGTTGTGATATACTTTTGAGGAGACATTATAAAGACAGTCATGTTTTTGCCACAGTTCGACCAGCTGTTTCGCTCAGTCCACTGGACCCGTACAGCTGCTTGTTGTTTCGCTGGCCATTTAAAAAAATTCTGTCACTTCCATCTCCTTGTAGACTTGTCTCTCTTAGGCTATTGTGGAAGTACTGACGTAATCAGTCGTAATCATCCCGATATAGGGCAAGATTTACTAAATGGCAAATTGTGAGCACGCCGATAGGAGTGGAAAGTTCAGTGCATGATCTACTGATGACATGCAAATGAAATAACAGACGCAGCCAAATAATTTCCATAATGACCAACACAATCTAAAAAAAAACTTAAATCACCTTGCATGATTCATTTAAATACATTTAAAAGTTTGCATCTGAAAGGGAAACTCCTACAAATGCAAATACAATGATGCATAAAAAAATTCATTTGTCAGCCGCAAAAATAACTGTCCGCGCCTTTTCAGCACAATTTTTTCATCCCATGTCTTTAGTAAATCCCGACAAAAGTTTAACCCCAAAAGAGGGTTTGCACTGGTGCAAGTTGTTAGTAAATCTGGCCCTTAAAATCCTAAATATGAAACATGTTTGATAATGTCAGGGCGGCCCGATGCATCCGCGAGCAGATTGAGAGCAATTGACAATGAAAGCACACTGTAAGTTGATTTATGTTTTAATATGCTCTCGTTCATAGTTTTTTTAATGGATGCTGAGGCTTTTTAGGTCGGGTAGACACAATCTTTGACCCAGTTTGTTTGCTGGCTTCCATGGCAGCAATACGATGTGTTTTTCGCCAACTGGCAACCTGTGGTTTCGAAATACTATTAGGTAAACTGGTGGCGTGTGGTATCGCACAGACCAAAACATAAACAGACATTCCGAAACACACATTTCAAAGTAGAATAACTGGCTGTAGCATTGTTTTTCTGAGAAACGAGTATGTGAACTCAGCATGTTTCCTAAATATCTGCAAGCAAATTATGGTATTTTTATGATTTAGTACAGTGAAAAACTTACATACATCACCTTTAAACCAATCAGAGTGTCGTCTCCCATTCCCTTTAAAAAACTATGGATTCGCTATGTACATGGCAGAATTTGCAACCGAAAAAACTCAACGCTTCTCCAGAGAAGAATCCTTTTATTTTTAATATTTAAAAATGTTTGTGTGCTGCTGCGTCCCTGCACTCCCACTGCCACCCAAATGTATTACAATCTCTTTTCCTTTAAAAGTTAGTATTAGTATTTTCAGGAGTTATGGTGTTTTTAATCAGTCCATCTGGAAACAACGTCATGTTTACAAGACACAGCGAGATACAGCAAATGCTTGTAAAGTTGATCAGTTACATGTAATTGTTTGCTTTATGTAAAATAAGTGTTTTTGTTAGATATTGTTGCACAATTAAGTGATAGAAATGTGTTTGTTTACAATATTTTAAATTCAGACATAGATATTGGGTTCAGTGTTACACAAGTAATTGTTTAGTCTAGGCTTAAATTATTAATAATCATTCAATATAACACATTAATAATTGAATGTGTGTCTGCATTCATTTCTGTACAGGTAAATGAGGATCAAATGAGTTCAGCTTTGAGAATGAAACCAACCTGTTTGCTCCTCAGTATCTTCTTGTTTCACACTGAATACTTTTTCGATCTTTATTTCTTCACTTTCTTCTTTAATAAACGCCATCTTTATGTCCTCAATCTCCTCTTTAATAAACTCCATCTTTATAATAGTGTGCCAGGTGGATCTCGGCTGCTTCACCAGGTCTGTTTGGACAATTTGTCATGATTAAAATGTGAATAATTAACAAAGAAAAATAAATCCAAACTAACTCTCTGGGTGCATCTCAATCAGCTCTAGTTCAGTGGTGATAGTTAATGGCCTGATTAGCCAAACACAAATTATACAAACACTTCATATTTGGTTACTTATGATTTATGAGATATTTGTTCTTCTTCTTGTAGATCTCATTTAATAGATCATTGTCATAATTTATTTATGTGCAGTGCTCCTGTTGTATTTACACCAATTTGACCAGCATGTGTTCGAGCTATACGAATCACTGAATCATATAAGGAGGCAATTGATTCAAATGATTTGGTGTTTCAAAACCTCCGTTTCCTCATCACTTCTTGCCAGTGACCGAATTAATTTTTTTCATGAACTAATTCACGATATTGGGAGCGAAATGAGACGCACCTTTTCTGTTAGTCATGTGTGGATGTACTTTACTCACAAAAATCACGTTCATTATTGGTAGATAAAGCATTAATACTAATTAAGTTCACAGTTCTTGTAAAACTATAACATTTTCCTTAAGTGTTTCACGCGGATTTAAACACTTGTTTAAATGTTCAAAAACACGAACCTTTCTTCAGCCGAATCACAACAATGCAGGATCGCGGCGCAGCCTTATGATGTCATATCACCACACCAAAATAAAAGTCCCGCTTACAAACTGCGGTCTAAAAATCACAAAAGAGCACATGCATTAAAGAAATAATTAAATAGATGTAAGAGAAATTCAAACATGTATTCTTGGTCATTAAGATTCAGTATAAAAGGCAAAACTGTAATGTTTGGGTGCAGAAAACATACCAGCGGCCAGGTTTAAATATGGAAAGAGCTTTATCAAAAATGATATTTTCTATAGTAAATAAATAATTAAATAAAGGTTTGTCAATAAAACAAAAGTGTTATTAGGGCCACAAAACACAATACAAATATACAACAAATAAATGCATTGCATTATTATTAATTGTGCTGTATTAACTGCCATTGTGTGCACGCGCATGTGTGTGTAATCCACCATAGATAAATAGGAAATAGGTTTTGCCTAAAAAATACGACACCTGTCTGAAAATTCCCTTCATTAGATTTGTGGAGTTATAAATGTGTAGTCCTGCCATTTCAAACACTCACTGAAGCGTCATCAACTTGGTACACAGTGTACTTGCAAAAATACTAATGATTAGTATACTTCAAGTGTGTTAATGAGTAGTTTACTTCAAGTTGGCTATTTTGAGAACATCTTTTTGAACTTTTTTTGTATTTTAGTTGCAATTTAATTGTAGTAACAAATTGAAGTGTATTTAGTTTACATCTGTGTGCTAAAGTGGAATAACTTCAAATATAACAAGTGCACTTTAAAAGCACAATATTAATTTTTGCCGCTAGAGGTCGATTATTCAAAACAAAGGCATAGCTTGACTTCATATTCATGGATGAGCTAATTTATTAAAGATTTATTAAAGAGAGGGTGTAGCATCCTGGATAATAAACTGGGCGACTCTTTCACTGATGATTCAGTTGTTTTATTGTTCTCGTTTGGTAGTCAAGACAACGCACATGAATCACCGTAAGAGCTAGAGAAAAAATAAATAAACAAACAAACATTGAAAGATTCAAACAAGACGAGAAATAGACCAAACAAACAATCTCATGACAAAAACCACATACAGAAAAGGTGTGACTTGATAGTTACCTTGTTCCCCTTTACACCAGGATCTAAGCATAAGTTTGTAGAACCCGTAAACCTTGCCTTGGTTACCGTGCCTTACACAGTGCAAACATTTGTATCTGCCCACCATAAGGTGTGTGCGCCATTATATCCATCAGGTGTAGAGGATACGCTACCAAAATAAAAGTCCTCAAACCACACCCAAATACATTGAACAAAATCAAATCACAACATGTCAACATACAACAATAATAATAATAAAGATCACAACAAACAAACCAGGGTTCATTACAGAGGGTCTAATGCCATTTCATGCATTGTGACTTATTTACACTGTTAAAGAGTGATTCACATGCTAAACATGGCCAAAATGTAAAAAAAATTTGTTTGACATATGACATATATATATATATATATATATATATATATATATATATATATATATATATATATATATATATATATATATATATATATATATATATATATATATATATACACACTCAGAGAACAAAATTATAAAACACAACACTTTTGTTTTTGCCCCATTTTTCATGAGCTGAACTCAAAGATCTAAGAAATTTTTTGTGTACACAAAAGGCCTATTTCTCTCAAATATTGTTCACAAATCTGTCTAAATCTGTGTTAGTGAGCACTTTTCCTTTGCAGAGATAATTCATCCACCTCACAGGTGTGGCATATCAAGATGCTGATGAGACACATGAATATTGCACAGGTGTGCCTTAGACTGGCCACAATAAAAGGCCAAGGTCGACAATTATTTTGTCATTAAGGTCGACAATAAGGACTACACGATGGCCCGGGGTCAGCATGAAAGACACTAGGGCCAGTTGACGGAACTGTCACTTGCCAGCTCGGGCCAGTGCTGCATCTTCACGGAAGTTGATAATTTGCTAATTTTCTTGCCAATTTAAATATTCAAGCGCCCATGGACGAGAAAGTGTCTCTCAGTTTGGTACTTGCGAAGTGCACCATTAGACATCCTAAGCGCGCACATGCGTCTCATCGTGTAAATATTCACACAAAATTATGTCAAAATGCCTGTATTGTCGAGTATTATCGTAAACACAGTCGGTTATATCTTAAGTGAACGTAAACATGACATTTGCCAGTTACGCCAGCGTTTTTAGTCATTTTCACAAGTTTCATGGCCCACAGAAAATCTTGTATGAATATCTGAACATGTAATATATCAAAAGAAAGAACAGACCCTGTTTTATTCTAGTGTCATGTATTTTTTTTAATCAATGCTTGAATGTTGCAAGTTTCATGAAAAAGCAACATTGAGCAAAAAGTTGATAAAAAAACTTTTGCTCAGCCCTAGCTGTGAGACTGCATAATCAAAATTGCATGCCCTCATTGGTGTGACATCACGTGGGTGGGCGGAGCAAACATCAACGAAAAGAAGTTGACCCTGCAACACATGAGGTGAGAAAAATAACAATAGCTTTTACTAGTTTTAATAATAAGGTCATACAATTGTCATAGCAAATATATTGCCAAAACCTTTGATTGAAACATGAATATGATGTATTACTGCTGTAAAAGTAGTAAAATATAGTTCATATAATGTTTCTGTTTTCAGAATTAGGTGTTTTTTATTTTGTCCCATCCAACCAAACACAATTTGGGTGAATGGGACATTTTAGTTTTGGGTGATTGGGACAGTGCTTAAAGGCTTTGCTTATTAAGAAAATTACAGAGAACCATTGTGTATGCTATGTATGCTCTAAACTGGTGTTGTTTTCTCAACCACTCACCCATGACAGTTGCACATTTTTACTGATTTTGTTGCAGTAGTACTCCATAATTTTCATGTTTCCTTTAAAGTTTTGTGCAATATATGAACTATGACAATTTACTCTAATACACCAACTACGTTCAAACTGTCAATCCAAATCCATTTTTTGTGCATATCCGATTGGAATCCGATTCATTTATCTATTAATTTTTTTATTATTATTATTTATTCAATTTGGGGGAAGACAATTAAATGTGTTCAGTTAAATTTTGGGGAAGAGAATTCTGTAATGTATGAGTTGTCAACAGATTTATGAAAATTGAGTAATAAAGTTTAACAGAAATTAACATGGGAGTCATGAGGAACAGAAAGTGTGATTTTGCATATGAAATTATATCAAAGTATGAACCAACTTGTGCAACAATGCTTACAATAGCCAAAATCAATAACAAGATGTACTGTCCCAATCACCCAAATATATAAAAAATTAAAATAATAATAATGTTTTAGATCAGTTTACAACCCCAAATCAGAAAAAGTTGGGACAGTGTGGAAAACGCAAAAAAAAAAAAAAAAAGAAGTGATTTCTAAATTTACTTTGACTTGTATATCCTTGCAGACAATATGAACACAAACTATTTCATGTTTTGTCTGGTCAACTTCATGTCATTTGTAAATATGCATCCTTTCCTGTCATTCAGACCTGCAACACATTTCAAAAAAAGTTGGGACAGGAGCAATTTAGGGCTAGTAATGAGGTAAAATGGTTAAATAATGATGTGATTTGAAACAGGTGATGTCAACAGGTGATTATAATTATGATTTGGTACAAAAGCATTATATCATTATCCAAGAAAGGTCTAATCCTTTAAGAGCAAAGATGGGCCGAGGATCGCCAGTTTGCCAACAAATACGTGAGAAAATTATTGAAATGTTTAAAAACAATGTTCCTCAAAGAAAGATAGAAAGAGATTTGGATATTTCACATTCAACAGTGCATAACAATTAAATGATTCAAGGAATCTGGAGGAATTTCAGTAAAGGACAAGGGCGCAAGCCTAAGCTGAACAACCGTGATCTCCGATCCCTCAGGCGGCACTGCATCAAGAATCGTCATTCATCTATAAGCGATATCACCACATGGGCTCAGGACTACTTTGGCAAACCTTTGTCAAGTACCACAATACGTAGTTACATCCACAAATGCCAGTTAAAACTGTACTGTGCCAAAAGGAAGCCCTATGTTAACAGTGTCCCGAAGCGCTGTCGACTTCTCTGGGCTCGAAGGCATCTGGGATGGACCATCACACAGTGGAGACGTGTACTGTGGTCAGATGAATCAGTATTTCAGGTATTTTTTGAGTGGAATGGACGCTGTGTGCTCCGGACCAAAGAAGAAAAGGATCATCCAGACTGTTACCAGCAACAAGTCCAAAAGCCAGGGTCTGTCATGGTATGGGGTTGTGTCAGTGCCCTTGGCAAAGGTAACTTGCACTTCTGTGAAGGCACCATTAATGCTGAAAAGTACATAGAGATTTTGGAGCATAATATGCTGCCTTCAAGAAGACATCTTTTCCAGGGACGTCCATGCATATTTCAACAAGACAATGCAAAACCACATTCTGCACACATTACAAAGTCCTGGCTGCGGAGGAAGAGGGTACGGGTACTTGACTGGCCTGCCTGCAGTCCCGACCTGTCTCCAATAGAGAATGTGTGGCGCTTTTTGAAGCGCAAAATGCGACAACGAAGACCCCGTACTGTTGCCCACCTTAAGACTTGTTTGCAGGAAGAATGGGACAAAATTACACCTGAAACACTTCATCACTTGGTGTCTTCAGTCCCTAAACGTCTTTTAAGTGTTGTGAAAAGGAATGGCAACATTACAAAGTGGTAAATGCTTTACTGTCCCAACTTTTTTTTAAATGTGTTGCAGGTCTGAATGACAGGAAAGGATGCATATTTACAAATGACATGAAGTTGACCAGACAAAACATGAAATATTTTGTGGTCATATTGTCTGCAATGAAATACAAGTCAAAGTAAATTTAGAAATCACTTCTTTTTTGTGTGTGTGTTTTCCATACTGTCCCAACTTTTTCTGATTTGGGGTTGTACATAAAAGTGTATGTCACACCTCCGTTCATTATGATATAACTTTTTTGCCTCCTCAATGGATAGGTAACATCTTCAGTATTACATATATGTATTATGTGTTGGGCTGATGTTTTTAATTTATGGCAAGAAACCTTACAAAAGGCGGAGATGGATCCAATGTTATACAAATACAAATATAATTGACTCATCACTGGCTTAAAAAATCCATTGTAAACTATTCCAATTATTAAAGTTTATGATCCCAGAAGAAAAGCGGGCTCTGTACTTGGATCCTGGGGAAAGCCATAACAATATTAAAAGATGTCAATATGGGGCAATTGATCAAAAACATTGGATGGAGAAAGTTGTAGAGTTCTGAGGTATGTACATTGATTAAAGGTCACTCATTAGAGAGAAAGGCATTCATGTGTCCGGATGGGCATGTGACACTGGTACACCCACACCAAAAGGACATCACTTCCTGTGGGGTCTTTGTCCTAAAAGTATTAGGGAATTAGCCAAGAATACTGATTAAAAGACAGTATTCATAGATGTTTGGAACGTCCTGAATGACTGACCACATTTACCGCTCACAGACAGAAGTCAAATTGGCTTGCACAGTAAATACTATATGTAGTATAAAACACTTATTAGGGCCTTTTTACACTTGATCACTTCATGCATTTTTTTATGATCAGAAATCCATCCATTCGTGTGAAGACCAGGTGTAAATGCCCTCCGAAACACTTTTGAAACGCATTTAGATTTGATCACTTAAACCACTTCAAGATGTGGTCAGACGCATTCAGGCAAAACTGGAATGCGGAGTTAAAAATGTGCTTTTCTCATCCCAAAGTCTATAACTATTATATAATATAAATTTTACAATTTCATATCAAATGCAATTTTCAATATTTGAATATTAATACACTTAAAAAATAAAGGTTCTTAAATGGTTCTTTGGCGGGGTGTATGGTTCCATGAAGAACCTTTAATATCCAAAGAACCAAAAATGGTTCTTTAAAGTACCTTTCACAAAATAGTTCTTCAGGAAACCAAAAATTGTTCTTCTATGGCATCAGTGTGAAAACCCCTTTTTGGTTCTTCCTGGCACCTTTATTTTTAAGGGTGTACATGGGGTTTAGAAAGACTGATAGATCTACTGTTATGCACACCTGTTGCTTATTTTGCTCACGATCATTACCTATTCAAGTCCCCTTGCCATACAGCCATGTGTTGAGACTTGACAGATGACACGAAAACCACAAAGAAAGAAATTACAGTTCTTTTGGAAGAGGTGGAAAATAATAAAGTCCAGCAATTATCAAAGCTGAAAATCATCATTACAAACACTGACAAAAAGAAAATCTGGGTAGAAATCACCCAAAAAATAAATGCTGCATGTGTACGAGTGAAGCCCAGAAGAAGTCAGGAATAAGTAGAGGCAACAAGTTTGCCTTCAAAGTTTAGCCCTTCCAAATCAGCAATGGGTCCTGTTCCTGGGCTATTGCTCCCTTCAAAGAAGAAATAGGGGACGTTATAGCTGAAGTGAGAAGCTGCTTCAGTCAGAGATGAAGAAAATAGCTGAACTCCAGGGAATTAGGAAAGAATTGAGAGCCCTGAGGGAGCAGCAAGACTAAGATCTCTTTAGTAGCTAAGATTGTTTCCATCATCTCTATGGTGCATCAATAGCAGGTGTACTAAGGAAATACCTGATAAAAACGGTATGTGTTTCAAGTGCTCAACAATGGCAGCTTTACAAAGAATCCTACAGCTTTTGCACAGAAGTCAGGCAGTGTATATAAATGCCTACATAAGGACAAATGTTACCCCCCTTGACTCACTTATCACATCTTATGTCATATATAAAAAAAAAAATCTGGATTCCTTCTGAGGGACACAAGAAGAAACAGTACATTAAGTCCAGCGGTGCAATAGTTAGCTACACTGTTTTTATGCTGTTGGAAGATTTATGGAGGTGGTGGGTGATGGCCTGGGGCTCAGCAAAACTGTATTAGCAGGAACACCTTTGCTGTTACAGCTTATGAAGAACATCCTGACATTCCCCAAAACTGCTGAAGAAATCCAGCTGGCCAATCAACAGTTCTACAGTATTGCCAACATCCCCAGAGTGATTGGCATCATTGATGGCACCCTTACCCCAATGTCAAGCCCTTCGGTAAATGAGACCTTGTACATTTTAAGGAAGGGCTATCTAGCCATTAATGTTCAAATAGTGTGTGATCACCAGTGGGTGTTAACTGACATTATGGCAAAATGAACGTTACCACATTGATGTTGCCATTATACACCAAAAACGTGTTCTTGTGCCAATTAAGGCAACAAAAAAAAAAGCTTGATGTCGTTTTGAAAACCGCTGACGAAAAGCAAAAAATAAGGTAACACAATAAAGCTAATATTTCAGAAATAGCCTATTACTAGGGTTACCAATGATCTTCCCATTCATTTGTGTACATAACAGCAAAATGTAATATAGTTACATTTATATTCACAAATGGAAATTGCCATAAATTAGTGGTAC
Source organism: Gobio gobio (assembly GCF_949357685.1). Lineage (NCBI taxonomy): Eukaryota > Metazoa > Chordata > Actinopteri > Cypriniformes > Gobionidae > Gobio > Gobio gobio. The sequence continues at coordinate 39,273,931 of NC_137101.1, read as the reverse complement.
ACAAATTTAAAACACTTTAAATTTAAAATACCACAGGAACTCTGTATAATACAAATCATTGTGCACGTCAGCATTAAGATTTCACATTTTATTTAATTCTTTGACTTTTTTTTGCTTTCCAGAAATGCAGTTCTCACACAAATATCTCTGCAACTTTCTGCAAACACAGTCTAGATCAAAAACTAAAAAAAACTTTCCAGCAATGTCTGCCCACATTTGCTTCTTTGATCCACTGTCTCTTAATTTTTGCTTTCAGCTCAGCTATGTTTTGTGGAGGTCTGGACTAGAGATCTTCTCTGTTTCTAAAACCTGTATCTGACCCAAATCACTTTTTCACTTTCACTTTATCACTTTACCCAAACCCAATGTGCGGATTTTTTTTTTTTTTTTTTTTTAAAGAAAAACCTGACCTGAGACAGACCAGATAAAATTAGAATACGGCATTTATTTCTTAACTCAACTGGGACAGAATGTAAACGGCATTGACGTGTTCACAGCCTGCAGTCAGTCAGGAAAAAAATCCTGCTGTCCTGATGACTGATTTGGCCACTGCTCCATTACTTTCATTTATTTATTATTACTTTATATTATTGCCTGCCCAATGGATGCCTGGTGGTTACTGTGGATGCCACAGGTGGTTACTAGAGAAGTTGAAACAGAATCTAATCGCAGCAGTTTTCAGGCTTTATTTAACAAAACTCAGAATACTAAGAATATGGAACAGAGTAACCACATAAAGGCAACAACAACAGAAAAGAAACTTGAACCAAACACAGGGCTTAAATACACTGTGAACTAATCAAAGAAACAAGACACAGCTGACATGACTACTACTCAATGGGTAATTAACAAGACAACAGGTGAATGGATAAATCAATACACTGGAAAACTGGGTTAAACAGGCAAACAGAAGCTGTGATTTGTTCTTTTTTCATTATTGTTAACATTTTTGATTAAAGATTATGAGAGCACATTATTATTATTTATAGTTCACAGATAAATTGATAATAAACACTACAATATTACAAAAAAAAAAAAAGAATTGTCCATTTTGATTTCATGACTTTCACAAGTATGTATGCATGTATGTGCAGTAATGCCGAAAAAAGGTTTAGCGCATCAAAATGATTACCGATATAGCTGATGGAAAGGAAATTATCGATAATTTTTTGCAAATGTCAACACAATCTTTTTCCGTTTAACTTTAGCGCATAAATTCTATGTCGATACATCAAATGTCACGAAAACTAGTTTGGAAACACTTTTTGTTGAGAAAAGGGCTTTAACGCATATAAATGTGGTGTCACATGACAGAATTAGCCTATACAGCATCCGTGTTCACGATCACGAGGGCAGGATCTGGCTACTTGACAAATGAAAATCACAAACATGACACTTGTTAATAAAATTATTTTATAAATACCCACAATCAGCGATTTGATGTTTTAGTTTTTGATGGATTTGATGTTATTGAACTCTGAAACCAGAATGAATAACTTTTCTTTTTTTGAACTGAATGCGTTCTTGGCCACGTCAAACTGTGACTGGCTTACGTTCAAGGCTTACGTTAAAGACTGTTGCTATATTACCAAACATTTTACTGTACCAATCTTTTTTATGGATACTAAAATGTTGCATACAGGACAATTGAGCTGCTCTGTGTCCACACCCATGGGCTTTGTCATAAAGGCTGTTCATGCAGTCCTGTCAGGAAAAATGCCCCACTTCTCCTTGATCTTCTGATTAATATTTCCTATTTAGTAATAGGCCTATTTTTCTAAATATAGTAAGTAAATTTCAATCTTCTCATTACTCTCTGCATTTTACTAATATTAGAGATATGGTAACACTTTAGAATAATGGTCATTAGTTAACATTAGTTAATGTATTAACTAACATGAACTAACCATGAGCAGTACATATGTACTGTATTTGTTCATCTTTGTTAATGTTAGTTAATATAAATCCAGCTGTTCATGGTTTGTTCATGTTAGTTCACAGTGCTTTAACAAAGATAAATAAATGCTTTTTAAGTGCAGTTCATTATTAGTTTGTGTTAACTAATGTTAACTAATGACTATTATTCTAAAGTGTTACCGATATAATTTGTGATATAAGTGAAATGATGTATGGAAACGACTTGATGGCAGATTTTTTTAGCGATACAACAAAAATGATGCGACAATGCTTGTGAGATGTCTAGAATCCATTCCGACGGCGCTCGTTGAAACAGTAGGTTGTTTTAAATAATACAATTGTTAAATTCCCAACATATTTTAAAAGAATTCGGGTCTATTCCGTAAAAGCACATTTATTTTAAATTACCAGACCCGACCCGTGTCCAAAGCACTGGTCAAAGTTTTGGACCCAAACTCACTTGGGTCTCAGGTTGGCCATCAGGTTTTCCGATCCAAGTGGACCTATTAAGACCTCTAGTCTGGACTAGGGTTGGGTACCGAAACCCGGTGCCATACCTATATAACCGGTATGTACCGGACCAGATCTGAACGCAGATTTCGGTGCCTCATTTCGGTGCCACTTAAATTCAAACGTGCTTTCGCTGGAGCTGAGCCAGAGATAGACATGCTCAACGCTCATCACATATCACAACTATTCAGTGTTTTCAACCACATAATGTTTATTTTAGGTTTTTCAGACACTTAAATTCAAACGTGCTTTCGCTGGCGCTGAGCCAGAGACAGACATGCTCAAGGCTCATCACATATCACAACTATTCAGTGTTTTCAACCACATAATGTTTATTTTAGGTTTTTCAGACATTTAAATGCTCATAAGTACTAGCAAAAAACACACTGGTGTTTATGGAAGCGGCAAAAACAATCCTTTCATACAGTTATAACTTGACTAACGTTACGTGTTTTATTCATATCAGATACACATTATATAGTAACTAAATAGTTTAATCTATTCCTCTCCCAGTTCGCCGGTCACTTATGTGAATGAATTTACGTGTTAAATCCGACAAATCTGCTTCTGAGGCGCAAACATGGCGCCGCCCATCGCGCAGGATAGATCAACTAACACACATTCACTCACACATATTTGAAAATCAGAATATCAGATAGGATGACATAGTTAGCAAGTTTGTGAATATTTTGAATAAAAAAGAAAAAGCGAAATAAACCCGATACAGCTGAGCTATCATACAGCACTATTGTGGCAGCTGTGTGTCATGTGAGAAGCCTGACGCGTCGCCATGGAAACAATAAGGCGATGCGTTCTAAAATATTTAGCCAGAGAATATGGTCATATTTCTGCAAAATAAAGCTGAAGCTTGAAGCTGGTTTATAGCAGACCAAGAATACAGACTACTGCTGTTAATACTGTAACTGTTATTTAGTGTTAAATTAGGCCTGTTGTAGTTGGATTAGGTGGCTTTAGTTTTACTGTGAATTTATTAAGCAAATTGTGTTTTGTATTTATTAATATTTATATATTTAAGTATACTTTAAACTTGTAATAAATTGTTCAATTTAAATAAATAAAAATTAAAAAATCAATAAAAAGCCATTCTTTAATCTCATCCACCTCGTTTTGTGGCTCTTTTTTTTTCAGCACCGGTGCCATTTTAAAAGTATCGGTTTGGCACCGGTATCGAGAAAAAGAAAGAAAAAGAAAATGATACCCAACCCTAGTCTGGACCCATCTTAACTCAAGATGCCATCTCATTAAATCTATTAGGTCCATCCTTGGTGAAACCATCATTTATTTCTGCAATTTCTGTCTGTGGTCCAACATTCTCCTTGTCCATTTCCTCATTGCTCTCTTCAAATGAAGAAATTGTCAAATGGTACTGTTGGGTAACAGTTTAGGACTCAGGACCAGTAGTGAAAAATGAAGACCAAGAGTCAGAAGTTAGATTAATTAAAGAAAAATTTACTGAAGAATAGTTTGCAGTTTCATCAGCAGAAGCCAGCGTCAGAGTCTCTCATGGAATCGCAGGCCAGACTCTACCTTACAGAGAATTTTGCCCACCAGCTATACTGTTTACAAGGACATTGATTACATCAACAATAACAGATGGCCTAAGCCTTGATTGGCTACAGAGACCTAAAAGCCTAAACATTTGTCACACATGTATAGATATGCCGTTGTTACAATATATTCGGTTCCTGAAATATTTGGTTCCAATGGGTGGAGCTTACATGAATATTCATGAGACTCTGTCATGGGCGGGGCGACAGATACAGGCGAGTGGAACAGAAATTATTAGCATGAGCTCGTCAGCTCGCGTTCTGTTTTACGGATTATTTCAAACAGGTATATAATAATGTTGAAAGAAGTTAAGCTTAAACTACTCCTATGACTGATCACATTTTATAAGTAATTCATCGTTTTTGTAGCACGTGTTTCTCTGTACTATGCGTTTACCTGAACTATAACTATAGCATTGGAAGAGAGAAATAAACAACTGCACACCTACAATAAAGGCATATTTCACCTAGATTTGTTGACATTCTATGATAGTAAAAATATGAATGACTGAGAGTAAACTTTTACAGTGTGTATGAATACATGTTTAAATAAATATTTACAAATATATTCTTGTGTTTTTATTCTGTCTCCCAAAGCTGCCTGCATATTATTAAAATAGCCTTTAAAGTATAGGCTGATAGCTCAAGATCACACAAGAACTTGGAGTTGCATGCTTTGAATGTTGTTCTACACTCAACTGAAAATCATTTTCATACACAACCCTCTACTATACTACTATACTTTAAAGGTTATCAAATGTTAAGCTTCAGTTGCATTAACAGTTGTGTTCTTTAGCAATGCTTGAGAATGTTGGTCAAATGAAGTAAAATTATTTAAATTGTATTGATGTCTAACCTCATAACAAATTAAAGGTCATCCTTCTCAAGTGAACACAAAAACGCACTGGTGTACATTACAAAGCAATGTCCAATTAAATAAAGTTATACTTGGTATGCTAGAGTAATAATATTTCCATTTTTGGAAATTACTTCGTGAATAACAGCCAAGTTTGGTGACAAAAAGCTTACTATATTACATTATGAGGTAGGATTTGCTCCATGAATGTAGCTCTAAATTCAAACGGAGCTGTACATATTTTCCCATACTTAGGGACTTGTGGTTGAAAATGTTTTCCTGGAGTCTGAGAGAGATGTTCCTTGAAGGCTGGAGTTGTGTCTTCGATAGCAATCAGGAGGAGAAACAAGGAAGGGCCCAGTTTTATGATTTAGGCCAAATTTTAAAACAATGTGTGCCAATCCAAAGGTAAGTGCACTTAATTGTAATAAAGCAGAAACTCTAGAAAATGTATTAATTTAGTTGTTTTTATTTGACAGTTACATTTCTGACAGTGCATTGACATTGTGATGGGAGTACCAAATTAAGGAACTTGGCAGCCAGGGCACATAAAAACGGCTTTCTTTTTTGGCTTGTTTACACATTTCCAATGATACCAGCCATAGCAACTCTCACACTCAATCTGAAACAGACAGTGACATTATGAAAATATAAATTAGCAAGGTTAGAAAAATAAAAGAACAGATTGAAATACCCAAGAGTCAATGTTGTCATTTGTGTGAGGATGTTTGTCCCCACATGCCAAGCAAAGGTCGGACAGGTCTTCTGTGAAAACAAAGGCATCAATGTATTGGTGTAATGATGCAGATCACCAATATCATGTATACCTTAGGTTTAAAGAAATAAACGCCTGTTTGTTGTAGCACACACAGGCCTATGTTTTGCCGCATCAGCGCAAGATCTGCATCAGCACTTTGGAATTCCAAACTGACCCCATTTGGAACTGCTTCTGCAAACTACAAAGAGCATTGACAAAGCAAAAATCAACATCTTAAATTTTAATTACTAGTAGAAAAAAAAAGTATGTACCTTGCAGACAAATACACCATGTGAATTCCCATCCCTTTGAATGCTGTGTGGCAATGTGTGACATTGCCACTTTGAGGTTGTAATGCCTTTGCTGGCCATAAAATCACTTTGGCAGAATAAAAAAAAAGAATAAAAAAAAAAAAGACCAACATTAAGTGTCTTAATACATTTGTCCTTACCTTACAACCTTTTTGCAGTGAAGCAGTTTGGCCCGGCTTTCACCAAAGGAGTTTACATATACAATTATTCTCTCCTTGGGATATATCATCTGTCAAGATGGGGTCATGAATGAATAACTCAGATTTAAGCCTTTGCAGTTTACAGAGATGGATGGAGGGGAAAAGGGGAACAAACCAGGAGTGTCCAGTGGTCAGTCTCATTAACTGACCCCACCAGCACATTATATACCTCTGGATCCATCTACAAGTAAAAATGTGGCATTCCAATAACAACCAAATTATCTGAGAACGTGAAAGTTACTGGTGACATCAGGATTTGTTTTACCCTTTTCATTGAACTGGCCTTCCTTTTCTATATGTTTGTTGCTTGAAAGGAATCCAGGACAAATGCCCTGCCTGAATAATTTCTCGCAAGGAAGGTCAGATACGCATTAATGACCTGTGGTTAAAAAGAATGATTACGGACTTGCAAGGTAGAACTGTATGCCTATAGAATATGGTCTATTCTAAAAGCAACATGACAATGAATTATAGGAAATCTTATCAATTATGTTAACTGTAGCACAAACCTCACTTTAAAGTTTCGCCCCAGGTTTAAGGCGTTCCAAATCCCAGGTAAAGAGTTTGTATGGGCCAACTTTACTGCAAAGTTTCCTACCTATTTTCTTTGCCCATATGTCTTGCAACACTACAGAGATATAGAAGGAAAATATTTAACAAAAACATTATTAACATGTAGGAGATATAAATTAATGAAGAAGAATACATACAATGGATGGCAGGACTGGAGGTAGGATGAGGTGCACGGCCAGGTAAAAGTGGGGAAGACTGGATGGCAGGACTAGAGGTAGGCTGAGGTGCAAGGTCAGGTAAAGGTGGGGGAGACTGGATGGCAGGACTGGAGGTAGGCTGAGGTGCACGGCCAGGTAAAGGTGGGGAAGACTGGATGGCAGGACTAGGGGTAGGCTGAGGTGCAAGGTCAGGTAAAGGTGGGGGAGACTGGATGGCAGGACTGGAGGTAGGCTGAGGTGCAAGGCCAGGTAAAGGTGGGGGAGACTGGATGGCAGTACTGGAGGTAGGCTGAGGTGCAAGGCCAGGTAAAGGTGGGGGAGACTGGATGGCAGGACTGGAGGTAGGCTGAGGTGCAAGGCCAGGTAAAGGTGGGGGAGACTGGATGGCAGGACTGGAGGTAGGCTGAGGTGCAAGGTCAGGTAAAGGTGGGGGAGACTGGATGGCAGGACTGGAGGTAGGCTGAGGTGCAAGGTCAGGTAAAGGTGGGGGAGACTGGATGGCAGGACTGGAGGTAGGCTGAGGTACAAGGCCAGGTAAAGGTGGGGGAGACTGGATGGCAGGACTGGAGGTAGGCTGAGGTGCAAGGCCAGGTAAAGGTGGGGGAGACTGGATGGCAGGACTGGAGGTAGGCTGAGGTGCAAGGTCAGGTAAAGGTGGGGGAGACTGGATGGCAGGACTGGAGGTAGGCTGAGAAGCAAGGCCAGGTAAAGGTGGGGGAGACTGGATGGCAGAACTGGAGGTAGGATGAGGTGCACGGCCAGGTAAAGGTGGGGGAGACTGGATGGAAGGACTGGAGGTAGGCTGAGGTGCAAGGCCAGGTAAAGGTGGGGGAGACTGGATGGCAGGACTGGAGGTAGGCTGAGGTGCAAGGCCAGGTAAAGGTGGGGGAGACTGGATGGCAGGGCTGGAGGTAGGCTGAGGTGCAAGGCCAGGTAAAGGTGGGGGAGACTGGATGGCAGGACTGGAGGTAGGCTGAGGTGCAAGGTCAGGTAAAGGTGGGGGAGACTGGATGGCAGGACTGGAGGTAGGCTGAGGTACAAGGCCAGGTAAAGGTGGGGGAGACTGGATGGCAGGACTGGGGGTAGGCTGAGGTGCAAGGTCAGGTAAAGGTGGGGGAGACTGGATGGCAGTACTGGAGGTAGGCTGAGGTGCAAGGCCAGGTAAAGGTGGGGGAGACTGGATGGCAGGACTGGAGGTAGGCTGAGGTGCAAGGCCAGGTAAAGGTGGGGGAGACTGGATGGCAGGACTGGAGGTAGGCTGAGGTGCAAGGTCAGGTAAAGGTGGGGGAGACTGGATGGCAGGACTGGAGGTAGGCTGAGGTGCAAGGTCAGGTAAAGGTGGGGGAGACTGGATGGCAGGACTGGAGGTAGGCTGAGGTACAAGGCCAGGTAAAGGTGGGGGAGACTGGATGGCAGGACTGGAGGTAGGCTGAGGTGCAAGGCCAGGTAAAGGTGGGGGAGACTGGATGGCAGGACTGGAGGTAGGCTGAGGTGCAAGGTCAGGTAAAGGTGGGGGAGACTGGATGGCAGGACTGGAGGTAGGCTGAGAAGCAAGGCCAGGTAAAGGTGGGGGAGACTGGATGGCAGAACTGGAGGTAGGATGAGGTGCACGGCCAGGTAAAGGTGGGGGAGACTGGATGGAAGGACTGGAGGTAGGCTGAGGTGCAAGGCCAGGTAAAGGTGGGGGAGACTGGATGGCAGGACTGGAGGTAGGCTGAGGTGCAAGGCCAGGTAAAGGTGGGGGAGACTGGATGGCAGGGCTGGAGGTAGGCTGAGGTGCAAGGCCAGGTAAAGGTGGGGGAGACTGGATGGCAGGACTGGAGGTAGGCTGAGGTGCAAGGTCAGGTAAAGGTGGGGGAGACTGGATGGCAGGACTGGAGGTAGGCTGAGGTACAAGGCCAGGTAAAGGTGGGGGAGACTGGATGGCAGGACTGGGGGTAGGCTGAGGTGCAAGGTCAGGTAAAGGTGGGAGAGACTGGATGGCAGGACTGGAGGTAGGCTGAGGTGCAAGGCCAGGTAAAGGTGGGGGAGACTGGATGGCAGGACTGGAGGTAGGCTGAGGTGCAAGGCCAGGTAAAGGTGGGGGAGACTGGATGGCAGAACTGGAGGTAGGCTGAGGTGCAAGGCCAGGTAAAGGTGTGGGAGGCTGGATGGCAGGACTGGAGGTAGGCTGAGGTGCAAGGCCAGGTAAAGGTGGGGGAGACTGAATGGCAGGACTGGAGGTAGGCTGAGGTGCAAGGCCAGGTAAAGGTGGGGGAGACTGGATGGCAGGACTGGAGGTAGGCTGAGGTGCAAGGCCAGGTAAAGGTGGGGGAGACTGGATGGCAGAACTGGAGGTAGGCTGAGGTGCAAGGCCAGGTAAAGGTGTGGGAGGCTGGATGGCAGGGCTGGAGGTAGGCTGAGGTGCAAGGTCAGGTAAAGGTGGGGGAGACTGGATGGCAGGACTGGAGGTAGGCTGAGGTGCAAGGCCAGGTAAAGGTGGGGGAGACTGGATGGCAGAACTGGAGGTAGGCTGAGGTGCAAGGCCAGGTAAAGGTGTGGGAGGCTGGATGGCAGGACTGGAGGTAGGCTGAGGTGCAAGGCCAGGTAAAGGTGGGGGAGACTGAATGGCAGAACTGGAGGTAGGCTGAGGTGCAAGGCCAGGTAAAGGTGGGGGAGACTGGATGGCAGGACTGGAGGTAGGCTGAGGTGCAAGGCCAGGTAAAGGTGGGGGAGACTGGATGGCAGGACTGGAGGTAGGCTGAGGTGCAAGGCCAGGTAAAGGTGTGGGAGGCTGGATGGCAGGACTGGAGGTAGGCTGAGGTGCAAGGTCAGGTAAAGGTGGGGGAGACTGGATGGCAGGACTGGAGGTAGGCTGAGGTGCAAGGCCAGGTAAAGGTGGGGGAGACTGGATGGCAGGACTGGAGGTAGGCTGAGGTACAAGGCCAGGTAAAGGTGGGGAAGACTGGATGGCAGGACTAGGGGTAGGCTGAGGTGCAAGGTCAGGTAAAGGTGGGGGAGACTGGATGGCAGGACTGGAGGTAGGCTGAGGTGCAAGGCCAGGTAAAGGTGGGGGAGACTGGATGGCAGGACTGGAGGTAGGCTGAGGTGCAAGGCCAGGTAAAGGTGGGGGAGACTGGATGGCAGGAATGGAGGTAGGCTGAGGTGCAAGGTCAGGTAAAGGTGGGGGAGACTGGATGGCAGGACTGGAGGTAGGCTGAGGTTTCAAGGCAGGCAGCAGAAATTGAATTAGATGTCGGGCCAGCAGATGTTTGATGGTGTTTTCATCCAGGATGGATTACAACATGAGGGATGGCCATGGAAAAAGGCACAGTGAGAGGTAGTGATACATGCTGCAGGGAAAGGTGTGTATAGGGCAGGGTAATAGGATAGAGGGAAGGCATGAATCTTAGAGGTGCTTGTGGAGCAGGGGACTGGGGAGGTACTGGAGGGACATGAAGTTCTGAAGGCACAGTGGCAGGAGGGGAAGGCTTGGTAAGTTTTAAAGGATAATCCTCCAAAAAATTAACCAAATGATCAACGTTGATTTTGGAAATTTGTTTCCCTTCAGCATCCACCACATCAAAAGATTTCCCCTCCACTTTTAAAACTGTAAATGGACCCAAATAATCTGGGTCCAGCTTGCCCCCCTTTCACTGCCTGCTTCTGATATTCTTCCGCAGGACCCGGTCTCCAACCTGCATATCAATGGCCATTCCTTTTTCCAATTTCCTTTTTTTAACTTTACCTTGCACATTACTGATGTTGTCCTGTACTGTTTTAAAAATGTGGTCCTGCCTTCTAATGCATCCCGTAATGCATTCCTCTGCCACAATGTCCTCCACACTTTCATTGATCTATATAAAGAAATGGGATTTTATTGGCAATTGCAGGAGAAATGAAAAAAAAAAAACTTCAGTTAGATGTATTGTGCTTATACCTCATAATTGTCAGGCACCTCACAAGGATACCTTGCCTCACGCCAAACATTAAAAATCAGGGTGAGAATTTGGTGGTTAATTGTTTTTTAGTTCGGAGACCGAATATTGTAGCCTCCAAATAATCTGCCCATGTGTCTGGCCGTTTTCCAACCAGCTTGCTCAAAGACCTGAAAAACAAGTGTTACGGTTAACCACCTATAGTGAAACAATGTGTGGGACTTTCAATTAAATATAACTCATAAATGAGTAAATATACAATGAACAAGAGCAGATGTATTCTTCAGTTACCATTCATGTACTAAGTTATCATAAATGGTCAATCTGAATTGTGCCATTTAATTTTTCAACCAGTCCGTTGTTCTGCAGGTGGTATGGGGCACATAAACTTCTTTTAATGCCAAGCACTTGGCACACACCCATATTGATCTATAAACAAATCAGCACAATACTTAAATATTCATATTTTTCCAATTAAAATCAAACAAAAATCTTAAAGGAGTAAATCTCTAACCTTGTTCACAAATTCTGTGCCTTGATCCGTCAAAAGCCTTTTTGGGGCACCAAATCTGTAAAACAGCGTGACAATGCAGACTGTTACCTCCTCAGCTCTCTTAGTCTTTAGTGGGAAAGCCTCACACCACTTTGTGAAATAGTCTACCATAACACAAATGTACTGGTAGCCCTCTTTAGTTGTTGTGAGCTTTCCCACCAAATCCATTCCAACAATGTCCCATGGCTCATCCACCTGACAAAAAACAAAAAAGATGCATCATATCTCTTAAAGTGAAAATATTCTTCCTTACACAAAACACACAATTTACCACAATAGGAATATATTCAGATTTGTCCTTAATATCAGCTTGTTTTTTCTGGCATGCTGCACAGTGCATGACCTGAAACATTTTGTTGTTTTATTTCAGTTTAATAGTGCTAGGAAAGTATTAAGACTAAATGTAAATTAATTGCACTCACCCAGGTTTTAATATCAATGGTCATGGCAGGCCAATAAAACCGTTTACTGATGGCATCAGTTTTCTTCTGAACACCCCAGTGTGCACCAATTTTGTTCATGCGAAGAACAACTGTATAAGTCCAAAAAAAATAAAATTGAGATTACAATGTGACTTGAATGTATGAGTGCCACTTTGTATACAGAATCACTTTGGGGGTGTGTTCGCGAGACCAAAACTTTGTATTTTAAACTTTAAAATAGTCTCACGCGGAAAAAACTTTTATGTCCACTAACGAAAAATGGAGACGGCAGTTGCTTTCATGTCCGCTGCGGACATTAATAGGAAAAACCTCTGCAAAAAAAGGAGAGGGAACATGAACGAATGGTAGGACATCATGTCAACAAGGAAGTCTTTGAGGGATGCTGGGAAACCATATGTGAATCGGAGAGGAGAGCAAAAACAAGGAAAAGATCCACCAAAAGAGTTGAGTGAAAAACCGTATAAAAAGTATCTACGTAAAGTTAGCATTTACAGTCAGAGGGGCGCGTAGGCTACTGGGTGTCGTCTACTACAGTTAATTTAGCTTACTCTGTTTAAAGAATCAAGTCATGAATGAGTCGAAATGAAAGCTGAGAAAATTAAGAGAAAATTAGGATTCAGGGGACGTTTTAAACATGTCTCTAATCTACTCCTTATAACCACGGAGAAATGAATCGAAGCGCTTTAGGCGCATCTCTAACACCAGCCCAGCTGCGTCATGGAGGCTAATGTTATAATTCATTGATTGTGTTTTATGTACTGCTGGCAGAATTTTATGTACATAAACAAGCATATGTAAATTCATCCCCAGTCTTTAAGATGTTTAGAGTAGAATTTGATTGCTTTATGTCTTCACTGAAATTGGTAAAAAAAAAAAAAACAAAGGAAAAAAAAAAACTAATTGACATGTTTAAATTATTTTGATATAATTTTTGGATCCCCTTTTACCATTTTTAACCCAACACTTTGTTTTGTAATATTGTATGCTATGCTATGTTTGTTACTTGTTATTTAATTAATAATAAAAATACATTTAAAAAAGGTAATAATAAAAAAAATACATTGATTGTGTAAGCTTTTATATATTCTAGCAAGTAACCTGAATAGCTGCTTATAGCTCTAATGTTTTATAGCTAAAAAAAAAAACGTTAATGTGACTTTGTTTCTGTTAAGGGCAAGGTGTGCAAGGAGACGTGTCCCAGGCAGTGTTCAAGCCTAACAGACCAAAGAAAACTCCAGCTCTTCACAGAGTTTTATGCTGTCTCTTATGAGAGGCAGCAGGCTATCATTCTCTCTGGTTTGGAGCAGGTAGGCTAATTTAAGCAATTTGTGACTATATCATGTCAACAGTATGCAATGCATTACAATGTAGGCCCAAGAAATAACCAGTGAATTGAATACTACTGTATGCCTTCAATTCACTAAGACTGCACATGTGCTTGATCACTGTAAATGTTAAATTTTGTGAGGATGGATGAAGGATGACCAGCATCAAGTAGGCCACCAAGTGCATTAAAGACCACAGCGCTTTGGTGCTCTAAAAGGCACACACATGGCTTATTCATCCTCCTAACCAAAGCCTACTCACGTTCTTAATTACCTTAACTTGACAGCTCTACACGATGGCTAGCCTGCTACGTTATGGTACATTTGTATTTTTACTTCATGTCTTTTTACTTCTAGCACAAGGTGAGTCGCAGACGACCACATGGGCATGAGACTGAGATTGCCAAGAGGAAGTAAACCTTAAAGTACCATGTGCAACAAGGAGGCCAAAGACTTGCTGTTTGTAAGCTCACATTTATGTCAGTCTTTCAACTGACCAACAGTAGCCTACAGGCAAGTTTTATATAGCCTAACATTTTCCGTTTGTTAACTTATTACATGCATGATTTTAATTAGATACATTGTCCATAACATATTTATTTAAAGTTACATATCTTTGAAAAGGTTATTCAAGAAAAGTTAGGCAGTCAGTCTGAGGGAACAGAACAGGTAGTTAAAGTCAGGTCTCCATTAGAGGACTACAGAGGAAAACAGAAGAACAGGTAAGTAAAAAAAAAAAAAAAAAAAACTTGGAGCCTTCTAGACTGAGAAGAGCCAGAAAAATAATTTTTGATTTATGGGGATGAAAGACTATACCTCTCAGAATGCACTTGCTTCGCTGCCCTAGGAGGCCACTCCTACCGGTAAGAGCATGCAGTTTAAACAACAAGGCTAGGCTACTAGTGAGTCTCCATGACGAGTCTGCTCCGGATATCGAGAACGCCCAAAATGTCCGGTATTCGGCTTTTGCTTTCTACAATCGCCATTCATTATGTTTACTTTGGCGAGCAGAACGAGACTGAGGGCCGTGGGAGAACGGCGAGGCTGGTGACGTGATTACTGATGAGCGACACCTGAGACGCACCAATCTCGTATTTCTCTCGGAGGAGAATGCACATCAACTGATCACTTGTTTAGCGTACATGTAAACACAACATTCAGATTCACAAATCGGAATGAATTCAGTTAGATTGAAACAAAAGACAATTTTTTCCAGACAAAAAATACATAAATCTCTCAGCACAGGGAGGAAAGCATGGTGATTAAAATATACTACTTGTTTTTTACTGATACAAAGCTTAATGCTTAATCCTGAAGTATCCTTTTAATGACTGCATGTGAAAAACAAAATCCTATAGTTTTGAGGAAAGTTTAGAATTATTTATTGTCAAAGAAACAATGCAATTGTGCAAAACAGACCAGCATAGTTTATTATATTTCCCTTGTTCATGAGTTGTGTTGTTTATTTTTTAGGCCTCATAGCATTCATCCTGCTGTGAGAGATGGGATAAGAGAGGATATCCTGAGTAGGGTTGGGAATCGTGAGAAATGTTTTGGTTCCGGTTCCGATTCCGGTTCCATTAAAATTATTAAACAAATAGTGGTAAAGGAAAAAGGCACAATACGCAACTCAAACAATCCTTTTTGTGTTTATTACTTGCTATTTACAGGATGGCAATGTCAAAAAAAAGTACTGTACTGTACATATATTACAGTATAAGCCATTCTTGCAACAAAAAAAAACATGTCTGCTTTCTCTGGGAGAATTCGGGACCTCTCCTGGCTTATTGTATCTCCAGCAGTGGAGAATACCCTCTCTGAAGGGGTAGAAGATGCTTGGACAGACATGTAAGATTCAGACAGGTGAAACAGAATAGGCAATGCCTCTCTCTTCTCCCACCACCAAAGAGCAGGGTCTTCATAGGTGGGGATTGAGGACATGTCTTTGTAGAAAAGAAGTTCTCTGTCAACTCTCTCACCAACTGACAAGCCAGTAGCATTTGGAAGCACAATCCCCTGCAAAGCTTTATCCTCCTTTTCAAACAGAACTGCTAATGGACATGTTTTTACTTTCTTGCAAGGCACTTCCTAAAAAAACAAGAAAATGTGTGTATAAGTAATATGAAATGTTCATACTTTTCAGTAGGCCAAGATTTCTAAAAATTCTGTCTTTGTATTGGTCTTAAGTAATATTCTAATTTTATGAGATACTGAATTAAAGCGTTCGACTCCTGTCCTGAGAAGAGAAACTCTATATGTGGATGTCATATTTCTCCTCTGTGCCCTCCTGGGACGAGCAGGACCACGCAACGGATGTTCATTGCGAAACATTTCAAACCTTTCTACACATTAGACTCTGAATTTAAATATGACTGTTATTAATTCATTTTCAAATACATTATAATACAAACATGTAATTCAAGTAATACGTTAAAAGAGAAATGTGTAGCCTTTTGCCATTAATGGAAAGTGTATAATAGTTTTGTGACATTATCAAGAATTACGTGTTACGTCCCTTTTTTGATCTGTTTCTAGTGAGGGAGGTGTTTGTAAGTATTCTGTCCAGGAAGAAGACCTGATTGGTTCCTACAGTCTGATTGGTGCCACAACCTGCTTGGTCAGCTGACAATCCTGCAAATGTATTTTGATGAAGCAGTTGACCTCCGTCTTTCTCTCCAGTCCATCATGTCCCTCACTGCGGCATTTAGGCTGGATTACGACCATGGGTGGGAAAGGGACATTGAGGTGCTGCTGTTCCTCTTCTGGCTTGGTCATGCAGCATCTTTCATGGTGGTGTCTAAGACCTTTGATATCCTCATGTCACTGCAATCATCAGGATTTTGAGGAGGGTGATCGCATTCCCAACCGGAGATGACCTGGTAGAGGTGGGAGAAGGTTTTGCCCGGCTGGCTGGGTCACCAGCTTTCAGCTCAGCAGTTGGTGCAATAGACAGCTGTCACATCTGTCTTAAACCACCAGCAACTACTGCACAGTGTTATCTGAACACAAAACTGTTTCACTCCATCAAACTACAGGCTATCATTGACCACCGCAGGACATTGACATCTTTATGGGATATCCTGAGTCTGCGCACGATGCCAGGGTGCTGAGAAACAGCCCTGTGTATGTTGGCAGCCTTTATCCACCTGCAGGCAAGTGCATCCTTGGAGATAGTGGCTATCCTTGCCTGAGTGCACCCATCTGCCTCATCATCCCATGAAGAGGCACTCCGTGCCTGGAACATCATCAAGAGAGGTTTTGGGATAATAAAAAAAACATGCTGGCACTCTGTTTTCTTTAAGGCCATGGAAGTGAGCCTTGCCTTCGTGCCAGAGGTAATTGCATGCTGCAAGGTGCTCCACAATATCGCTCTTCAAAATGGGGTTGACGTTAAGCCAGAGATTGGGGAGAATAATGATGAATGAGGTCGTATCTGTATAGATTTGCAAATTTTTGTATATAGTTAGTTATCTTTTGTGTATAGTAAGCTCTTTTTCATCTATTTTTAATATAAAAAAATTCTAGACCATTGCACCTTTAACACATTGCACTATATGTACATAATACGTCCCATTTGAGGGGGAGGGGATAGTGTCAGGGTTCTGTCACTTCGGTCTAGTTTTGCTCTTGGTTTTGTGAGCCCTAACACTGCTATATTGTCCTGTTTGGTGTGAGCACATGGGTTGTCATGTGTTTCTTTGTACCATGTGCTCTCATGTCTGTCTAACTCTGCCCATCTTGTCCTCCCTCGTTACCTGCCTTGTTTGTTAGTCAAGTCAAGTCAACTTTATTTATATAGCGCTTTTAACAATGTAGATTGTTTCAAAGCAGCTTTACAGTGTTAAACAGGAAAATAATGCAGCATAATTTTATTCAGCTGTATAGCCATTCTGGAAAAATTTCAAGTATCATACAGTGACAGTGTGGGCTTTAGATCAATAATTTGATCAGTAATTTAGTTTAAATGGTTAATTTAGTTTATTATTTAGATGTATTTCGATGTTTAGTTGAAAAATTCAGTGTCCCCAACTGAGCACGCCAAGCCAGAGGCAACCAAGCCAGAGGCAAAATGTTCCCTATTTATTCTCCTTTTGTTTACAGTGCTGTGCTGGATCGTTATCTTTGTTCCTGTCGTTGTCTTGCCTGCTCCCTGTGTCTAGTCTATCCTTGTTTTTCCCCTTGAGGTAGTTTTTGTTTGTTTTGTTTTATTTTATTTTTTATGATTAATGAAGTACCATTTCTTCCTGCGATTGATTTTATTCATGCCATGTACCGAATGTACATTCAACTCAACTACATACTCATAGTGTCATATACATCCTCACACTATCGGTGAATTGTCAGGAATTAAACTCATAACACAGAATTAATGAATAAAGGATAACATGAAACCAGTGGTGGGCCGTGCATTTCACACCTAGGCCTTCAGTGGTATCCTACCTGAATTAATTCACCTCTTAATTAAATCATCATGACGCCACGGCTATAGAAACCATTAATATTATACAGAAACGCAGTATAACAGGGCGTTGCGTCTCTCATGGAGCGAGAATGAATGATTCAATTATTAAATCATTTAAGAATTATTAACGCATGAAACCCAATTGACACAATTCAACAAGTCTCCTTTCACTGAAGCCACAGCTGTGCCACATACATCATATATAACACAAGCATCAATTCGCTCCGGGTTTTCCGCGCATTTGTGTAGTATGCTAACGTTACCTTTTGCATTCTCCAACCACGGAAAGCAAATTGTTCATTTTTTTGTGCAAATTTGACAAGAAAGAAAACACAACAGCATAAATGGTTCTTGAAAAATCTTACCAACAGTATGATTTATTTATTTCAGGTGAGGTTCAAAGATAATACAAAGTGTTTTACATTTAAACCCCACAAAACTATATTTTAATACTATGAACATTTTATAAATAATATATTAATAACGAAAATAATAATAATAAAAAAATCAATCATAAATTTACAAGAAAAAAATAAATCACATTCATCATGAAAAAAACGGCACGGATTAGCCAGCCCAGGGTTGACTGTAGGCTATAAAAATGTAAATAAAATGCATTATAGCTTAACTTGCTCACCAAAATAGACTATGATTATTTGTACACAAAACATGCCAATGTGTGCAGCTGACCCGTCATCTCAAATAAATCAAGGAGATCCGCGGGACTTCAAAATCAGTGATGGTATACATTACAGTCCATTCGTTTTTACTCGGGACAGATCGAATAGCGTTCCGTGACTGTGCGTTAAGCTGGAGAAGGAAATGAAAATGGCTTTGTAGGTATTTTAATTAATACATTAATTTCTTCTCCTCTGTCAGTCATTGGGGTTTCGCTATTAAAACTACAGATGTTTTATCTTGTGCGGTTTGCTGGTTATTCTGTCTAGGCTACTAGTATGCTCTCTGACCATCCAATCAAAGGACGTGAAAATGCTGATGTTATTGTACGCCAGCTAGATGGTCCTGCTGTCGCCAACTCGAAATCGGATTAGCTGATTAAATCAGAGTGGTTATCTGATTGGTTAAAGCCGTTATATCACGTAACGTTAGTGTGGATGGATATTAACGAGGGTGACATACACCTTATAAAAGCTTATTAGTTTCTGTCATTGTATCAATACTCCTAGATGACCAATACCAGCTTTGCTATTGCCTCATACATGATAATAATCTGTATAGTATTGTGATCTGAGCACAGTTACATGTCATTTGCTAATATGCATAAATCTATAAGCTAACATTGGTCTGTCACCGAGACACCTACTCTGTTCTCCTCACACAACAACTAAATTTGTCTCCTCTAATCGTTGTTCTGTCTAATCCTGACCTGTCCCTAATTGTGTGTCATAATTGTATTGCTGTGGTCTGCCATATGAATATTAATAAACATTTATAATTTCCTCAGTGTCCAAACTGTCATTGCGATCCATTGTTTTCCTACTGTTGAAATTGGCCGCACTCCCTCACATTACATCACTTCTGTTTTTGGTATTTTTAGATAAGGAAGTAAAATTCTCTCACAAAAACGACTCCAGAAAGCCATAGTAGCGTATTTATAAGTATAATTTTTAAATATAGTTCCTACATTATTTTTCTATTCATCGACTCACTGGATGCTCTAATCTGCAATATGCCCTTAAAGAGCTTGTTCAAGTACTGGGGAGCTAAACCATTTAGTGCTTGGTAAATAATTAGCTAGATTTAGGTTATGTTTAATAGGGAGCCAATGCAGTGTTGACAGAACTGGGCTAATATGGTACTCGAGCTGCTGCGTTTTGGACCAGCTGCCGTGTTGAAAAAAAATCAGCATATGCTGGTTACTTAGGTATGTTTTGAAGCTTGGCAGCTGGTCATGAACTGGTTTAAGCTGGTCATGAGCTGGTTTATGCTGGTCCTTTGCTGGTTTAAGCTGGTCAGGACCAATTTATAGCCAGCACCTGACCATCTTAAACCAGCTGCTGGGGCCTGTACCATGATGGTAGTTTAACAAACTCAGGGTTACAGGATTAGTTTAGAGTTGACAAAACCAAACCAATCTATTTGGGCTTTGTGTGTCCCATGATGCTGATCATCAGTTTTCTCTGTCAACTCAGGCTTTGATCCGGAGTTTAGGAGTTTAGCTGTGACATCAGCAGTGAACAGCCAATCACATGCTGTGGATCATTAAAACTGAGATTCACTTCTCGCGAGAGAAGCAGCAAGATTCATTTCTATCTTCTGTGGAATATTACATGATTGAAAAATATTAAGAATTTATTTTATTTTTTTATTTATTTTATTTTATTTGTAGAAAAAAAATACAAAAGGGACAATACATATTAATGAACATTTTTCACAAATGTAAATATGCCAGATTATAGCCAAAGGCTAATTTCCATCTGCAGACCCCCAAACAGGTAGATGTTACACATAAATACACATAACTACATATAGACACACTATGCACAGGCTATACACAGCCTGTGCATATACTATTAAACAAATTTACACAGCAAGAAGAAAAGAGCTGTCAATAAAAGAGTACAACTTAAAGAAAATATTCACTATGTTAAATTCATTAACTCATTCATTAACCCTTCACAAAGTTTAGAAATTTCATAGTGTAACTTATTGTTTCAAGTTATCTTTAGTTTAGATACCTCTGTTATTCAGACCTTCTCTTTAAGCTTCAAAAGCCGTCCTCATCTTAAAGCCATCACCATGTCTCTGAATTATGCCTGCTGAAGTAAACTCATAATAACATTAGTTCCTGATCACACAGTTTTCCTGATACTAATTAATACATTTTGTTCTGTTCTCCGCAAGGTTAAGGATGATCAGCATGGTCTCAGCTGGCTCTTGAATGCCAATCTCGTCATTGCTCTTTTCTTCAGGGTGTTTCCTGGTTCTCAATTTATGCGGTATTTGGTGAGCGGTATAGAGGGGCCAATATTAGGGCAGGGGCTGCTGTGTTCAGTCTTGACCTTGGCCCTTACGAAACACAGCTTCCCCTCCCAACAGAGATGCTGCTGGCCTCACAGACATCTGCCTCACCTCTCATACACACCTCACATAAAACCCCCTCCTACAATTTTATGGGAAATTACTGAGGGGGTTATTTAGACATTGGGGGTATAAGAAGCTTGTGGCTTCTTTGTGTCTCCAGTTCACACTCAAGGTAGCCTCGAGTGGCTGCGTTTGACCGTGGCTCTTCCTTGCAAGGAAAATAAATCTTTATAAAGACAATTGGATTATGGTTTGTCTCTTATTAGTGATGTCAACAAATTAATTTTTGCCATATCAATTGGTGTCAGAAGTGGGATTCCTTGGATGTGCCTTCTGGACCCCGAGAGCAGACAGTGACCGATCATCCTGGACTTAGAGTCACAGCCTTACCCCGAAGGATTGAGGGAGAAGGGCTGACTGCTCTGGGGTGTTCGGAGGGTCCAGACACTGGAATCAGAGAAAACGAATCCGATGGCAACGGGGCGCTTCTGGTAAGAGACAAACTTTAAAAAAAAAAAAATTCAGGGGGAATTTTATTTTATTTTATAGAAATTTGGTTAAATTGAAAATTGAATTGATAGGGATAAACCATAAGGGAAGTCTGAATCTGTGGCAAATGCAGCGTGAATTTATGTTTTTTACGAAAAAAAAAAAAAAAAAAAAAAAAAACTGAAATCACGTGGGCAATTAAATAAGACCTAGGTTGGTCTGAGAATAAATAAGACCTAGATTGGTCTGAGAATAAATAAGACCTAGATTGGTCTGAGAATAAATAAGACCTAGATTGGTCTGGGAACCATATTACCTAGATTGGGTTGGTTCCGCCCGCGGTCAGGTAACCAGGGCACAAAATCGGGCGCTATAGCGAGCGTCCGCCCGGCTGATCTCGGGCGAGGAGATCAGATCTGTACGGAGACGTCCAACAGATTAATAGCGCGCGCGCGAAAAGCCACAGAGTCAGACTGCCAATATGGGGAAATCCAAAGCAAGCTAGCTGAATATGACACACCGGTATTTTATCAAATGAGAAAATTATATGGCCAGAAATGCATGCAACGTGTACGAAGTTCATTAAATGTCATGATTTGAGTGTCACCGCTGAGTGACCGGACTGGGACTGTGAAAGAGTCAGTTGAAGGAAAAGGATAAATCGATGGGCTGTTGTGAGAACGCGTGTGAGAACTGTGAGCAGACACCGAAATGCTGGGTGTGAGAGGCATTGACTGTGGAGAAATGAAACGGAGAAATTAAAATGCCACAGCTGTTTTAAGATCGCTGGTGAGTATGAACTTTGACTAAATTTTAGCTAACAATTTGAGTGATATGATCAGTAATTTGATTAGTCGGTATAAAGATTGTAAGATGAACAAGAGCAAATGCTGTAAGCAGCTCCGCTCTGAAACCCTGACTTCAAAGAAATTTGCTGGACTGATGAAGATAATGGGCAGAAATGTTTTTATTGTAATTGGAAGTTGACTAGCTACAAACAAAGAGAGAACAAGAAAATTCAAATTTGTAGATGTTTGTGCGTATTCATTAATTTATAAAATGGGGGAGGTGCCATACCCGAAGGGAGATATACAATTTGAGTAACTAAAAATAATGTTGGTGAAAAAGCAGATAAACTTTGATAAAGCACCATAAATTGCAAGCCATTGTCTGTTTTATTGGACCTCGAGCGAGCTCTGTTCTCAGACAGACTGCCACTTTTGGAGCACACAGGTTGCTGAACGTTGCTCCATAAGCTAAAGATGAGAGTGTTTTAATTGTGCTCAGCTGGGCCATTGATTTTGCACATAACTGTGTCTGAACACCCATAAGGTGTAAAAAGTGTGGCAAATCAGGCCACCAGACTAAATTCTGTAAATGAAATCAGTAAAAAAAAAAAAGAATAAAACAGAGATTTACACTAAGAAAATGAGAAAATAATAAGCTTGATAAATTCTTTAGTGATTATTTTTGAAGGAAGGATTTGAGATAATTTTAATATGAGGTTAAAATTAAAGTTAAAGATGATAAAACATGTTGTAAAAGATATATAAAATATATAAATCCTGATTAACCGAGTTAAATGAAAAAGATATAATAAATATGTTCTTGCTCTTCTCACCTTTGCAAAACTCTGATAATGATGATTTGACTGAATATTGGGTTGTTGAAATAACTATAGGTGTTAAAATGTTGAAAACCCTAGAAATTGATGTTTTGGTTTCAAAAGATAAGATTGTGCTGATCTGAAATAAACCATTTGTAATCTCAATCCGGCCACCATGTGGCCTAATTTGAGTAACAGAGACTCAATCTGAGTGGAAATTAAAGTTTCTGAATTCATTTTGGGGTCAAGAGACAAATATAAAGTTATGATCATTTGAAAATGTGATTTCTGTCTAAGGATAGAGTTAAAAGGAAAATGTCTCATTTATTTGAAAACAAAGCCAGATCTTACGCTGAGCTAGTGTGAAGAGTGAGAAGTTTATGAAAATGCAGTGTACCAGCCCTGAAGGCCTCAGAGTCTCTCTCTCATCCCAGACCAGCTCAAAGCTGATATATGAGCCTGTGCCACAGATGATAGAAGATATTGATGAGTAAGGGCACAGGGCATCATGTGAACATAATAGACAGTTATTTGTTAAGATAGAAAAAGGTGCCATCAAGAGGGCAATAAGACATGTTTTAAAAATACAGACTTTTAATGAACTAAAATGTTTGACTAATGTTTGATAGGACCAGTAACTTCTGTCTGCTCTTAGCCTTCACCATGTAAAGAACTGATGGCCTTGGTCACAGATGTAGCAGAACATTAAATTGAATGGACAGGTGTTTTGGCTAAATTCACTGAAAATAATCTAAGCACTGCTATGGGGCAGCTTTGAAGAAGTATGATGGATTTTAGTGATTAAGTTCTGTTATGATTAACCTGTCTCCATGTTTTTGCTAATTTGAAAGCAGACCAGATGGCTCTGATGACTCTTGAATGCACTTTCCAAAAGGCTCCAGAAAATATTGGATCCTGTTTAGGGTCAAAGATCTCAAGCGATGACGAGGTTGAGCAGGATGTGGTTGTTCCCGATGACGGGTAAGACTTCCTACGGCCTGACAGGTGGCAACCCAAGCCAGGGAAATCACGATAAGTCGCCTTGGACCCCCTACCAAAAAAAAAAAAAAAAAACTTGTAGGAGGGGGTTTTATGTGAGAGGTGAGGCAGATGTCTGTGAGGCCAGCAGCATCTCTGTTGGGAGGGGGAAGCTGTGTTTCGTAAGGGCCAAGGTCAAGACTGAACACAGCAGCCCCTGCCCTAATATTGGCCCCTCTATACCGCTCACCAAATACCGCATAAATTGAGAACCAGGAAACACCCTGAAGAAAAGAGCAATGACGAGATTGGCATTCAAGAGCCAGCTGAGACCATGCTGATCATCCTTAACCTTGCGGAGAACAGAACAAAATGTATTAATTAGTATCAGGAAAACTGTGTGATCAGGAACTAATGTTATTATGAGTTTACTTCAGCAGGCATAATTCAGAGACATGGTGATGGCTTTAAGATGAGGACGGCTTTTGAAGCTTAAAGAGAAGGTCTGAATAACAGAGGTATCTAAACTAAAGATAACTTGAAACAATAAGTTACACTATGAAATTTCTAAACTTTGTGAAGGGTTAATGAATGAAGAGTTAATGAATTTAACATTTATAGTTAAGGGTTAATGAATTTAACATTATAGTTAAAGTCTTAGAAGACTGTTGAAAAGATTAACTGGTTAAGAGAGAGAGAGAGAGGCTGGAAGCAGGGACTGTACTCTATCTGTTATTGCTCAGTTAAAGCTGAGACTACACAAAAACAATGATATCAGAACAAAACAACCCAGCTGACTTTTCTAAAAATAAACAACTAATGAACGGACATATTTGAAACTGGTTAAGAGACCATGTAAAAGCACATCTTGAGAATGAGCAGTTCATATTTATGTGTCCTGATTGAGTGTAGTGTGTCAGTAACCTCTGGAATTAGTGTCTTTATCATTACAGATGGGTTAAGTTAAACAAAACAAAAAAAACTTTAGAGGAAGTTGATTATTCTGAGTGAAACTGATGAAAAGATGATCAGAACATTGGACGAGCTTTAAGTGGATTGGACATCCAGCTCTGTCTGTCACTAGTAATTATGACCAAATTTGTCATGGATGAAGACTGTTTGAATTAATCTCTGGATTAATTAAGAGACAAAGTGACAATTTAACTGAAGTCACTATCCAAATGATCTAGAGACTCCCTCATATTTACGAAAGGCCGGAGGGCGAACCAAAAAGATAACTTCTAAAAGAATATCTAGATAACTTCTAGACATATTTTGATTCATACAGGAAACAAAAAATAAATAGAAAATAAAAATAAAAAATTA
Organism: Gobio gobio; assembly: GCF_949357685.1. Lineage (NCBI taxonomy): Eukaryota > Metazoa > Chordata > Actinopteri > Cypriniformes > Gobionidae > Gobio > Gobio gobio. The sequence goes on along the minus strand of NC_137101.1, from coordinate 39,248,937 downwards.
GGATTTCTGACAGGGATTGTGAACAACCAAAGTCAAATTAGGCTAAAATGGATATTGAAATATGAATGCTTTTTAAAATAGAGACTGGTTTTAACCAGCGTTAAAGAAATTGATGTGGCAAGTTTGATGATAAGAATCACTGCCAAATTACATGACATAAGAGGAGTTCTCTTACGAGAGGTTCTCTCGTATTGCGTAAGTTCCTTACGCTACGGGAAAGTATTCTTTCTTCGAGATTTCTGAAAAACCCAAAATTATCCTTAATTTTGTAACATTGTCAACGCAGTGCGGCAGCCTGGCAGACCATAGCAGGCTATTCCAGCGTGCCATTGGCTGCTCTGCTGGCAACTGCAGCAGCCTATCGGTGAGCCCGCGTGACGTGGCGACCAATGAGGGCGCTTCGCGCCCACCTGGCTTCATTTGCCTACAGGTGGGGCGTGGCCACGTGTATATAAGCAGGGCTCACGGGCTGCATATTCGATTTTCTTTTCTTCAGCGAAGCCCTTCGCATCGCTGGATCTGGAACCCGCCGCCGTTGAACGTGCAGACGAGCAAGCAGAGGACAGCGCCTGAAGAAGCCGGCAGCATCGCGCCACCTTCAGCCATCCGTGCCTGCTCTGCTATCCGGCAGCATTATATCCTTTTATTGCTCAGTGTTGTCGCCGCTGCGTCACACTTTCACAAAAAGAGCCGAGCGTTTTTCTAAAAATGTCTCGTTCCACCTGCGGCTCGTGTCACGCGCAGCTCAGTTCCGGGGACCGCCATGTGATCTGCGCTCTCTGCCTGGGCCGTGATCACGCCGCCGCCGCACTTCTCGCCGGCGGATGCCCGGAGTGCGAAGAACTAACGATGTCGACCCTGTGGGCTCGACTCGATCAGTTCGAAGATGACATCCCTCCAGTCTCTGCTAAGCCGCGCAGGAAAAAGCGCCGCTCGCAGCGGACTCCGGAGTTGGCCGAGAGAAGCTCGCCGGAACCCTTCCCGCCCGCTTCACTCTCGCCTTCCCCGCCCCCACCCCAGGCCGCCATTTCTGTTGCCGCCTCTGGGGATGAGGCGGATGCGGCCGCGGAACGCGCCGACAGCTGCTCCATCATGGCTTCCGACAGCGAGGAATGGTCTTCCGCGACCTCTTCAGTCCGAGCCTCCGGACGCTCTCGAGCGGGTGAGGACGCAGAACTGTTGCGCCTTCTCACCCGGGCTGTCGAGCAGCTAGGCCTCGAATGGGCCCCGCCTAAGGTGGCAGCGCCGAATCGGCTCGACGGATGCTTCCTGAACAGTCGCCGCCGTGCGCCCACCGCCAGGACTGCACCCTTTCTGCCAGAGCTTCACGAGGAGCTCGCGAAGTCCTGGAACGCGCCATTCTCCGCGAGGGTCTCGTCTCAGGCTTCTTCGACGCTCTCACAAGTTGACGGCGCGGCTGAGAAAGGCTACAACGCTATCCCTCCGGTGGAAGAGGCGGTCGCAGCGCACCTTTGCCCGCCTTCTGGTTGGCGCTCAAAGGCTGCCCTCCCGTCTAAGGCCTGCAGAGTGACGTCATCGCTGATCGGCCGCGCTTTCGCTGCCTCCGGTCAAGCTGCGTCTGCTCTGCACTCTATGGCCGTGCTGCAAATCCTCCAAGCCAATCTCCTCCGTGATCTGGACGAGAGGAGCTGTGACGCTGAGCTGATCACGGATTTGCGAAGCGCGACGGATCTCTCCCTCCGCGCTACCAAGACCGCAGCACAGGCCCTCGGACGCTCTATGGCCTCCCTCACGGTAGCTGAGCGCCACCTCTGGCTCACGCTCGCGGACATGCGAGAAACAGAGCGCGCGGCCTTCTTAAACGCCCCGCTCTCTCCATCTGGGCTCTTCGGACCAGCGGTCAAGGGGATCGTCGACCGTTTCTCCGAAGTACAGAAGACGACGCAGGCCATGAACCTCTTCCTGCCTCGACGCCCAGGCGCCAGCGGTAGCTCCGTTGCTTGCCGTCCTCGCGACCAGCCAGCACCGAGCTCCGCGCAGCGCCCAGCGCGGCCCCCTTCGTCTCAGCGAAGACCGAGCGGCCGCCCCAGATCGCGCTCCTCCAGCCACGGTAAGCCGCCTCCCCCTCGGGGCCCCCGGCCTAGGATCGTGCTGAAGTCTGAGCCTCCAAAGCCCTCCTAGCCAGAGGCAAGAAACGACGGTTAAGTCCCGCTGCGGCCGGACCACCGTCAAAACTCTTTTTCCTGTCAGCCCCCACCACTGTGGCTGCTGCAGAGGAATTTCACGCAGCCAACGAGCCGGCAAAAACGCCCTCTCGCCTGTCAACCACCGCCGTTTTTACGGCGAACCAGAGAAATCACAAAAGTTGCATTATTTCTGGTTGCACGGCTCACGCCGTATGTGTTTCAAATGCAGTAAATGTGCCCACTTTTCTGTGTTCACCCCTGCACATAAGCACTATAAACCCCGTGTCCCCCACTCACATAAAGCGGCCTCCGGCCGCTCGAGTGCTAGAGTTAGGTCACGTGTCCGCTTGTCTGCGTCCACGCCTAGCCACCACACGCGCTGTCACACAGCCACTCTTAACCGGTCATGTTCCACGCGTAAGAGTTGTGCCCGCTCAAACGCGCTCACACATTTTCGCGAACATTATGCCCCAGGCGCTACGCGCCGCGCCACACACCATTTGTTTTCCGCCCAAGGTGGCCGAAGCGATGAGTGTAGGGCCACACACAAGACATTCCCCGCTCAAAGCGGTAGAGACACAGTGTGTAAGGCGGCCAGCCACCGGAAGCGAGCGGCTGGCCCACAGCACAGAGAGCGCGCGCACCGCGCCCGCCCCTCTTATACGGGCCGTCAAACCCGCGAAACGCGGCGTTTCGAGCCCAGAGGCCGTTCTGTCCCGTTTGGCACACGCGAAAGCGTGGGAAGCCATTCCAGGTGTATCAGAATGGGTGCTGAGAACAGTGAAGCACGGCTACACTCTGCAGTTCGCTCGCCGCCCTCCGCGCTTCTGTGCGCGTATAGAGACGAGAGTGAGCGAAGAAGTAGCACATCTACTTCGAGCGGAGATAGCCACGCTGCTGTGCAAAGGGGCTATAGAACCGGTTCCCCATTCTATGAGCGAGTCAGGCTTTTACAGCCGATATTTTCTCTTGCCAAAAAGGGACGGGTCGCTCAGACCGATTCTGGATCTGAGGCGTCTGAACAAAGCTCTTTTGAGGAGATCGTTCAAGATGCTTACGACCAAGCAGATCCTCGCGCATATTCGCCCGAGAGACTGGCTAATTTCCCTAGATTTGAAAGACGCATATTTTCAAATCAAGATAACGCCGCGTCACAGGCCATTCTTACGATTCGCCTTCGACGGCCAGGCTTATCAATACACCGTCCTTCCGTTCGGCCTGTCACTAGCACCCCGTACATTTACGAAGTGCATGGACGCGGCCCTCGCTCCCCTGAGAAACCGGGGGATGCGAATATTGAACTACTTGGACGACTGGCTCATCCTGGCGCAGTCAGAGGCCGAGCTCCTCGCCCACAGGGCAATGCTGCTCAGCCATTTGGACAGCCTGGGGCTCACGGTCAACTGGACACTCATTAGTGCCCACGCAATCAACCTCATTTCTGGGTTTGAATCTGGACACTGTGGCTATGTCTGCCCGCCTGTCACCACAACGCACACGCCAAGTTCGGCGCATGGCTGCGTACTTCCGGCCGGGCAAAATCGCACCTCTCAAGCTTTTTCAGAGGATGCTGGGACGTATGGCCTCAGCTGCAGCTGTGCTCCAGCTGGGCTTAATGCGCATGCGCCCGCTGCAACGCTGGTTAAACGCCCAAGTGCCTCACAGAGCCTGGGCTGCCGGAGGTTTCAGGATCAGAGTGACTCAGGGCTGTGTTGCAGCCCTAGAGCCCTGGTTAGTAGCCGACTGGTACCAGCGGGGAGTGACAATGGGAGCCATCTCACACCGCAAAGTCATCTCGACGGACGCCTCCACCTCGGGTTGGGGCGCCGTTTTCGAGGGCAGACCGGCCTCGGGCCTCTGGTCGAGCGGAGAAAAACTCCTACACATAAACTGTTTGGAGATGATAGCGGTAGAGAACGCGCTCAAGCAGTTTCTCCCGTTTATACGGGGACACCATGTGTTGGTCCGGTCGGACAATACCACGGTGGTGTCCTACGTGAACCGGCAGGGCGGTGTCAGGTCCAGGTGTCTGGGCAATCTGACGGAACGCCTGCTCGTGTGGGCACACAGCTCGCTGCGCTCGCTGAGAGCGGCGCACGTTCCGGGCCACCTCAACGTGGGCCCGGACAAGCTGTCCAGGGGCCTCATTCTCCCAGGAGAATGGTCCCTGCACCCCCAGACAGTCCAGCTGGTATGGCGCCTATTCGGCAGAGCGGAGCTCGACCTCTTTGCAACAAAAGAGAACGCCCGCTGCTCGACGTTCTTGTCCAAAAGCGAGGATGCGCTGTCCCAACTTTGGCCCAGCCTCCCGCTGTATGCTTTCCCGCCGATTTCCCTATTGACCCAGGTTATAGCGAAAATCAGGGAAACGCGCCGCCCGGTGCTCCTTATAGCGCCGCGCTGGGAGAACCAGATTTGGTACCCAGAGCTGGTGAAGCTGTCGCACTCACCCCCCTGGCCAGTTCCGCTGAGAGCAGACCTCCTCTCTCAAGCAGGAGGGTCAGTTTGGCATCCCCATCCAGAGCGATGGTCTCTGCATGTATGGGTGACCAACGGATACCCGTTGACCTGCCCGAAGGGGTTATGAACACGATCTCACACTCTAGAGCCCCCTCGACGAGGCGGTTATATAGTTCTAAGTGGTCGGTGTTCACTGAGTGGTGTGCTTCCAAGGGATTGGAACCGCAGCAATGTGGGGTCCAGCGGGTGGTCTCCTTCCTCCAGGAGCTCTTGGAACTGGGCAGGTCCCCTTCCACGCTCAAAGTGTATGTAGCGGCTATAGCAGCGTTCGCCCAGACGACGCTAGGCAGCACGCTAGGAAGGAACGAGCTCATCATCCGTTTCCTCAGAGGAGCTAGACGGATGAATCCCCCGCGGCTCCCATCGGTTCCTATTTGGGATCTGGCCTTGGTCCTAGAGGCCATGAAGGCTCATCCCTTTGAACCGCTCGAGACTGTGGAACCAAGGTTCCTTTCGCTAAAAACCGCGTTCCTGATAGCTCTGGCTTCAGTGAAACGCGTGGGGGATCTACACGCGCTCTCAGTGAGCCCGACGTGTATGGAGTTCGGTCCTAATGACTCTAAGGTCATTCTCAGACCGAGGCATGGTTATGTCCCCAAAGCGATCGGCACTCCTTTCAGGGCGCAGATTATCTCCCTCTCGGCTCTGCCAGCATCCGACGAGGGGGACGGTGGCAATATCCTCTGCCCTGTCAGGGCATTGAGGGTTTATGTCACACGCTCCGCCGCCTTCAGGCGTTCTGAGCAGCTATTTGTTTCGTTTGGAGAACGCGCTAAAGGTCTCGCCTCCTCGAAACAGACCCTGTCCAGGTGGATAGTGGACGCGATTGCAACTGCATACGCTTCCAAACACCTGCAGTGCCCGCTAGGTGTCAGAGCACACTCCACCAGAGGCATGGCCTCTTCGTGGGCTTGGGCCAGAGGGATTTCCATCCACGATATTTGCGTGGCGGCAGGCTGGGCCTCCCCGTCTACGTTCGTGAGATTTTACAATCTGGAAGTTCCTGCCTTACAGGCGAAAGTGTTATCAGTTCAATAAGGCTGTTGGTTCTGCCCGGTGATTCTGCGCAGACATAGCTCACATACTGGTAGTAAGTTCGGTACAAGGCTTATGTAAATTTGAAGGAGACCGGCGGTACCGTTCCCTCATTTACGAAAAGAGCTATTGTGAGTTTGAAGGTGACCGGCGGTGCCGTTACCTCACTCATATGACAAGATATTGTGAATTTGAAGGCGACCGGCCTTGCCGTTCCCTCATTCATGAGACAAGGTGTGGTGAATTTGAAGGCGACCGGCAGGTGCCGTTCCCTCATTCATAAGGCAGGGTGTTGTAACCACCCGTTGTAACCACCCGTCAGTTCAAACGAAGTGTCCGTATATGTGGTGGCCCGTTTCCTTTACCGGCCACCCTGCCCGAGCAGTGTTATGGTCCCCGGTTCCCTGGGATACATATGCTGTATGCGAGGCGCGCACGCCGTTGACAATATGTTCCCGTAGCGTAAGGAACTTACGCAATACGAGAGAACCTCTCGTAAGAGAACGATACTCGGTTACTTAACGTAACCTCGGTTCTCTCTAGAAGAGGGAACGAGTATTGCGTTCCTTGCCGTGTGCCCCGCGGGCTTTTACGCTTCAGAACTACGAAAACCGAATATGCAGCCCGTGAGCCCTGCTTATATACACGTGGCCACGCCCCACCTGTAGGCAAATGAAGCCAGGTGGGCGCGAAGCGCCCTCATTGGTCGCCACGTCACGCGGGCTCACCGATAGGCTGCTGCAGTTGCCAGCAGAGCAGCCAATGGCACGCTGGAATAGCCTGCTATGGTCTGCCAGGCTGCCGCACTGCGTTGACAATGTTACAAAATTAAGGATAATTTTGGGTTTTTCAGAAATCTCGAAGAAAGAATACTTTCCCGTAGCGTAAGGAACTTACGCAATACTCGTTCCCTCTTCTAGAGAGAACCGAGGTTACGTTAAGTAACCGAGTATCGTTTTAATGGACAGGGCATGGAGAAAAGGGTACTTTTAAAAGAAATCCTAATTGATTAATTAATTAATTTTGTTTACTGATAACAGGAGCTGAAAAGATTTTGATAAAGAATTGGGTATTGAGTATGTAATGGCAAAAATTAATTCATTGACATCACTAATAAGAGACAAACCATAATCCAATTGTCTTTATAAAGATTTATTTTCCTTGCAAGGAAGAGCCACGGTCAAACGCAGCCGCTCGAGGCTACCTTGAGTGTGAACTGCTAAAACAAAAGAAAGCACAAACTTTTATACCCTCAATGTTTTAACAACCCCCTCAGTAATTTTCCATACATCTGGCGAAACCCACTGAAGGTTTCGCCTTGAGCAAGAGGTGAGACAATACACAAATGGTCCCCCTCCTGTCTTGGATCTCATTTGAATTAAAAGCAAGAAACACAATGGTCCTTCATCTTCATCTAACAAAGCATGTTAGCCAGGAACTCAGATTCCAAGAGCAATAAAAGATAAAAAGGACAATGTATGGCTTCCACAGGTGAGGCCTCTTTGATCTGACTCATTTAAAACACAATAGAGAAAACAGGTGTGGAAGATTAAATCTTCTGTGATTAAATTTTTCCCCAACAATTTCCCCCTTTTATCATTCTTTGATAACTTTCAAAAAAGAAAATTTTTAAATGTGTATATAATAAAAATAGAAGTAGTAATAATAGTCACTCATCACATTCATTAAAGCTGGGTAACAGCAACCTGTCGAGTCTTTCTGTGGCATGAAATGGTTTCTGTCACCACAAACCCAAATTACAGCATGCGAAGTGTCACTTGGTTTTCTAAACGTACAGGTAAAAACCTGTTGTGATACTGCCTATCACCGCTGTGCAGTTCCCTGTGGTCGAATTCTTGATGTCAATTCTGACTCTGCAGTCAGAACACCCTGCTTTCACGTTCAGCTTCAGTCTCGTGAGCACACGCACACATCTCCTTGAACATGCATCACTCTCAATTTTGTAATCAACATGTCTGTGTGGTTGTACCGCTGCGTTCTCTTTCGAGCAGACGTTGGATGTTTTGTTGGAATCTTCCCTTGCTCGATGTCCGCTGCAGCTCTAAGCACCACCTACTGGATTCTGTAGGCTTGAAATAGGGTTTAACTTGAAAACTGGTTGGCTCAGCACCACGTTGTGCCAGTGTCTCTGCTCCTGAGATGATAACGGCAAATGATGTTTATATATCTGCCCGCACAGACGTTTTCCTCCTGCTTCTCTCTCCTCTTGGCTCCTCCTCCCCGATCACTGTTGGGACCTTTCTGCAATGGCTCGCATGCACCCACGTCGCTCTCTCCGCTTCTTTGACGGCAGTGTCGTCAGAAGCCTGACAAAAGGCCCTAGCCACCTTTCCGCCTTCCAGCTCTTCGTACTCAGGTCCTGTTTTACCACGTGATCTCCTGGCTTGATGTTGTGCAAGGGAGTCTCAGCCGGTTTCCCCTGAGCAGTTTTCGCCTGCACACATACACCAGACAACAGAGAAGACATTTCTTTGCAATAATTCACAATTCTATTGATGCAAGCTATTGTTTACCCCCTTCCATTCCCATGAATGGTGGTCTTCCAAAAAATGTCTCAAACGGGCTCAGATTTACTAAAGGCCTTTTCTCGTTTTCATGTATTTCAATATGCATCAAAATGCGAAATTTTCAGCAAATATTGTAACCCCCTTATAAACTTCATTCATTTGAGTACCATTACCATTACCATTCCCCCTTTGGCTGCAGGCTCGCCCATGCAGCCATTTATCATAATCATTGAAAATATTGTTGAGGTAAACAAGGCTTGCCATCACTTCTTGTCTAGACGCCATTTTGCACATTCACACATCATTCATAAGTTTCCAGCCACGTCTCCACAGGTGCTTCTCCGCTGCTGTGGCAAATGCCTGCATACTCTGTAAGGAAATCAAAGCATTTGTGTTAGTTTCAGATAATAAAATGCATTCTGGTTCCTTTGACTGCTGTGCTGCCGCGGCCTTCGCAGCCGCATCTGCTCTCACGGTTTCCTGTTGAAATAAACTCTTTGTTGTTAGTTACGCTGCGCATTTAAGTCTTAACTTGAAAGTTTCCCATAAACATACTGAAAATATCCAATAAAATGAAAGACAAATCCGTATTTCATCTCTGTAAGCCAGGCTACGTCAGTAATCACTGTCACTGTTCTCCCATCATGTTAGGGGTGTGTGATACCTCCAAAATCCAAACATTCCAACTTTCTGCTATCAACCGTTTGACGACACACACATCCCTAGGTCAGACCCACAGTCACTCCTCAGAGACTAAACGCTTTAGAAAACATATATGAAAAACAAACAATCAGTGGTTCTTTTGATTAATCAAAATCATAACAGACCTTTTTTGCATTCACTCAAACTCAAACTAAACAATACAAATAAGTAAGATAGAAAATAATCCATCTTAGCGCTTTAAATCTCTACATAAAACATCTTTGCCCACAGTTTCTCACTGTGCATCACATTCTTATCAACCTTCCTTCAGTCAGTCATTTCAACACAATTCTTCACAAACTGCCCTACTTACTATTTCCAACAGACCCATTTTCACTCATCATAGCCCACCTCATATTTAACCATTAACAAATATAAATCTAAATTTGTTAATGTTAAATATACTTCATCAAAATGACAAAATTATCAATTTGTATTACGTTCAATCAGCTCGTTCACTCATCTTTATCTCGTGACATCATACTTAATCATACTCAATACCCAATTCTTTATCAAAATCTTTTCAGCTCCTGTTATCAATAAACACAATTAATTAATTAATCAATTAGGATTTCTTTTAAAGTACCCTTTTCTCCATGCCCTGTCCATTAAAACTCCTCTTACATCATGTCATTTGGCAGTGATTCTTATCATCAAACTTGCCACATCAATTTCTTTAACGCTGGTTAAAACCAATCTGTATTTTAAAAAGCATTCATATTTCAATATCCATTTTAGCCTAATTTGACTTTGATTGTTCACAATCCCTGTCAGAAATCCTAAATTTTTATTTTTATTTTCTATTTATTTTTTTTGTTTCCTTTATGAATCAAAATATGTCTAGAAGTTATCTAGATATTCTTTTAGAAGTTATCTTTTTGGTTCGCCCTCCGGCCTTTCGTAAATATGAGGGAGTCTCTAGATCATTTGGATAGTGACTTCGGTTAAATTGTCACTTTGTCTCTTAATTAATCCAAAGATAAATTAAAATAGTCTTCATCCATGACAAATTTGGTCATAATTACTAGTGACAGACAGAGCTGGATGTCCAATCCACTTAAAGCTCGTCCCATGTTCTGATCATCTTTTCATCAGATTCACTCAGAATAATCAACTTCCTCTAAAGTTTTTTTGTTTTGTTTAACTTAACCCATCTGTAATGATAAAGACACTAATTCCAGAGGTTACTGACACACTACACTCAATCATGACACATAAATATGAACTGCTCATTCTCAAGATGTGCTTTTACATGGTCTCTTAACCAGTTTCAAATATGTTCGTTCATTAGTTGTTTATTTTTAGAAAAGTCAGCTGGGTTGTTTTGTTCTGATATCATTGTTTTTGTGTAGTCTCAGCTTTAATTGAGCAATAACAGATATAGTACAATCCCTGTTTCCAGCCTCTCTCTCTCTCTTTGTTTGTAGCTAGTTAACTTCCAATTACAATAAAAACATTTCTGCCCATTATCTTCATCAGTCCAGCAAATTTCTTTGAAGTCAGGGTTTCAGAGCGGAGCTGCTTACAGCATTTGCTCTTGTTCATCTTACAATCTTTATACCGACTAATCAAATTACTGATCATATCACTCAAATTGTTAGCTAAAATTTAGTCAAAGTTCATACTCACCAGCGATCTTTAAACAGCTGTGGCATTTTAATTTCTCCGTTTCATTTCTCCACAGTCAATGCCTCTCACACCCAGCATTTCGGTGTCTGCTCACAGTTCTCACACGCGTTCTCACAACAGCCCATCGATTTATCCTTTTCCTTCAACTGACTCTTTCACAGTCCCAGTCCGGTCACTCAGCGGTGACACTCAAATCATGACATTTAATGAACTTCGTATACGTTGCATGCATTTCTGGCCATATAATTTTCTCATTTGATAAAATACCGGTGTCTCATATTCAGCTAGCTTGCTTTGGATTTCCCCATATTGGCAGTCTGATTCTGTGGCTTTTTCGCGCGCGCGCTATTAATCTGTTGGACGTCTCCGTACAGATCTGATCTCTTCACCCAAGATCAGCCGGGCGGACACTCGTAATAGTGCCCTTTTCGGGACTGCACACAACTCAGTCCCCGGACCGCACACAACTCAGTCCCCGGACCGCACACAACTCAGTCCCCGGACCGCACACAACTCAGTCCTCCAATTCGCCCACGTGATTTCAGTTTCTATCCCATAAACATATCAACCACGTTGCATTCGTCACAGAGTCAGACTCCCCCTATGGTTTATCCCTATCAATTCAATTTTCAATTTAACCAAATTCTAAAAAAATAAAATAAAATTTTTTTTATATATATTATTTAAATAAAGAATTTTTTTCAAGAGTTTGTCTCTTACCAGAAGCGCCCCGTTGCCATCGGATTCGTTTTCTCTGATTCCAGTGTCTGGACCCTCCGGACACCCCCAGAGCAGTCAGCCCTTCTCCCTCAATTCTTCGGGGTAAGGCTGTGACTCTAAGTCCAGGATGATCGGGTCACTGTCTGCTCTCGGGGTCCAGAAGGCACATCCAAGGAATCCCAAACTTCTGACACCAACTGTAATGGCAAAAATTAATTCATTGACATCACTAATAAGAGACAAACCATAATCCAATTGTCTTTATAAAGATTTATTTTCCTTGCAAGGAAGAGCCACGGTCAAACGCAGCCGCTCGAGGCTACCTTGAGTGTGAACTGCTAAAACAAAAGAAAGCACAAACTTTTATACCCTCAATGTTTTAACAACCCCCTCAGTAATTTTCCATACATCTGGCGAAACCCACTGAAGGTTTCGCCTTGAGCAAGAGGTGAGACAATACACAAATGGTCCCCCTCCTGTCTTGGATCTCATTTGAATTAAAAGCAAGAAACACAATGGTCCTTCATCTTCATCTAACAAAGCATGTTAGCCAGGAACTCAGATTCCAAGAGCAATAAAAGATAAAAAGGACAATGTATGGCTTCCACAGGTGAGGCCTCTTTGATCTGACTCATTTAAAACACAATAGAGAAAACAGGTGTGGAAGATTAAATCTTCTGTGATTAAATTTTTCCCCAACAAGTATGATTAAGTATGATGTCACGAGATAAAGATGAGTGAACGAGCTGATCGAACGTAATACAAATTGATAATTTTGTCATTTTGATGAAGTATATTTAACATTAACAAATTTAGATTTATATTTGTTAATGGTTAAATATGAGGTGGGCTATGATGAGTGAAAATGGGTCTGTTGGAAATAGTAAGTAGGGCAGTTTGTGAAGAATTGTGTTGAAACGACTGACTGAAGGAAGGTTGATAAGAATGTGATGCACAGTGAGAAACTGTGGGCAAAGATGTTTTATGTAGAGATTTAAAGCGCTAAGATGGATTATTATCTATCTTACTTATTTGTATTGTTTAGTTTGAGTTTGAGTGAATGCAAAAAAGGTCTGTTATGATTTTGATTAATCAAAAGAACCACTGATTGTTTGTTTTTCATATATGTTTTCTAAAGCGTTTAGTCTCTGAGGAGTGACTGTGGGTCTGACCTAGGGATGTGTGTGTCGTCAAACGGTTGATAGCAGAAAGTTGGAATGTTTGGATTTTGGAGGTATCACACACCCCTAACATGATGGGAGAGCAGTGACAGTGATTACTGACTTAGCCCGGCTTACAGAGATCAAATACGGATTTGTCTTTCATTTTATTGGATATTTTCAGTATGTTTATGGGAAACTTTCAAGTTAAGACTTAAATGCGCAGCGTAACTAACAACAAAGAGTTTATTTCAACAGGAAACCGTGAGAGCAGATGCGGCTGCGAAGGCCGCGGCAGCACAGCAGTCAAAGGAACCAGAATGCATTTTATTATCTGAAACTAACACAAATGCTTTGATTTCCTTACAGAGTATGCAGGCATTTGCCACAGCAGCGGAGAAGCACCTGTGGAGACGTGGCTGGAAACTTATGAATGATGTGTGAATGTGCAAAATGGCGTCTAGACAAGAAGTGATGGCAAGCCTTGTTTACCCCAACAATATTTTCAATGATTATGATAAATGGCTGCATGGGCGAGCCTGCAGCCAAAGGGGGAATGGTAATGGTAATGGTACTCAAATGAATGAAGTTTATAAGGGGGTTACAATATTTGCTGAAAATTTCGCATTTTGATGCATATTGAAATACATGAAAACGAGAAAAGTCCTTGAGTAAATCTGAGCCCGTTGGAGACATTTTTTTTGGAAGACCACCATTCATGGGAATGGAAGGGGGTAAACAATAGCTTGCATCAATAGAATTGTGAATTATTGCAAAGAAATGTCTTCTCTGTTGTCTGGTGTATGTGTGCAGGCGAAAGCTGCTACAGGGGAAACCGGCTGAGACTCCCTTGCACGTGGTAAAACAGGACCTGAGTACGAAGAGCTGGAAGGCGGAAAGGTGGCTAGGGACTTTTGTCAGGCTTCTGACGACACTGCCGTCAAAGTAGCGGAGAGAGATCCACGTGGGTGCATGCGAGCCATTGTAGAAAGGTCCCACCAGTGATCGGGGAGGAGGAGCTGAGAAGAGAGAGAAGCAGGAGGAAAACGTCTGTGCGAGCAGATATATAAACATCATTTGCCGTTATCATCTCAGGAGCAGAGACACTGCCACAACGTGGTGCTGAGCCAACCAGTTTTCAAGTTAAACCCTATTTCAAGCCTACAGAATCCAGTAGGTGGTGCTTAGAGCTGCAGCGGACATCGAGCAAGGGAAGATTCCAACAAAACATCCAACGTCTGCTCGCAAGAGAACGCAGCGGTATAACCACACAGACATGTTGATTACACCATTGAGAGTGATGCATGTTCAAGGAGATGTGTGCGTGTGCTCACGAGACTGAAGCTGAACGTGAAAGCAGGGTGATCTGACTGCAGAGTCAGAATTGACATCAAGAATTCGACCACAGGGAACTGCACAGCGGTGATAGGCGGTATCACAACAGGTTTTACCTGTACGTTTAGCAAACCAAGTGACACTTCGCATGCTGTAATTTGGGTTTGTGGTGACAGAAACCATTTCATGCCACAGAAAGACTCGACAGGTTGCTGTTACCCAGCTTTAATGAATGTGATGAGTGACTATTATTACTACTTCTATTTTTATTATATACACATTTTAAATTTTTCTTTTTTCCAAGTTATCAAAGAATGATAAAAGGGGGAAATTGTTGGGGAAAAATTTAATCACAGAAGATTTAATCTTCCAGACCTGTTTTCTCTATTGTGTTTTAAATGAGTCAGATCAAAGAGGCCCACCTGTGGAAGCCATACATTGTCCCTTTTATCTTTTATGGCTCTTGGAATTGGAATTCCTGACTAGCATCTATGCGTTTGAATAGATATGCTGATTAGGAGTAGGTGATACTCTGTCTGTTGTTACAGATGAAGGACCATTGTGTTTCTTGCTTTTAATTGCTCAAGGCGAAACCTTCAGTGGGTTTCGCCAGATGTATGGGAAATTACTGAGGGGGTTATTTAGACATTGGGGGTATAAGAAGCTTGTGGCTTCTTTGTGTCTCCAGTTCACACTCAAGGTAGCCTCGAGCGGGTGCGTTTGACCGTGGCTCTTCCTTGCAAGGAAAATAAATCTTTATAAAGACAATTGGATTATGGTTTGTCTCTTATTAGTGATGTCAACGAATTAATTTTTGCCATATCAACTACGTCAATGCAAGTAAAAGTTATGAAGTTAGTTTAGTTGATATTTAGAGAATTGAGTAATGTAGAAATTATTATAGCTTTATTTATTGATTTTAAAGCTTATTTGTATGACCTTTGTATAGGCTATTTATATTCAAGTGCCTATTAATGATTGATTAACTAAAATGATACATGTGTAATTGAATACGGTATAATAATTACATAAATGATATCTAAATCATTCAAAATTATTATTATTATAAATAAGCATTGTTAAAAGCCAGACACTTTAGTCTTTAATAGCCATTTGCTATGTAGTGACCTTTAATTTGGAGTAGAAACAGGGGGAGTGACTTTATTACAGTAGAGGGGTGTCACTTTGCTCACAGCTGATTGGTCCAATTTCAGTTTGATCTCTTATCCAGAACATAACCTGCCATGGAGCAGGTTAGCCGTGGAGCGTAAGTTACTATGGAGATGAACACTGCTAAAAGCCAAACCACTTTAATGGTACCTAAAACCCAGGATTAGCACAAACTAAGCTTAAACATATCTGGCTAGCCAGCTAAACTGGCTTCATGGTATAGGCCCCAGGTCTTTCAACAGGAATCCCACTGGCAGACAGGAAACCTCTGTGCAACAGCCAAAATGTAGAGAAAAAGATTTTAAAATGTAGACCTTGATTAGCTGGTTCGGGTGTGTTTAATTAGGGTTGGGGCTAAACTCTGCAGGACAGTGGCCCTCCAGGAGCTGAGTTTGACACCCCCTGGGTCCAGAGGTTCTTTCGCCCATAACAAACATTGCATTACTATGAATGCAGAGTTATGGAAGGATATCGCGGACAATTTTCAAAAGGAATTGCAAATGGTATTTGCAATTGCGTTTTCAATTTGTGGACGCATAATATGTGACACAATCCAAACGCAATTGCAAATCGCGCATTACCATTTGCATTTTCGTTTACGCAAACGCACAATGACTGCCAAATTTCAAATGGAAAAGCAAAGTCTGTTTGCAATTGCATTTCCAATGTCTTGCAAGTTATGACCCTGCCATTTTGGAATAGCAATAGAAAATCACCTATTTGCTCTTTTATTTCCTCCGTGTCCTGCCACAACCTGCACAAAATTCAAATGGAATCGCAATCCTCTTTGCGTTTGCATTTCCGATGCCTAACACAGTCAACTGTCAATCAGGCTTGAGGGCGGGGTTTATTGATGTAGTCGGAAAGTAGGCCACGCCCTCAAGTGGTGGAAAACCAAGGACTTTTTCATCATTATTCATTCCTAAGAACATGGGGAGAAATATCCAATGTGTCTATTTAGCAAAAACAACAAAAAAGTCATAAAACTACTGTGTAGTTTTTTGCACTTCAAACAAAGCCAAATACCTGGAAATAGACTATTTATCACCTTCCAACCAAACAAAAAGAAACCAAAAGAAGACTGCTCTGGTTGCAAGCAAATTGTCAAGAAGCAATTAAGATAGGGATGCTTTAACCGTTGACCAAAAGTAAGAATTTTGACAGATTAATATACAGTTAAACGGTTTAAAATGTGTATATATATATTTATTTATTTTTTTAAGGTTTTTATTTTTATTAAATTATTTACTGCATGGTTAAAGCAAAATATGCTAAATTCGGTTTAAAAATCAGTTCAATATATAATATAGGCCTATAATCTTTTAAAATAGGCCTATCCTTTTATTGAACCTGGGGCAAAAAGACATTTTGAAAGATTTCACCAGCTGGTACTTTCGGTTTTGCCGCGGAGATCCTTGTGATAAATAAATGTGTTGTATTTATGATAATCCGTGTAGATTTCAGTTGACGAAAATAAATAATAAAAGCGTGATAAGTCACGAAAGACAACTGAATTACTGACAGGATGCTGTGCGCGTGTTCCGAGCGCAACACGGACAAGCGTGCCCAAACGGCCAAATAAACACAGAAATAGGCTATATCAAAATGCCAAGTCGAGTATTCACATAAACACAGTAGATGTAAGCACTGTGTGCGTGCACTGCACACACACAAATTTATAACCGGACCTCAAAGTGAAAAATGTTAAATTAATCTGATGAGAAAAAAAATGCCGGTTCTTTATAAGATTCAATCTGATTTAGTAGTTTTTCGTTTTGTCATCTTAATGTATTAATTATTTAGAATAAGTGAGAAATAGGCTATTTAGTATTTATTTATTTTATGGTTTTTATTTATATTACTTTATTATATATTATTTCAGTTTTTCTCTGTTGTCAGAAACGCTGCAGGTGCGTGAAAATTTGTGTGAATCCAGGTTCTGTTGTTGCGCTGTTCTGTCAAATCTGTTAAATGTCAAAATAAAGATACAAATATAGTTCAATGAATAGGAATAGGCTACATATGATGAAAATAATAATGTTGAATAAAATGAAATGAAGAAAATCAGATCATCAGAGGAGGTAGGCTACGAAACGAACATGAACTGCGATTGAATGTCACTAATGTAGTTTTCTTTTCTTTTTTGATCGCTTGGCTCTTGAGCACAGAATCGTATGGACAACACACAACTCACATCATGTCAAGTTTCTATAGATTTTCTGATTTTAACTCATCATGATAATTTACTGTGTCGGGTGCAATATGATGATATTCGTCTGATATAGGCTATAGCCTACCGAATGCAGTCATGTCACTTTTCTTACTTGCTGTTTTTTTTTCTGGTTGCAGGTGAACATACAATCAGTTCTGCATTTTGACTTTGTTTGAACTAAAGAGTTTAAACTTGTTTTTTATTACAAAAATAGCCAAATCCCCCGTTTTCCACCACTTGAGGGCGTGGCCTACTTTCCGACTACATCAATAAACCCCGCCCTCAAGCCTGATTGACAGTTGACTGTGTTAGGCATCGGAAATGCAAACGCAAAGAGGATTGCGATTCCATTTGAATTTTGTGCAGGTTGTGGCAGGACACGAAGGAAATGAAAGAGCAAATAGGTGATTTTCTATTGCTATTCCAAAATGGCAGGGTCATAACTTGCAAGACATTGGAAATGCAATTGCAAACAGACTTTGCTTTTCCATTTGAAATTTGGCAGTCATTGTGCGTTTGCCTAAACGAAAATGCAAATGGTAATGCGCGATTTGCAATTGCGTTTGGATTGTGTCACATATTATGCGTCCACAAATTGAAAACGCAATTGCAAATACCATTTGCAATTCCTTTTGAAAATTGTCCGCGATATCCTTCCATACAGAGTGAAGAAAAACATTCTTCAGAAGAGTCCAATCTCCCTCCATTCACTTCCACTGACTTTGAAAACGCTCACTCTTGCTTGATTGGTTTACTTGTATGTTTGTTTTTTGTAATCCATCTGTCCATAAGTGTCGAATAAACTAATAAAAATCTCTTTTGCACTTTTGAGGCTGATTATTTGTATTATTGTCAGGGTTGCTGAATGACACAAACAGGTAAGTTGAAAGGATATTTATTTAACACAAACATATAATGGTCACGGCAGGCAGGAAGAAGTGATGAGACAAACTGGAGCGGTAACTGATGAAGTGTTCTGAATGAGTCTCTTATCTGATGCAGGATGGAAGTCGGGATGGTGAAAGTTCAAGGCAGGTGATCTGAAGAAGGCAGGCTGGTTGAGGAAGGATCGTCGGATGAAGGAACACAGGTAAGTCTTCTGAAGGTAAGGATTGAGTGAGTGAGTCAGTATGGCGATGTAGTATCGACGAGACCTGACAATGACTGAAGGAACTGAAGGTGCTTATAACAGGAAGTGCAGTGATGGGGAATTAGGAACAGGTGATGAACACAGGTGCGATGAATTAGAACTCGGGTGAAGCGGAGCGGATGGGCGGAGTGTAGAGGTCTGACGCTGATGCATCTGTGACAATTATGTTATATTATTTGTATTAAATCTTTATAGGTAATTTCATTGTTTTTACACAATATCCTTTATTAAAGGAACTGTATGTAAGAAATGTATTTCAATTAATCATAAAATGGCCCTGATTTGTCACTTTGTCACTTAATTTCAAATACTTATATCACTGACAACAGTTGTCAGGCCAAGATATTGTCATTTTAAAAGTGAAGTTGCAGCCCTCAACTGATGTTGACATGTTGTGTCATGCCTGAAGCGCCACCCTCCACCTATCGACCAATCACGAAGTCAGTAGTGTTTCGGCATCGGGGTTGCCAGCTCTGCTCTAGTTACCACAGCTGCAGCTACAAACTTTTTGGATAAACAATGTCTAACTTTACGAAACCTAAACGGCCTCGTTATGAATCAGAAAAACGTTGTGACAGTGTCCGAAATAAAACAAGGATTTGTATAAGAGATGCCTTTGAAAGATGGAGACGGCTGAAAACGGAGAATAATTTGAAGACTGATGCCAACGTTGCTAATTTTCTCCTGGACAGGTAAGGTTCATCTATGTTTGGCTAACTTGTACTTAATGTAAATGGACATTTCAAATATTCATGACAGTCGAACAAAGTTATGCATGTTCGTGCAAAGTAACGTTAGGTTAGCACAGATGGAGGAGGTGGGTCATTGAATTGAAAAGGTAACGTTAAGGAATTGTTTGGTAAATAAAAACGGCGAGTCGTCATTGCTAACATTAGTAATGCATTATCAGAGCCCGTTTCTCTGTCATTATGCTGGGACGCTGAGGAAAACAACATTAGCACGCCTATTATGGCACTGTGAAAACGTATTTGAGACAGTAGCCTAACGTTACCTCAGTAAAAATTATTCCTCATTCGTTCTTCGCATATATAGTGGACAAAACATGCTGCAAGTGGACCTGTATGACAATTGCTAATGTTATTTAGCTTTGCTGTAATTTTACTATAGTATTTTTTCATGTGGGAATGTACTGTCACATACGAGCGTTCATATTTACGATTATATTTGGCTAATCGCCATTAGTACATTTTTGCGATTCATAATTACTTCACAAAACATCGCTCTTGAAGCATAAACATAATTAACAGAAAGAAAAAAAACTTACTGTGTACGACACGTCACTTGCCATTGAAAGCTTCTTGTAGCAGCCTACCTTCCTGCTGGATCCTGCAGCCTAGCTGGCAACCTCGAGTCAGGGGAGGGGGAGAGGGGATACACCGCTCTACAGTAATTTGAAAGTGATTGCAGTACCAGTTTTGGCCACAGTCCTACATACAGCTCCTTTAAACATTAAAGAATACATAGAAAAACAAACAGCATACATTGACTCACTACAGCATACTCATATTTCATTGGTATTTTATTGTTTTTGCATGTGTTCATAATTTCTTTGAAACAGGCAGGACAAAAAATTATGTCTGTACAAATTGGCATGTTTCATTGTGTTATTACAAATAAAACAATTGACACCAAACAAAAAAAGCAATATGCCTACAAAATCTTTAACCATTTTTAAATAATTTGAATACAGGGTGAAGATTTCCCAGACAACACTTTTGGCCACTAGTGTGTGTTAATGACTGATGTTATCCCAGCAAACAAATTAAATCACAAATCTGCTGATTATATTATTAACAAAGTAGTAGAGCAGAACCTGAAATATTCCTGAAGCAATTTTAATTCAATGATTTAATCTTTCAAAATACAAAAAGTTCCGATGCTGAATAAGATTGAAAAATTGCAAAATGGATAGTGGTAATTTATTTTGCTCTGAAAGCTAAACACACAAAATACAGCAGAACCATTGATCTGCCATTGAGCTATCGGTGGTTCATGATGTGCAGTGGTTGTGCAAGTTAATGAAAGAACTTAAAACAGGCTGTGACCATAAGGAATGTTCAAATTTGGCCCACATTCAGCTGTGGTGTGAACGTAGCCTTAGTTTCACACATATACGTATTTTCTGGTGCCATTTTAAATGGCTTAGCCATTTGAAACTCTTTCCACACAAAGAACAAGAATAGGGTCTCACATTTGCATGACTCTTCAGGTGTATCTGTAAGTGTGATGGCAAAATAAATGTTTTATTACACTGATTACAATTAAATGGCCTTTCACCAGAGTGAATGTGCAAGTGATTTTTGAAATTGCTCCTTTTTCTCAACTTCTTACCACCCTCAGAACACTGCCGTTTCTGTGAAGAATGAGTTTGCAAATGATGTTTCATGTCTCTCTGATGTGGGAAACTATTTTCGTGCTGAAGCAACATGAAAGGCTTCTCTCCAGTGTGAAGCCTCATGTGAATCTCAAGACTTTTATTGAATAGAAAACTCTCTCCACACTGGTGGCATTTAAAAGGCTTGTCTCTGGAGTGAATTATTTTGTGCCTGTTAACGTGTTTCATGTCTTGAGAACTCATTCCGCAATGAATCTTAACGTGGGAATTAAGGCTTAACCTTAAACTCTTTCCACACTGTTCACATTTGTGTAGCTTCTCTCGAGTGTGAATTCTCATGTGTTTTTTAAGATTTCCTTTTTGAGTGAAACTCTGTCCACACTGTTGGCAGATGTAAGGACTCTCTCCAGTGTGAATTCTCATGTGGACTTTAAGGCCTCCTTTGTCAGTGAAACTCTTTCCACACAGTTTGCAGATGTGAGGCTTCTCTCCAGTGTGAGTTCTCATGTGGTAATTAAGAGTTGGTTTATGTGTAAAGCTCTTTCCACATTGAGGGCATGTGTAAGGCTTCTCTCCAGAGTGAACTCTCATGTGACTTTCAAAGCTTCCTTTAAGAAGGAAACATTTTCCACACAGTTTGCAGGTGTAAGGCTTCTCTCCAGTGTGAATTCTCATGTGCTTGTTAAGGTTTCCTTTTTGAGTGAAGCTTATTCCACATTGAGGGCATGTGAACGGCTTCTCTCCAGTGTGAACTCTCATGTGAGAAGTTAGAAGTCCTTTATTGTTGAATATTTTCCCACATTGATGGCAGGTAAAAGAGCTCTTTTCAGTGTGAACTCTCATGTGGACTTTAAGGTTTGCTTTTTTGTTGAAATGTTTTCCACACTGTTGGCAGGTGAAAGAGCTTTCTTCAGTGTGAACTCTCATGTGGACTTTAAGGTTTCCTTTTCGAGTGAAAGTCTTTCCACATTGTTGGCAAGAGAAAGGCTTCTCTCCAGTGTGAATTCTCATGTGCACTTTAAGGTTTCCATGTTGATTGAAACACCGTCCACACTGAGGGCAGGTGAAATCATTTCTAGTTCCTGTCTGATGGCGGGTAAAAGAGCTATTGTCAGTGTGAACTCTCATATGGACTTTAAGGTTTCCTTTATTGTTAAAACTTTTCCCGCACTGTTGACAGGTTAAAGAGCTTTCTTCAGTGTGAACTTTCATGTGGACTTCAAGGTGTCCTTTTTGAGTGAAACTCTTTCCACACTGTTGGCAGGTGAAAGGCTTCTCTCCAGTGTGAATTCTCATGTGGACTGTAAGGCCTCCACGGTGACTGAAAAACTTTCCACACTGAAAGCAGGTGAAATCAATACTAGGTCCTGTCTTTTCTTCTCTTTTTTGTGAGGAAGTCTTTTCCGACTGTGAGCAACTAAACAATTTTTCTCCAGTTATGAAGTCATGATATTTCTCTTCCACATCATTCAGTACTTCGATCTCTTCTTTCAATGGCATCAGGTCTAAAGTGAAAGAGACAAATACAAGTTAACCAGTTTAATAAAGTGGTGTGTTGTGAAATCACTTTATAGGCCAACCGGGAGTTAGCATCACACTGGTTACTTCAACAAAACCCCAATCAGAGTCCTGCACGGGTGCGGGTACCCGACGGGTGACCCGCGAATATTGCTGAAACGGGTGAAAAACATCCTACTGTGTAGGATACGGGTGCGGGTCGGACAAGGGAGAAACACGGGTCTAAACACGGGTTTTAAACGGTCACGTGTAACGAATATAGGCCTATATATAAACAATATATGCATGTATATTGTAGATGTGTTCCTAAAAATATGCATATACAAAAATATGCCTTGTCTGTTTTCCAAGTTGATAAAATAATTTCAAATCCATATCAGTTTATCTGTGGCCGCGCGGCGCGCGCGTGCCCTCACAGAAGAATCACAACCGCGCGCGATCTGCCTGTACTGCAGTCGTCAAGATGGATCATGAAGTTTAAGAAAACATAGCCGCAAATGTGGAACTTCATCGCTGAGGAAGCACGCAGATAACTGTGGTAACAAACCAAGCACAAGCAGTTCTATCGAACAGTATTTGTGTTATGTTTCCAGAGTTTGGTCTCTTAATATCACTGTCTTAGTAGACCTACATTAAGCCACGTTAAGTGTTTTTTATAATGGTTTTCTATTGTAAGAAAACGTTTAACGTGTAATTATACGCGTTGCATTCATATTCTGGGCTCATCTGATTTTTTGTACATAGTATACGTTATTAGTATTATGTTTACTGAGTTTGGTCTCTTAATAACAGTACATTAAGCCACGTTAAGCTCCCGGCAGAAGTTGTCCTTGTGTTCGGACGTTGTGTTGTGGTCATGTAATAACTTCTGTATGCTGGCAATAAACATTTTTGTAAGTGTGTTTATAATGTGATATGCTAAACTGATTTTATTGCGGGTGCGGGTCGGGTGTCGGTTCTATTTTAAGCGGGTCGGGTGCGGATTTTATTTAGTGCTGTTGTCGGAAAACGGGTCGGATGCGGGTTTAAGAACTGCGGGTACGGGTTTTCAAAATCGGACCCGTGCAGTACTCTGACCCCAATAGGATTTTCCCATAGGCTTTTGGATTGTCGAAAAAAACAAACTCTGCGATAAACAAAAGTTTATGATACTTGCACGTTTTGAGGCCGAAATGCAGCTGACAGAATTAAAAAGCTAAAAGGTACGCTATAAACGGACTACAAATATAATGAGGCTGTAAAATCAGAGACTGTTTACACCTGCTTGGCATGATTACGTTTAATTTCCCAGACAGCCTCTGTAGTCCCATTTAGCCACTTGTTAGCAACTGCCTTTTTCAAGACATGTAACAGGTAAACAAAAAAAAAAAGACAACAAGATTGTGAGTGGGGTATTGATGTATTTTATGCCGTAGAACAGGGTTCTTCAAATCTGGCCCACAAGATCCACTTTCCAGCAGAGTTTAGCTTTAACCCACACCTGAACATGCTAATCAATGTCTTCAGGTTCATTAGAAAATCACAGGTAGGCGAGTTTGATCAGGGTTGGAGCTAAACTCTGCAGCGCATTGGCCCTCCAGGGCAAGATTCGAAGAACCCTGCCGTAGAATGAAACATGATCCCGAATTTGTGTTCACCACAGACTTTATTTCAGCCATTTAACCAAAGTCCCATTCAAAAAAACAATTGACTTAGGGAAGATGGAACCAGAAGTGCTCAAATGCTAAATTGTTTCTGAATTTTGGCCAAAGTGATGAAATACCTGCTCCACTCTATGGTCATTCTAAAGATTTATGCCCCATCATAATACAGAAACTGCACTTATACAGCTCTCTTTAAGTGCTTAAGATCTTTCAACAACGTAGACCATGGCATTATCTTAAAAAGCTTGATAATTATGTTGCCATTTGTGGACAAAAATTACCACAATTTAAGTCCTATCTAAATGCTACCCCTCATCAAAAAATGCAAATCTCATCCAACACAAGTATGATGTGCCACTGGGCTCAGTATTAGGTCCTCTGTTTTTCCACCACTTGGCTTAGAGTGATCTGTTTTTCTCTCACACACATGCTGAGAAAACGAGTCTCAAATTCCACATAGAATTTACAATCTACCTGTAAGTGATATTCATTTCACGAGTACAAATGAACATATATTGAGAGCCTGTTTATAATATACAATGTTGTAATTTTAATTGAAAACGACACCGTCACTGTCCCCCCCCAACTGAATTTTTCAGTTGTGCAACTGAAATTAATTTTTTTTTCCATAAAATCATGACAGACAGTAGAATATGTTAACAATATCCATGAATTTATAAAAAAAAAAAAAACAAGTGCAACAGTCAACATAATAGAAATCGGTAACACTTTACAATAAGGTTCATTAGTTAACAACATTAGTTAACATGAACTAATAATGAACTGCACTTATAAAGCATTTATTTAACTTTGTTAATGTTAATTTTAACATTTGGGTAGTTGACGTGACATGGCTTTTTCACTGTCACAGAAGATAAAACATAATTTATTTCACATTTTCATCATTTAGAATACTGTAAATGGTTAAACATTTTCTTGTTGTACATGAATTTGTTGTTGTAATACCTAAGTTATTTTTTGTTTTTTTTACAACTTTGAGCCAAATCTCAAAATTGTCCTATGGTGTGACGGTAGACAACATTATTTCATAAATATTACATTTGATAAATAAAGAAAATAATGTTTAAAAATCTTAATGAACACTCCTGGCATAATTGTGTAAGTGTCTATTTCACTAAGTGGCCATCACTTTTCCTATACATACATTTCTAAAAGTGTAGGAATTTCATAAAGTTTGTCACAGAAAAAAATGTCCTTTGGTGTTATGCAAAAACCTGATATTAATTTGGGCAATATCATGGACAACTACATTTAGTTAAAAGACCCCATTCAAGGTCATGTGACTGAAGACCCCTGTGAAGGCCATGAGCAGTGCACATGGTAAGTATTTCTCTTAGAATTGTTTAAATATTTAACTATGTTTTCAGACCACTGAAGTTGTTAAGTTTTTTTGTCCTTTGGTGTGACACCCATACATTTCATTTTTTTATTCAAATTTGTATTTTTAACAGCAGGACTATGTAATATTAATGCAAATGTATCATGCTAATTGCTAATGACAGTTCAGCTAGTATTAGCATTGTTATTAACAGCCACAAAAGCTCAAATGTCCTTTGGTGTGACCGGAAATGTCCTTTGGTGTGACACTTTGGCCTGTCACACCATAGGACACAGATGTCACACAATAGGACAAGACCTCCTTAAGAAGCTATTCAAGCAAATAGATGAAGTTTGTTTACATACTTTTCATTATTTTTTGACCAGTTTTGATGATTTTAAATTCAATAATGACTTACATTTTAATGTTTATTGCCGTTTTTTGGAGACTACATAAAATGTTCTGAAGTGTTACTAAAACAACTATAATGTGTAATGTAACAACTATAAACAAATATAAAGTACATAAATACAGTGCTACTACTTCTAATGCTACTTAACTTTTTTTTTTTAGAACAGAAAGAACTGAGGGAGAGATGAGTGCAAAAGAGAGGACCAGACAGTATAGGGAGCGAATTAAAAAGGATCCACAGAGAATTTCTCTGTTGATCAATTCATCAATATTCTATTATTATTTTAAACAGATATCATGAAAAGAAGGCTCTCGGGGAATTGGATACATTCAACATTAAAGCACTAGGAAGGAAGAGACAAACTGAATTAAGGAAGATTTGTACTGTATTGTTTTGAAATGTTCTTAATTTCTCAAAGATACTACACTCACCTAAAGGATTATTAGGAACACCTGTTCAATTTCTCATTAATGCAATTATCTAATCAACCAATCACATGGCAGTTGCTTCAATGCATTTAGGGGTGTGGTCCTGGTCAAGACAATCTCCTGAACTCCACACTGAATGTCGGAATGGGAAAGAAAGGGGATTTAAGCAATTTTGAGCGTGGCATGGTTGTTGGTGCCAGACGGGCCGGTCTGAGTATTTCACAATCTGCTCAGTTACTGGGATTTTCACTCACAACCATTTCTAGGGTTTACAAAGAATGGTGTGAAAAGGGAAAAACATCCAGTATGCAGCAGTCCTGTGGGCGAAAATGCCTTGTTGATGCTAGAGGTCAGAGGAGAATGGGCCGACTGATTCAAGCTGATAGAAGGGCAACTTTGACTGAAATAACCACTCGTTACAACCGAGGTATGCAGCAAAGCATTTGTGAAGCCACAACACACACAACCTTGAGGCAGATGGGCTACAACAGCAGAAGACCCCACCGGGTACCATTCATCTCCACTACAAAGAGGAAAAAGAGGCTACAATTTGCACGAGCTCACCAAAATTGGACAGTTGAAGACTGGAAAAATGTTGCCTGGTCTGATGAGTCTCAATTTCTGTTGAGACATTCAGATGGTAGAGTCAGAATTTGGCGTAAACAGAATGAGAACAGGATCCATCATGCCTTGTTACCACTGTGCAGGCTGGTGGTGGTGGTGTAATGGTGTGGGGGATGTTTTCTTGGCACACTTTAGGCCCCTTAGTGCCAATTGGGCATGGTTTAAATGCCACGGCCTACCTGAGCATTGTTTCTGCCCATGTCCATACCTTTATGAGCACCATGTCCCCATCCTCTGATGGCTACTTCCAGCAGGATAATGCACCGTCACAAAGCTCCAATCATTTCAAATTGGTTTCTTGAACATGACAATGAGTTCACTGTACTAAAATGGCCCCCACAATCACCAGATCCCAACCCAATAGAGCATCTTTGGGATGTGGTGGAACGGGAGCTTCGTGCCCTGGATGTGCATCCCACAAATCTCCATCAACTGCAAGATGCTATCCTATCAATATGGGCCAACATTTCTAAAGAATGCTTTCAGCACCTTGTTGAATCAATGCCACGTAGAATTAAGGCAGTTCTGAAGGCCAAAGGGGGTCAAACACAGTATTAGTGTGTGTTCCTAATAATCCTTTAGGTGAGTCTATATGCATCAATGTTTCCTTATTGATGTATATATAAGTATCAAAGTTACTTTTGGTGTGCTTTGTTTTGCACAGTTTATATTGTTGAAAAATAAAAACAAATGTCCTCCTTTGTAAATGTTACAATAAACACTACATATTCTTACTCTTTTTATGCAATGACTATATTTGTCCTTTGGTGTGACGTTTTGTCCTATGGTGTGACAAACATAAAACAACAGAAAAATATACTTATTTTAAAATCTCTTTTAAAAAAAGAGTCAAGTTTGGCATTAGGGGAGTTACAATAATATCTCCTCTTAGATAGGTACAATTTCAAACAGTTTTGTAAGGTTGGCGAAAAAGTTTTATTGACATTCGTAGTGAAAAGTTTATCAACTTCATATATTCATGGTGAAAATGATTCTAATTAGTATTTTCATTTAAAATAAATATCACTTTAAGAAAATAATGTTTTAATAATGTGAACAATTCGGTCCCAAGTATTTGTTTTATGTTATTTAATATAATTTCTTAGTACTTTTTAAATGTCACACCATAGGACACATTTACAGTACTGTTGAGTGAAAAAAATATGTGAATTCATTGACAAAATGAGTGACCACTACTATTTTCTGAAACTGCAGTTTTCATACTCCACAAATATATGAATTTTTTCTTAAAAAGTTATGTTTTCCAAAAAAAGTACTTTTTCTTAATCATTTGTCAACTACCCATTTACTAATGCATTATTAAAATCTTGCTAACACTAATGCACTGTGAACTAACAAACCATGAACAGCTGGATTGATATGAACTAACGTTAACAAAGATTAACTAATGCTGAACAGGTGTTGTTCATGGTTAGTTCATGTTAACTAATGCATTAACTAATGTTACCTAGAAATCGAATAAAACTTAAAGTAAATAAACATACAAAACAAAATAATTGATACTAAAAACAATAATTAAATTATATTACAAATAATAAATAATAGATCTGTACAAAATGAAAAAAAGACAGCCAATGTAATATAATAGAAATATAATAGAACAAAGGATTGATATTTGGTGATGTGTAACAAAGTTTCTGTTCAAACAAAGGAACAACTTCTCATCCTTAGATTAGATGTATTTTGACAAAATTCGCATTTAGGAGATATAAGCATTCAAAACTTGGTCTCTCACTTCCACTAAAATAGATCACGGATTTATGCAGACTTCACCTTCTCATCACATCTTCTGTCCAATCAAATGCTCTCTAGAATTTGAAGCGTCCTGCCCCCTAAATAGACGGTGAAGCTGCGGCTGAAATCGGTCACTTGTTCACACATTTACCATTTTCTACATGATAAATGGCGCTTAATGGACTATACAGAGGATAGGAAACGATTCAGACAGTGTAAATATGCTTTCAGTTGAGGCGAATTAAAGGGGTGGTAAACCACGATTTCACTATTTTAACTTTAGCTAACGTGTAATGTTGCTGCTTGAGCATAAACAACATCTGCAAAGTTACAACGTTCAAAGTTTAAAGCAAAGGGAGATATTTGCTTTTAAAGAAATCAGTTTCTAAGAACTACAGCAAACGGCCAGTAGGCGACTACACACATTCCTCCAGGGTTGGTGACATCAACAGGCTCAATATTTACATAAACCCCTCCTCCGAGAATATTAAATAAGGGGGGGTGAGGCCATTTTGTATCGCGGCGCTGTTGTGGTATAGTTAGGCTGGAGTGTTGTTGCCGCGATGCCGAGGAAACGCTGTTATTTTCATCCGGATTGCAGGTCTGGGGTACTTGCTCTGTTCAGCCTTCCTTGGTACGGGGGTGCGTTGCAGAGCGTTTAACATACAGCATGTTATATGCACGTGTGTTTGAGTCAGCGGGGAATCAGGCACGCGCAGGGCTTCCTGCAGCACATCTAACAGAGGAAAACATCCACCGTCTTCGCGATTTCAATGCCAGATTTGCACAACGTCAGCTGCGTGAAAAAAACACTGCCGGTGCGTGGATGCACGACGCGCGCGCTGCACATTTCACGGAGGACAACACAAACTTCCACAAACTTCGCGAGTTCAATACAGGATATGCACCACGGCTTGTCCTGAAAGCTGGATTTACAAACAGAAGCTGTTCACGGGCCACAACCTGTAAGTCTGATTTATATTTCATCGATGTGTTTTCCTGTAATAGGTTGTAGCAAGGAAGTAAACAGATGACAACGCTGTTCTGCAAACCAGTCTGTTAAATGCTCATTCATACTTAACGTTATCCGACGAACACCTAACGTTACAAACACTAACGTTAAAATCTCAACAGCGAACTTGGCATTAGTGTAAATGATTCTTTGATTAGAGCTTTTATGTATTGTTTATCTACAGGCATGCTAAACATGGTTCTGTGTGTGATTTGGCTAACTTACTAGTTAAAGCCAGTGCTTAGTGTTTGTTTTGGGTTAGTTCTTGCGACAGATATTTGGCTATAATCGTTCTAAAAATACAAAAGTTAAAGTGCCATTCAGTAGCGATCACTATAGATCCGCAGTCTTTACTCTTGAGGACTGAACAGGTTCTGCTCGATCATCTTCACTCAAATGTTTTGGGTCTGATTCGGGCTCAGATTGGTATGGTTTTATTGACGCCGTTGTTTCTAACACTGACCAAAGCACAGTCTACCGGTAAGGTAAGGGGTGTGACGTTTCCGACATACGTGCACTAGGCGTTTAGCGAATCACAACACACTGGGCCAGCTAACCAATCAGAGCCCACTGCGTATTTTTGAGGGACTGGCTTCATACAACCCGGAAAGCATCAGACCGTTTTACAAGGAGGGACAGAGCAGTGTAGAATAAATGTCAAATATATGAAAAATAAGGCAATTTTTTTTAAAAACGAAGCATGAACACGTTACAGTGCACCCCACAAACACAGTCAAGCCTTCAAAAGAATGTGTTTTACCACCCCTTTAAGTCTAGTTTCACACTGAAATGGCAGGTCAGATACCTGTGTTTTTTCTTTTATACACCTATCCTTCTCAATGTTCATATATTTAGTCCTTAAAGAATAAAAGAATATCTAGTATGTATGCCTCTCTCTGGCGAAGGAGAGAGATGGCTGTATCTTTGTTTGGGTATTGGGCGTTCTTTTGATAAATGTCAAGATATTCTGACACTAACTAGAATGCGATATACCCTTGTGCTTTTGTGTGTGCGTTGCATGATCTGTGCAGGCCCAATATTGAAGATGGACGTTTTCTGCACACGACACCAGACCTGAAGACGCCTTTCTATGACCTCCTGGGTCATTGTGATCTAAATCTAGTCATGGGGCGACAACTAGTCTACCCATTTTAGTGAGATGCTCTGCTATCTATCCTTGTGTGGAAATTTACCGTGACTGTGCATTTTCTCTGCCAATCAGAATCATTCAACATGGCAGTAATGACGTGGCTAGACCTTGAAAACAGTATAACTGTTCAGAAATTGTATGCATGTTAGGTGGAGGCGGGGAGACTGTTAGAGGGAGCGCGGCCTACGAGCTCCTTGTGAGACTTGAAGCTGGCTTCTGCTGATGAAACTGCAAACTAAGACTTCAGTAAATTTTTCTTGAATTAATCTAACTCCTGACTCTTGGTCTTCATTTTTCACTACTGGTCCTAAGCTGTTACCCCAACAACGCGCACCGCCGCAGTGCACACACACACAGTGTGCTCCGGTCCAGAGACACGAGAGCTCAGAGCGGATCACATGCGCGAGTCAGCACGGACAACAAAACATATTGGACATATCTGAATTCTGCACAGAATGCTGTATTTCAAAGCGATATGGAGGAGATTATGATAAGAAACGGTTAGAGATTAGGAGGAAACTGTAGCTTTACCGAGCTGAAAGGCTTTAGTCAAACTGATATAAATGAGGCGCTATAGGGTGGGACCTTGGGGCAATCGATACATTTTGGCTTCAGTTTTTAACACAAGCACGGCAGGCTTGGTCAATACACATCCGGTTTTGTTTCAGCAATGATATATTTCTGCAGCATTGCCACCCAGTGGATATAATTGCTATTACTATATTCAAAGAGGGGTATAAGGACAAACAGGCAAAAATGGGGTTTGGCGAGTTTAAATTACAGCAATTTGATCGCGAAAAAAGGTCAACCGTGCAGTTACAGTATATGTTAAACTCTGTTTTACCTCTGATACACATGTAGATTAAATATGCTCTTTCATGAAATCATTATCCAGAAGTTGCTAGAAAAAATTATATTAATTTAAATACGATTATTTGTAGTGGTTGCACTGCTTTTGAACACTTTTCCAGTGGCGTGCTATGCTTTAATGTTTTAACTAGTGAGGATTACTTGGCGCATAATAATTCTGCTTTAAATTGTGTTCTAAATAGTAGAACGCATGTTCTGAGAAAATATTTTCATGTGAATAATGATCAATGATGCGCACTTGACTGAGTCTAAACAGATGTCTTAGCAACACAGACGTATAATGACAGACACCTGTCAGATTTGATCGTGGCCACCGCTCATGTCCATACTGATACTGCCAAGTTGTATGTGGAAATAACCGTCTGTCGTACGTTGTATTTGAAGCGAACCACTGTCTAAAACCACTATATTTATGACAATCATATGACATTCTGATAAAATAACACTAATTTCTGTAGAGCTGGACATTTTAATAAAGATCAAATGACTGAGTTCAGCTTTGAGAATGAAACCAACCTGTTTGTTCCTCAGTATCTTCATGTTTCAGACTGAATACTTCATCAATTCTCAAGTCTTCACTCTCCTCTTTAATAAACGCCATCTTTAATTGTTCCTCAGTTTCTTCTTGTTTCACTCTGAATGTTTCTTCAATCTTCATTTCTTCAGCGTCTTTAATAAACGCCATCTTTATAATAGCGTGGCACGTGGATCTCAGCTGCTTCCCAATGAGTTTTTCTGTGTGTTTGGACAATCTGTCAGGTTTAAAATTAGAATAATTAACAGAAAGAAAATAAATCCAAACTAAATCTCTGTGTGTCTCAATCAGCTCTAGTTCAGTATTAGTCACTGGTAAGAGATTCAGTCAGAGTGAGAGTTAATGGACTTAAATCACCCGATTAACAGCAAGAAAAAGAACAACAACTCCTCAAAAGCACTGCAAATGAACACAAATTATATAGAACGTTCATATTTACATTTATTCTTTCCACTTGGCATTATTTATTGATTTGCAGATTATGCATTTACATGATAATATTAGCAGTTGTTTTGTAAAGGTTGTCAGATGTTTGTGTTCTTGTTGCATTTGCACTGTTTAGACCAGCATTTCTCCTTAGTGTGAATCACTGAATCATTTTGAGACGCATTTGATCCAGTTGACTCCTAGAGTTTTAAAGCTCCGTTTCTCCATCACTAATTAACAGTGACAGAATTCGTGTTTATGCTAAAATTACTCACGATATACGATGCGAAATGATAGGCACATTGTCTAATAACTTACTCATGTATAATGAGCTGTTTTCACAGAAATAACGTTAATTTATGTTAGATTAATAATTACTTTCGCATCGCTTGTATAAACGATCATTTTGACTAAACAGTCTGCATCGATAAACACTTTAAATGCCTAAAACACAAACCTTTCTTCAGCCGAGTCACAACAGATGCAGGAGCGCGGCGCAGACGTATGACCTCATGTCGCCACACCAAAATAAAAGTCCCGATCGCACGTTGTGTCAGAAATCACAAAAGTACATCGACATTTATATTTGGGGAAAAAACTAAAACATATACCAATAGTAAAATATATATGTCAGTGATATTCAGAGTTGAATTCTTTGTGAATTTAAATACATGTTGTCTGCCACCAATTTTTACCAGGGGGCAGATTTTTATTTTTATTTTATATTTACACACAAGCCATTTTTTCTACAGTTTTGTTTTATGTATTTCTCCCAAAAGAGCCATATCAACAACTAATAACATTTAATGTTATCAAAACTAACAAATATGCAACATTCAGTGGGTAACATTGTGTTATTTGTGCAGTTCATTGTGATTTTGATTCTCACTTTGTGTTTCCACCTGCGCAACATAAACCTTTCCAGAGTTTTCATTTCTGCTTCAGAATGAATATCATAAGGTGACAGTAGGTAAAAAATTGAAAAAATGTTAGTGAAGTAATATTTATTTTTAAAGTGCAGAGTTCAATGGCTGAGAAAAATGTGTGTGTGTGTGTGTGTGTGTGTGTGTGTGTGTGTGTGTGTGTGTGTGTGTGTGTGTGTGTGTGTGTGTGTGTGTGTGTGTGTGATTACAGGTTCATATTCACTGCTCTTCTATAATTTTGTGTGATTTGTGGAAGAGCAGTGAAGATGAAACACCTGATCCTAAATCAGTTCAGAATCAGAAATCATCAGAGATCAAACTTGCTCCATGGCTTCAACTGCAGTGCTTTCAGTGTGTGAATGATGTAAAAACATGGACACTATAAAACAGGTAAAAGTATTTATAACATTTAGGGTGAGTTGCACCAACAAGGATTAATCTTAAATCTAGATTAAATCAAGGTTTATCTAATAATTCTGTTGCACCAAACTTTAAACCTCATTTAAAAATAAGCAGGCTTACATTTAAACCATGACTTTAATCCTGGATTTATTTTCACAATAAACCTGGATTAACTATAATCTTGTTGCTCCATAACTTTAAACTAAGATTAAAATTTCAGTTGGGGATTAAATTTAAACTAGCTACGAGGAGGTTTAAATTGTCAAAATGGCAGCACTTATTTGGTGGATTGGAGAAAATGAAAGAGTTCCTCACAGAAAAATAAGGGACCGTCTTAACCCTGTTGAGTTTTATGATTCAGCAAGGAAACTGTGATTAGATTAAATCAAAAATTTTAACCTGCAATTAGACATGGCAGTGACCGAAATGCAGCCATACCACCCATGCTCCAGCTTTTAATAGCCTTGCGCTTTTAAGCTACTGGTTGTTTCCAAATGGTGGATGGAGACCTTTTCGGAGTATATAAATCAACAGTGAGCAGAATTGTTGGAAGAGTATCGAGGGCAATTGCAGCCTTGAAAAATCAGTTTATAAGATTTGCCCCAACAGGGGAAACATCTGCTGGATTTTATAGAAGAGCTGGTTTTCCGGGAGTTATGGGAGCAATTGACTGTACTCACATTCCCATTCAAAACCCAGGTGGAGAAAATGGAGAGCTGTTTCGCAACAGGAAGGGCTATTGTTCCATCAATGTTCAAGTTGTGTGTGATGAGAAGGCCCAAATCACCAACATTATAGCTCGATGGCCAGGATCTACACATGACCCTTACGAAAATTAACCATGGTTTTATTGTAGTAAAAATGTAGTAACCATGGTTTTTTGGCTAATTGAATACCATTTATATAACTACAGTTTTACCACAAATACCATGGTTAAACTATGGTTAGAGAATCAAAACCATGGTTAATTTGCGGTTACCATGGTTTTACTACAATAACCATGGTTTTTTGGTTTTATTTGTAGTAAAACCATGGTTTATTTTCGTAAGGGGACAGCAGGATCTTTGATAACAGCTACCTCTGCGCTCTGCTTGAAAGCCATGGCTGCGTTCGAAACCGCATACTTCCCTACTATATAGTATGTAAAAAGCAGTAGGCGAGCGAAGAGTATGCTCGAATCCTTTGTATTCATAAAAGAGTAGGCGAGAACTACCAGGGTTTTGGAGTATTTCTCGCGAGATTCGGACGTGCGTATACTGATGTTGCGTTCGAATATGCCTACTTACCTACTATATAGTAGGCGAAAACAGTACGTGAAAGGAGAAGTATGTTCGAAACCTCAGTAATCATAAAAGAGTAGGCGAGAAGTTCCCGGATGGCTTACTGATTCCGCCCAGATTGTGAAGTACCCATCGTCGGATACTTTTCTATCCCTGCCTTCCCATGAGGCCACAGGAAAGGATACGTCAGGCGGAGAAAAGCCAATCAAATGTGAGTATTACAAACCAAAATCACCGTTCCTTGTGTTAAAATCGCATTTGTTGGACTACTGTAGAGTAACGTTATACTGTTGAATTGTTAAAAGTGTAAAGACGACAGACAGTATAGTGTAGTTGTGATTGGGCTGTAAAAACACGTTTTATTATGTATGAGCTCCAGTCACACACACACACACACACACACACGTCTCCAAAGTGGATTTACATAAACGATATACTTAAAGATAAAGATGCTTACTAAATGTTTATTTAACATCTGACAGGAACATTTTCGATAAGTATTGCAGATGACATCACAGCATGAAATAGACATCTGATCAGAGTGATGTGTGTGTGCTATAATGTAGAGTTCACTGTGGTCAACACTGCTTACTTTACATGAACGTCAGTAATGTTAATAGATCTACATAAAGTAACTAAACATAAGTTATCTTTTTTTATTTGTCCATTAGTACTGTTGATGAATTGAGGAACGTTAACACATCAGCAACTACCTCAACATTTAAGGCTATTGAGCACATAAACTTTTATGCTTTTATCAAGGTGTTGTTTACAGTTTTTTTTATTCGCTTTGGTACTATTTTCACAAGCAAGGTGTACATTTTCGAAACTCATAGTGCTAACATCACAACAGATCATCAAAAGTGCACTTTTTTCAAACATTTCAGCATATTTTCAATTGTGTTAGTACAATACACAAAACCACAAAGTATCCTTTTCACTACACAAAATAAGTGTTTCATCTTTATAAATGTTTCATTCACAGTAACTGCCTTTCATAAAGCTCTTACTATCAAACTTTTGATTTGCATCTCTTCTCGTTCAGTTTAATACATTTGTCTTTTATTTAATCCAACTGATCTTAATGGTTAATCAATGAATCATTTGGTACACCAATAGATTTCTATATATATTGATTATATAAACATAGTTTCTACTTTGTTTGCAATTTCCAAAATGGATAACCATATGAAATGAATTATTTTTAAATTTTCTGCGATTTACCTTAGATTATAAGGTGTGTGTTTGTGGTCTGGTAAACTCTACATTATGGGGACAAAAAGACAGCAATATCCTAAATCCTTTTCCTTGCAGGGACATTTTTTGGTCAAGCTTATAAATCATAGAGAACGAGTTTTTTTGAAAATGTGAAAATGCAGAAATGTTTCTTTGATGTGTAGTGTAAGGGGAAAGAATATAGATTTCGAACAGTATAAAAATCATAATGTCTATGGAGAGTGGGACAGAAATATTTTCAATTTGTGAATAGAGCAGAATAGAGTATAAGGGAGTGGAAATAGTCAATGACGGTGTAACATCAGATTGATCAGAAATCAGAAGAAGGGAGACAGATGGTATCAAATATAGAATTTTACATTACAGTATGTATGCCATGTGATACTGTAAACAGATTACCATGGTAGAGATTGCCACATTACTGTAACTCACCCTTATAAAGCTCAACTACAGTAGATTCAGTCATATGGTACAGTGAGAACATGTATGTGAGAACATGTATGGGCAGCAAACTCTGTTATAGCACAGAACCTCATGGCTGTGTCATAACTGTATCACACCTTTTTGATAACACACTGAATACTATTACAAACATCATTGGATTCAATTACATAAGTTAGGTAATGCAAGTGTATTTTCTAATGAGGAATATGTAGCCTGTGTTACTGTAGATACTGTAGATAATTCAGCAACGAGGGAGATTTGAAACATGTATCTTGCATTGTTTGCTGTTGGATGAACTGATTGTTTAAAGTACTAAATTGAAAGAAGATCACACTGTTGTGTTTTGGTGATTAAACCAAATGTTCTCATTACATATTACAATAATCTTGTGTTTGAAACAGTGATTATGTGGACTGAAAATATGTGCAAGTGAATGAAAGCATTACATCAGATTTTGAAAGAATGACTTGTTGTGTTACAAGTGTGATCAGTTTGGATTTTTGTACGATGAGTTTTGAAAATGTACACCTTACTTGTGAAAATAGTACCAAAGCGAATAAAAAAAACTGTAAGATACAGGTAACATGAAAGTTGTCTGATGTTACAGGGGCAGAAGAGCACGTGTGTGTGTGTGTGTGTGTGTGTGTGTGTGTGTGTGTGTGTGTGTGTGTGTGTGTGTGTGTGTGTGTGTGTGTGTGTGTGTGTGTGTGTGTGTGTGTGTGTGTGTGTGTGTGTGTGTGTGTGTGTGTGTGTGTGTGTGTGTGTGTGTTTATCTGGTGGAGACTGGAGAGAGGGTGATGAAGGAAGCCTGTCATCAAAGGCTTTGAGTATACTACAGAAATGAATAAAACATACATTTAAATCTTAAGTTGTATTTTATTTTAATTTCAAACAGAGTTATTTAAGCACTTTTCTGATTCTTGATGTCTGTGCATTTGCTGCAGAGCTTCTGTGGTTGAGCCTTGCTCAAGGAAACCTTCAGCTTATCAGTTCAGTGTTTAGCCCACTACACCACAAAAGTCATAAAGCTACAATACAAGTAGAATGTAATTGTAAAAAATATTAAATCAAATATGGCAAGAAATGGGATGCTGACAACATGAATTGTAAAACGTTTTAAGTAGTCATGCTGGTGGAGAGCAGGCACACGGATGTTTGGAGCAGACATCAGCAGTCAGATTGTCCCGCACATGTTCTCCACTCTTGCTTCAAGGTTGTGGGGTTCAGAAGGGACATGATGGACATGATGGAGGGACATGATGGACATGATGGAGGGACATGATGGACGGCTGGACAGGCGAAGGTGTTCACGGTGGTCAGCTGCTTCATCAAGCTGTGTTGAGATGGCAGCAGATGTGGGGTTCACCGTCTGTAAATGTGTGATGGTTTGTTAGAACAATACGTTTGAATAAAGCTTTGTTTCATGGTGACTTATTCATTTGTGATGTTTACTTTTATTCATTCTTTTACTCATTAATTCATGTTTCCTATTGTTGTCAGTAAATAAAATATTTTATTAACTCATGCATTTATTCATTGCTTGACTGAAAATTGGTATTCACATCGGCTGCATTTGTTCTAGTGTATTTTCATGCATCGCTATGTCATATGACAACAAGTTGCATTTTGCTTGTTTTACTAAAACAATATAATTTTCAGTAAAAAAAAAAAAGTAATATAATTAAGTATTGGTCAGCATTTGTTATTATTATTATTGTAAGTGTTTTAGTGGGCTAGCAATGCAATTCATTCTGGGGTAATCTTAATTTTGAATAGTAATAACTTACATTTTAAGAGTATAAAATCAACAGTGTTCTCCCAAGGTGAGATCTTAGAGCAGCTGAAAGACGTCCTCGTTGCAGACTCTGAGGGAAACTGCACAGGTCGGGCTGTGGAGTTATTGATGCTTTGAGCTGTTACTGCACCT
Organism: Gobio gobio; assembly: GCF_949357685.1. NCBI lineage: Eukaryota > Metazoa > Chordata > Actinopteri > Cypriniformes > Gobionidae > Gobio > Gobio gobio. The sequence goes on along the minus strand of NC_137101.1, from coordinate 39,210,349 downwards.
GTCACTCATAGGCCTATCTTTTATTTTATAATTACATGGTTGTATCTTTAACAATCCTAATAATAAAACAAATATCATGGGTTTGCATACATTATATACAAAGAAAAAACAATAACAAGGTTAGATATCTTTGAATAAGGGATTGAGGGATAAAACAGGAGTTAAATTTAAAAAGGAAAATATAAAGGAGATTTAGGCCAATTTTGCTTGTGGATGACATGCTTTGCATATAAAATAAAGAAATTAACAACATATTTAAGAGATCACGATTTTGGGTTTTGGTAAGGATAAAACTGGGTCAGATTAGTAGGGTTAATATCACAAAATAAATGGGCAGCTGTTTCTTCAACAAGCCCACACAATTAGCAAGTTTAATCAATATTAAGATATTTATAGATCGATGAATTAAACCTGTCACTCGTCTTTCAAGTTGTTGCGCTTGAGATAACGTCGTAGGTCACATGATAACGTCAACATGGCGCATAAAGTGCGGATCGCATTCATACTTAACGAGATCAGGCAATATAGTACCTACTCTTTTAGAGCTCGTTAAGTAAGTACTTATTGAAAATGAGTACCTACTCAATGAGTATGCGGTTTCGAACGCAGCCCATGCATTTCAGGGCCACCTAGAAGGTGACAATGGATACCCCTGTCGTGCCTACTTGATGACCCCTGTCCTGAACCCCTCAACGCCTGCTGAGAAACAATACAACACCAGCCATATTGTAGCAAGGGGTCTTGTCGAGAGGGTGTTTGGTGTTTGGAAAAAACGGTTTCCCTGCCAGAAGAATGGGCTTCGAACAAAGCTTGATACAACATTGGCAGTCATTGTTGCTCTGGCAGTGCTGTATAATTTTGGGAAAAAACTTGTAAATGAGATACTATCAGAGTTTGAAGTGGATCACAGAATTGAGCTCACAGAGGATGAAGGGGAGGAGAACAATGCTGCCACAGCAAATGGCAATGCTGTCAGGAGGACCTTAATTGAATGATAAATCTTTCATATAGTGCACATTATTTCTTAATAAAATGATTATTAACAATTACTATTATCAATAATTTATTTTTTAAATTTTTAAAAAAAATTGTTTGTGTATTTACAGTTGATACTGGCCTTTTTCCATAAATAAAAAAGATGGCACGTTTGAAATGGTAGCTTTCACCTTTTCTTTATTACAATAATTTGACAATAACATATGATGCACTGTTTACTTTTTAATATTTTTGCCGTTTTAAATATTTTGATACTCCAAATTAATTTAGAAACAATTTAAAGACAGCATATTTTAAATATGTGTTGTAATGGCATCTTTTTATGAATGAAGGCCAGTATCACTGATGTCTCTATGAAACATTAATGACGTTAAGAAAGGTGATAGCATGTCTGAAAAACACATAGCCCCGGGACTTTGGGCTTTGCGAGCTGGCGAAACTGCAATGGAAACAGTTTTTGCGCATTTACAGTCACCTAACTTAGAAGATGGTGTGTTTGGGGTCTGTGTATGCAAATAATATCATTATTATAAAATTTGTTAGGCTATATTTAGAAGATGCTTTTATCTCAAAAAAGGAACAAATCAATTTGTCAAATGTCATTCATAATACATTTTAGACAATAATAATACAGGGCTAAGATTATTACAAATAAACAAGATTTTGACCAATATCCAAGCGTTTGTGCAATGTGGAGTGCGCACTGCATGGCAGGGAGGCGCAGGCGCGAACATTTGCATTTTCCTATCAACAATGGAAACATCTTAAAATACTCTATAATATCTGGCAGGGCCGTGCACAGGGGGGTGTCCCGGTAGCTAGAGCCACTGCCCCTCTGCCCTCATCAGCTGAGGTGCCCCTCTCACAGTCTATGGTCGCTACCCATCCCGCCACCCCTTGCTCCACTTTGTGCGTGGAAATCTGGAAAGCAGAGACGAAAGTTCCAGAATGTCGTTGCATTAACAGTATAGTTATACAGTAATAACCAGAATATAGTTACAGAATATATTTAATTTAATCAATTTTGATATAATTCGTATTACTATTTATTTATCTTTTAAAGTGTCATTAATGTAAAATACTAAGTAAAATATTCTACTTAATTGAATTGTAGAATAATTGAATAACTGATAACAGAAAAATCTGAATCCCATTAAAAGATACTCATCTGACAGGTAATTTTTTAATTACTTATGTACAAGCATATCAATATTTATGTTATCAATATTTACTTATTCAACTGTCCATATTTTAATTGAAGATGTCATAATAATAAAAAAAAAAAACATAATAGATTTAGTCATAATAGAATTAACTCAATTAACCTAGCCTATAGGTTTTAATGAAAGTGAAGATGCCTGAAATGTCTAAATGATCTAAATCATGAAAATATTAAATATTTGTGTGTCCACAAATCCATCACTATTTTTGATAGACACAAAATTAGATCAAAACTGTTTTGACTGACTAAACACACAAATGTTGATATTAAGATGAAATGACGTAGGGCTCAGAGATGAGGGAGAGCCCACTGAGCATCAGCCAAATCAGACAGTTACATGCGGTCAGTAAAGGAATAGTAAGAGTAAGATGGATAATTTATATGGACAAGCACTCAATCCTCGCCCCAAATGCCACCTCACCCCAGTGCCCCTTTTTTTTGTTTGGGCCACTGCCCCTCAAAATGTCTGTGCCCGGCCCTGATGTCTGGTCATACAGAAAATACTAATTTTGCAACTAATTTTCTTTGTGTTAAATTCACAATAACAAGAAAACGTTGTGCTCTTTTTAATTAAAAATAAAAAAATCAGGCGCTGTTTCATGATCTACGTGAACTGGAGCATGAGAACTGAAACAAAAAAATAGCCTGAGGGCTAAAGTTTGAAATGTCCACTTTAAAACGAACAAATTCAAATCGAAAGCTAATACCTTCTGATGTAATCCATATTTGAAAGGTGCATTTCTCTCTAAAGCCGCATCCTTAACAGCAGAGACGGAGATTTTAGCTGACACTGATTTAGAAAACAATAGTTTATTAATAAACAATTACATTAAAATGCCTCGTTATTTTTTCAGACACATTTAGCCTACTATCATTAGCCTATAACTCACCTATAAATCACCTTTCTGTATGGTTCCAGAGACATATGCATGGCTCTTCTCATTCAGCACTGCGGGAAAAATATAATTTCCAGGTTGTGATTTGGCCTTAGAAAACCAGTAAAATCTACATGTTTAATAAAGGGTCAAAAAGTAATAAACAAAAATCTGAAAATTCGTCGATATTTATTTTTTTGGCACAGCATTTGGTGTAGCCTACAGTTCAAATTAAAATGTTGGTGTTCAACTTTGCGTTTTAACAATAGGCTACAACAACCGGTCATTTTTTGTTTTGCAATTAGGGGTTAAAAAAGTAAAAACGAATGGACACAAAAGTACACTGACTGCTTCAGAATACGAGACAGAGATCTTTATTAAATTCATAAAATAAATAATTATTACAGGAATACTGTATTCTAAATCTCAAAGAAATGCCACAATCAGGACCTTGAAGCAGAAAGCGAGTAGGCTAGCCTATATAACACCCAGAACCTCCTTAGGCCAGTCCAATCCCAACCTTTTTTACTCCGAATAAATACTGCAAGGTACCGACCAACGCCATGTGATTTTAAAAAAAATCACTATATTAACATTCAGTGTTCTTTTTTACAAACATACTTTGCAGACATTCTTTACAACTTAGAAGTAGCCTACTTACTCTGCTCAATTATACAGTAGCTACAACCTACAAATAAATAAAAGTCAACCTGCCATACCAAACAAAACCATGCAGGAGATGCCAAATGACCTCAAAGAACTAGGCTACTATATGGGTACATTCATAATTAATAAACGCACTAAAATACAAATGAAAAATAAAATTATTCTGAATGTGTGGAAACTTAGCCATCTGAAGTCGATGTCATCAGTGAACAGTTCCTCTGTCAGATCAAACAATATGGAGCTGATGCCCGTGTAACCACTGATACCACTGATACTTCTCCAAAGCACACTTCTTCGGTGAGCATCCGTTATAAAACACTCAAAGTCCATTCATTTTGACAACTACGTGAATATATTATGCGTTCATGCAGAAATATGATGTAGGCCTATAGTATGCCATTAATGCTTTGATTACACACCACGTCTCCGTCCATTAATAATAATATCTAGTGCGGTGGCTGTGATATAAACTTACCAACGTCCGTTCATGATTTTTGGAATGACTTATCGCGAGAGGAAAAACGTTTTAGTCGCATAACATCGACTAAATTTAAATTTACATTTAGAAAAAAAATAGCAAAAGTTTTGCGCAAATCTGTAATGGAAACGCGACTGTCTTCCAGAAAAACCCTGCGGTAATATATTCTGAACTGAGCTGCATTACCAGAAACCACAGAAAGGGGGCGATAGCCTGTGGGGTGATAGAGGTTAGCCTAAAATTAGGTTACTTTCCCTGAGGAGACAAATTGATTAATCTTCCCGCACCTCGTCATTAGAGAAATGGACACATATATTGTTTTCAGGGGCAACAGACGGGTCTCTCTAAAACTGGAGGACATGCGAGCAGAAAGAATATCTCGGATTTTTCAGGTGTGTTCATTAACTGTTGATTGCTCAATTAGCCTAGTTAAATTGCAAAATTTTAACACATGGCTGCTAAAGGTTAACGTTAGCTGCTACGTCGATCGACAAATGAATGCGTTAACTTGATTCTTGCTTATTGAGAAATGTTTTGGTTTTCTTGTAGAGTAAATTTAGTGATATTGCATGACCATGTGCAGGGTTTGGTAGGTTTAATGACAGTAAATTGGCCTTTTATGCTTCACACCTCTTTATTTCAGATCGATGTGGGCAGTTTATTTTCCCTTTGGAAGATGGTCACTTCAGCAGTTTTGATTTAAATGAGCGGGCACATTATGAAGTTCACGGTGGAGGCACTCAAAGCCATCTTGGTCGAGCACCAACCGGTGCAGACCACCGGCATTCCTTTGGATTTCTTCAACCAAGTGTGCCCTCCTCTTCAAACCTGCCACCACGTGCGAGCACACCGAGATCATTCCAAAGGTAGCTACCACATTACAATTAATCACTTTGCATTTGCAGGTAAGGCAAAATAACCTATACATAAATGGCTCTACTCCAAATTGTTTACAGTAGTCTATGTTAGGGCTACACGATATTGAAGAAAAATGCGACATGCGATACGATAATGCTTAAAGATAGAGCTTATATTCAAACTTATATAATCTACATACGTGTTCTATTTGTATCAAGAAAATATTCTTCTGAAAGTGAACAGCAGTGTTTTACTCTAGCATAATAACTAAGTGTTGTTTTAACATCAGTGTAAACCATGAGGTTTAGGGTTTCAGGTAGGCCTACATTAGGTTTATTTAACAACAGAACCTGAATCAAATGTAAAAATAAAACACTGCTTAGTTTTCAATGTATTTAAATATGCAGTATACGGATTCCTATTAAAGCTGCAAAATTTAGACCCCAGTTATTGCATTATATGCATATTGCGATGTATACATTTCAGATGTCGATAATTTCTATATATTGTGCAGCCCTAGTCTATGTACAGTAATGTTTTACGTAACTGTTCATTTCAGATCAATTCACATCTCTGAACCAAGGGATGGAAAACTTTTCTCTACAAAAGTAGTTGTGGTGAGATTTTTGGAGTCCGAAGCAACTGTCCCTTCAATCCTAGATAAGGTGAAGTTGGCCATGGGGAACAATGAGGTTTATGTCCTTACTGATGCACATGGAAGTCAAGTGTTGGAATCAGAGGGGACTACTGGTAATGAAAATACTGTATATGCTCCATTGTCAGTGTGTTTAGCCATTTGCAAAACAAATGGTATGTTTAGTGCACTATTTTGTAACCCTCTGTTTTTAAAGGGTCATTTTTTTGGAGGCAAAATTCGAGAAGGATTCATGCCATCGAACAGGCCACCTTTAAGCAGTGGCAACAGAGAAGGACTTCAACAAGGTAAGTGAAGAGTGAATGCAATATTTAACATTTTTACGCTTTCTGTTCTCCGTAGGCTGTTGAAAAGCATACTGCCAACACAACTATTGTAGAATTTTGTGTAGTCATGACTGACGTTTATCTCCCTGCTCTCCCTTGTGAGAAAGCGGTTCAAAAAAAGAACAATCCTGAGCATGCATATCATGTGAAGATTAGGTTTTTGTCACAACTGTCAAGTTTTCTGTCTGATGGTGGTGACGACAACATCCCAATGATCCTCAATGGAGGTTAAAATCTACTGTAATTGTTGACCACCATAAATACGGGCTCAATGCTGTGGTTCGGCCGCAGCCTCGTGGCCGAACCACAGCCGTGAATCTATTTACAAAAACCTGACCAGTTTGCTTCCTGGTGTGTCCTGGAGGGAACGTGTGGATGGACTCAGCCGAACTTTTCAAAAGCTGTGATAGATTGTTCCACCACGCAGTCAGGGGAGAGGCGTGATTCATGGGAACCTCCGTTGTCTTCGCCGCGAGAAGTCACCTACTAATGATTTAGTACCATTAAAGCTGGCACTTTAAAACACATTACAAAGTACTCTTTCATGTGGTAAAGATATTTGATTATTACTTTTAGTTTTAGTTAATCAAGTTGAAGTGATTATCTCCTATCCGAAGACATCGGCTAAGTAGCTGGCCGCTTTTTCGCTGTCAACCATAGTTGCCTGGCACTCATTGAAATTAATGAAGATCTGTCGTTTTGTAGCTGGCAGTGTGAATGCAGAGTAATACAGTTGAAGTAGCCCATTTACCACTTTTGTTTTTTTTCTAGTCGCAGGAATGAGGAATCCTCTGGCCTGTTTGATGTTAGGGATCAGATAGAGGAGCTGCTGAAAGCCTCTAGAGGTCTAGAAGATGTGACCAGACACATCAAAGAGATTGCAGCCACATCAAGGGACCTGACGGCAGTACAGACCAGACCCGTGGATTGAAGGAGGCTTTTGCCTGTTTGGTTTGCAAAGGTATAGTTTGACTATAGTTTGTTACATATTTTTATTTTTTTTATAAGTTCACAAGACCCTCAGAGTTACTTATGACATGTTCTGGCCGACACCCTGAAGCGAGGCTTATGCTGGTTTCACACTAAACGATTTTAGCCCAGTTTTTAGCTCTGCAAGTTTTTTCAGAGGGTATTTACTGCTCACTAATGTGACCGATCGTGTAGTGTGAACTGCTTATAACTGGATTTTAGAACATTTAATATCTGGACCTGTCTGAGTCTAAATCCTGTTGTGACGACAATGACATCGGCGATGTATTAGAGCCAATGAGAGTGTGAGACAACGATGTGATGGAAGCAAATTGGAGGAGTAATTGCATTACGGTATTGCATATAGAATCTTTAGTGATATTTCCACTGATTAATACATGTTGCATTTTTGGTTATTTTGTTTTCCAGGTACAATGGAAAACCCCATGTTTTCGGCATGCTGCAGGAGCCTGGTGGGGTGTAAGATGTGTGTAGATCAATGGATGGCAACTTCATCTTGTTGCCTGAAGTGCAGAACAAATGACCCTGTTGTGACTGAGGTTGTGGGTCTGTCTGCTGCTCTGGATATCTTGAGGAGTTCTTAAATATATGCATCTGTACATGTAAGCGTTTGTATAAGCATACAGTACTTGAATGTTTTCGTATTGCATTTACTGTCCACCTGGCACTTGTTGTGGAAATAATTCTATTCGAAAAATGAGGAGGAAGGAATACAAATCCAAACCTTTGAAAAGTCAAAGTATCAAACATGATTTTATTTCTTGCAAGAAATAGGCAGTTCACATACAGAGAACGTCTGTCATGAGAAGGGCAAAGTTTGCTCTCCGGGGTTACATTATATACCCTTCATACATCCTGAGTAGGTTGCATCCAATCTTGTTTGCCTTAAAAGGAAAACGTCTTTGTTCAAGACCCCTTGTCTGCTGTAAATTCTAGCTAGACAGCTCAATACACATGTCTGCAGAAGTTCCTGTTTCCAGCTGCATCATTTTCACACATTCTGCTTATCGCTAATTTTATCGACCCTACGCACATACTTTCACACCTAAAGTACAATAGGTTACTTTGACCTGCTGCACTACACAGTTTCCCTGCTACTGAGTTTTTATCACTCAGAACATTTTGTTCCTGCACTTAACGTATGCATCTCTAAAAGCTTGGTTACATTTCTTCAATAATGATTAGTACAAATACATGTTCAATGTTAATAGTTCAATGTTAACAAGTGATACACATCTAGGAATAAAAGGTTAAGGTTCACATCTAATAGTAAAACTCCTCTAAGTAAAATGAACACTTCTAAGAGTTAAAACCACATCTAGATGAAATAAAAACACATCTAATAGTAGAACACATCTAAATGTAAAATTTCCTTCACAATCCACCCCATGTTCATTTTAAAGAACATACACACAAAATTTGACATTTCCTTCTCCATAATCATAGTAATTTACACCAAGTAAATTTTCCCATGACTACTTCATTTCTTAGTCAAACGCATGTTCGCTCTCATCCTCGTGTTCCTCAGTCTCAGGCACTGTGGCATCCGCCTCTGGTGCCCTATTTGGTGCTCGTAGGCTGTGTATGGAAGTCTTCTTCCGTTGCAGCTACCGCGTGAGCTGATGCTCCAGGTTATTCTTCCGTTGCAGCTACCGCATGAGCTGATACCTTCCGACAGTGCGTCCCATGAATCCACGGAGCCCTCTCCGCAACTTTCACCGCAGTGTGAGTTGTCAGCAACACTTGAAATGGCCCCTGCCACCTCTTTGCTCTCCAGTGTTTTCGCCTCAGATCCTTTATCAGCACGAAATCACCTGGCCTGATGCTGTGCAGGGCTGTCTCAGCCGGCTCTGGAGCTGCTGCCTGTACCTGTTTTGAGATATCACAGAACACCTTATCCAGTTCAACACAATATTGCAACATGTCATGTTCACAAAGAGTGGTGTCAGGCAGTGGTCTAGGTTTGTGTGGTTCCCAGCCCATGTGAGGTGGACGAGCAAACAGAATCTCGAATGGTGAGAGCTGTGCTCGCCCCCTCTTCCTCATTCTCATATAAGTCAAAGCAATGGGCAGAGCCTTAGGCCATGAAAGCCCTGTCTCATCGCAAATTTTTACCAGTTTGTTTTTCAGAACCTGGTTCTGTCTCTCTACCGCTCCGGCTGATTCCGGATGATAGGAACAAAAGTGTTTCCAGGGAGTACCCAGAAACGCTTCCACGGCTGAAATTGCATTGTTTACAAAATGTGAGCCGTTGTCACTTGACAAACTTTCAGGGATTCCCCATCGTGGGACAATCTCCTGTAGGAGTAATTTCGCCACCCCTTGTGCATCTGCCTTTGATGTTGGCAAAACTTCCACCCATCCTGAGAAAAGATCTACAGCAACGATGCAGTATTTCTTTTTATCAGATGGTGTCAATTCAATATAATCAAGCATTACATGTGAGAATGGTCTTGGTGGCCTGGGATGCCCCGCCTGTCTCATTGCCTGACCCCTTGCCACATTGTTAGTTCCGCAAATCAGACATATGCTGCAAAAATCTGCTGCCACTGTGGAAAAACCTTTGGTAAACCAGTTATTTTTCATAATGGAAAACATTCCCGTTTTGGAAGCATGGTCCAATCCATGTGTCAGTTTCGCATATGCCTGAAAGAAATGAGAAGGTAAACATGGTTTTTCATTGGGGCCCCACCATTGATTATTTTTATACACACAGCCTGCATCTCTCCATTTTCTCTTATCATCAACAGATGCATGCTGTTGCATCGCTTCTATGTCCCCTATTTCCTCATCTAGCCGTGCTGCTGCGGTTATCTGAATAGGAAGCAGAGCCGCAGCTTTTGCAGCTATGTCTGCTTGTCTGTTTCCTTTGGAAACGTCATCATTTCCTGATGTGTGGGCCAGACATTTACACACTGCCACTTCTTTTGGCAACATCAAAGCATCCAACAATTGACCCACCAGCAGGTGATTCAAGATCGGCTTTCCATCTGCTTTCAAAAACTTTCGATGTCTCCACAACGAGCCAAAGTCATGTACAACACCAAAAGCATACCTTGAGTCAGTGTAAATTGTAACACGTTGGCCACTTGCCAATTTGCATGCTGCAGTCAGAGCAACCAATTCAGCAGCTTGTGCTGAAAAATGTGATGGCAGTGGTTGTTGTTCCAGAACCTCAGTTAATGAAACAACTGCATAACCAGCTCTGTTTTTGCCAAAAGCATCTTTACTGGATGATCCATCCACGTAAAGAATCATGTCACTGTTGACTAAAGCCTCATCCTTCAAGTCTGGCCTTGGACTACAAATCTGTTCCAAGGCTGAAACACAACAGTGTGGCTCCCCGTCTTGTTCCGTGGGGAGCAAGTTTGCGGGATTTTAAAACATTACATCGTTTTATAGTAATGTTAGGCATTTCTAACAACACAAAATTATATCTCAGCCAGCGAGCTGCAGATAAATGAGAAGTCTTCTGTTCTAGCAAAATCAGAGACAGCATGTGGTACTAACAGTGTTAGCTCACTGAAACCTACGAAATCTCTAGAGGCTACCACAGCTCTCTCAGCTGCAGCAACAGCTCTTAGACAAGCAGGAAGCCCCCTCGCGACTGCGTCTAATTTTGTTGAAAAGTATCCGACGGGTCTTTGTTTTTCCCCGTGATTCTGTAACAAGACAGATGACATGTAGCCATTTTTCTCAGCTACTGTCTGTGTAAAAGGCTTTTCAGGATTTGGAATACCAAGAGTAGGAGAACTCAGCAAAGCCTGTTTCATTTCACAAAAGGCACTTTCTGCCTCTGCGGTCCATGTCACTTTGTCAGAGGCTGCCATTTCCTGACCATAAATTAATGCCGACAGAGGCCCTTCCTTTTCGCTGTAGCTAGGAATGAACGTTCTGCAATATGAGGTCATTCCTAAAAATGACATCATTTGCTTTTTAGTGATCGGTTTAGGAATCTTTTGTATTGCCGTGATTCTTTTGTCAGACAATGACTTCCCATTTGCTGTCAACACGTGACCTAAAAAGGTAACTTTGGTTTGACTTACAGCTACTTTACTCGGGTTAACCTTGTGTCCCCGTTCTGCTAAGTAAGTCAACAATGTGATGGTAGCCTGCTTACAGACCTGTTCGTTTGGACAGCAAAGTAACAAGTCATCAACGTACTGCAAAAGAGCCACGCCAGGTGGAAGTATCAAATCTTCCAAACTGCGTTTTAAAGCTTCGTTGAATATTGTTGGAGATTCACAATATCCCTGACATAAACGTGTAAAGGTGTACGCTTTACCATTGAAATTAAATGCAAACCAGAATTGTGAGTCAGGATGCACTGGTACGCTGAAAAACGCATTTGAAATATCAACAAGCGTATAAAACTTAGTGTCAGCTGGAATCTGAGCGAGGATCGTATAAGCGTTCGGAACGTTTGGTGCGCGCGCTTCTACAGCGTCATTAACTGCTTTAAGATCCTGTACAAATCTATATTCCACAGCTTGATTTGCGTCCCTTATTTTCTTTACCGGAAAAATTGGAGTACGGACAGGTGAGTCCGGACATTCAACGATGACCCCTTTTTCCAACAAAGAGTTAAACACGGGCGTAATGCCATCAATCGCTTCCTTTTTCAAAGGATACTGCATTTTCTTTGGTCTGTATTCAGATTTAGGTTTAATTCGAACAGGCTCACATCCTGCAATCAGACCCACATCATATTTATCTTTAGCCCACAGACAACTCGGAACTCCCTCCAACCCCTCGGGGATGACAGGGAGATACGATAAAGTCAGATTGTCAAATTTCATTTCCTCTTCCAACACTGTGACTGCTCTCAAACCCCTCAATGTTTTATGACATGGTTGTTTGAACCATCCGGTACTTTCACTCTGGCAGATCATTCTTTTTTGATCTATTATGACCCAGTCGGTCAGTTCATGGCACTTGACCATGAAGGGACCCGCGTCACGCCATTCAGCCTTCACTGGTTTGGCCAGTGAGATATGAGGCTGTGCATTTTCCACGTCATAAAACATTGCCTGTTTGTCAGTCAGTTTCACACTTAAAACACACCAGTGGTTTGTCCAATACAGATAGTCTGTCTTTACATCTTCCACATCCACATCAAACCAACGCTGCGCAAATTTATCATCGGATTCAATGCTGACATGTGAAGTACAGTGCAGATCTGAGTCATTCATGAAGTCAGATGATGACAACACCCTGTCATGAGCCTTTGTGGTCAGACACGTGTTTGAAACTTGCCATTCATATACAAACAGAGAGGTTTCCTCTGCGTCTAAATGACACATCCTCATGTCAGCATGAAGCCCGTTAGTAGTACAGTGAACAGAAATACCCAGCTTACACAGTAAATCTCTTCCCATCAAATTAACTGGACATGACTGAGAAATCAGAAAACAATGCTTGAATTTTTTTCTCATTCATTGAACACTCAAACGGCGTTGAGAATGGTTCAACGACCACATGACCGGTCGCACTTCTGGAGAAAGTTTTCTTTCCAGAAAGTGGAATCGGTGCTGTCAATTCTGTTTCTTTAATTATCGAGTTGCATGCACCAGTGTCTAACAGAAACAATAATGTTTTGTCCAAAACATTTACTTCTATCAAAGGTAAAGAATTTTTAGCTCTATAGAAAACATTAGCAAGCACTTCTTCATTGCAGAGAGCAGAGTCAGAAACGGAAAGAGAATGATACTTATCTGATGGAGAGACCGGAGACCCGTCGCTCGCACCCCCCTCCTCTCAATCTGCCTGCTCCGTCCTGCTTGCTGCTTGCGGGCAAGTGTCACGCCAATGTCCCTTTTCTCCGCAGGTAAAACAGGTGTCTCGATCTGGACGCTGCCCATTCTGCGAAAAATGTTTATCTTTTCCGCGACCCCGTCCCTTTCCTTTTCCGCCACCACCTTTTTTGTTGTAGCGGTTTGGTCTGGAGTTGTTGTGTTGCAGCGCCATCAGAGCTAGAGAAAAATCTTTGTCTTGCTTGATGATTTTGGCTGTTCTTTGCTTCTTGATGATTTCCTCATGATGTTTCGCATGTCGTCGGATCTCAGCTGTGGAGGCCAATTGCCATCCAACACAGCTTCTTTCAATTTCTTTTGAAATTTCTCTGTCAAGTCCATCCATGAACAAAGTTCTCAAATAGTCATCATACGGATCGGACCCCAGGGCTTCCGCCCCTTGGTCTGTTGGCGGGGGGTTTTTTCCATACCACCATGGCGATCAAAACACTCTTTTAGTCGAAGGAAATATGCTTCAGTGGTTTCATCTTTTCCTTGAGTGCATTGACGAACTTAATTAATGTCCATCGTGCGTGCAAAGTCAACTTTCTCATGTTTTTGCTGAGCAGGTCTTCCAAGTCTTTGTTGCACTTCTGTTGTTTGTCTTCTCTGTACAGTGCACCCGAGCGCGTTGTCGCTTTGTCACTTCTCTCTTCCTCTTTTGGAGTGTATTGGGCCGCGGTGCAGTCGGTGCGCTTGCCTCTCCCACAGCTGGAGCAGCCTCACTTGGAGCAGGATAGAGAGTAGGTGGGCGCCAAGCCGGATACGTCCCGTCCTCCACCATCATTCTCGGGTAGTGACCGAAAAAGGGAGAAGAAAAGTCAGCAATCTCACTACAGTCATTTTTAAGATTCATTAGTGCTTTCTTTGAAGCCTCCTCTCTTTCCTTATCAGAGTATAATGGTGCGATGGCCCGACAGACTTGTTTTTGTTGTCTGCGTGCTGCCTCATCCAACCATTTTACTATGATTTCACCACATTTATCGTAATGCTCTTTGTCCTTCTTTTTTACAACATGAGTCGCCCAATTTATTTTAGTCTGAGTCAAATGTGACACACTTAAACCCCCGTTAAACCCATACTGACTTATCAAAAACGGCACAAAAGCATGATACCAGGTTAATGCTCTTCTGTCCATAGCTTTGTATGAGCTCTTAGAGAAATTAACCTGTTCCTCCTCCACGCTTTTCGAATTCTCATTACCCATTGTTTCTATTAACAGTGTTTATATTTGCGTAATTGAATCCTTTCTCTCACGTGGTCACCACGTGCTATATTATACTGTGTTAATTCTTTCCCCCAGCGTGGCCACCACGCCTGCCTAAATTCGTCAATTTAGGACTTTCAAAACTGCCCACATCCGTCGATGCTAGGTCTTTTTCCCAAACAAGTGCCTTATTAAATGTTTGAAAGTTACTGTCAGGCTTATTTCAAACTGCACCTTGTTTGGACGCTCGAGAAATTTCTAGCTTATTCTCGCAACTCCTGGCCCTTTTGGGAAAACAATTAACACTTGGCATTTGAGAAACTCTTATTCTCAAACCCTGTTTGGAAACTTACTTTCAGGCTTATTCCAAATCTCTGACCCTTTTAGCAGAAATATTCAATACGCAAATATTTACTTAATTTCTTATTTACCACGTAAATAATTTTCTCTCACCGTCTTTTGATGACCTCGTGAGTTCAATTCTGGGAGTGCGTTCACCTCCGCTCGTCGTGATGAGTAGGACAATTCTCTCTCCTTTAAATTGAGGATACTGAGCCGCAGAGTTTTGGTCTCTCGGGATGGCCAATCAATTGCCCTCTCAATCACGCCGATCGGTTGGTTCACTGCATCCCATCGTCCTCGTCGCCATTTGTTGTGGAAATAATTCTATTCGAAAAATGAGGAGGAAGGAATACAAATCCAAACCTTTGAAAAGTCAATGTATCAAACATGATTTTATTTCTTGCAAGAAATAGGCAGTTCACATACAGAGAACGTCTGTCATGAGAAGGGCAAAGTTTGCTCTCCGGGGTTACATTATATACCCTTCATACATCCTGAGTAGGTTGCATCCAATCTTGTTTGCCTTAAAAGGAAAACGTCTTTGTTCAAGACCCCTTGTCTGCTGTAAATTCTAGCTAGACAGCTCAATACACATGTCTGCAGAAGTTCCTGTTTCCAGCTGCATCATTTTCACACATTCTGCTTATCGCTAATTTTATCGACCCTACGCACATACTTTCACACCTAAAGTACAATAGGTTACTTTGACCTGCTGCACTACACAGTTTCCCTGCTACTGAGTTTTTATCACTCAGAACATTTTGTTCCTGCACTTAACGTATGCATCTCTAAAAGCTTGGTTACATTTCTTCAATAATGATTAGTACAAATACATGTTCAATGTTAATAGTTCAATGTTAACAAGTGATACACATCTAGGAATAAAAGGTTAAGGTTCACATCTAATAGTAAAACTCCTCTAAGTAAAATGAACACTTCTAAGAGTTAAAACCACATCTAGATGAAATAAAAACACATCTAATAGTAGAACACATCTAAATGTAAAATTTCCTTCACACACTTTTATTTTTATTTTATTTGATGGCTCTGCATTTTGTTCCCTAACGCTACCTTGCATGTTTTTGTAGCGGCATACAGTACTTGAATGTTTTCGTATTGCACTTACTGTCCACCTGGCACTTTTATTTTTATATTTTATTTTTTATTTGATGGCTCTGCATTTTGTTCCCTAACGCTACCTTGCATGTTTTTGTAGCGGCATACAGTACTTGAATGTTTTCGTATTGCACTTACTGTCCACCTGGCACTTTTATTTTTATATTTTATTTGATGGCTCTGCATTTTGTTCCCTAACGCTACCTTGCATGTTTTTGTAGCGGCATACAGTACTTGAATGTTTTCGTATTGCACTTACTGTCCACCTGGCACTTTTATTTTTATATTTTATTTGATGGCTCTGCATTTTGTTCCCTAACGCTACCTTGCATGTTTTTGTAGCGGCATACAGTACTTGAATGTTTTCGTATTGCACTTACTGTCCACCTGGCACTTTTATTTTTATATTTTATTTGATGGCTCTGCATTTTGTTCCCTAACGCTACCTTGCATGTTTTTGTAGCGGCATACAGTACTTGAATGTTTTCGTATTGCACTTACTGTCCACCTGGCACTTTTATTTTTATATTTTATTTGATGGCTCTGCATTTTGTTCCCTAACGCTACCTTGCATGTTTTTGTAGCGGCATACAGTACTTGAATGTTTTCGTATTGCACTTACTGTCCACCTGGCACTTTTATTTTTATATTTTATTTGATGGCTCTGCATTTTGTTCCCTAACGCTACCTTGCATGTTTTTGTAGCGGCATACAGTACTTGAATGTTTTCGTATTGCACTTACCGTCCACCTGGCACTTTTATTTTGATATTTTATTTGATGGCTCTGCATTTTGTTCCCTAACGCTACCTTACATAAAGGTTTTATGTTCATTCACAATTTTCTGATGGGATCTTCATTTCAGCATTTTATTCAACATTATTATTTTCTTCATATGTAGCCTATTCCTATTCATTTAACTATATTTGTATCTTTATTTTGACATTTTAACAGATTTGACAGAACAGCTCAACAACAGAACCTGGATTCACACATTATCAAATTTTCACGCACCTGCAGCGTTTCTGACAACAGAGAGAAACTGAATAATATAAATAAAATAAACACTAAATATTTCTCACTTAGCCTAAATAATTAATACATAAAGATGACACAACGAAAAACCTGAATCTGAAAAAGAACCGGCTTTCTTTCTTTTTTCCTCGTCAAATAAAAATGGCAGTCTATTCGCTCGTTCAGCGCTGGCTCAACCCAGAATGCCCTTTGTGACATGCTGGCTCGAAAATATATCTTTTTTTTTTTCTTCTACTCAACTTGTTCATTTAAGCCAGGAGTCGGGAACCTTTTTGGATCAAAGAGCCATTTTTCATTTTTGGTTAAAGCATTTAAGCATCAAGAGCCACAGTAAAAATATATAAAATTATTATTTAAACTTTCCTTTTTTTCTTTCCCAATAACATTTTAACAGTAGTATAACTAAAAACAAACAAATATGCAGCAAACAGTAAATAAGTTGCAATATGGAATTGTGCAGGGTTTTCACTTTGAGGTCCAGTTATACATTTGTGTGCACGCGCACAGTGCTTAGCTACATCTACTGTGTTTATGAGAATACTCGACTTGGCATTTTGATATATTTCTGTGTTTATTTGGCCGTTTTTTTATTTATTTTCATCAACTAAAATCTGCGCGGATTATCATAAATACAACTCATTTATCACAAGGGTCTCTGCGGCAAACTCGAAAATACCAGCGGGTGAAAATATTTCCAAATGACTTTTTGCCCCAGTTTCAATAAAAGGATAGGCCTATTTTAAAGATTATATTATATATTGAGCTGATCTTTAAACCGAATCGGCCTACAGCATATTTAGCTTTTACCATGCAGCAAAAAAACCTTAAATATACACATTTTAAACCGTTTAACTGTATATTAATCTGTCAAAATTCTTACTTTTGGGAAACGGTTAAAGCATCCCTAATCCTCATTTCTTCTTGACAATTTGCTTGCAACCAGAGCAGTCTTCTTTTGGTTTCCTTTTGTTTGGTTGGCAGGTGATAAATAGTCTATTTCCAGGTTTTGGGCTTTGTTTGAAGTGCAAAACACTAAACAGTAGTTTTATGACTTTTTTTGTTGTTGCTAAATAGACACATTGGATATTTCGCCCTATGTTCTTAGGAATGAATAATGATGGAAAAGTCTTTGGTTTTCCACCACTTGAGGGCGTGGCCTACTTTCAGACTATATCTGTAAACCCCGCCCTCAAGCCTGATTGACAGTTGACTGTGTTAGACATTGGAAATGCAAACGCAAAGGGGATTGCGATTCCATTTGAATTTCGTGCAGGTTGTGGAAGGACACGGAGGAAATTTAAAGCTAATAGGTGATTTGCTATTGATATTCCAAAATGGCAGGGTCATAACTTGTATGACATTGGAAATGCAATTGCAAACAGACTTTGCTTTTCCATTTGAAATTTGGCAGTCGTTCACGTAAACGAAAATGCAAATGGCAATGCGCGATTTGCAATTGCGTTTGGATTATGTCACATTTTATACGTCGACAAATTGAAAAACGCAATTGCAAATACAATTGCAAATCCTTTTGAAAATTGTCCGCGATATCCTTCCATACCGCACGACCGCCCACACCGCAATTACGTCATTTTTGGCGCGCGCACCTTCGCGCTCGTGGGGCTACGGTGAGAATAAACCTAGCTTTAGGCGCCAATAATCATCGAGTGTGATGATTGGTCATGGCTGCTTTAGAAGAGTACAGAGATGACATAATATTAATGTTTAATACAGGAATGACTCATGCAGATATCGCTGCAAACATGAGTCGTCGTATGAGTGTCCAACGAGGATGTTCAATGTCAAGTGTCAGAAGATTTTGTGAGCAAAACAACCTCTCGAGGTGGGGACATTCGAACAGTGATTTGGAGATGGCTGTAACTCGAGCAATTAACCCGGTAAGTTTTTCATTTTGGTTGCATATGACACCCCAAACAAATTCACCAGGAGTTATAAGGCCCATAACGTTAATATTTCATTTGACAGACCGGACCAACGTCCGGCCGCAGGATGATGACTGGTTATTTGTCTGCGAATGGAGTAAGAGCAGGAGAGGGCCGCGTCGGTAGAGTTCTTCGCACTATCCAGCAGCCGTATAGTGAAGCAAGACGTCGGGTTTGTCATAATTTTTTTTTTTTTTTTTTTAATGCTTTATTTGAACATTCAAATTACAGTGTGAAACAAAATTGGAACACAACAATAATTATTAATAACAAAAATAAAAAGAATAGTGAAAGAGAAAACACTTTAACAACATCATAGCACAACACACAAAAACTGTGAAATTAAAAAAAATTGAGAGGAAAAAAGAAAGAAAGAGGTCATTACTTAAATGAAAAGAAATCTAAACATTAAGGTACAGGGTTTGTAGATCTTTCAAATTGTACATGTTCTCAGTGCTTTTGGGTTAAGAGAGGATGAAATTGTACTCAAATAATGTTTTATCTCATGCAAGAATACCAAAATAATTGGTTTAAAATTTTAAAACTTTTAAAACTCTGCATAGGAAAATAATTAGATTTATTATAAAGCAGGCATTTGAATCTGCTTCAAAAAATCCAAAAATAACAGTTTTGGGATTCATAGAGAAGTTTTGAAGATATTGCTTGAGATTAACCAACTATCATCTCTCCAAAGTTGCAGAGTATAACTGCAGGACCAAAGCAAGTTAAGAAGAGTTTCAGTGTCATTCTGACAGAAAGAGCAATTATTGGCAAGAACAGATCTGATTTTTTTTTTTAAATAAATGTTTGACAGGGTAAATTTTATGAATTAATTTAAAATATTTTTTTTTTATTTTGTGTGGAAAAACCTTTGTTGTATGGACCATATATTTTTCCAAATTAAATGATCAAAAAGTCCATTCCAATATGAGATTGCAGGAGGGGTAGAAATTATGTTCTCAAGGAATAGAACTCTTACTTTAAAATGTCTTCCCTTTTTTTCAGTGAAACACATCTCACCAATAGGTGTTTTGACAGGTTCAGGAGAAGATAAACCCAAAGAGAGAGTACTATTTTTGAAAAGCATGAGTATGCCAGATGGAATAGCATCCATAACTGTGGCAAACTCTTTAAGAGTTACCGGTATATTATATTCTGAAAGAAACTCTGCCTACCTAAAAAGCATTTTTAATAATCTTTGTTATTAAAAAGCTGTCTAACATGAAATATTCCATTACTGAACCAGTGATTATAGAACTAAGATTTATTCTTAAATAAAAGAGTGCTTTCTCTAAAACCTCTAATAGAAATGGTGCTATTTTTTGGCTAAATTTATAAAACTGAAACGTGCCAGGAGATTTTCCCTTTTTTTTAACGAATTAATCACTTCTAGAATCTCATTCGTGGTAATAGGAGCATCACAAAAATCTTTATCTACTATATTTAAAAAATCAGTGTCAGTTGCATCTTGCTGCAAAATTTAGACAGTTTTTCAATTACTTTTTGATCTTTATTTAATATTCCATCAATCATGAGTTTCCCTATGTTACTTGTTTTAGCTTGTTGTCTTTCTAAACGAAAAAAATAAATAAGCAGAGCTTTGCTCACCTTCCTCAAACCACTTTCTGCATGTTTGGATGTAAGCTCCTTCAGCTTTATATTTATATATTTTATCTAATTGTTGTTGCTGTTCAGCATATTCAGCTTTTTCAAGATCAGTAATATCTTCCACATTTTTAGCTAATGCACTAGCAATTTTACAAATAACATTACTCTCATTAGATTTCTTCTTTTTAGCCAAGTCACTACTGAATTTTCAAAAATATTTACAGACTTCATATTTAGCTAACTCCCAATTACTGCAGTAGTTATCTTCTTCCTCTGCTTTGTTCCAAAAAAAATTGTGATGTATAAACTGCTGATTAATTATCGATGGTAGGCATTAGCCAACTAGTTTATGAACATGCAAACAGCGCACCACTGCTTGGCTCGACTAGAACACGTACCTTATGAAAGAATTGGGGTGCTCAATATATTAACAGCCTTTTTCACACATATTTTCTCATCTTTAGGGAGCACGTAACCTTAACCCGGTCCCAAATGAAGCTGAATACACTGGCCACAAATTGCACATGGACCAAAATGAAAAAATGGTCATGTTTGGAGTCACGCATGTCCTGGCAGTGGATGGCTTCAGCAAGAAGGTTGTTGGCCATGCTACCATGCCTGTAAAAAACAACCTGACTATATATGAACAAGTGTATAGGTCAGTAGAATAGAGCCTCAACTGCAGAATATATTTATTGTTAACATCAGACATTTTTTCTTTTTGTAACAAATCCCAAGTTCTCAATCACTGGTTTCTATTGCTTTCATAGTTAAATGGAAATCGCAAAAGCATTAACTTGGTTTTATCCTAATCAAACATAATGACCCTGTGACATCTCTATAGATCAGCTGTTCTGGGAAATGGCATGTGGGATCAGGTGAGGGTGGACCACGGAAAGGAGTTCTACCTTACCTTGTTTATGCAAGAGATGCTCTCTGGTCACCGGCACAACCAAGAGAGGAGACCGTATCTTCAAACACCATCAACCTCAGTATTATACTCTGATCATTCCCACAGTTTGTCATCATATAAACACCATATGTCCACCTTGTTTTTGTGCAAACTTTGAAAGTCTTTATAGCAAACCTTTGTCATCCACAGAACCATACTGTTGAACGTATGTGGCCCGAAATTAACAACAGGGTTAACTACCCTCTCAAAGAAGTCCTAGTCCAGATGGTGGACCAAGAAATTCTGGACCTGAATGATGACGTTGTGAAATATTGCGTCTCCAACTTGACCTGCCAGACAAGTCAAATAGGTGTAAGCCGTGTCGTACAGGCTTGGAATGGACACAGGATCGCTGGTAGAAAGCAATATCATTGTCTTTGTCTTGCATTGTTGTTGTTTTTTTGTAAGTGATCCAGGTGTTTAAAAATGCTCTTAGGGAACACTCACCAAATATGCATCATAGGTATATAATTAGTCTCTTAGATTGCCCCTCCCCCTTTGTTTTTCAGAAAAAAGCACTCCCTCACACAAAGCTAACTGACTCTTTATGTCCCACATTTAACAATTAAAACGTATAACTTTCTCCATAGTAAAATAAAATTTATTGAGCCTGTCATCAGACAATTCTATTCGTTAATCCCATTTTATGTGCAATGTCACTGGATTTGACTAAACCAACACCCACAACCCACCTAGAAACCTTAATGCGCGTGTAGCTATAGTACTGTTAAATCAACCAGGGACTGCTTACAGGTGATGTCTCCACTTTGCCCACATGTTATTTCAGGTAGAGGAGTACCAAATCGCCTGGCTGAGGGTGGATGCAGAGCCAAGATTGAAGTGTTTCTGCCAAATGCCTCTGTTGCAGCTGATATGTATCAGCAAGAAGTTGGGTCGACTCTGACCAGGTTGTCCATGTTTGGCAGTGATCCCATCACATCAGTAGAGGACCGAGCCAATGTGGAACAGCACTTCACTGAACAGTGGCCTGACATTTCTGTTCTTTTTGATGAGGCAGTGAACTACAATGGCACACCTTTCAAAAATGCTTTGTGTCTAATAAACACAACAAAAAGATTTGCCTAAAAATTGTGTTAATGTTTTATTGATTATCTGACGTTTCAATGATTTTCTCAATCAAAATAAATGTAATCAGAGGGGGCCAGTGTCCCCGTGTCAACAAGCTTGCGGTATGTGATGAAAAGAGTACTTCATTGTGTCATAACCAATGCAGAGAAGCAATGAGGATGCTGCGCTGCGCTACTCAAGTGATGTTTGTTTATGAGTGATTCGTCACTCAGTCTAGTTGTAAAACGCGGGCTATAGCGGTTGCTACGCACTTGATTATAGATAAAATAAGTTATTTGTACACGTTGTGTTGTGTTTAACTTCACCCATATGCAGCAGTGATACTGTAGATTAGTTTTACTGACTTGACGACTTTGAATTCCATTCAGTCATTTCGTTCATTTAAACATAGGCCTACTGGTAGTTCAAATATATATTTTCAATGGCTAATTTCTCCGAACACGTCCACATATGTAATCTTTGATCATATTCCGTATTAGGAAGTCATTATAATGCAGCCAAAGATAAATTAAGACCAACGCATTGAAAGAACCGTTCGTGTACGACTATGACAGAGACGTGTTTCACCACAGAGATCGGCACACCCGAGAAAAGATACAGAAAATAATATAATTTCAGTCTTGTTCACATAGAGAGAAATATTATTTTATCCAATTGTCCAGTG
Source organism: Gobio gobio (assembly GCF_949357685.1). NCBI lineage: Eukaryota > Metazoa > Chordata > Actinopteri > Cypriniformes > Gobionidae > Gobio > Gobio gobio. The sequence goes on along the minus strand of NC_137101.1, from coordinate 39,187,536 downwards.
TTGCTAAGAGTATGTTTGTGTTTATGCCAATGCTAACTTTGCGAAGTCCGGTAACAGAGCAGATAGGCTTCAAAAAATGTAAAATAAATGGTTTAGTTTTACTTTTATAAATTGAGCATGATCATATAGATAGCCTACGTTCAATAAAGTTACTGAGTAGGCTAACTTTTGTAGATTCTGTTTTCACTCCGTCCAAGAAAACGGAACAAACAGCAGAACTGCTGCGTCTCCGAGCAACACGCGTTTTGTTCCTCAAAATATCTGCATTGTTGACAGAATCAGACGAGTAAATGGTTCAAGTAGGCTACCCACAGTCGTTTGGTAGTTTAAATGAATTAGGCTTTTTGAAATACTCGTTTGAATAAAGGATTCAGCTCTCTCATTAAGATAGAGACTTGCTGCCACCTACTGGCGGTGTTAGTTTCATAGTTAAAAAGTAGACGTTTCATTTTTTTTGTGTATTATAATGACGATGTAATATTAGCCTACCACCAAACTTTGACTGAAGGCATGTTGCATATTATTTGTTCTAGGAAACTGAAAGCATATTAAAATGTTTGTGTAATTTGTGCTACTCCATCATGATGTTTGGACCCAAACATAAACTCAAGCATTTATATTATATTAATATAATCAAAAAATATATTATTCATTAGAATTTAAGTTAATAAAAACATCTAAAACAAAGAATAAATTTATTATTTACATTTGTATGATGACAACTGTCAATGCGTGAACGTGTTTAGGCTATTTCAATTGTTTTTTTTCAGTCAGCGAAACCAAATAATTGGGTGACAAATAGCATGCATATAGGCTATTAAACTCTTATTTTGAAAAACAATGAATGCATATCCTGACAATCAGATTTCCGTGCAAGAACGGAAAACCAAAAATCTAGTCATAATTTAGTTTTTTCGTTTTTCTAAAAAAACGAAAAAACGAAAAAAGGAGTTGTTTTCTCGTTTTTTTCGTTTTCATATGTGAAAGCAAAAACAAATGAACGAATGATACCTGGACCCTTCTCCAGCCTGTGACAGCGTGCCAATGTATGTAATCAATAGATATCAAACGATCTGTAACAATGCAATACTAACACATAAAAAAACTTGAGTTTTACTCACATAAGTGTGTTGCACCATTCCTGTCGGATCCAATTTAGAAGGCACAGCATTGTGTTTTAATCTCACTCTGTCTGCAAATCCATTCTCGACCTGTATCTTGTTTACAATCGATTCCGCTGTGAAATGAAGCGGACAAACGCAATGTCTTGCGCACATGAGCTGGAACCGGCATGTTTATTGCTCGACCCGTTAAGCTCCACGAGTCGATGGGCGGGCTTGAAGCGTTTTTTCTGCGTCATACTACGTCGGTGGTCGACAAATTGTGAGAGCTCTTGTTTTCTGGGCCTGGTGTCTATAAAAGCTTTTCTTTGACTAACAAGGACGTTTTCAGCTCTGAAACTTAAAGGATATTCTTATATCACAATTAACTTTTATATACCAAAGGCTCAAAGGAAAGTTGATTTCTCAATTTATCACCCCTTTAAGCTCAACAGATCACATGAATACAACATTCAAAAAGTTAGAAGGCCACACATATACAAATAAATTATAAAAATTAAAGGGGCCATAAGATAAATGCTTCAGATAAATAATTTTGAACTGCAAATGATATCTTCACAATGATTTGAAATTAACATATGTCATGTGATTCATCTAAATTTAAACTTTGAAAATGAGTCCGTACATACAGTACATGCTTGCACCCCAATAATTGCTGTTTGTGGCTATATTTATTTTTATGCATATTATCTACAAGTGGGACACTTACAAAACACAAAGCTTAAACTTTGTATTGTAAAAACAGTAAAACATTGATATGTGTAAAAATTAGGGGTGTAACGATTCATCTACTACATCGATGTATCGATTTATTTTCCTATGATCTAACTACATCGATCTGTGCTCGGCAAGATGGCCTTCCGGACGACATATATCGATCTAACATCGTTTTAAAGGGTAATCAATCGATTGTATCGATCATGGGAAATAACGCATTGGATTTAAGCACGTCAGACTTTATATGGATATTTTTTCTTAGCACTTTTAATGATAAAGCCGTTAAACGTTACTCGATTAAGTCTGCCTATCTGTGACATCATCGCAACGCACGCACCAGCAGCAGCGCTAAGAAAACAAAACATAGCATGGCGGATGACAGAGAAGCCAACGTGCGAGAAATTATCAAGCCACCTGGAGAAAGAGCTAAGTTAGTAACGTTTTACCTGTACTTTCAACCCTTGCTAAATGTTACCTGTGAATTCCTGCACCAGTGTGCCAGCAGAGCGAGTTTTTAGTACTGCTGGCGACATAGTGAACGCACAGAGAAGTGTTCTGCGGTCAGATCATGTTGATATTTTTGAAAAAGAAATCTGTAGAGTCATTGAAGAGTAGTTGGTTATATTTTATCTTTGTTAAATATTGTTTGTTTATTAAACTGAGAGTAGTAGCAGGTTCAGCCAGTTTATTCAACCTGAAGAAATGTTGGTTGCACTTTATTTTTGATATTAATATTGTATTTGTATTATTTTAATGTTGTAAAACAACAGCAAAAGTAGCAGGTAAACCTACTATTAATTAAACCTGAAGAGAAGTTAGTTGCACTTTATTTTTTATACTAATATTGTAATATTTTTATGTTGGAAAACAAAAGCAGAAGTAGCAGGTTAACCTACTGTTGAAATGTTGGTTGCACTTACTGTGCTTTTATTGAAAATGTATTGAAAATTGAAATTGAGAGCAGAAAAGGTTAACTTCCTTTTAATTCAACCTAAACTGTTGGTTGCACTTTATTCAAATAAAATTTGAATGCATTTGCCATTAATTGTTGTTTACTTGTTTGTTTATATCCATAATTAATTGATACCTGATTCCCTTACAAGAAACAACAGGAATCTAGGAAACTTCACCTGCATTGAGCAGTATCCAGATATTTATTTCAGTCACACAATTTTTGGCTAAAAAGTTACTGAATCGATTTCAAGTCACTGAATCGTTTCGGATCGTATCGTTCTAAATGAACCAATATCGTCCTTGAATCGTATCGACAACCTCAAATCGTGATACGAATCGAATCGTTGTTAAAACGAATCGTTACACCCCTAGTAAAAATGTAGATTAATTAATTGTAATTTGTAAAACAAAACAAAAAATCATTCATTTCGAGCCCTGATACTAGCTAACTGGGTTGTGTAACATTTTGTTGGTTGCAGGGCACCATGAAGACTAAGAAAATGTAAATAACAGTCTTTATTAAAATGTACAAACTAGGGGTGTAACGATTCGTTTTAACAACGATTCGATTCGTATCACGATTTGAGGTTGTCGATACGATTCAAGGACGATTTTGGTTCATTTAGGACGATACGATCCGAAACGATTCAGTGACCTGAAATCGATTCAGTAACTTTTTAGCCAAAAATTGTGTGACTGAAATAAATATCTGGATACTGGTCAGTGCAGGTGAAGTTTCCAAGATTCCTGTTGTTTCTTGTAAGGGAATCAGGTATCAATTAATTATGGATATAAACAAACAAGTAAACAACAATTAATGGCAAATGCATTCAAATTTTATTTGAATAAAGTGCAACCAACAGTTTAGGATGAATTAACAGGAAGTTAACCTTTTCTGCTCTCATTTTCAAAATTCAATACATTTTCAATAAAAGCACAGTAAGTGCAACCAACATTTCAACAGTAGGTTAACCTGCTACTTCTGCTTTTGTTATCCAACATAATAATATTAATATCAAAAATAAAGTGCAACTAACTTCTCTTCAGGTTTAATTAATAGTAGGTGTACCTGTTACTTTTGCTGTTGTTTTTCAACATTAAAATAATACAAATACAATATTAATATCAAAAATAAAGTGCAACCAACATTTCTTCAGTTTGAATAAACTGGCTGAACCTGCTACTACTCTCAGTTTAATAAACAAACAATATTTAACAAAAGATAAAATGTAACCAACTACTCTTCAATGACTCTACATATTTCTTTTTCAAAAATATCAACATGATCTGACCGCAGAACACTTCTCTGTGCGTTCACTATGTTGCCAGCAGTACTAAAGCTGCCTTCACGTGCCATCGGAATTATCGTAAGTACGAGTTTCTAAGGTAAAAATTGCACATGAACGCCCTCACATTTTGAAATTTGAATGCAATGAGCTCGTAATCACGACATCAGAAATCGGAATTATCAAATGTTCGATAGCACGTGAAGGCAGCATAAAAACTCGCTCTGCTGGCACACTGGTGCCAGGAATGCACAGGTAACATTTAGCAAGGGTTGAAAGTACAGGTAACACGTTACTAACTTAGCTCTTTCTCCTGGTGACTTGATAATTTCTCGCTGGTTGGCTTCTCCTCTGCCATACGCCATGCTGTTTTGTTTTCTTAGCGCTGCTGCTGGTGCGTGCGTTGCGATGATGTCACAGATAGGCAGACTGAATCGAGTAACGTTTAACGCCTTTATCATTAAAAGTGCTAAGAAAAAACATCCATTTAAAGTCTGACGTGCTTAAATCCAATGCGTTATTTCCTATGATCGATACAATCGATTGATTACCTTTTAAAACGATGTTAGATCGATATATGTCGTCTGGAAGGCCAACTTGCCGAGCACAGATCGATGTAGTTAGATCGTAGGAAAATAAATCGATACATCGATGTAGTAGATGAATCGTTACACCCCTAGTACAAACTCTAGAACAGGTACACTATAGAACAATAACAGGAACCAAATCACACTGTACATAAATGGGAACCGAGCTGGAGTAACAAACACAGGGAATAAATACAATGAGGAAGCAAAGGGAGTTAAATGAAATGCAGGATCAGTAACTATAGAAACAAACTAGGGCATAATCAGTAACCAAGGAGACAGAGGGAAAACAAGAACACAGGAACAACTAAACAGAACATAGGCTGCAGGGTTCTTGCAGGTTTCAGTAAGTTAAATTTAAGACCTTTTTAAGACCTTTTAAGACCATTATGAGTGAAATTTAAGACCAACACGACGCATTACTAAAAGCATTATAAATGATCCCAGAAACTCTCAAACATTCTATTTTTATTGATTCAGTTATAGAAACATTAAATAAACTCAGAAACTGATATCAAAATACTTATGGATGATAGATGACAGAACTTGGCATCCATATTCCCAACACAAAACTAGTACAGACAACCTAACCCTTCATATGTCTGAGTTCATCCCCTTTAGCACTGATCTCAGTTTCAAGGGCTTTTAGTTCAGCAAGTTTTTCTTTCTGTGCCCTTCTCAAGGCATTGGACTTGGCGAGAAGCTGAGCCATCTTGGAGCCAGCCTTGCCCTCAGCTTCTTCTGCAAGTGTATCTGCCTCCCTGGAAAGACAGGCAGACACATCTTCTAAGGTTGTCTTCCTTTTCTTAAGGTCCTGCAGAGACTGCTCAGCCAGCTTTCTTTTCTGGCTTTGGGATTCCTTTTCTTTTCTGATGCGCTCCTGATCGAGAAAGAGTCGATACTTTGACCGGGCTGCACCCACAGATGCGATAAGTTCCTTGGTGAGGGGCACCTGAGTAACACCCCCATGCATTGCAACAAAGTCACATATGAGCCTATGTGCAACAATTGTGTCCTCTTGCATGTTTTCAGTCTCTACCTCCTTGTTGATAGAGAATCCCCTTTCAACAGTGGCCTGGCCATGTGAGAGCAGCAGTAAGTTCTGGCAAAAATCCCAAGCAGCAGGGTAGGGACGGCTTAATCTCTCATTCAAAAAGGTGTCTAGGCGTGTCACAAATGGCTGGTAGGCTAGAAATTCTTCATTTCTTGCCTCAACAGACAGAAAAGATTCAAATTGTTGGACAATGGTATCTCCTACAACAAAGTGCAAGAAAATAAGAAGTCAGTCAAATATGCACAGTCATGACTGAAAATATGTGTGTTGGAACAATACAATTGTAAATGTAAAAAGTGTAGGGGTGCCAATATTTTTTGCCATGGCTGTAAATCCCTGTGTTAGGTAAAAACTATCTAAATGTCTGCAATAACAACAAAAACCTGTATAAAATGATGGAACTTATTCAATACATTTGAGCCGCTGCACACAGAACAGGTACAGGACCATCAGAAGAGGGAATGACAAAAGTGAAACATCCATGCTAAACTAATACCCTGTAGGACATTGGAAATTGTCAAATGCCAGAGCAAATGGTTTGCAACTAGTGCTCTGAATTAAGTCCAATAAAAAAAGTATAGTTGAGCATGGTATTCAAACTTTGGTTCATAACCCCTTGAAAACTATTCCTACCAGCAGGTACACCTCCTGTCAGCTGCTTGTTCTTCAGGAATGTCTGGACAAGAGCCTTCATTTGGTTTTTACACCTGTCTGGGTCCCTGAACATGAGAGACGGGTCCAGACACTCCATCTGCCTAACCGTTGGATATTTTAAGGGGCTCTTCTCCTGTGCTTTGCTTATGATGTTTGAGAGGCCCTGTATACAATCCCTCCTAAATTCAAGGACCCTTAGCTCTGCACTTTTACTGTCCTGGACAATAAAAAATAAATGTCAGTAATATCAAAATGGAGTTTAAAGGGATAGCTCACCCAAAAATGAAAATTCTGTCATCATTTACTTACTTTCACGTTGTTACAAACCTGTATAAATTTCTTTGTTCTGATGAACACAAAGGAAGATATTTTGATGAACGTTTGTAATCAAACCCTTCGTGAGCCCCATTCACTTCCATGGTACTATTTTTTCCTACTATGGAAGTGAATGGGGCTCACAAACGATTTGGTTTCAAACACTCCTCAAAATATCGTCCTTTGTGTTCATCAGAACAAAGAAATTTATACAGGTTTGTAACAACGTAAGAGTGAGTAAATCATGACAGAATTTTTTTGGGGGGTGAACTATCCCTTTAAGTACCACATGACATGAAGTCATAACGTTGGCCAATTAAGTGACTTCATGCAATGAGGTCATACAATTTCTTATTTGCTGTGTTTTGGATGCCTCAGCAGAATCATACTTGCTTCACATGATCTATGTAAACCTACACTTCATTGTGTGGAATCACCATCCAAAATGCATGGCTTTAAAGGAGAAAGCAGACAAAAATACAGATTCCATATTGGTCTGTACACACACAACCTTGAAAATGCACAGAATAGCAAAAATCAGTACACTTTGTAGCCAGTCCAGTATTTTTAAATACAACCTCATACAGTTAACAAATATGTTTAGTAAGCTTAGCACAATTATACTCGCAGCAAATACTGTTCATAATTTAATATCCAAAACTACCAAACATGATACCTTGACTGCTGCCTCAGCACCCAAGCCGATATCGATCTTCTGGGGTAGAAGGAGCAAGGCCTTGTCAGACAAATCAAGTTTGGTAAGCTGAAGGGGAGTGATGTCCTGCAGGACCTCTCTTTTCACAAAGCGTCTCAGTAAACTCTGTCAGTAGGCAAAAGTGCCATTAGCAAATTTAATTTTCATTTATCTTTCACACAATGACTGCATAATTCTAAACTAATTAATTAGGATTTCATTAATTTAAGAAGGCAATTAACCTGGACTTACAATAGGAGACTGGCCCTACAACATTTTACATATAATCCACAAAATTTGACAAATATTTAGTTATTTTGGATTAAAGCATCACAGATAAATGAATAAACAAATGAGATGCTCATGCCAACAAATCATACTCACCATATACAGTAAATAGTTACCTTAATCAACTCAGCCAAGTCTTTACCAAGAAAAGGCATCACAGGTTCATCGGTCTGGTACTTCTTCATGAACAGTTGGAAGGTCCTGGCCACAGTCATGAAAAAGTGCATCTTCGCTTTTGTAAGGGGATCCTTAATGGCTCCTTCGATGGTATCAAAAGATGCAGTCTTGGGGTTTGGGAGCTGTTTTTTGTGCACAGCATCCATGTACAGCATGAGAGATGGCCAGACTGCCAGAGCCCGTTCAATTACTGGAAGATTTTCAAGCCACCTGTGGCCACAAAATGGCTTGGGAAACAGTGAAGACTTCGTGACTTGTTCGTAGTCCTCCCTCCTTGCAGGAACGTTGTGAAAAAGAGTGTGCATGGCCTTTAAAATTTTATCCACATTCCACATTGAAAATCCAGCCTTGAAGGCATTATGAAGTGTGTGGAGTCCACAGCTGCCTACGGACACCAGTTGTGCATGGTCCTGTTGAAGTAGGTCCAAAAGCTTCCAGTTGACATTGGGCCCATCCATAGAGACTGAAATAAGCCTGCTGCGGTCCAGTTGATGCAATGCCTCCTTTTGGAAAATAAGAATAAATAAAAAGATCAAATGAATGATCAAACACATACATTTAACTGTATAACTTCAGCAACATGTTAAACTGCATTCTTTCTTCGAGGTTGGAGCTGATAACAGACATTCAACAATAGCTACATTACTGAAAGAAATTAAATCAATTTTAATTAATTAAATCAAAATTAACAGAAATTATAGAGAGGCCAAGAAGGAGTTTCTCTCCACAGGTGTCCTTAACTCTCCCTGACAGCATTTTTTTGGACAAAGTTGCCAGCCCCAGCATTTTTTATTATTTTCACAAAAGTTTAATGCCTTCCAGAAAATGTTCTTCTTTAAATATATAAACATACACTATATCAAATTAAAGAACAGACCCTCTGCTTTTAAACAAAAAACTCAAATATGGGTAGGTTTCTAAAAAATTCAAATTTTGAGAAAAAGATAATTGCATTTTTGTAAAGGCTTTGTATTTTGTAAAGACTTTTGTTATCAAAAAATATACAACCAGTGGTTGCCAGTGTTTTATAAATTAGATAAGGGCGCTTAGTGGATAATGGAAGGAAATTTTGAATGCCGTAAAAACTCGTCATTGACAGGGAAAATAACTAATCAGTTAAGGCAGGTAAAGAGTTAACAAACAAAACTATTAAAAGATCTTAAGTAAGTATTTGAACTCTACATTATGTAGCCTATCATATATCCCAATTCAAACATGTTTAAAGCTGAATGCAGACTATAAATATAAAACTGGCAGGCTGAATATAACTTAAATGTGAAACTGGCATGCACTACTCGTTTTCACACCATGTGTAGACTATATGTCGACTGAAAAAATATTTAGGCTTTAAATTCTATAGGCTACAATGTTATCACAGATCATACGACATGCACATTTTACACAATATAGCACACTAAATATTGTAATAGCATAATTCCGGCATTATAAAAAGTCAGAGGCCCATAAGTAAAATAGGCTATCACTTACTTCGATATGCTTCAGAAGGTCCTTCGCTGTCCCGTGTCCCATGAACTGAGATCCCATGTATCGCGACCGCACCTCTCCATTGCTCCAGAAACGAACGTGGAGGTCCAGCTGTTTGGATTTGGTGGACGAGTTGAAGCTTTCGTCGAACATTAAGACATATTGTCCGCTTATGGCGTTAATTAGTTCTCTCTTAATGAAGTCCGCTATGCCAAATCTTGCTATATAAGCGATCTTGTTCGGTCCATACGTAAACGTTTTCGCAATGTGCGAGTCGGGGAACATTGCCTTGAAAAGGTCACTAATACTGTCGCTACTGTTGTATGACATATGTTTTGTCACTGTGTGGAGAATCCAAAGTACCTCAGATTTTGAGGTCTCGGTGGACCCGAAAGTAGTCCTAAGATCATTAGGTCTAACGTTACTCGATGAAGCTGTAACGTGATTGCCCTGGAGTCCGGAGGCACCAGGCATCGACGATGATGTAGACGGCTGGGATGGGGAACAAAACTGTGTTATGGTTTGACTCCGCCGAAGGCTTTTCATGGCAAGCAGGTGTTTGTCCGCTTTGGCATGAGACTCAAGCGCCTTCACACCCAATGTCCCTAACTTTATTATTTTCTTGCATACTGTGCAGCGAGCTTCATATTTATTGCAGGGGACATCTTGTAACCAGCTGCAAAAATCGTCGTTGTCGAGCCAAGTCTCTTGGAACAAACACTTACCCATGTTCTTTGAAAACGCGCGTAGACACAAGTGCAGACAGACAAAACAACCAACCTATGATAGGGGCGGATCTACGGTTGGGCCTGAGATTGACAGCTGCCCACCCAGTCAGATCAAATACATCAGAATACATTACGCTTAACCCTATTAGAATGCGAGTGTTGGCGCCAACATAAAGCGCTATTTGACCGTAAATCCTCAACCTTTTGCACGCTTAAAAAAATCCTAAAAGACAAATAGCGCTTTTTGCCAAAATATGGTTTATTACGGTAATTTCTGAAAAGCTGAAGGAAAAGTGTAAGGAGTAAAAATGCATGAAGCAGTCGGGTAAAGAAAACTAAAAGGTTTTGTTTCTGAACGGAAGTAGAAGTTTTAAGACTTTGGTAAATTAAATTTAAGACCTAGGATGAAAATCTGGGCGTTTTTAAGACTTTTTAAGGCCTTAAATTTAACTTTCTGAATTTTAGACTTTTTAAGACTTTTTAAGACCCCGCGGGAACCCTGAGGCTGTGTTCGAAATCGCCCCCTATACCCTTAAATAGGGCCCTGTGTGAGTGAACATCCATTTGTAGTGGTGTCCGAAACAATAGTGGACGTTTTTGAGTGCACTCATTCAATCCCACAATGCACCGCAATAACGAGTGTACAGTTGATGTACGCGCTGGAGAATATGCTTGTTTGATGCACCAGCGCTGCGCAGACCGATCGGCGTATTACAGCAAAGCCCCGCGAGAGCGTTTCGAGAGCAAACGAGAAACGACTCCTTATGCTTTTGAATCATACTCTCAACGCACTGAGAGTCGCGCTCAGAATGAATTAACTTACCGCTGTCTGATTTGCCCTATGTACCCTCATTCTCCATTACTCCACTAGCCTACTCCAAAAACGAGCCAACAAGCTTAAAGTTAACCCATAGCTCTTTACTTGTATGGCACTGAACTTACTGGGAAAGGGTAATGAATAATAAAGTAACTCATAAGCATTTCATTTAAAAATAACGGCTTAATATTTTATTTACAAATTTTATAGGATAAAATATATATAGTATAGTATATACTTTATACTATATAGTAGGCTACTATTTATACTATATTGCATGGGCGTCAGAAGCAAAAAAATGTGGGTGGGTCCTTAGGTAGAGGAGGCAGGATTGGGAGGCTGGGTTTAACCATAATTTATGAAGGAGACTTGGAGCTTGGCAAGACCAGTGGAGACGCAGGATACTCGGAGTGGGGCGGGATAAGTGGAGGCGCAGGAGACTTATAGCTGGGTGGGACCATCGGCGATGGGAGCCTTTTCCACCTCATCAAATACCTTAAAATAATTACCAGAGGCCAGGTGCATCTCACCCTTAGCTGCAGGAGTATGGGCAGGTCCCATCCTTCCATGGCCTTGTACACAAACAACCACACAGGGACAGACGATGTAGCTGGCTTACGCACCTAATCAGACTCACTGTGGAGCTTGGGCAGGGCAAAATTTGTCTCAGGCTTCAGTTCTGTCACTTGCTTTGAGGCAGGCTCTGTGTCTGCAGTGGGCTCTGAAAACCAATCAGTATCTGGTGTGACCACCATTTGCCTCATGCACACACATCTCCTTTGCATAGGAGTTGATCAGGTTGTTGATAGTGGCCTGTAGAATGTTGGTCCACTCTTCTTCAATGGCTGTGCGAAGTTGCTGGATATTGGCAGGAATACGCTGTTGTATACGCCAATCCAGAGCATCCCAAACATGCTCAACGGGTGACATGTCCTGTGATTATGCTGGCCATGCAAGAACAATGTTTTCAGCTTCCAGGAATTGTGTACAGATCCTTGCAACTTGGGGCCATGCATTATCATGCTGCAACATGAGGTGATGGTCGTAGATGAATGGCACAACAATGGGCCTTAGGATCTCATCACGAAATCTCTGTGCATTCAAAATGCCATCAATAAAATGCACCTGTGTTCGTTGTCCATAACATACGCCTGCCCATACCATAACCCCACCGCCACCATGGGCCACTCAATCCACAACGTTGACATCAGCAAACCGCTCACCCACACCACACCATACACGGCATCTGCCCTGTACAGTGAAATACGGGATTCATCTGTGAAGAGAACACCTCTCCAAAGTGCCAGACCCCATCAAACGTGAGCATTTGCGCACTCAAGTCAGTCACAACGATGAACTGCAGTCAGGTCGAGACCCTGATGAGGACTACGAACATGCAGATGAGCTTACCTGAGACGGTTTCTGACAGTTTGTGCAGAAATTCTTTGGTTATGCAAACCGATTGTTACTGCAGCCTTCCGGGTGGCTGGTCTCAGACGATCTTGGAGGTGAAGATGCTGGGTGTGGTTACACCTGGTATGTGGTTGTGAGGCCGGTTGAATGTACTGCCAAATTCTCTGAAACGCCTTTGGAGACAGCTTATGGTAAAGAAATGAACATTCAATTCACAGGCAACAGCTCTAGTAGACATTCCTGCAGTCAGCATGCCAATTGCACGCTCCCTCAAAACTTGTGACATCTGTGGCATTGTGCTGTGTGATAAACCTGCACATTTTAGAGTGGCCTTTTATTGTGGCCAACCTAAGACAGCATCGCAAACTTGTGTGGTTGGAACAACAGCTCTCGACCTGTGGTTAGAAGCATAGTTTCTTGTTTGCATGGCATGTGGACTTAATAAATCCTTATCTTGAGCAAAATACAGCTGACATTTAGTACAATCTATATCTTTTATTTCGAATACATACAAATGTCATTTACGTCTTTTAGTTTGTCAAGAGATTTAAAGCACCTTTTTTGAAGAGTGCGCATATGCGGACGTGCTCTAGTATGTAAGAACGAGAATCTGGAAATAAAGCAAAATAACTGAGAAAAATAATAATAAGTCCTCAGGTGCCATATCCATAATTTATAGCAAAAAAATCTAGCATGAATTCGATCGCAAACTAATTAATTAAAAGCAGTTATTACTCCATCACCTATGTGACATCATTAACCAACGTGGTTGAACGAAAGATCTGCGACAATGCAGTTTTGGGAAACAGTCGTGACTAGCTAGTTGATTTATTCAACGATGCATCGCACTATGGTAGTTCAGCAGTGAGCTACGTCGTTGTACGGGAAATGCACCCCAGAGCTGTCAGATCTGTTACTAAAGCTTGGAACATACAAAGAAATTTGTTCGTTTTCTCGAGGTGGCAAGAACAAGAACAAAGTTCGTTATGGCCAGGACATTCCATACTTCACGAGAAAAGCAGGTGCCGAACATCTCCGTTTCTCTGCATTAACCCCACCCACTTTAAAATTCTGATCAATCACACAATAGTTCTCGGATACCCACAAGAAAAAATTTCTGCTCAGACGATGTGTCGAGAACGAGCTGCGAGAACTCCCAAACCAGGGCTCCGAGAACAAAATGACGTAATTTTGTTCTCGTAGCCCTGGGAGCGAGAACTTTTTTCTCTGTTCTTGTGGAGTATGTTGCAGCCTTAAGGCTCTTTTGCTTTCAGCATATCAGTTGGATAATCACCTCTTTGAAAGCACAAACGTTATCCAATAGAAACTTTGTTTAGGTCTAGTTGCAAACACGTGCCAATCACAATCAACATCCTGTTTGGAAATGCTGCTGAACGTCTATAAACGTGCAGAGCAGAATGCAGGGGCACACAAACTGCACTTTCATTCACCACTGCCACACTCACAAGATGGTTCCACCAAGGCCTAAAAAGCGTTTACACTGCTAGAAGTTGTTGAAGAACTTTGTAAGTCGAGTGATGATGAGCAAAATCATTTTTCTAACATTTATGAGCCAAATCTTCATTCAAGTGATGATGAACCAGATGTGCTTCTGCCAGAGGAAATGTCCGATTCAACCCTAGAATGGTGTGTGATATTTTTTTGTTCCTAATTTTACTGGGTTATGTGTAAATATGACATAAACATATAATTGTATGATGAGTATACATTTAGATGTGTATATATATGTGACAAGTCTCCCGAGCTCTCGTCAGCGTCGCCCTGGAAACAAACAAGGATCACCTGTGTAATGGCAAAAATTAATTCGTCGACATCACTAATAAGAGACAAACCATAATCCAATTGTCTTTATAAAGATTTATTTTCCTTGCAAGGAAGAGCCACGGTCAAACGCAGCCGCTCGAGGCTACCTTGAGTGTGAACTGGAGACACAAAGAAGCCACAATCTTCTTATACCCCCAATGTCTAAATAACCCCCTCAGTAATTTCCCATACATCTGGCGAAACCCACTGAAGGTTTCGCCTTGAGCAATTAAAAGCAAGAAACACAATGGTCCTTCATCTGTAACAACAGACAGAGTATCACCTACTCTTAATCAGCATATCTATTCAAACGCATAGATGCTAGTCAGGAATTCCAATTCCAGGAGCCATGAAAGATAAAAGGGACAATGTATGGCTTCCACAGGTGGGGCCTCTTTGATCTGACTTATTTAAAACACAATAGAGAAAACAGGTCTGGAAGATTAAATCTTCTGTGATTAAATTTTTCCCCAACAATTTCCCCCTTTTATCATTCTTTGATAACTTGCAAAAAAGAAAAATTTTAAATGTGTATATAATAAAAATAGAAGTAGTAATAATAGTCACTCATCACATTCATTACAGCTGGATAACAGCAACCTGTCGAGTCTTTCTGTGGCATGAAATGGTTTCTGTCACCACAAACCCAAATTACAGCATGCGAAGTGTCACTTGGTTTTCTAAACGTACAGGTAAAACCTGTTGTGATACTGCCTATCACCGCTGTGCAGTTCCCTGTGGTCGAATTCTTGATGTCAATTCTGACTCTGCAGTCAGAACACCCTGCTTTCACGTTCAGCTTCAGTCTCGTGAGCACACGCACACATCTCCTTGAACATGCATCACTCTCAATTTTGTAATCAACATGTTTGTGTGGTTGTACCGCTGCGTTCTCTTTCGAGCAGACGTTGGATGTTTTGTTGGAATCTTCCCTTGCTCGATGTCCGCTGCAGCTCTAAGCACCACCTACTGGATTCTGTAGGCTTGAAATAGGGTTTAACTTGAAAACTGGTTGGCTCAGCACCACTTTGTGCCAGTGTCTCTGCTCCTGAGATGATAACGGCAAATGATGTTTATATATCTGCTCGCACAGACGTTTGCCTCCTGCTTCTCTCTCCTCTTGGCTCCTCCTCCCCGATCACTGTTGGGACCTTTCTGCAATGGCTCGCATGCACCCACGTCGCTCTCTCCGCTTCTTTGACGGCAGTGTCGTCAGAAGCCTGACAAAAGGCCCTAGCCACCTTTCCGCCTTCCAGCTCTTCGTACTCAGGTCCTGTTTTACCACGTGATCTCCTGGCTTGATGTTGTGCAAGGGAGTCTCAGCCGGTTTCCCCTGTAGCAGTTTTCGCCTGCACACATACACCAGACAACAGAGAAGACATTTCTTTGCAATAATTCACAATTCTATTGATGCAAGCTATTGTTTACCCCCTTCCATTCCCATGAATGGTGGTCTTCCAAAAAATTTCTCAAACGGGCTCAGATTTACTCAAGGCCTTTTCTCGTTTTCATGTATTTCAATATGCATCAAAATGCGAAATTTTCAGCAAATATTGTAACCCCCTTATAAACTTCATTCATTTGAGTACCATTACCATTACCATTCCCCCTTTGGCTGCAGGCTCGCCCATGCAGCCATTTATCATAATCATTGAAAATATTGTTGGGGTAAACAAGGCTTGCCATCACTTCTTGTCTAGACGCCATTTTGTACATTCACACATCATTCATAAGTTTCCAGCCACGTCTCCACAGGTGCTTCTCCGCTGCTGTGGCAAATGCCTGCATACTCTGTAAGGAAATCAAAGCATTTGTGTTAGTTTCAGATAATAAAATACATTCTGGTTCCTTTGACTGCTGTGCTGCCGCGGCCTTCGCAGCCGCATCTGCTCTCACGGTTTCCTGTTGAAATAAACTCTTTGTTGTTAGTTACGCTGCGCATTTAAGTCTTAACTTGAAAGTTTCCCATAAACATACTGAAAATATCCAATAAAATGAAAGACAAATCCGTATTTCATCTCTGTAAGCCAGGCTAAGTCAGTAATCACTGTCACTGCTCTCCCATCATGTTAGGGGTGTGTGATACCTCCAAAATCCAAACATGCCAACTTTCTGCTATCAACCGTGTGACGACACACACATCCCTAGGCCAGACCCACAGTCACTCCTCAGAGACTAAACACTTTAGAAAACATATATGAAAACAAACAATCAGTGGTTCTTTTGATTAATCAAAATCATAACAGACCTTTTTGGCATTTACTCAAACTCAAACTAAACAATACAAATAAGTAAGATAGATAATAATCCATCTTAGCGCCTTAAATCTCTACATAAAACATCCTTCAGTTTACATTTTGTGCTTTGCCCACAGTTTCTCACTGTGCATCACATTCTTATCAACCTTCCTTCAGTCAGTCATTTCAACACAATTCTTCACAAACTACCCTACTTACTATTTCCAACAGAACCATTTTCACTCATCATAGCCCACCTCATATTTAACCATTAACAAATATAAATCTAAATTTGTTAATGTTAAATATACTTCATCAAAATGACAAAATTATCAATTCGTATTACGTTCAATCAGCTCGTTCACTCATCTTTATCTCGTGACATCATACTTAATCATACTCAATACCCAATTCTTTATCAAAATCTTTTCAGCTCCTGTTATCAATAAACAAAATTAATTAATTAATCAATTAGGATTTCTTTTAAAGTACCCTTTTCTCCATGCCCTGTCCATTAAAACTCCTCTTATATCATGTAATTTGGCAGTGATTCTTATCATCAAACTTGCCACATCAATTTCTTTAACGCTGGTTAAAACCAGTCTCTATTTTAAAAAGCATTCATATTTCAATGTCCATTTTAGCCTAATTTGACTTTGATTGTTCACAATCCCTGTCAGAAATCCTAATTTTTTATTTTTATTTTCTATTTATTTTTTTTGTTTCCTGTATGAATCAAAATATGTCTAGAAGTTATCTAGATATTCTTTTAGAAGTTATCTTTTTGGTTCGCCCTCCGGCCTTTCATAAATATGAGGGAGTCTCTAGATCATTTGGATAGTGACTTCGGTTAAATTGTCACTTTGTCTCTTAATTAATCCAAAGATAAATTAAAATAGTCTTCATCCATGACAAATTTGGTCATAATTACTAGTGACAGACAGAGCTGGATGTCCAATCCACTTAAAGCTTGTCCCATGTTCTGATCATCTTTTCATCAGATTCACTCAGAATAATCAACTTCCTCTAAAGTTTTTTTGTTTTGTTTAACTTAACTCATCTGTAATGATAAAGACACTAATTCCAGAGGTTATTGACACACTACACTCAATCATGACACATAAATATGAACTGCTCATTCTCAAGATGTGCTTTTTACATGGTCTCTTAACCAGTTTCAAATATGTTCGTTCATTAGTTGTTTATTTTTAGAAAAGTCAGCTGGGTTGTTTTGTTCTGATATCATTGTTTTTGTGTAGTCTCAGCTTTAACTGAGCAATAACAGATATAGTACAATCCCTGTTTCCAGCCTCTCTCTCTCTCTCATCCAGATAATCTTTTCAACAGTCTTCTAAGACTTTAACTATAATGTTAAATTCATTAACCCTTAAATCATTAATCCTTCACAAAGTTTAGAAATTTCATAGTGTAACTTATTGTTTCAAGTTATCTTTAGTTTAGAATTCTTTGTTATTCAGACCTTCTCTTTAAACTTCAAAAGCCATCCTCATCTTAAAGCCATCACCATGTCTCCAAATTATCCTCTGCCATCCTAATGACCTGCAGGATTAAGACTATGATAGAGACATATTAGTTCAATATCATACAGTTTTACTAATCCAAATAAATTTTGTTCTGCTCCACAAAGTTATCAATCACAATCACAGCATGGTTTCAGCTGGCTCTTGAATGCCGATCTCATTCATAGCTCTTTTCCTTCAGGGTGTTTCCTGGCTCTCAATTTATGCGGTATTTGGTGAGCGGTATAGAGGGGCCAATATTAGGGCAGGGGCTGCTGTGTCCAGTCTTGACCTTGGCCCTTACGAAACACAGCTTCCCCCCCCAACAGAGATGCTGCTGGCCTCACAGACATCTGCCTCACCTCTCATACACACCTCACATAAAACCCCCTCCTCCTTTTTTTTTTTTTTTTGTTTGTTTGTTTTTTGGTAGGGGGTCCAAGGCGACTTATCGTGATTCCCCTGGCTTGGGTTGCTATCCTGTCAGGCCGTAGGAAGTCTTACCCGTCATCGGGAACAACCACATCTTGCTCAACCTCGTCATCGCTTTGAGATCTTTGACCCTAAACAGGATCCGATATTTTCTAGAGCCTTTCGGAAAGTGCATTCAAGAGTCATCAGAGCCATCTGGTCTGCTTTTAAATTAGCAAAAACATGGAGACAGGTTAATTATAACACAACTTAATCACTAAAATCCATCATACTTCTTCAAAGACGCAACCTAACAGTGCGTGGATTACACTCAGTGAATTTAGCCAAAACAACTCTCCATTCCATTTAATGTTCTGCTACATCTGTGACTAAGGCCATCAGTTCTGTACATGGTGAAGGCTAAGAGTAGACAGACGTTACTGGTCATATCATACATTAATCAAAATTTCATTTCAATTTCCGTCTTATTGCCCTCTTTATGGCACCTTTTTTATATCTTAACAAATAACTGTCTATTGTGTTCACATAATGCCCTGTGCTTTTACTCATCAATATCTTCTATCATCTGTGGCACAGGCTCATATATCAGCTTTGAGCTGGTCTGGGATGAGAGAGAGACTCTGAGGCCTTCAGGGTTGCTACACTGCATTTTCATAAACCTTTCACTCCTCACACTAGCTCAGTGTAAGATCTGGCTTTGTTTTCAAATAAATATAAGACATTTTCCTTTTAACTCTATCCTTAGACAGAAATCACATTTTCAAGTGATCATAACTTTATATTTGTCTTTTGCCCCCAAAATAAATTCAGAAGCTATAATTTTCACTCAGATTGAGTCTCTGTTACTCAAATTAGGCCACGTGGTGGCCGGATTGAGATTACAAATTGTTTATTTCAGCTCAGCACAGGCTTATCTTTTGAAACCAAAACATCAATTTCTAGGGTTTTCAACATTTTAACACCTATAGTTATTTCAACAACCCAATATTCAGTCAAATCATCATTATCAGCGTTTTGCAAAGGTGAGAAGAGCAAGAACATATTTATTATATCTTTTTCATTTAACTCGGTTAATCAGGATTTATATATTTTATATATCTTTTACAACATGTTTTATCATCTTTAACTTTAATTTTAACCTCATATTAAAATTATCTCAAATCCTTCCTTCAAAAATAATCACTAAAGAATTTATCAAGCTTATTATTTTCTCATTTTCTTAGTGTAAATCTGTTTTATTCTTTTTTTTTTTTTACTGATTTCATTTACAGAATTTAGTCTGGTGGCCTGATTTGCCACACTTTTTACACCTTATGGGTGTTCAGACACAGTTACGCGCAAAATCAATGGCCCAGCTGAGCACAATTAAAACGCTCTCATCTTTAGCTTATGGAGCAACGTTCAGCAACCTGTGTGCTCCAAAAGTGGCAGTCTGTCTGAGAACAGAGCTCGCTCGAGGTCCAATAAAACAGACAATGGCTTGCAATTTATGGTGCTTTATCAAAGTTTATCTGCTTTTTCACCAACATTATTTTTAGTTACTCAAATTGTATATCTCCCTTCGGGTATGGCACCTCCCCCATTTTATAAATTAATGAATACGCACAAACATCTACAAATTTGAATTCTCTTGTTCTCTCTTTGTTTGTAGCTAGTTAACTTCCAATTACAATAAAAACATTTCTGCCCATTATCTTCATCAGTCCAGCAAATTTCTTTGAAGTCAGGTTTTCAGAGCGGAGCTGCTTACAGCATTTGCTCTTGTTCATCTTACAATCTTTATACCGACTAATCAAATTACTGATCATATCACTCAAATTGTTAGCTAAAATTTAGTCAAAGTTCATACTCACCAGCGATCTTTAAACAGCTGTGGCATTTTAATTTCTCCGTTTCATTTCTCCACAGTCAATGCCTCTCACACCCAGCATTTCGGTGTCTGCTCACAGTTCTCACACGCGTTCTCACAACAGCCCATCGATTTATCCTTTTCCTTCAACTGACTCTTTCACAGTCCCAGTCTGGTCACTCAGCGGTGACACTCAAATCATGACATTTAATGAACTTCGTATACGTTGCATGCATTTCTGGCCATATAATTTTCTCATTTGATAAAATACCGGTGTCTCATATTTAGCTAGCTTGCTTTGGATTTCCCCATATTGGCAGTCTGATTCTGTGGCTTTTTCGCGCGCGCGCTATTAATCTGTTGGACGTCTCCGTACAGATCTGATCTCTTCACCCAAGACCAGCCGGGCGGACACTCGCAATAGTGCCCTTTTCGGGACTGCACACAACTCAGTCCCCGGACCGCACACAACTCAGTCCCCGGACTGCACACAACTCAGTCCCCGGACCGCACACAACTCAGTCCCCGGACCGCACACAACTCAGTCCTCCAATTCGCCCACGTGATTTCAGTTTCTATCCCATAAACATATCAACCACGTTGCATTCGTCACAGAGTCAGACTCCCCCTATGGTTTATCCCTATCAATTCAATTTTCAATTTAACCAAATTCTAAAAAATAAAATAAAATTCCCCCTGAATTTTTTTTTTTTTTTTTAAAGTTTGTCTCTTACCAGAAGCGCCCCGTTGCCATCGGATTCGTTTTCTCTGATTCCAGTGGCTGGACCCTCTGGACACCCCAGAGCAGTCAGGCCCTTCTCCCTCAATCCTTCGGGGTAAGGCTGTGACTCTAACGTCCAGGATGATCAGTCGCCAACCTGCTCTCAGGGTCCAGAAGGCACATCCAAGGAATCCCACTTCTGACACCAACTGTAATGGCAAAAATTAATTTGTCGACATCACTAATAAGAGACAAACCATAATCCAATTGTCTTTATAAAGATTTATTTTCCTTGCAAGGAAGAGCCACGGTCAAACGCAGCCGCTCGAGGCTACCTTGAGTGTGAACTGGAGACACAAAGAAGCCACAAGCTTCTTATACCCCCAATGTCTAAATAACCCCCTCAGTAATTTCCCATACATCTGGCGAAACCCACTGAAGGTGTCGCCTTGAGCAATTAAAAGCAAGAAACACAATGGTCCTTCATCTGTAACAACAGACAGAGTATCACCTACTCTTAATCAGCATATCTATTCAAACGCATAGATGCTAGTCAGGAATTCCAATTCCAGGAGCCATGAAAGATAAAAGGGACAATGTATGGCTTCCACAGGTGGGGCCTCTTTGATCTGACTTATTTAAAACACAATAGAGAAAACAGGTCTGGAAGATTAAATCTTCTGTGATTAAATTTTTCCCCAACACCTGCAAGCACTCAGCACGGGCCGGACCGTCACACAGATCAAAACACACAGCATAAAGCACAGCACCACGGGACTCCAGTTTGAGCACAACACTCCATGAAGCAACGCGCTAACCCTTCTCTCTCTCTCTCACCCAGACAGCAGCCTTTAACACTCCGGCCACACCATCTCACTGACGTCACCGCGAGTCACCCTGCACCAGAGGAAGAAAGGAAGCACAGCGCACCAACACTTCACCGTCTCAACGTTTGTTCACCTTTTCACAGTAAACCCACCCTCCGGGGGCTTTTCACTGAATTCTGTGTTGTGTGATTCTTCACCCTGCCACATATAATGGAATTATGCATTGCATGTACTATGTTAGTTTTATGCTTTATTCAAATTGTACTATATTGTTGCAAGTACCATATTAGTTTTATACTATATTAAGTTTGTACTATATGGTGACCAGTGGGTCCAGATTGTACAAATTTTGCTTTCCTGTTATGTCTGTCAGGAAATTTCAGGCCATTTCAGCAGCACTGTATCTCAGCGATCCTAAGATGCTGAGAATGTGAAAAAGAAGGGGACTCCGGTCTATGATCGCCTGGGTAAATTGAAGCCAGTCTACCAGGAGATAAGAGATGCCTGCAAGACCTTTTTTCACCCTCATCAAAATATTGCAGTAGATGAGAGGATGGTGGCATCCAAAGCGAGGATTGGGCTACAGCAGTACCAAAAAGAGAAGCCAACAAAGTGGGGATACAAGCTTTTCGTTTTAGCTGAGTTAAGAAACAGTGATGGCGCTGGTGGATGAGAAGATGCTGGGAACTGGCCAAAAGTTGAATGTAGACAACTTCTACACCAGCCCATTTATGACGGTGTTCGAACCCCTCAATGCCGGCATGGAGGGCCAGCCCGATCAGGCAGTTGGACAGTCCCCTGTATTAGAGGTCTCCACCACTCTTGTACCTCGGGGCTCTATAAAGGTAGACTATCTTATGATAGAGAGTGCTTCAGCTCCTCATGTGCCTCCTGTTTCTGCAAACGCCAGAGGCTTTCTGCAGTTAGGAGATGCATTGGTGCCCACAGTTCAACAGGTGCCAAAAACAGAGCGGTTAACGCCCCTAGCGGTCAGCGGTGCTCTTCCCATGACGGTGCGTCCTTGGCAAGCCCCGGCTTTGAGACAGGAAATTGTGTCTCTCTTAGAGAAAGGGGCAATATAAAAGATACCCCTCACTCAGGCAGAGGCAGGCTTCTACAGACGTTATTTTGTAGTGCCCAAAAAGATGGTGGATTACGTCCAATTCTGGACTTGCGTCACTTAAATCTTACACTCAGAGTGAGCAAATTCAAAATGCTAACATTGAAGTCTCATTGAAGTCATTCTGTCTCAGGTTCGAACTAGAGATTGGTTTATGACCATCGATCTAAAGGATGCGTATTTCCACATTCAGATTGTCAAGAGACACAGGAACTTCCTCAGGTTTGCTTTCGAGGGCAAAGCTTACCAATACTGTGTCATTCCATTCGTACTAGCCTTGGCTCCTCCGACGAGGTGTATGGTGAAATAAATGGACGCTGCTCTGGCCCCATTGCGGCTCCAGGGCATCCGGATTTTGAACTACCTGGATGATTGGCTGATATTAGCTGGACACCCGACCTTTGGCGTATGGAGTGAAGGGCATCGTGGTTGGCACAAATTGTTTGGAGTTGCTAGCAGTGTTTCTGGCACTCAAATGGTTCTTACCCCATCTGAAGGGGTGTCATGTATTGGTCAGCACGGACAATATGACTGTAATATAACACCCGAATTGTCAAGGAGGGCTACGCTCAGGCTGGCGAAGCACGTGCTTCTCTGGGCGCAGACCAGTTTTCTGTCAGTCAGAGCAGTTCACATCCCGGGCCATTTGAACTTAGGGGCGGACCTACTCTCGAGGCAGGGCTTGGATCCCGGAGCTTGGAGGTTGCATCCTCAGGCGGTAGGCCTCATATGACAGAGGTTCAAGCTTCGAGCACAACTACGCACTGCCCGCTCTGATTTTCCCTGTCACCGCCGTCGCCTCTGGGGATAGATTCTCTGGCCCATACATGGCCCAGGACTAGTCTCTTTGCCTTTCCACCGATTCGCTTGCTCTCAGCGGTGCTGCTCAGAGTGTGAATGGACAAGGTGAGACACCTGTTGTTGGTACTCCCTCGCTGGCCCACTCAGATTTTGATTTTCAAGCTCAGGGTAATTGCAATTATTAAATATGATTATCACACTTTACATTGAATGATGTTTTGAATAACATTATACCATTGTTTGAAGCAACTGCATGCCATATTTTATATAAAAATAAAAAACATGCTGAAAACACGCTTCCTGAAACTTTTATAGCTTTTTCTGTAGCATTAATTGTGTTCATGCGACGAACAACCGTATAAGTCCAAAAAAACAAAAATTGAGATAACCATGTGACTTGAATGTATGTGTGCCACTTTGTATACAGAATCACTCTGGGGGGTGTTCGCGCGACCAAAACTCTGTATTTTAAAATTTAAAATAGTCTCACGCGGAAAAACCGTTTATGTCCACTAACGAAAAATGGAGACGTCGGTTGCTTTCATGTCCGCTGCGGACATTAATAGGCAAAACCTCGGCAAAAAAAGGAGAGCGAACGTGAATGAATGGAAGGACAGAGCAAGGAAGTATTTGAGGAACGCTGGGAAACCCTATGTGAACCGGAGAGGAGAGCAAAAACAAGGAAAAAGTCCACCAAAAGAGGTGAGTGAAAATCCGTATACAAAGTATCTACCTAAAGTTAGCGGTTACAGTCAGAGGGGCGTGTAGGCTCTGTCTACTACAGTTCATATAGCTCACTCTGTTTAAAGGATCATTTCATGAATGGGTCGAAATGAAAGCTGAGAAAATTAGGATTCAGGGGACGTTTTAAACATGTCTGTACTCCTTATAACCACGGAGAAATGAATCGAAACGCTTTAGGTGCGTCTCTAACACCAGCTCAGCTGCGTCATTCATAGATTGTGTTATACGTAACGTTACTGCTGGCAGAATTGTATACATAAACAAACATAATATGTAAATATTATTATGTAAATCCATCCCCAATCTTTAAGATGTTTAGAGTAGAATTTGATTGCTTTATGTCTTCACTGAAATTGGTAAAAAAAATAAAATAAAAAGTCATTGACGTGTTTAAAATATTTTGATATAATTTTTGTATCCCGTTACCATTTAATGCAACACGTTGTTTTGTAATATTGTATGCTATGTTATGTTTGTTACTTGTTATTTAATAAATAATAAAAATAAATTAAAAAAAGGTAATAATAAAAAAAAAAATGCATTGATTGTGTAAGCTGATATTCTAGCAAGTAACCTTAATAGCTGCTAATAGCTCTAGTTTTTATAGCTAAAAAAAAAAAAAAAAACGCTAATGTGACTTTGTTTCTGTTAAGGGCAAGGTGTGCAAGGAGACGTGTCCCAGGCAGTGTTCAAGCCTAACAGATGAAAGAAAACTCCAGCTCTTCACAGAGTTTTATGCTGTCTCTTATGAGAGGCAGCAGGCTATCATTCTCTCTGGTTTGGAGCAGGTAGGCTAAATTAAGCAATTCATGACCATATCATGTCAACAGTATGCAATGCATTACAATGTAGGCCCATGAAATAACCAGTGAATTGAATACTACTGTATGCCTTCAATTCACTAAGACTGCACATGTGCTTGATCACTGTAAATGTTAAATTTTGTGAGGATGGATGAAGGATGACCAGCATCAAGTAGGCCACCAAGTGCATTAAAGACCACAGCGCTTTGATGCCCTAAAAGGCACATACATGGCTTATTCATTCTCCTAACCAAAGCCTACTCACATACTTAATGACCTTAACTTGACAGCATACGACGGCTAGCCTGCTATGCTATGGTAAATGTATTTTTTTTTCTTTTTACTTCTAGCACAAGGTGAGTCGCAGACGACCACGTGGGCCTGACACTGAGAATACTAAGAGGAAGTACACCTTCAAGTACAATGTGCAACAAGGAGGCCAAAGACTTGCTGTTTGTAAGCTTACATTTATGTCCGTCTTTCAACTGACCAACAGTCGCCTACAGGCAACTTTTCTATAGCCTAGCGTTTTCCGTTTAACTTTTCATTACATGCATGATTTTAATTAGATACATTGTCCATAACATATTTATTTAAAGTTACATATCTTTGAAAAGGTTATTCAAGAAAAGTTAGGCAGTCAGTCTGAGGGAACAGAGCAGGTAGCTAAAGTCAGGTCTCCATTAGAGGACTTCAGAGGAAAACATAAGAACAGGTAAGCAAAAAAACAACAAAAAAAACTTCACCTCAGGAAAGATTAATGTGTATTTAAAATGGGTCATTTATGTAGTAGAAATGTAAAATAATTTTTTAATTTGGAGCCTTCTAGACTGAGAAAAGTCAGAAAATTATTTTTTGATTTATGGGGATGAAAGACAACAACTCCCAGAATGCACTGGGACACAGAGACGCACTGGTCTCGTAGGCTATCTCTCACGGAGGAGAATGCACATCAACTGATCACTTGGTTAGCGTTCATGTAAACACTACATTCAGATTCACAAATCGTAATAAATTCAGTTAGATTTAAACAAAAGATGTGCATGTAAACAATGACGATTTTTGCGTCATCGCAGGATTTTTTCCAGACAAAAAATACATAAATCTCTCGTCTCAGGGGGACATGAGGGAGGAAAGCACGGTAATTCGAAAATACTACAGGTTTTCTACTGATACAAAGCTTAATGCTAAATCCTGAAGTATCCCTTTAATGACTGTAAGTGAAAAACAAAATCCTATAATTTAATGTCAAAGAAACAATGCAATTTTGCAAAACAGACCAGCATAGTTTATTATATTTCGCGTGTTCATGAGTTGTGTTGTTTATTTTTTAGCCCTCATAGCATTCATCCTGCAGTGAGAGAGGGGATAAGAGAGCATATCCTGAGCTTCCCACGCCAACCGAACCACTACTCACGGTTGAAGGGAGATGTGGAGAGGGAGTACCTGAGCCCTGATTTAAACCTGCTCCGCATGTTCCGCCTGTACAAGGAAAACAATCCAGCATCCACTGCAAAGTTCTGGCTCTATAGGGACATCTTCAAGCAGCAGAACCTCAGTTTTGGGCAGCCAAGAAGTGACACTTGTGCGAAATGTGACGCCCTGTTCTCAAAATTAACAGCTGCTACAACAGATGGAGAAAGGTTGAAGATCGCAGCCGAGAGTGAGCTTCACCACCGGAATGCTGAAAAAGCGTACACCCAGTTGCAGGCTGACACAGATTGGGCCAAAGCCAATGATGACTGCCATGTCATTTGTATCGACATGCAGGGGGTAGTGTTCACGCCAAACCTGACACAATCCAACGTGTACTATCAACGGCAGCTGGCCAACTACAACCTCTGTATCCAGGAGATGGGCACTGACGATCCTCCTACAATGTGCCTCTGGCATGAGGGCATCGCTCACAGAGGTTCCATCGAGGTGGCAAGCTGTCTTTTGAAGTGGGCAGAAACATCTTTCGCTCCCCTAGTCCAGGCAAAGGAACGGAAGCTCATCATCTATAGTGACCGATGCTGTGGGCAGAACAACAACTGGCGAGTCCTAAACCTCATGGCCCTGCTCGTATCTAGAAGGTACTTCAGTCAGATAGAGCAGAAGTTCATGGTGTCTGGTCACTCCTTCCTTCCCTGTGACCGTTCATTTGCCACGCTGGACAAGAGGCGTAAGGTGTCCACACTCCACACCCCCAGCGATGTTGCCGAGATGATCCGTGGAGCCAGGCAGCAGCATCCATTTAAAGTAACTGAGATTAAATGTGCGGACTTCAGGCAGCTTCCTGATGCAACATTAAAGCGTCCACCTGGCCTCCTAATCACATCCATGATGTGGTTGAAAGTGACAGGTAAAAAACCGAAGAACTAAACTAAAACTAAACTGGTTTTCTGAGATTAACAGTGTTAGGGATATGTGCGTGAAGGAAGAATCTTTATTGAATTTCTTGTTGAATCATGATTTCAGCTGCTGATCCATGGTGTGTCCACACAAAAGGGAGCCACAGCCTTTACGAGGGATGGAAGACCTGGCTGATCACCAAACAGAGGAAGAATCAACCACCTCCAGCTCCCTTGTTCTCCACCACGTATGCTCGTGCTTACGAGGACCCTCTGCCCGTCAAGAAGGAGAAGCACCGTGACCTTATGAAAATGCTAGCCTACATGCCAGCGGAGGCCCAAGCATTTTATGGGACATTAGAATGTGAAGAGTAGCCTGGTAGGTCATGTGCAGGGTAAGGTGGGGTATATTGTGTATATTGTGTAAAAGTAATCATAAAAGTAGTTGTAGCTTATCTTGTATGCCTTATCTTATGTTGTATAATAGGAATATATAGGTATTTATTTATTTAGTAAATGAATGAATGGGGTGATTATTTATGAAATGTATTATAAAAGTTAAAGGAACAAAAAAGGAAGATGTATATGTAAACTAGCATATGGAACTATAGCATGGAATGATGATGATGTATGTATTGTAAATATGTATTGTTTACTGTTATTACTGTTGTTTATTGTTTGTATGTATTGTTTATTGTATGTACGGTTTATTGTTTGTACTGATGTTTATTTTTTGTACTATAAGTAGGCCTATGTATTGTTCATTGTTCGTACCGTATTGTCCGTGTTTTTGTTCTGTGATTTACATTGGCAAAAAATAAAAGAAATTGAAAGAAAGAAATGCTTAATATTTTCTTTAAGGTTCTGTTACTGTATTAAAACTAAGATAAAGCAATCAAATCTCCAGTGGCTTAAAATGATAGGATGAATTGGACTTATACTGTTATTCCACATTAACTGGACATATACTGTTCTTCCACATTCCAGAAATGTAAATTACTCTAACTTTTTATTTTTAAGATTGATACTAAAAAATCTTATCAAATGTCAATTCTCGAGTTTTTTTCTGTGACACAGAGAGCCGAGTCGCGTCTCTGACAACGCGCGCGCGCCCTGAAGGCAGACCTCTTTCACCTGCGTCCTCACAAAGCTTTTGTGTTTTAAGACCTGCCAGTTTGAACATTAAAGCGATTTTAGACCATCAGATGTGTCTTATGTTGAACTAATGCCTGATATATTTTGACAAACGAGCACTCAGACAGAAGCTTGCACATCACGTGAAGATCGCGCGCAGAGAGCAGTGCAGATACGCAGTGTCAACGCTGTCCTGTTACTAAAGTAAAGTCATTAAAGTAGCTTAGAAACTCAACCGTTATAGGCATATATTTTTAATACCTTTGAATTAAGTACAAACCACAGCTTCATAATGAACAGAGACGGTATGAGTAATTCACACACACAATCACTCTCTCATTAATCCATTCTTAATATAATGTAGGCCTACTGTGTCAATTTATCTGATGTTCAACAAACAGAAATCTGCCCCATAGACAATGACTGCTGAAAGTGAACCGTTTCCTTCAAGTATTTTAAAATCACAAAGAAATGCACTTTTTCATTAGAAAAAAACATTCCACCTTTAATAGTAGAAAATATTTACAGTAAAAACCTTATCAGGAACTTACTCAAAAACCTTATGAGGGCAAAAAAAAAGAAAGAAAAATAATCATTCATTAATCGTAATCGAGGTAAAATGTTCAATTAATCAAGGTTTTTATTTTTGGTCAAATCGTTACAGCCCTAGGAACTAGGCATCAGGGTGGTTACCTGAGAAATAGGAGCTCTAGTGTAGTTCTACCTGGAAGACTCAAATGTTACGTCATTCACTAATTATCTAGCTATCCAATCATTATTTGTCTTCTGTAGTATATAAGTTCTGTTCTCACCCATTACTATGTTCGCAGATACTGATGCCGGCGTTCAAACACTTGCAACTCGCAAACCAATATGACACAGAAATCAATTGTTGATTTTGATATTACCAATTCTGTAGATGATCTAGTGGCGCCCGTATCCAGAGTCCTGACTTTCTGTGGGTTCAAAAAATGTTCCACCCTAGAGGCCCAAGGCATTCCTCTCAACAGCACTCTGATGAGAGAAGATCTTCTCCTACTGGCTTCTAACACCCTAGGCGGCCCCTCAGTTACACCAGCGGATTCTCTTCCAACATCTCCAACACCGTCAGTTCAGCCCAAGCCAGTTGGTAGGAAGCATGTAGCCAAGTCGTTTTCCCCCAAAACAGCTAAACGACTGAAAGGAGAACTCTGGTGAATTTTTAAGTTAATCTTGATCGTTATACCTTTGTGAGTACTGTCTATAGAAGAAAAAAAAACGGATTGGTGCTTGCAACACGGAGCTGTTACATTTAATACCCAGAGCTCCCACTCAGCTAACACGGCAGCTATGGGGGCACATACATAAAGAGTGTCTTTGTGCCTCTTAACAGACACAAAATGCAATTAAAATGTCTGTCCAACATGAACAGGGCCCTTACATGACAACGAGATGCGTTTAGCAACTTAGCCATTGTTTAAACTCACCGAAATAGTGTTTTAGACGGCAAGCTGCAGTCTCATGTCGTGTGTGTGAAGAGTGATGATCGGCTCACAAGTGAAGAAGAAATGGTTCGTAACGCTCCTCCCCCCTGGACTATTTACATTTTTAACGGCTACAACTGAGTTCCCACGGAAATTCAGCACGAGACTACAGCTTGCCGTCTATTTGACATTGGATAGAGATTAAACAAACGACTCATTTCAATATACTGACGAAGAGGAAATAGAGCATCAGCTTGACATGAAGACAAAATTGCCTGAATAGGCAGATATTCGGAATATCTCTGTCTGCTTTGTCAGAATTACTTCAGATACTTATAAAGGAAGATCTTAATTTACCTAAAGATCCAAGAACACTCATGTCAACTTGAAAAGACTGTGAAGTAAAAAAAAAAAAAAAAGGTAACTGGGAGTTATTATTATTTTGGCCTTTGTAACGCAATTGTGCAGAGCTGACCAATGCAAAAGATGTACTCTCACTGTGCAGTCTGTTGTTCATTTAAATGGAAAAATAGTACACCCAGATGTGGAAGCAGCTCTCAGAACAGATGCCCAGTTTGATGAAATGATAGATGACGAACACCATTGTGATGTATCACCTCTCCGGGAGTTGGGAGTGGGATTAGTTACATCTTTTGTTCTTGATTATATGCATTTAGTGTGCTTAGGAATTGTCCATAAGGTTGTTTCACTGTGGGTCAAGGGACCCTTGACATGTAGAATTTCATCTAGTGTTCTTTCAGTTGTACTATAAAACTAAGAACAAGTGCAGACAGTTTTGAATGTTCGATTGAGATACAGCCTAAACTCATTGATTGAAATAAATAAACTTTTAAAGAAAAGTTTCAATGATCTTTGAATCTCATTCCAAGCAGTTGATGCACTATAAGTAAATGCAGTTTTTCCAAACTCTGTTTTCATTAACGGAACATTTAAAAGAATGTATCTACTTGAAACTATTCATATACAGAGGAAGCTGGCCAACTATGGCCTTATACACAAATATAAGCCAGTGCTTGTACCTTCTTAAGTGAAGTGAAGGCCAACCCACCATTTCATACAGTGCACAGTGATGATGTAATGAGAGTTATAAATCTTAAAGCAGAGTGATAAACAGAATCCAATGATTGTAAAAGGGCCTTAGTGGTATTTCTGTAAAAAAAAACGTCTCCATAATCTAAGACAGGTAAGAATGTAGCTTCCACCAGATTTCTCTTGGCAGACTGTGAAAAACAAGCACTATTCTGAAAGTAAAACCCCAGCTTTAACCTTAACTTAGACAACAATTGTTTAATATGTAACTTAAATGATAAGTCCTCTTCCAACACAAAGCCTTGATATTTATAGGAGGAGACTAGTTCTATAGAATTACCCTGCAAAGTGTAAAGAGATGGTAAAGAAGATTCACACTTACGTTTCCTGGAGAAGACCATATATTTTGTTTTCTTATCATTCAGAACTAGTTTTAAAAAGATGAGGTTACGCTGAAGTATTACAAATGCTTCCTGCAGCTTTAAGATGCAGCTATCAATTGAGGATGCAAAACAGTAAATTATAGTGTCGTCAGCATATAAATGAATACCTGCATCTGATAAATTATCACCAAGATTGTTTATATATAATGTAAATAACAGGGGACCCAAAATGGACCCCTGTGGCACACCAGATTCAATACAGAGCTTATCAGAAAGAAACCCCTTAAAGGGGTGGTAAAACACATTGTTTTGAAGGCTTGATTGTGTTTGTGGGGTGCACTGTAACGTGTTCATGCTTCGTTTAAAAAAAAAAAAAAAAACATTATTTTTCATATATTTGACCTTCATTCTACACTGCTCTGTCCCTCCTTGTAAAACGGTCTGATGCTTTCCGGGTTGTATGAAGCCAGTCCCTCAAAAATACGCAATGGGCTCTGATTGGTTAGCTGGCCCAGTGTGTTGTGATTCGCTAACCGCAGTGTACGTTTGTCGGAAACGTCACACCCCTTCCCTTCACCGGTAGACTGTGCTTTGGTCAGTATTAGAAACGATGGCGTCAATAAAACCACACCAATCAGACCCAGAACATTTTAGTGAAGATGATCGAGCAGAACCTGTTCAGTCCTCAAGAGTAAAGACTGCGGATCTATAGTGATCGCTACTGAATGGCACTGTTACTTTTGTATTTTTAGAATGATTATAGCTAAATATCTGTCGCAAGAACTATTAACCCAAAACACTAAACACTGGCTTTACTAGTAAGTTAGCCAAATCACACACAGAACCATGTTTAGCATGCCTGTAGATAAATAATACATAAAAGCTCTAATCAAAGAATCATTTACACTAATGCCAAGTTCGCTGTTGAGATTTTAACGTTAGTGTTTGTAACGTTAGGTGTTCGTCGGATAACGTTAAGTATGAATAAGCATTTAACAGACTGGTTTGCAGAAAAGCGTTGTCATCTGTTTACTTCCTTGCTACAACCTATTACAGGAAAACACATCGATGAAATATAAATCAGACTTACAGGTTGTGGCCCGTAAACAGCTTCTGTTTGTAAATCCAGCTTTCAGGTCAAGCCGTTGCGCATATCCTGTATTGAACTCGCGAACATTGTGAAAGTTTCCCTCCGTGAAATGTGCTGCGGGAGGGAGCCCCGCGTGCGTCGTGCATTCACACACTGGCCGCGTTTGTCTCACGCAGCTGACGTTGTTCAAATCCGGTGTTGAACTCGCGAACATTGTGAAAGTTTCCCTCCGTGAGATGTGCTGCGGGAGCCCCGCACACGCCTGTTCCCTTCTGTCTCATACACACGTGCATATAACATGCTGTATGTTAAACGCTCTGCAACGCACCCCTGTCCCTATGAAGGCTGAACAAAGCAAGTACCCCAGACCTGCAATCCGGATGAAAATAACAGCGTTTCCTCGGCATCGCGGCAACAACACTCCAGCCTAACTATACCACAACAGTGCCGCGATACAAAATGCCCCCCCCCCCCCTCCCCTCCTATTTAATATTCTCGGAGGAGGGGTTTATGTAAATATTGAGCCTGGTGATGTCACCAACCCTGGAGGAATGTGTGTAGTCGCCTGCTGGCCGTTTGCTGTAGTTCTTAGAAATTGATTTCTTTAAAAGCAAATATCTCCCTTTGCTTTAAACTTTGAACGTTGTAACTTTGCAGATGTTGTTTATGCTAAAGCAGCAACATTACACACTAGCTAAAGTTAGAATAGTGAAATCGTGGTTTACCACCCCTTTAATTTGCGCCCTTTGACACCTGTTCTTTAAGTAGTTCCTAATCCAGCCTAATGCGGCTTCAGAAAGGCCGATGCTATGTAAACACGATAAAAGGAAAAAAAAGGAAACGTCAAAAGCTTTAGCCAAATCAATAAACATTGCAGCACATGATCATCCATTATCTAGAGCACAGGTAATGTCATTTAGAACTTTCATTGTGGCAGCTACCGTACTATGATTCTTGAACTGATACCTGAACAAAATGCTGTTTCGAGACACAAATTCCTTTAGCTGTTCACTGACACTAGATTCTAAAATTTTGACAATCACCGATAGCTTGGAAATCGGTCTATAATTATTTAAATTGGTTGTATTGTTTTCAGCAGGGGTACAACCAAAGCAGATTTCCAGACTCTATGCTCTAATGATAAATTGAAAATATAAGCTAATGGGCCAGCAATGATCTCGGCAGCTACTTTCAAAAAATATGGCGCAACTTCATCAGGCCCTGCAGACTTCTTAATGTCCAGGTTTTTTAATGCCTTTAAAACATCACTTCTTGAAATAGGAGAAAATTTAAAATTAGGGCTATCTTCTCTCAGAAGAGGAGATGGATTTGGTATATCACTCAGAGAAATTCCGTTAAAAATTGAACCTGAAGAAATAAAATGCTTATTAAAAACATTTACCATGTCCGTCCTATAAGAAATAAGGCTATCTTTTACTAAAATTTGATAGGGAAAATCATTATATAACGTGGAGGGAGAAAGTGATTTGATGGTTTTCCAAAATGTAATAGGATTATTTAGATTTTGTGAGGTTTCATTTAAATAATATTCAGATTTTGATCTACGTGTAAGAGCTGTACATTTGTTTCTCAATGTTCTAAATGCAACCCAATCTTTTTCTGTATCCAATTTCCTTGCTGTGGCCCAAGCCAAATTTCTTTCACAAAGGAGTTCAGATAATTTGTTTGAGAACCATGGGTTATCACGGCCTTTTACTCTGAATGTCCTAACTGGTGCATGCCTATTCACAATCTTCAAGAATAATGTGTGAAAATACTGCCATGCAATGCACACATCAGGTACTAAAAACAATCTATCCCAGTCAGATGAAAACAACTCATGCAAAAACCCTTGTGTATCAAACAGTTTAAAGCTCCTTTTTGTAATAAATCTAGGTTTCACTTTGGGAATTTTACAATCCCTTATAACGACAACAGGACAATGATCACTGACATCACCGGAAAAAAACCCTGTATAGGTATATTTATGGTGTTTATTTGTTAATATAATATCTATTAATGTGGACTTACTTAGGTTCTTATGATTTAGTGGTGTAGGTGATTCAATAAGTTGAGTAAAATTCAAAGAATCAATATGCTTTAAACTGTTCTGAGTTTGATGTTTACCAATTCCAATTCAAATCACACAATAATACAAGATCTTTAGGAAGCAGGTCGGTTAAAGCAGCTGACAGTGAGGTGAGAGCATCACTGGTAGCTGCTGGTGGTCTATAGCAACCAATTATACATAAATGACAATCCTTTCCATATTCCAGGTCAATAGCCAAAAACTCAAACTGTTTTGGGAGAGAAACTGATTTAAGAACAGTAGCGTGATAGTTTGATTTGATATACATTGCAACCCCACCCCCTTTACTTTTACGATCAGCTCGAAACACATTACACCCCTCTAATGCAATATCGTGGTTTGAGATTGATTTTTTAAGCCACGTCTC
Organism: Gobio gobio; assembly: GCF_949357685.1. Lineage (NCBI taxonomy): Eukaryota > Metazoa > Chordata > Actinopteri > Cypriniformes > Gobionidae > Gobio > Gobio gobio. The sequence goes on along the minus strand of NC_137101.1, from coordinate 39,152,459 downwards.
AGGCCCTGTCCACACGAACACGGGTATTTTCAAAACCGCAGCTTTTTCTACGCGGTTTGGCTGTTCGTCCACAGGCAAACGCAGTATCCAGTTAATGAAACCGGACTTTTTTGAAAACTCCGGCCAGGGTGAAGTTTTTTAGAAACTCCGGTTACAGCGTTGTTGTGTAGACGGTGAAACCGGAGATTTCGGCTTGTTAAGTCGAAATGTGCGCCGTTATCGCTTTTGTTTATACATGAGTGGAGTCTATGCAATGGCGGACGTAACTTTTAATAACTCTGCTAACAGCGCTTATTACATACAGATACATGCGCAGTTATCTCATTGTATTGCAGAACAGAGGCGCCAGAATACAAAAATACAACATAGTAAGGCAAGTGTGTGAAGCTTCAGTCCACTTGAGCCCTGCCCCTAGTTACCTGTCAGTGTCACTGATTCCAAAGTAAACTTGTAGAAGGGTTTCACTGAGCCCATGGCATCCCTCAGTGCATCGGTGGAAATCAAGCAGCCAATCATAGCGCGGTTTTGCGTTTTCATGTGGACGGAGATTTTTTTAAAACTGTGCTTGTGTGGACGCGATTGTTTTTTAAAACGGAGGAGGAAAAACTCTGGTTATAAAAATACCCGTGTACATGTGGACTAGGCCTCAGAAATAACCAAAACATCTGCTTTGGTCGTCCTGGCCCATATTTGTAATTGATCTAATTTAAGACGTTTTTTTTTATTATCGCTGTTGCAATGTATTGAAGAGCCAGCATGTGTATCCATCAACATAATCATACATTAGCAGAACTGTCTGTTTTACGCAATATTTTCAACAAATCATATTATAGATGCATCGTCAGATTTGAGATGACCTAAGTGCATCCCCAACCGTGGGCGGAGAACAGTACGGTTTGAAATATATATATATATATATATATATATATATATATATATATATATATATATATATATATATTTTTTTTTTTTTTTAACTGTTATCCTAGTGATAATATGATAATTTGCAGATGATTCAAATGTCTCCATGATCTGCTTTTAAAAAATATTGTATTATGTTAAGTTGCGTGTTGTTAAATGTTAGCGCAGCAGTAAAGTTACAATCATGAGACACTGCAGTTATTCGCAATCAGGGCTGTGTGATACTGAAGTAAAATGTGATATCTTGTTAAATAATTCAATATTTTGCCATAACAAACCCCCCTAGCTACAGGACCAGCCAACACCGGACCTGCCGCACAGGGATTCACTGCTACAGGACCTGCCAGTCAGAGAATCACCACCACCACCGATTATGCCATGTTCGTCAAGCTTTTGACTCTCCTGGAAGAGGTGAAAGAGACTCAGAGAGTACATAGCAACATGTTGAATGCTTTGCTCAAGCAGCATAACCATGAGTCATTGCCAGATGTTCCTGAAGAAGCTGTCCCTCTAACAACAACAGAAGATGTGGAAGCTTTGAATGAAAAGTTGCATAACCCAAGATTCATGTCTAGTGTTGTAGGTTCATGATCAGTGTTCATGTTGCTTGTTGTTTTTTTATTTTGATCGTTCTGCAGGTGAATGTCATCTACAAATCATTCTGTCTCTGTGTGTACTTAGGTTGCAATGGTTGCAGATGTTGGTGGTTCTTTACTGGATGATGCCACAAGAAGGATGATGAGATTCCTGATTTCAAATGAAGTGGCAATCCAGTAAAGTCTGTTTGGCCGTCATGGCAAGAAGCGATTTCGAGATCTGCGCCTTTTTGAGGTCATTTATGGTATCAATTCAATTCAATTCACATTTATTTGTATTGCGCTTTTCACAATACATACAGTATCGTCTCAAAGCAGCTTTACAGAAAATGCATGCGTCTACATTAGAGTGATTTGTTATCAGAGGAGACTATGTCCAAGTTATGGATTTCAGAAAATATACAATCCCACAGTTAGCTAACAATGTATTAATAAACAATGTAATCATTTAAGGTAGAAGAAATTGGGCTCATTGAAGTAAAGAATACATGTTGTTAATAGTGATTAGGGTATATAGAAAAGGTTTGTTGGTGGTAGCGTTGGAGTCGTCATCTGAATTCCTCACGAGAGGCTGGATCCAGACTGGAGCTGACAGACTCTCTAGTTACCTCGGGATGGGCGTCCCGAGATAAAACAGAACAGGAAAATAATTAGCGTAGCTTCTGTTCAAAGCATTAAGCAAAGACAATCATGTGCACTGATGTAACTGGAGTACAAGGTTATGAGATGCATTATGTGAATGCCTAGACTGGGAGAGTGAGTCTGACCCCAAACATTATCAGGAAGGCTATTGCACATTTTAGGTGACAAATGTGAAAACGCTCTCACCCTTCTTTAGTGGACTTAGATATCCTAGGTGCTACCGGAAGCCCAGATTTTTGTGATTTAAAGAGCGAGATGGATTATAGGTCAATAGACGTTCAGTTAAATAAACAGGAGCTAAATCTTTTATGGGCTTATAGGTCAGTAGTAATACTTAATAATTGTTACGGAACTTAATAGGTATCAGAGGTCTTCAACCCTGCTCTTGGGGACCCACTGTCCAGCAAAGTTTATTTCCAACCTGCTTTCAGCACACCTGCCTGTGTATTTTCAACAAGTCATCCTGAAGAGCTTGATTAGCTTCACCTATCTTTTATTAAGTTTGGAGCTAAACTCTGCAGAACAGTGGGTCCCCAGGAGCAGGGTTGAAGACCTCTGTGGTAAGTGTTTTATTGTTGCACTCCTATGCATAAGTTAAACATTTAATATGTGTAATACTATATACTACTATATATTATTTTATATAACAATATGCACACTAGTGCTGCATGATTAATCATGATCATAATTTGGAATTAATAATAGGAATTTTACTCTTTTAGCTATTGTCTTAAAGTCACCGCTAGACATGTGCTGGTAAACGGTAATAAAATATACCCAATAATGAACATGCTCAATATTGTTATAGTGGGCACTTCAAAATACCGTGAATAATTATTTATTACGAATTATTCCGATTTTTTCGAATGAATTTTAAGAACACTTTACCCATCAACCGTTTAAAATGAACAACACGTCAAAGAGGAACGCGCAATGATGTAAATAGACCGTGCATGAGCCGAGCACATGGCGGAACAGGCGCTGAAGTGCACATTCATTCTTTGACAGCAGAGGGCGCTGACGGAACAGCAGAAACGCAGCCGTTTCCCCGCTCATCACATAACCTAATACTTAATAATAAGACTTAAGGCTATTCATTTTCAAACTTGAGCATTTTATATTTTAATCTGGACTAAATTACATGCCCTAGATATTGTTTGAATATGTTCTGACTGTTGTTCAATCACACACTTTACAAGGCTCCAGTATTTAACATTAGTTCATTCATTAACAAACTGACATTGAAAAATACTTCTAAAGCTTGTATTAATCTTAGGTAAATGTACATTGCAGCATACCTATTGTTCTTTATAATTATTTTGCACTTTAATCTGTTTTAAATATTTGTTTACTTTATGCATTTTGTGTATTGCTTTATTGTATTCAAATGTTTGGTTCTTTTGTTACAAGAAAGTTATTAAACCTGTTTATAGTATGACAACTATTTTTTTGCAACTTATTTCAATATTGTGATAATATCGTATACCGTTATAAAAAGCTTCAGCAATTAATCGCAGCATGAAAATTTGATACCGACACATGCCTAGTCACCGCAGCTTTATTCCTGCTGTCTGTGTTTTTAATGTTAATCAAACAACAATAGATAATGAAATCACTCACTGCTCTGAATGTATAGCTTTTGTGACTTCAATACTGTTTAATCTAGAGCAGTGGTTCACAGTGGTGCAAGTTAATGAAAGAACTTAAAACAGGCTGTGACCAATGTTCAAATTTGGCCCACATTCAGCTGTGGTGTGAACGTAGCCTTAGTTTCACACATATACGTATTTTCTGGTGCCATTTTAAATGGCTTAGCCATTTGAAACTCTTTCCACACAAAGAACAAGAATAGGGTCTCACATTTGCATGACTCTTCAGGTGTATCTGTAAGTGTGATGGCAAAATAAATGTTTTATTACACTGAACACAATTAAATGGCCTTTCACCAGAGTGAATGTGCAAGTGAGTTTTGAAATTGCTCCTTTTTCTCAACTTCTTACCACCCTCAGAACACTGCCGTTTCTGTGAAGAATGAGTTTGTAAATGATGTTTCATGTCTCTCTGATGTGGGAAACTATTTTCGTGCTGAAGCAACATGAAAGGCTTCTCTCCAGTGTGAAGCCTCATGTGAATCTCAAGACTTTTATTGAATAGAAAACTCTCTCCACACTGGTGGCATTTAAAAGGCTTGTCTCTGGAGTGAATTATTTTGTGCCTGTTAACGTGTTTCATGTCTTGAGAACTCATTCCGCAATGAATCTTAACGTGGGAATTAAGGCTTAACCTTAAACTCTTTCCACACTGTTCACATTTGTGTAGCTTCTCTCGAGTGTGAATTCTCATGTGTTTTTTAAGATTTCCTTTTTGAGTGAAACTCTGTCCACACTGTTGGCAGATGTAAGGACTCTCTCCAGTGTGAATTCTCATGTGGACTTTAAGGCCTCCTTTGTCAGTGAAACTCTTTCCACACAGTTTGCAGATGTGAGGCTTCTCTCCAGTGTGAGTTCTCATGTGGTAATTAAGAGTTGGTTTATGTGTAAAGCTCTTTCCACATTGAGGGCATGTGTAAGGCTTCTCTCCAGAGTGAACTCTCATGTGACTTTCAAAGCTTCCTTTAAGAAGGAAACATTTTCCACACAGTTTGCAGGTATAAGGCTTCTCTCCAGTGTGAATTCTCATGTGCTTGTTAAGGTTTCCTTTTTGAGTGAAGCTTATTCCACATTGAGGGCATGTGAACGGCTTCTCTCCAGTGTGAACTCTCATGTGAGAAGTTAGAAGTCCTTTATTGTTGAATATTTTCCCACATTGATGGCAGGTAAAAGAGCTCTTTTCAGTGTGAACTCTCATGTGGACTTTAAGGTTTGCTTTTTTGTTGAAATGTTTTCCACACTGTTGGCAGGTGAAAGAGCTTTCTTCAGTGTGAACTCTCATGTGGACTTTAAGGTGTCCTTTTTGTGTGAAAGTCTTTCCACATTGTTGGCAAGAGAAAGGCTTCTCTCCAGTGTGAATTCTCATGTGCACTTTAAGGTTTCCATGTTGATTGAAACACCGTCCACACTGAGGGCAGGTGAAATCATTTCTAGTTCCTGTCTGATGGCGGGTAAAAGAGCTATTGTCAGTGTGAACTCTCATATGGACTTTAAGGTTTCCTTTATTGTTAAAACTTTTCCCACACTGTTGACAGGTTAAAGAGCTTTCTTCAGTGTGAACTTTCATGTGGACTTTAAGGCTTCCTTTTTGAGTGAAACTCTTTCCACACTGTTGGCAAGAGAAAGGCTTCTCTCCAGTGTGAATTCTCATGTGGACTGTAAGGCCTCCACGTTGACTGAAAAACTTTCCACACTGAAAGCAGGTGAAATCAATACTAGGTCCTGTCTTTTCTTCTCTTTTTTGTGAGGAAGTCTTTTCCGTCTGTGAGCAACTAAACAATTGTTCTCCAGTTATGAAGTCATGATATTTCTCTTCCACATCATTCAGTACTTCGATCTCTTCTTTCAATGGCATCAGGTCTAAAGTGAAAGAGACAAATACAAGTTAACCAGTTTAATAAAGTGGTGTGTTGTGAAATCACTTTTTAGGCCAACTGGCAGTTAGCATCACATTGGTTACTTCAACAAAACCCCAATAGGATTTTCCCATAGGCTTTTGGATTGTCGCAAAAAAACAAGCTCTGCGATAAACAAAAGTTTATGATACTTACACGTTTTGAGGCCGAAATGCAGCTGACAGAATTAAAAAGCTAAAGGTACGCTATAAACGGACTACAAATATAATGAGGCTGTAAAATCAGAGACTGTTTACACCTGCTTGGCATGATTACGTTTAATTTCCCAGACAGCCTCTGTAGTCCCATTTAGCCACTTGTTAGCAACTGCCTTTTTAAAGACATGTCACAGGTTTTTTTTTTTTTTTTAATCATGTGGGGTATTGATGTACTTTATGTCGTAGAATAAAACATGAAAGTGTCCTGAGTTTGTGTTCACCACAGACTTTATTTCAGCCATTTAACCAAAAATCCCATTAAAAAAAAACAATTAACTAAAATACTAACTTGTTTCTGGATTTTGGCCAAAGTGATGTCACTGCTCCACTCTATGGTCACTCTAAAGATTTATGCCCCATGTTGGGGTAACAGTTTTGGACCCAGAACCAGTAGTGAAAAATGAAGACCAGGAGTCAGGAGTCAGATTAATTAAAGAAAATTTTACTGAAGAATAGTTTGCAGTTTCATCAGCAGAAGCCAGCTCAAGAGGAGTTTGTAGGCCGCGTTCCCTCTAACAGTCTCCCCGCCTCCGTCTAACGTACATACAATTTTCTGAACAGTTATACTGTTTTCAAGGTCTAGACACGTCATTACTGCCATGTGGAATGATTCTGATTGGTTCTAACAACATGCAACGTAAGCAACTTTCCACACGTAGACAGATAGGAGCATATATCACTAAAAATGCGTAGACTTGATGTCGCCCAGGCCCAGATTAGTCCCTAGTGACCTAGGAGGTCATAGAAAAGACGCCTCCAAGTCTAGAATCGTCTGCCGAAAGGACCATCTCCAATACTGGATCTGCACAGAATCATGAGACGCACACACAATGCTCCACAGAATAGCAGTTTCCCTCAAGGTTTGGAACATCTTAACTAACTATCAACAAAGCACTTCTCCAAAACATGCTGATACTACATTTAGTACAGAAGTGAATTTATTCTATTTAGTAAGAAAAGCATATAAAAGAGGTACATAAAAGAGTCCCCACAAGAGTCCCATAGCTGTTACATAGATGACCCCAGGGGTCACTTCAGTAAGACATACAGTTAACACATGCTGAGCTCTCTTCACTCCCTGGAGTGTTATTAAAACACCAAAGACATTTGCCTGTCAGCACGTCTTGACACAGACTCAGAACAGCACCTAAAGAATGTGGATTCAAAAGCACACAGCAACTAAATCACTACAATATCCAAAATCACTCCTTGAAAATAGAGAACTGATTAATCAAATGTAGGAAATGGTTATAACTTGATTATCATTAATTCTTATTTTAATATTGAACATAAAATCATTCTTGAAGGATATGTGTCTGATGAAGAGACAAGTGATGTTTGGCTTGACCCTTGACCCATCATAATACAGAAACTGCACTTATTAATGTTACAGCTCTCTTTGAGTGCTTAAAATCTTTCAGCAACGTAGACCATGGCATTATCTTGAGTAGCTTGAGAATTATGTTGGCATTTGTGGACAAAAATTACCACGATTTAAGTCCTATCTAAATGCTACCCCTCATCAAAAAATGCAAATCTCATCCAACACAAGTATGATGTGCCACTGGGCTCAGTATTAGGTCCTCTGTTTTTCCACCACTTGGCTTAGAGTGATCTGTTTTTCTCTCACACAAATGCTGAGAAAACAAGAGTCTCAAATTCCACATAGAATTTACAATCTACCTGTAAGTGATATTCATTTCACGAGTACAAATGAACACATTGTTTATAATGAAGTTGTAATTCTAATTGAAAACGACACCATCACTGTTTTTTCCCCCACATATAATACTATAAAGCTACTTGCTTTGAAGAAATCTATAGTATAGTGCTATATAAATTAACATTACATGACTTGACTGAACTGTCTAAGTGCAGAGCTTGTGCAAAATGTAGTTATGCTTTCAAATCATATAACATATGAATGATAATTGGCAATTATTTATTGGTAAAACTGTGTTCCTGGCACCAGTTTTTTTTCTCTCTCAGATGACTCATTCACTGACCGAGTACACAATTCAACTAGCCGGTTGATTTGCCCAGTTAGGGTCATTCTCGGCATGAACTAACAAGTATTAGCAGTAGCGTACCGTGGGGTTTTAGTCAGGGCCTTCACTAACCATCAACACACCCCACGCCATTGCCATAACAACCCCACACACACCAATACATACAAAATACAAGCATGCACTGTATCCACTACTGTTACGATCCCCGCTTTCAAAGTGCTCGTTGGGAAGGTCGTAAACAACTTAAAAGGACACGGGAGAATAAAAGGCAATTTAACTATTTATTGATTTAACTAATTGATTTATAGCGCCGACACATCACTGGGCCTTTGGGGCGTTCTATCACTACACATCAAAATTTGATTGGCTATTGACCCACGTCAGTCAAAGTTATGATCCAATCGAAAATGGCAGCTTCAACTGAAGGCTAGCTATAGTATTAGTGCTGGTCCCGGCTAGTCCACGGAGCTCTGATGCATTTAGATGATGAAAATACAGCTCAGCCTAACAAAAAATAACCACATTCTTTCTGTAAATATAATTTTAACATACTGAAATAGTCAGTAATTGAATTTAGATTTGTTCAGACACACATTAATTTAATTATGAAAAAATATATATATTTGGACTGGGCCAGCAGAGAAGGCCCTGATGGCCATGCCAGCCCACCACTGATTATTAGGCATTAATGGAATTTTTCATTTGTGCAACTGAAGTTGAATTTTTTTTTCTCCATAAAAACATGACAGACAGTAGAATATGTTAACAATATCCATGAATTTTATTTTATTTTTTAAAAACAACATGTTTTTTATTACAACACAACAAATGTAAAAAGTGCAACAGTCAACATAATAGAAATCGTTAACACTTTACAATAAGGTTCATTAGTTAACAACATTAGTTAACATGAACTAATAATGAACTGCACTTATAAAGCATTTATTTATCTTTGTTTATGTTAATTTCAACATTTACTAATGCATTATTCAAATCTTGCTAACATTAGTTAATGCACTGTGAACAAACATGAACAAACCATGAACAGCTGGATTGATATGAACTAACGTTAACAAAGATTAACTAATGCTGAACAGGTGTTGTTCATGGTTGGTTCATGTTACCTAAAGCATTAACTAATCTTAATTCATACATCCTTATTGTAAAGTGTTACCTAGAAATCTAATAAAACTTAAAGTAAATAAACATACAACAATACTAAATAATTGATAATAAAAACAATAAACAAATAATGATTAAATTATATTACAAATAATAAATCTGTACAAAATGTATGAAAAAAGACAGTCAATGTAATATAATAGAAATATAATAGAACAAAGCTGGTGTGTTCCAAAACAATGACAAAATTCGCATTTAGGAGATATAAGCATTCAAAACTTGGTCTCTCACTTCCACTAAAATAGATCACGGATTTATGCGGACTTCACCTTCTCATCACATCTTCTGTCCAATCAAATGCTCTCTAGAATCTGAAGCGTCCTGCCCCCTAAATAGACGCTGAAGCTGCGGCTGAAATCGGTCACTTGTTCACACATTTACCATTTTCTACATGATAAATGGCGCTTAGTTGACTATACAGAGGATAGGAAACGATTCAGACAGTGTAAATATGTTTCAGTTGAGGCGAATGAAGTCTAGTTTCACGCTCACCGCTGCAGCGCACACACACAGTGTGCTCCGGTCCAGAGACACGAGAGCTCAGAGCAGATAATATGCGCGAGTCAGCGCGGACAACAAAACATATTGGACCCATTTGAATTCTGCACAGAATGCTGCATTTCAAAGCGATATGGAGGAGATGATAAGAAACGGTTAGAGATTAGGAGGAAACTGCGGCTTTACCGAGTGATATAAATTAGGCGCTATTGGGTTCTATTGTCGCACCCTGTCTTCCTGTTTCACAGGAAATTACGTCAACATATTGAATAATTCTGCATGTTTCTAGGCACTACAGTGGGCCCTTAAAGTCCCTGTTGGTGTAATGGTCAGGTGGCATTGTGATATGCAACAAACACTGCTTTTGTCGTTCAAAAAAGGAATAACTTCCCATCTCCGCATTTGGAACATTCGGTCTGTTGAACTGAGTACTGGTTGGTATGCTGTTATGTTCTCAATCATCTGGTCAGTGAAGAGCCTCTTCCAATACATAAATGGGGTCTGGATTGACTCTGGAAGCAGGAAGACTCAGGCAGAATGAAAGGTGGAATGTCCTTCTTGACCCATGTGGTCTTTCTGGACTTTGTAGGAGGGTAAGGAGTTTGATAGAGGTCTGAAGAGACCCTCAAAAAGCCAGTTCTTTGCTGGGTGGAGGGACATGATCTTCATAATTTTCATCGTCTGGATCACTGAGATCTAGAATCACATGGATCAGCAGGTAAAAAGTGCAATAGTGCTGTAGATGTAGATCTGGGGCATCCATAAAATGTCCGACAGTCTGTTATGTCTGAAAGAGATCGGACATAAATATGGCGCTGACATCTTGCGCAGATTTGGGACAGAGTCTGCGCAGTAGACTGCAGGAAGTAGAGCCACAATATCAAAAGCTGAGATAACAAAAGACAAAAAAAAAAAAAAAACACTCACTGCTCTTAACTGAATAACTTTTAATAAGGGTTAATCTATATTTATATGCAGTGACATATAATTTGATGCAGACTATGCAGTGATGTTTTACATTTGATTACCATTTTAGTACCTGACAATTTGGACAAATAACTGTTTATTTCATTCTGCTCTATTTATTTGTGCTTTTGCTCGTAATTTGATTATTTGTTCTTATTTTATTACTGACTGTCTTTAACAATATAAAAAAATTAAATGAGTTAGGATATTAGTATTTAGAGTCATAACCTTATTTATTAAGCTTACATGGCTCAAAAACAATACTAGGCCTATTTTATTTTATTTATCAGTTTTTTTGTGGTGGGGCCAGTGAAAATTCTGGCAGGGCAAGTAAAAATTTGAAACCCTGTAAAAGATCCTTAGCATTGAGCCCTGAAATACATTCCCCAAAAAAACAAAAACAAAACACAGATTTGCGTGTAGTAACTTTAGTGGCAAAAATGCAATGGAGAAGGTGACGAACCTAAACAGGCAAAAATTAGTTTTATTTTTCTTAAAAGCAACAAAATCCAATAGTTGTGTGATGTATAAATAAATGTTGTTTATATTTATTTACCAAATTAATACATTTATTGTCTATGGCAACACCACGTATCCGTATACCACCAAACGGTCTAAACGGATGTCTTAGCAACATAGATGTATAATGACAGACACCAAAGGACTTGCCCGGTGATCGAATGGTCCATTGGCCTCGTTCGAAATCTAGCTTTTGTTCGTATGCATGCTTTTAGGATTGAATCAATGTAAAGTTTTATACATGAGGCCCTTGATGTGAGATTTGATCGTGGACACCGCTCATGTCCATACTGATACTGTCAAGTTGTATGTGAAAACAACCATCTGTTGTACGTTCGTTTCGTAAATGAGGCTTAATAAATCTGTTGAACAATGCAGAACAATATTCTTGCTTCTGTTTGAAATCCTATTTCTGTCCCAAACAGAAACAAGATTATTTTTCTTACTCCATTGGCAGATAATTTTGCTTGTATTTAGCAGAAACTTACTTCATTTTGTAAAAGCATCTTGATTTAAGAATGTAGATATTTAGACTGGAAACAAGACAAAAATACTAAGAAAAGCAGTGATATTTCTATAAGATAACATGCTACTGGTAGCAATACAATTTCACTAAAGTTTCCCCTAATCTTCTTCTTGACTCCTCTCATGTTAGAAATTCAGCTAAAGAAAACAAAAGGTCAGTCAGTAGTGCCGAAAAAAAACACCTGTGATTGGCCACTTAGGTGGGCGACACACTGCAAGAGTGGCGTGAGCATGGCGTTTCTGTTGCGTGTCAGCCAGGTGGCGGCTTTGTGGCGTTTTCTGTGTCTTTGCACACCAGAAGCGTGTCTGACACGGCGCTGCTGCTGCTAGGTGACGTAGTGGAAGGCCTATACTTCATGTTAAACATAAAATATATAAATATATATTTATATAAATATATAGCCTACTGATACAGCAAAGACAACGTTGGCACTCGGCTGTATTGACGGCCAAATAGGCTACAAAATATTTTGTTCTGTATTGACAGGTGTATAATTTTTTAAGAATTACAATTATATCTGCATTTATGTCAACCTAGAGACTTTCAAACGTCAAAATGTCATTTATTAATATGCATTCGTGTCAAAATGACATATAAAAATATTTTCCTATTCTATTCTGCCTGGAAACGCTTCCAACACGCTTGCGTGTCGCGTGAAAGATAGGTGGCGGTTCTATTTCTAGCATGCATGCGTTTTCCGCTCGTCTCACGCAGACAGTGTGCATGCTCAGTCTAACCTGTTAACATGGGAGCCGGAATAAAAACGGACACGCCACACAGCTGAGACACTCACAGTGTGTAGCCGGTGTAGCCGGCCTTAGTGTCTGGCCTTTAAATGAAGATGAAATCAGGCTTTAAACTACAGAAAGCTGCAGGAGGGCAGACATGGTACAAACACACCTGCAAACAGTGAGTGAACTACCAGCCATTAAACAGAATTTAGATTATTTTCATTAAAATTACTGTGAAATGAATGGTTTTCTTTGTTTTTAATTCAGAAATTGATTTAGGGTTTAATTTACTCAAAATAAGAATTGGTTTGTTTAAGCTACTTCTGTATTATTTGTTTAATGCATGACATCTCGTATTGATGAATGTTCAAAATTGAAGTAAGATTAGGGTGACCATATTTTGATTACCAAAAACCAGGACACTCGGCCCGGCAAGGAGATACTCAAATGATACTCGAAGTTTACTCAAAGATTCCTTATTAATTTCAATACATTTAAAGTATGCCCCCTCTGTATGGGTGGACAATTATTACATTAGGGACAGGACTTGAAAACAGGACATGTCCTGGGAAAACAGGATGTTTGGTCACCCTAAGTAGGATCTTCTCAGGTGCTCTTGATGGCAGCATTAGTATTTGAAGCGAACCACTGTCTAAAACCACATTATTTATGACAATCATATGACATTCTGAAAAAATATCACTCATTTCTGTAGAGATGGACATTTTAATAAAGATCAAATGACTGAGTTCAGCTTTGAGAATGAAACCAACCTGTTTGTTCCTCAGTATCTTCATGTTTCAGACTGAATACTTCATCAATTCTCAGGTCTTCACTCTCCTCTTTAATAAATGCCATCTTTAATTGTTCCTCAGTTTCTTCTTGTTTCACTCTGAATGTTTCTTCAATCTTCATTTCTTCAGCGTCTTTAATAAACGCCATCTTTATAATAGCGTGGCACGTGGATCTCAGCTGCTTCCCAATGAGTTTTTCTGTGTGTTTGGACAATCTGTCAGGTTTAAAATTAGAATAATTAACAGAAAGAAAATAAATCCAAACTAAATCTCTGTGTGTCTCAATCAGCTCTAGTTCAGTATTAGTCACTGGTAAGAGATTCAGTCAGAGTGAGAGTTAATGGACTTAAATCACCCGATTAACAACAAGAAAAAGAACAACAACAACTCCTCAAAAGCACTGCAAATGAACACAAATTATATAGAAAGTTCATATTTACATTTATTCTTTCCACTTGGCATTATTTATTGATTTGCAGATTATGCATTTACATGATAATATTAGCAGTTGTTTTGTAAAGGTTGTCAGATGTTTGTGTTCTTGTTGCATTTGCACTGTTTAGACCAGCATTTCTCCTTAGTGTGAATCACTGAATCATTTTGAGACGCATTTGATCCAGTTGACTCCTAGAGTTTTAAAGCTCCGTTTCTCCATCACTAATTAACAGTGACAGAATTCGTGTTTATGCTAAAATTACTCACGATATACGATGCGAAATGATAGGCACATTGTCTAATAACTTACTCATGTATTATGAGCTGTTTTCACAGAAATAACGTTAATATATGTTAGATTAATAATTACTTTTACATCGCTTGTATAAACGATAATTATGGCTAAACAGTCTGCATCGATAAACACTTTAAATGCCTAAAACACAAACCTTTCTTCAGCCGAGTCACAACAGATGCAGGAGCGCGGCGCAGACGTGTGACGTCATGTCGCCACTCGCCACACCAAAATAAAAGTCCCGATCGCACGTTGTGTCAGAAATCACAAAAGTACATCGACATTTATATTTGGACATAAAAAAACATATTTACCAATAGTAAAATATATATGTCAGTGATATTCAGAGTTGAATTCTTTGTGATTTTAAATACATGTTGTCTGCCATCAATTAGGGCAGTTTTTATGTATTTCTCCCAAAAGAGCCATATCAAAAACTAATATTTTACTATTATACAATGAAAAATTTGTCATCAAAACTAACAAATATGCAACATTCAGTAGGTAACATTAAAACGTGTTATTAATTGTGCAGTTCATTGTGTTTCCACCTGAGCAACATCAACCTTTCCAAAGTTTTAATTAATTTCTGCTTCAGGATGAATATCATAAGGTGACAGTAGGTAAACAAATGAAAAAATATTAGTGAAGTAAAATGTATTTTTAAAGTGCAGAGTTCAATGGCTGAGAAAAATGTTAAGTTAAGTATTGTGCTATAATAATTGTGCATCTTCGGTGGGCCATCCCTTTACAGTTTTTTTTCAATTGCTAACAAGCATTGTTCAATACTGAAACCATATTTTCAAAACTTTTCACACATTCAGCGACACTAGGGTTGCCACCTTCAGTGTGGCAAAATAAGGGACACCCATTCACGACCCCCCCCCCCCCCTCAAAAAAATTCCCTTAAAAAACAATTGCATAAAGGACAGATATAAAGAATACATCATGAAATTATTATTTCAACATTAACAACTTGACAGCTCAATAATAAACCATAAGAAAACATGAGATCAAGGACGTGAACTTGCAAGAGAACACATGCTATATTATTTTACATTTGATTATTTTATTTAATTCTAAAGAACTCTTAGCTTATTTGGTGCACTTATGACGCCTCATGATGTTCCAAACCAGTATGAGTTTCTTTGTTCTGCTGTAGGCCTACACAAAAGAAGATATTTTGAAGAAAGTTTGTACCAGGCTGCTTTGGGGCACCATTGACTTCCACAGTAATCTTCCTATGTGTTCAACATAAAGAAATGTATACATGTTTGGAACAACTTGAGGGTGAATAAATTATGACAGAATTTTCATTTTTGGGTGAACTGTCCCTTTAAGAAGTCATTCTGAACCAGGTCTAATCACTTTTTTGAATTTTCTTTGAATAATTTACTTATTTTGAAATTATGACTATATTATCGTGTAATTATTTGTCCCATTTTTATCTAAATATTTTTTAAATGTCATAAACTTTATATGACAGGATTATTTATTATGTATGATATAGCCTAACTAAATGATAAATTAATAATAACATTTATTAGGCTATAATCTATTAATTAAATTAAATTAACCTGTCTAAAAAATAATAATTCTGTCTGCCAAGCTCTGATAATGTATTGGAATATTATATTAATATATTATCCATTAAAAAAAATGTATAGGCCTACCTTTAGAAGCACGGATGTGTCTGTCACAGACCGGTCTGTCACCACAGTCAGACAGTCTGAGACACTGAAATGCTTCTCATAAAGTGTGCAGTTGGCCTGAGGTTCATCATGAGTTACTGGACAGACCCATTGATACCTTTTTTTCTATTCAGCTCTATATCTGGAGATCCTCTTGCGTTCTTCAAACGGTGGACGCGACGCGAGCTCGACATGTTTTCAAAAAACCGCGCAAGTTTACAGCAGGCACACTCTGGCACAGCGCATGTTCTCGAGAGTCCGCCGCTATGGCAACAAAGCCCGCAATCACGCACAAATGAGCTCCTGTACTACTTATTGTGAAATTGATTCTTTATATTTGCTATCAGTATTCTCCACACTGCAAAATCCGTATGTGTTTATTGAACTATGTGTGGACCTGTGTAAAATACGGGACAAATCGCGTCCCGTATTGGTTTGATACGGAACGCGTCATTTTGCTTGTAAATACGGGACGATTCCGTATTTTACGGGACGGGTGGCAACCCTAAGCGACACACAAGTGTATACGGACCAAACTGCGAATAATTTTTCATTGCTTTCAGACAAAATGCATTCAATCACCCCATTTTTCAAAATCCACAGACACTTTTGTCATTCATCCTCCACAAAGTCAAGTCAAGTCAACTTTATTTATATAACGCTTTTAACAATGCAGATTGTTTCAGAGCAGCTTCACAGTGTTAAACAGGAAAATAATGCAACAGAATTTGATTCGTCCGCATAGGCGTTCTGGAGAAAACGGTGATGTCATCAGCTCAGTTCAATTAACATACAGTGACAATGTGAGCATTAGGTCAATCATTTAGTTTATATGGTTAATTTAGTTTAATAATTAGATTTATTTGGATATTTAGATGAAAATGTAGTGTCCCCAACTGAGCACGCCAAGCCAGAGGCAACAAACTGCAAAAA
Source organism: Gobio gobio (assembly GCF_949357685.1). NCBI lineage: Eukaryota > Metazoa > Chordata > Actinopteri > Cypriniformes > Gobionidae > Gobio > Gobio gobio. The sequence goes on along the minus strand of NC_137101.1, from coordinate 39,135,959 downwards.
ACAATATATTTGCAGGATATTTTTCATATGCTAACACACTGCTTTCAAAACTGATAAAAGCATTCAAATCAGAATGATGGCAAATTTCAAGCATTTCTGCAGAAATTATTTTGAAATATAGAAAATCTAGCTCCCTGTTGTTAGTGTTTTTTTAGGACAGTGTGTTATGAGTGACATGCATGTTTTCTGAAGGAGTATTTGTTGCCAGTGATTGGTGGAATGAGCTTATTTTGAGACATGTATGAAGTGTTTTGTTGGTCTGAGTGAGTTTTGGGGGTTAGATTAACTGTTTGGCCAAAATTAATCTTGGAAATGCAGATTGTATGAAGAGTTTTGAAAATGTGGTTTCAGTATTGAACTACTTGTTAGCAATTGAAGAAACCTCTAAGATAGCCTACACAAAAAAATTAAGAATATGCCACTGATGATGAATAAACAGTATAAGGTAGCAGTCCTATAATGTTAGTTGTAAGTTGGTATGAGAGACCAAAGTAAAAAATAAAATGGCATTTTGGGGTTACGGAAACAACAGTTACCATGGTAAATAGTACACAATATTAAGATGAACTGTTAATGAAACATATGAATACTGATCCTGAGGATGAATGAACAACATCATAAACCTGCATGTAAATCAATCGCAGCTAACATACTAAGTTTAATATACTGGCACTTTTGGTAATTTCATGACTTACTAATTAACATGCATTGTTGCATGCTCGTAGTTTATTTTGCGCTTTATTTATAATCAAGTGAGATCCACCGCGTTTGCGCGTGCAATTGAAGAGTGCGCGCTACGAGCAAAATATTGACTGTGAGAGGACAAGGAAATTCTGTAACCTACTTGTTAAACAGATCTGTATTATGCTACTGGTTTTGATTGTGTTGATACCTTTCTTACAGATAATAATAATGATCATTGCGTTTGTCTTACGGAATGCGGCATCTTCCTGTCAGCAATTACAGTAGGGATGCACCGAAATAAATTATTGGCCGAAACCGAAAAAGAGGAAACAAAGGCCGAAAACCGAAACACCGAAAGAAATTATGCCAATTATTAGTACCATTGCATTTATGGCTATGACTGTGTACTAACTTTACTAAAATCAAGGCATTGCAATTGCATAAATTAATATTAAAGTTCCAAAGAATAAATCAATTACAAATTATGCCAATATTTATTTATCACATTGCAACAATGCACAGTATAAAATAAAATTCAAACTAAAATGTTTAACTTGACCCCACTCATGTGTACATTAAATAATAATGTACAGGCCTACAGAAAGGTTTTAAAATTAAATGTTCTCTCATAAAAACAAAGTGCATTTAGGTCTAGTGCATTTAAAAATTTTCTCTGTAGGACTACAAGAAAGTGCTTTCAGAACAAGTGCAACTGCTTAAAGATACAACTACTTTCTCTGTAGGCCTTCAGGGGTGTAGCGGTACACAAAACTGACGGTTCGGTACAGCAGTTTTACAAAATGGCTTTTTATTTATTTGTATTGGTTTACTGAAAAAAAAGTATCTGTCCTTAAATAAATTATATTATAACTAAAAGTTTATTGAAGATATTGCTGTAATAGGGAGCCCTTACTTGCACATTAATATGTAAGGTTAACAACAGAGCCCAAACTATTAGCCTAAATTCAGTTGCTATTTATTTTTAGGTCTAATAATCAACACTCAAATAACACATTGTGTGCAAACATGTAAACTTCACATAAGGCAGTATTTGCAATAACTTCTAAATCTAATTATAAAATATTTTTTTATCCAATTCGTTGTTGAAATATAATCATTTGTGTCTGTCATTTTCATGACAGGTTTATTTAAACATACATGAAATAATCATGTAGAATAATTAAAGTAGATTAGTAATAATTAGTAAAAATTAAAGTAATAATAAAAGTAGAATATAATGAATATAACGGCTAATATGGCGCAGTGTTGCCAGATATTACTACGAAAGACAAGCAAAAACAAAAAACAAACAATATAAATCCGAAATAAGTTTAAAAAAGCTTTTGTTTTGGGAATAAAATAAATATATCACTAACCCTAACATGCAACTTACCACTTTATTAACTTCCTAAAGTGTCACGTTAAGTGGAAAAAACGAGTCCAAAACCGCTTATAATAACTGGATCTGGCAACACGGCACCCGCGCCCTCATTTACAAAAAGAGTCCCGTTAACTCTTCTTTCCCGTTCACATGAATCGCAAACAGTAATATATGAACCCTCTATGATATGAGCCTATAGGAGGTGGTTCACACTGCTTATTAGTCATTTAGAGAGCTTGACTTTGTTTTTTTTTAATATGAAAAAAATTCCCAAGGTCCGGACCTCGGTGTCCTCATAGCTGGCTACGGCCGTGCTTACAAGTGGATTTTTTGAGGAGGCAAGTGAAAGATAATTTTACTTGCCCGACCGGACAAGTATCTTGATTAAAACATCATAAAAAAAATAACTATGGAATCACCAAAATGCAAGAATTATTCTGCATTCATTAGTGTAGGTGGCGATCGATTTTCGCCACCTCCGTCGAGGCGGTGGTGGGAAAGTTCAGAGAGGCGAAGACGCGCTCGGCAGCATTTAGAACATGGATTCCGCTGAGGTCCGGGACCGCGCCCAGGCAATCGGGTGTCCCTGGCCCGTCACGGTCTGAGGGCTGGAGGCGGGACCAGCGAACCAGCGTCGCCTCTCAGTGTCCCCTCCGCGGAGGACTGTGCGCAGAGGAGGTGGGACACCCGCAACAAGAAGAGGAAGGAAGCCGGTGCTGGGAACCGGAACCAACAGAGGCAGCGCGATAGGACTCCGGCCCCTAGGGCGCACAGATGAGCGCTGTTTTTCCCTTCCTCTTGCCTCTTTCCCCGGGCGCTTTACATCAGGCCGGTGGGCCTATGATGAGCAGAAATGTAAGAATCTGACGGCCCGCCTGGCTCGTTGGGTGAAAGCGCCCCCCTCAGGATGGTGGTTGAACACTGGCTTGATAAAGGCTGGTTTCTCAAGGTTTGAAGCACCAGAGCAGCGAGCGGTGAGTCCCCCTCGAGTAGGGTGAAACATTATTTTAATATGTTTTCCAGGACCCTATTTCGCTCTCCTGAGAGGGTTTGGGGATTATGGAACTTCATCGGACACTGCAGGGCCTGCAGATCCCCGTGAGTAGCTAAGAACGATCTTCTTTTGCAACATTATATGTTTATGCATAATGCTATACTTTAGCTAGTAGCGATTTACCGCCTCTCCGTGTTATCTCTCTCATCTATGTGAGTAGTTGTATTTGCCGCTCTTGCTCGCGGGCTTGTGGCGTGCGGGGCCAGTCGTTGTTTTTACGGAATGGGTGATAATATTTCTTTCCCGAGCCCTGAGTAGATCGAGTGCAGGCTTAGCGCCGCACCACTTGGCCTAGGCTTCGCTAAGGATGGGGGGCATTTCCTTTAAAGGCAGGTATTGTCGCCCCGGGCCTGTCTTTTAAGTAAAAGAACAGTGCTTTGTTTTCTGCATCCTTGATTCAGTCTCCTCTTATTACAGAGTCGTCCGGCCAAGGCCCGCCCACTTCTCTGCGTTCTGGGGTTTTTTAGTAATGCAGTCTAGGTGTTGCAGCAGAGATAGCGACTTTGCCAGCGGTCGTGGGGCGGGGTTAAGCGTCTTTCGCTTGTGTGCGATTAGACTTATTTTGCTGTAACCCGCCTGTCAGAGCTTGTGTGGCCGCCACCTTCTGGCGGCCCCCGGCCTCATCCTGGAGGATGGCACGGCCGGTGGGCTGCATATTTGTATGTTTCTCACCCTTTGCTCTATGTCTTCTGCTCCACCTTCTTTAGGGCTCGGGTTGAGCTGAACATCGCAACCTTCTGCGTGGCGGTTTTGGTCGGATGCTCCCCTGAGGCCCGAGCATTGCCAATGGCTGACGCCCTTGCATGATCAGCAGGCCGCTGTATGAAAAAGTAAGGCGGCCGCCCTGAAGCAGGTGACGTAAGTTGTACTCCCCTCGCTTTAGAGGATTTTTAAGCATTTGTTCGCTGAGTGCACTGCTATTGGCAATGTGTTTAGGTTCATGTCTGTAGGCAACTGCCCGTGAGACTGCGCCGTCACGGCTAGCTTCTGGGATGGAGCCAGCCCCAGGTGTGGGCGTATGAAGGCCAGCTGGTTGTGAGTAGCCAGTTTGGGCAGTCTGGGCAGCAGACTCCAGGGCAGGTGGTAGGCAACATCAGTGGGTTTAAGCAGATTTAAAGTTTACAGTTTGTTTAGCACCCCCCAAAAAGACAGTAGGTGTGTGTGTGCTTGTTTACTGTCATTTGTAATGAGTATGTTTGTGTATTTCACTGTATTGTTATTGATAATGCTATGGAGAGAGAGTTTGTTTAAGAGGTGTTTATGTGCACTTCTTTGTTTTTTGTTCAGCTCTTACGGTGATTTTTGGAGATAAACGGTTTCAATAAACTCCTGAAACATTGGTAAAGTCTAGGCATCATTCGGACGGGGTCCGCTACATTTATTGTACTGAGTTGTTGCTGTTAGCGCAAGCTTATTTGTAGCTGAGAGCTCGGAATAAACAGTCCCAGTCACGTCGACTCTGTCATTGCAGCGCGTTTTCTCTCACAAAATGCCTTCACCACAACTAACAGCAAACACAACGTCGACATGAATACAGTAAGAGCTTCGCTGTGCAGCATAACAGCGTCATTCATTATAACGACAGTTTGGGCAAGTGTGCAGATACACTCGCGATATGTGATTGACAGCTCCGGACATTATAAAGAGTCTTATTTGATCGCTCTCTGTAGTTTAATCACTTAAAAAACTGATTTGTTTCATGCTACTAACAGAAACCATCGTTTCAGTCACTGGCTTGATTCACTGATGCATTACGCTTAGTGCATCAAGACGGCGATTATTAAACGATCTAGAAAGAAAGTCTGTGTGAACTTGAATGATTAGCTACACATCAGAAATCACTGATCACAGATCAGGCATTAATGAACAGTGTTACTCACTGTTTGTCGCGGTGCTGTCGAATCCATATCGTAAAGTCTGTTTATAAAACCTGTGCTGACATAAACTGAATCCATTTTCTCCGAGTGCTCTGGGCGGGCAAAGCAGAGGAAGGGGGAGGTAACCTTTCCTGTTATGACGTCATAACAGGAAAAGTCCAGATCAGCTCGTCTGAGCTCTCATGTTCTCAAAGGCAGAGAAAGACAGCCAGAACTCGGTTTACACCCATCAAAATTTCTAGCCACTTGGGGACCATGTACAGGCTAGGGGAACTCATATTAATGTTAAAAAACCTCTTAAAATTAAATTCATGAAAATCAAAAAAAATCATGCCATGGGATCTTTAAAGGAACCCCTTCTGTTGAATGGGCTGGTTACAGGCCTTTGAGCGGCCAGAATAGGACTTCATATGGTATGCGAAGGTTCCTTCTCAGGTTTATAGCTTTGGCTTTGACCGTAGGGAGCGCTGTCACTGAGAGCCTAATGTGACCAGAGGGGGAGTGGTTCAGGCATTTCAGTTGAATTTGTTTGTCCTGACAGTTGTCACTGCCCAGTTGGCATGCACTCCCTTCGACATGGCGGCGTGGGTATATCGTTCCCCGTAGCGTCAGCTGACGCAGCACGAGTTCCCTTTCGAAAGGGAACGTCTCCGGTTACGTATGTCCCTTCAGACCCTTCAGACGATTAGATGCTGTCATGTTGACAAGGCGCCCTTATATACTTCCTGGTCGCACCTTGATGACATCATAGGCTGTCACCGGTCAATAGGATTGACGTTTTTTGATTGTGATTTCAGGCACCTGTCACGCTGGAGGCGTTCCCCATAGCGTCAGCTGACGCAGCGTCTCGTTCCCTGTTCTCAGGGAACCTAGGTTACATACGTAACCGGAGACGTTTGTACCATATGGTGGCACATACTATGTAAGTTGTATACTACTGTATATTCAGTTTGTACTATATTTTTGCAATAGGTATTCAGATGATGATGGCGAGGACTTATCTGATGAAATCCCTGAACCTTTAACCTCATCTGCATCAGCTTCTACATCTACTTCCAGTGGGTTTAGTGAAGAAGGCAGAAGGAGAAGCAGAGGAAGAGGGCAAAGCAGAGGGGGAGGCCAAAGCAGAAGAAGAGGGCAAAGCAGAGGGAGAGGAAGAACCCAAAACAGAGGAAGAGAGAGACATACTCAACCTGCTGTTTCTTCAGGTATCACTACGGGCAGATGGCACAGCTCAGAGGAACCCGTCATCCCACCACCTGAAGTTGTATTTAGACCAGCTCGAACACCTGGCCCTCAGCTTCTAACTACCGAGTCATACAGTGCTCTGGAACTGTTTCAGCAGTTCTTTTCTTCCACGGTGTGTCAGACCATCATTCGGAACTCAAATGCCTATGCAGCTGAGCATCAAGACACAACCAGGAAGCCATGGCAGGACTAGTCCCTGAAGGATCTATACTCCTATCTCTCAGTAGTGATCTACATGAGTCTGGTAAAAGTACCAGAATTGTAAAATTACTGGAGTGGGTCCAGACTGTACAAATTTTGCTTTCCTGCTACTGTTATGTCTGGCAGGAAAGCCAAAATGGACAAAGTAAGGGGCTGAGTTATGAAACAGTGATGGTGCTGGTGGATGAGAAGATGCTGGGAACTGGCTAAAAGTTGTAGACAACTTCTACACCAGCCTATTACTATTTAGGGTCACTTGCCCGTTTATGACGGTGTTCAAACCCCCAGCATTGGTCAGGCAGTTGGACAGTCCTCTGTATTAGTGGTATCCACCACTCTTGTGCCTCGGAGCTCTATACAGGTACAAGACCACCTTATGATAGAGAGCACTTTAGCTCCTCATGTGCCTCCTGTTGTCACAGACGCCAGAGGCTTTCAGCAGTTAGGAGATGCATTGTTGCCCACAGTTCAACAGGTGCCAAAAACAGAGCGGTTAACGCCCCTAGTTGAGTACTGGGCTGCGTGGCAATGCCTGCCCGAGGTCTTGCAATGGGTGTTACGTACTGTTCACCACGGCTACACCATCAAATTCCGCAAAGGCCCACCTCTTTCCAGCGGTGCTCATCCCACGACGGTGCGTCCTTGGCAAGCCCCAGTTTTGAGACAGGAAATTGTGTCTCTCTTAGAGAAAGGGGCTATAGAAGAGATACGCCCCACTCAGGCAGAGGCAGGCTTCTACAGCCGTTATTTTGTGGTGCCCAAAAAGGATGGTGAATTATGTCTGATTCTGGACTTGCGTCGCTTAAATCTTGCGCTCAGAGTGAGCAAATTCAAAATGCTAACATTGAAGTCCATTCTGTCTCAGGTTCGAACCAGAGATTGGTTTGTGACCATCGATCTAAAGCAGAGGTTCTCAAACTTTTTGGGACCAGGGACACCTTGCAGTGGAGAACATTTTCCAAACAGTTGATGGAGTCATTGACTTCCATAGTATTTTTTAAATAAAGTTTGGTTACCCATATTTTTCAAAATATCTTCTTTTGCAGAAGATAAATTATTTAATGTTACTTTACGAGCATCAACTTTAAAATAATGAACTCATTGCACCTTATATCAATGGCAGAAAAATCAACAAATCATAACAGTATTAACACTGTTGCAGAACACATCCTAGTAATTAGGCTGCATCTTATAGTCTCACATTTTTACAGTTTATGAGCTAACATGAACTAAGGAGATGGGTGTGCCTCTCTCAGAGTTGTTTATTCTTGGAGTGATGGATGACAGGCAGACTCTAAGGTCATTTTCCACATTCAAACGAGCCCTATACTTACCAAAGTTGAGAATGATGATTTGCATAAGTGAGTGGTAAGAAAGGGCAACAATATTCCCATGGCCTTGACAGTGAGTTCAGGATACTCATATGAGAGGGAGGGCCAAAAGTCTGCATGAGGCATCTGCTGAAATCGGACCTTCAGTGTCCTATCACAGGATAAGTCCAACAGCTCCTCTTCTGCCTTACCAGTAAGGTCACTTCTTGCATCTGGGGCAAAAGGATCTTGCACCCAGTCCCAGGCATCTGTTTTCACATCTGGGAAGTATGAGCTGAAGTGCTTGCTCAGTGCAGTGAGGTGAGAGGTAACTACCTCTCTCACTATTGCAACAGACAGATTGTTTGTGTGGAGAAACTCGGTCATTTGGGGGAACATGTCTGTAACTCCGTCTTGTATCTTTTTTCTCCATAGCTCTGTTATCTACATAAAGAAATATGCATACTTCCAGGATAGATTAGTCCCGCTTCTGTCATGAAAGCATCCAGTATTCTAAATATCTCCTCACCTGTTGCCCTGCCAGCCATCTCCTTGCAGAACATAAAGTCCTCCAAAATCTTTCCTCCCCATGGATAGCGAATAGTAGTGGGAAGTTCGAATCATTTTACTAACTCGGATCTTTGAATCTCGTTCAGCAATCAAATCTTTTTTCAAGTAATTTTGTTCATTTTGTTCATTTAATTTTCATGTAAAATTTTCCAACACATTTAGTACTTATGGAATAAAAAATAAACTATAAGTTAATGCAGCCATGGCCAAACTTTGAGAAAGAAATTATTAATTAATTGCTTAGCTTGCTTCAGGCTATGTATGCAGTCTGTTAGTTTACCTCACCTCCCGATCCAAATCGTTCTTTCTTTTGTCACCTCACATTTAAAGGGTTAGTTCACCCAAAAATGAAAATTCTGTCATTAATTACTCACCCTCATGTCGTTGGACACCCGTAAGTCCTCCGTTCATATTCGGAACACAAATGGAGATATTTTAGTTGAAAGCTGATGGCTGAGAAAGGCTTCAATCAGGCCTCCATTGGCATTCAGTACATTGACAATTCCAAGATCCATGAAAGGCACTTAAAACGTCGTTACAAAGTCTATCTCACCACAGTGGCTCTACAATAATCTTACGATGCGACGACAATAGTTTTTGTGCGCAAAAAAAAAATCAAAATAACACCTTTATCCAACTTGTTCTCGACTTCCGTGTATGCCTAATATGGCAGAGGTTTGGCTGAGCAGAGGTAGATTTGTTAGCTTCAAGCACAACTATGCACTGCCCGCTCTGGTTTTCCCTGTCACCACCGTCACCTCTGGGGATAGATGCTCTGGCCCATACATGGCCCAGGACCGATTCGCTTGCTCTCAGTGGTGCTGCTCAGAGTGCGAATGAAACACCTGTTGTTGGTGGCCCCTCGATGGCCCACTCAGATTTGGTTTTCATATCTGGTCAGTCTGTTAGTCGGCCCTCCGTGGGAAGTTCCCTTCAGACCAGACCTGTTGACTCAAGCCCAGGGTATGATTCCCCGTCCGGACTTATGGAAGTAGTGGGTGTGGCCCCTGAGCGGGGTGGGTTAAGATGTTCTGGTCTCTCGGCGGAGATTACAGATACCATTCTTAAGTCGAGAGCCCCCTCCATGAGGCGTCTTCATGCCTTCAAGTGGAAGCTGTTTACCTCCTGGTGTACACTACGTAATCTCGTTCCAGTTCATGAATCGTCAATTAATTGTTAACATTCCTACTCAATTGCACGCACGTTCTGCTCTCTTAAATCATAGTCAACTAAGTACAGACATTGTGCAAGTAAAGCCGGGTGCACACGGTGCGATTTTGGCCACAATTTGACCGTCTGAGACAAATGTTGCTAATCCTAAAAGATTCCTCTGATCCTAGGCTAAAATCTGAAGTCTTTGATCGTTAGGGTGCTTTCACACCTGCCTCAGTTAGTTTGGTTGAATCGTACTAGAGTTCGTTTTCCCCTTTGTTTGGTCAGGTGTTAAAGCAGCAATCGCACTCGGGTGCGCACCAAGAGCGGACCAAACAAGCATACAAGGTGGTCATTATACGCTTTCAAACGAACTCTGCAGCAGTTTGTTTGTGGTGAGAACGTGATCCGACCCCGAACAGACCCAACTGCAAAAAGTACTGATCATTTTTGGACTAAACCAGTTGCTGTAGTCAGCTGCGCGGGAAGTGTTTGTTGACAATGTGCACTTTAGCATGGCAGCTCGCGGACAAACTTGGAGCAGTGAGGAGGTGCAGAGCCTCATTGAAATTTGGTCTGATGACCATATTAGGTCCCAACTGTCCAAAACGCACGAGAACAGTGCAATCTTCTCATTGTTTAGCAAACAACTCAGGGTAAGGGGGTTTGATAGATCTGTGGAACAGTGCCGGGTTAAGGCAAAGAAGCTTCGCCAGCAGTACATCCAAGTGCGGGAAGCAGATAACAATAAAACAGGCAGCTCGGGTAAGGAGAAAAACAAGTTCCCCTGGTACGATGACCTCGATAATATACTTGGGACAAAACCGGACGTCGATCCGGTGGATGTTGTTGAGTCCCATGAAAGTTCAACATCGCTTCCAATGATGCAACTGATGCTAGCACAGTTGACCAAGCTACCGCATCGGATACCGATGTTGACGGTGAGTTTATTTCGTTTTTGCACTTACCAATACAAAGCACTTATTTCAGAAGTTATGGTGTAACTTTAGGCATATACTTTCCCATACCTAATAAGATGCAAGTTATGTTACTTCACATTAACCAGAAGCAGTTATATATATATATATATATATATAATACGATGTCTCCAGCTGTGGAAAATACCCTCTCACTTGGTACAGACGTAGCAGGTACAACAAGGTAGCACTTTGCTAACTTGGCAATATGTGGATATGTGGGCTCATTGGTCCTCCACCATGCAAGTGGGTTGGAATCAAGTGAAATGCAGTCCACTGTCTTGTATGAGCTAACCTCTTCCTTCACCAGCTGCAAAGTAGGCTTCTTTACCACCTGAGTCTTGAAGAGCTCACCAAACAGTTGTGCCATGACTGTCTTCTTTACAGGAGGAGATGATTCAGACGCCTCTGGGTTTTCTCTCCCTGGAGATGAACTGGCTGCTGTTGTCCCAGTGGCCTCCTCACTCTGCAAAATAAAATGACAAAAACGTTAATATATAATTAATTATTACTACTGACACTATTGCAGAAAGTGTTTCAAATTAAGCGATGAAGACATTTTATGCACAAGAAGAAAATTAATACCTGTTCTTCCATGGTTACAATCTCTGTGATGAGGCTGTTGTAGATTGTGTCACGACAGGCATCATCCACATGAGGAAGGGCCTTGAACCTTGGGTCAAGAACTGTGCATTTGTGGAGGAAGTCATGACAAGCAGAGTATCGGTTCTCCAGGTTTTCTCTGATGGCAGCCTTGATGTCTCTCACAGTTGGACTGTCTTTTTCTTTGGGTTCCATAGAACTGAGCACTGTGGTTTTGAGGGGTAGGATCATTGATACTGAAGGTGTGGATTCAGTGCTCATCAGTGTTGTGAGGATTTTTAGTGGTTTAAGGACCTCAATTACCTCCTCTGCCATTCTCACATCCTGGTCAGACAATGTGGTTATGTCTTTGTTCTTCTTGAGGGCCTTTTCTGTCAGTGCTGAGTACACAGCTGCTTGTTGTTCAATGTACCTCTCAAGCATATCATAACTGGAGTTCCAGCGGGTGGTAACATCATGAATAAGGGAATGTTTTGGTATATTAAGCATCTCCTGTTTGCTCTCCAATATGTGTGCCGCTGTTGGGCTACGGTGAAAAAAAGACACAACCCTTCTGACTCTACCTAGCACTCTTGATACCTGGTTAAGTCCTGTTGCTTTCTGTGATGCTAAATTAATAGTGTGTGCAAAACATGAGATTTGGGGCCCCAGTCCAGCTTCACTGACTGAATTGACAATATTTCTTGCATTGTCTGTTGTGACAGGAATTGTAGTTCCTGGCCTCTCTAACTTCCACTCCAACACTGCCTTCTTAAGTCCCTCTGCCAGATTTGTACTTGTATGTTGTTCGTATATGGGGCGAGTTTGCAGAACATGGCTTACCATGTTCCAATCAGGGGTGATGTGATGGGCAGTCACTGTTAAGTAGCTCTCAGTAGCTCTTGATGTCCACCCATCAGTCGTGAGTGCTACAGCAGATGCATTGGACAAGTCGTGGACAACAGCAGCTTTTGCTTGTTCATACATGGCCGGTATGACTTTCTGACTAAAATGCGGACGAGAAGGAATTTCATACCGGGGCTCTATCACCTTCAGCATATGTTTAAAGCCTGCATTTTCAACTACTGAATAAGGTCGTAGATCCGCTGCAATAAAAACACCAATGGCATTTGTTATTGCTTTGGCCCGATCTGAACTACTTTTTTTCCTTGTAGCAGTGATATTCACATTTGTGTGGTGCCGTTTCAGATGGGTTAGCAAATTTGACGTGTTTCCAGAAACATACCCAATCACTACTGAACAATGTCTGCACACTGCTTTCATCTTATCCACATGTCGTTGTCCGTTGTCGTAATTCACCGCGAAATCGAAGTGTTCCCAAACAGGAGACCTTAATGATAAGGGAGGGTCTTCAAGCTCTGGCTTTTCATTAGCATTGGCCATGATTACATTCACTAGCCAGAGGCTGGGCTAAGCGGGCTGCGCGTGTAGTGCGCTCAAAGTGCGAGGCGGAGAGAGGGCGTGATTTGTTTTCCCCAAACCAGTTCAGCGGAAATCCCGCCCTACAGCTAATTTCATTGGTTAAGGTTTCAGTGACGGGCGGGATTTCCGCTGAACTGGTTTGGGGAAAACAAATCACGCCCTCTCTCCGCCTCGCACTTTGAACGCACTACACGCGCAGCACGCTTAGCCCAGATAAACTCCCGGTCCGAACTTAATATGTTAATGTAGCCTGTAACCGAAATGCATTCTGTACACGCGCACACCGAACCGAGAGCCCTGTACCGAAACGGTTCGGTATGAATATGTGTACTGTTACACCCCTAATATATATATATATATATATATATATATATATATATATATATATATATATATATATATATATATATATATATATATATATATATATATTTGGGACATTCTTTGTTTCACACACACTGCATTGTTTACATTGCAATATGCATTAAAATATATTTTTATCTGCATTAAAATGACATAAGTAACATAAAGAAATTGTGTTTTTCAATAAACAGTGGGAGATTCAAGCAACATATCCTGTGATGTAGATGTTACAAACACCGTTGTTGATGCAGGAGTGTCTGAAGATCCAATTGTCACAGGCCGGGGTGGGCTGATGGCGCAGAGCCAGACCACCGACACCCCCGAACCACCACACCACCCTGAGGAGCTACCCCGCAAGACAGAAGAGGTCGGACAACAGGATGCACAATTGAAACTTATTTATTAAAGGAATGTCTCTTTTAAAATCAAGCAGTCTCTTCCTGTGTCTCTCCAACACACGTCAGCTCTGTTCTTCCCATCCACAGGACTGGATTTCATGAGGAGGGGGACTCAATTCAGCAGTTCTGATGTGCTTCAACACAGACAGGGAACAGACGAGGATGTCAACATTAACTCTGTATTTCGTACTCACAGGACTGGGTTTCAGCAGGAGATGAACTCAATTCAGCAGTTCTGATGTGCCTCAACACAGACAGGGAACAGACGAGGATGTCAGCATTAACTCTGTATTTCGTACTCACAGGACTGGGTTTCAGCAGGAGATGAACTCCATTCAGCAGCTCTGATGTGCTTCAACACAGACAGGGAACAGACGAGGATGTCAACATTAACTCTGTATTTCGTACTCACAGGACTGGGTTTCAGCAGGAGATGAACTCCATTCAGCAGCTCTGATGTGCCTCAACACAGACAGGGAACAGACGAGGATGTCAACATTAACTCTGTATTTCGTACTCACAGGACTGGGTTTCAGCAGGAGATGAACTCAATTCAGCAGTTCTGATGTGCTTAAGGCTTTTTATCCACTCAGTCGCCCGAACAATCTGCGGAGGTCCCACACTCGTGTGTACACTGTAAACATACTCAACTCCACACGTGAAAATATCAACTCAGCACTGCAAATCACTCCAAACTTCACAATGAATAAGGCAGTATTCGGGCTCAGATGGACACCTTGATAAATGAAATCTTCATACGCTGGCATAAAACAGGACTCTATTGCACCATTATCTCCACGTCACTTATCTTCCTCATGTAACATTCATGCCACAGCAAGTTAGCTACTTAGCTGGAAGAATCCTGCTTCCTCAGTCCCCAGTCCTTCCTTTGCGCCTTTACTGCGGCTCCCGCTGTTCCTTCCTCTTTCCCCCCACCCTCCTTCGCTGTTCCTCTTCCTGTCCTCCTTTTCCCTCTAATGTTAGCGTCTTTAATGCTTCTCACGCCCCGATAATCAGTTGGGGTTTTCCTCTCACACGTGCCGGTGATTTCGCTCGATCAGCTCTCGCTGCACTTCCGCCCTGTTCGTGAGCCCGGAACCGGCCTGGTGTTGCACCGGAAGTGTTCCTCCATGGCAACAACTCCCGTTCAAAAAAGGTTCCGGCCCTGGTCACCCCGTGACACAAGTACAGAGAGCAGTGCCAATGAAGAAGCCATCATAGGAGGGAGACTGCCAATTCCTGTCGCCAAAGCTCAAAAAAAGAAAGATCTTGCAAAGCTGATGTTGAAATCCAGGCATACATGATGGACAGAGGTGGAAAGAGTAACAAAATATTCTACTCAAGTAAAAGTACTATTACTTCAATCAAATTTTACTTAAAGGATTAGTTCACTTTCAAATAAACTTTTGCTTATAATTTACTCACCCCCTTGACATCCAAGATATCCATGTCTTTCTGTCTTCAGTCGAAAAGAAATGAAGATTTTTGATGAAAAGATTTCAGGATATTTCTCCATAAAATGGAAGTCAATAGACCCCATACGGTTCAAGGTCCAAATGAGAGGTTCAGTACAGCTTCAAAAGGGCTTTAAACCATATCAAACGGTACCAGACGATCAATAAGGGTCTTATCTAGCGAAACGATCTGTCATTTTTTAAAAAATAAATAAAGTTTATGTTCATTGATGCTGCTCTGTTGCTCTGTTCATTGATGCGCGCTTGTGACGTCACGTAAAACGCAATTACGTTGAAAAGGTCACGCTAAACGATTGGTCATTTTTTTTAAAAATAAATAAAGTTTAAGTTTTATAAGCACAAATGCTCACCTTGCTCTGTTCATTGATGCGCGCTCGTGACGTCACGTAAAACGCAATTACGTTGAAAAGGTCACACTAGATGCAGGCGCAAAGACGTTTGAATATGTGGATACGGTCCTCCTTCCGCTCATTTGTAAACACTGACTCGGTACTTCCGCCTGCGTCTAGCGTGAGCTTTTCAACGTATTTGCGTTTTACGTGATGTCACGAGCGTGCATCTCTGAACAGAGCAAGGTGAGCATTTGTGCTTATAAAACTTAAACTTTATTTATTTTAAAAAAATGGTAAATGGTAAATGGACTGCATTTATATAGCGCTTTTAACAGACCTACGGCCATCCAAAGCGCTTTACATTTTGCCTCACATTCACCCATTCACACACTGACAGCGGTGTCAGCCATGCAAGGCGCCATCCAGCTCGTCGGGAGCAGCTGGGGTTAGGTGTCTTGCTCATGGACACCTCGGCACTTGGTCAGGTGGAACCGGGGATCGAACCACCAACCTTCCGGTTTGTAGACAACCTACATGAACCACTGAGCCACTGCCGCCCCTAAAAATGACTGATCGTTTCGCTAGATAAGACCCTTATTGATCGTCTGGTACCGTTTGATGTGGTTTAAAGCCCTTTTGAAGCTGTACTGAACCTCTCATTTGGACCTTGAACCATATGGGGTCTATTGACTTCCATTTTATGGAAAAATATCCTGAAATCTTTTCATCAAAAATCTTAATTTCTTTTCGACTGAAGACAGAAAGACATGGATATCTTGGATGACAAGGGAGTGAGTAAATTATAAGCAAAAGTTTATTTGAAAGTGAACTAATCCTTTAAGTACAAGTAAAAGTACCGGTCTACTCAACTTTACTCAAGTAAAAGTAAAAAGTAGTTCATTTAAAATGTACTCAGAGTAAAAGTTACTGAGTTACTTTTTTTAACAGCGGGGTTGAGGGACTCTCCTGTGAGATTTTCACTATATGAATTTTTTTTTTCACAGCATCACGGTATTAAAAATTTTTTTAATAAATAAACTGTATTTTAA
This sequence comes from Gobio gobio, assembly GCF_949357685.1. Classification (NCBI taxonomy): domain Eukaryota; kingdom Metazoa; phylum Chordata; class Actinopteri; order Cypriniformes; family Gobionidae; genus Gobio; species Gobio gobio. The sequence continues at coordinate 39,119,863 of NC_137101.1, read as the reverse complement.
ATTATGAATATTATTATCACCAGTTAAATTGGCGTTAAATGAATGACATTTTTTTTGGTTGAACAAATGCTTTATTACAGTTTTTTTCAATTGTTTACACGCAATTTTGAAAACAGAGTTCTTTTTGTCAAAATATAATCACAATTATCCAAACACCACACTCAATTAGCAAAATTCCTAGATTGTTTGCAAAATGACACAGTTTCAGTCAAAACATACACACTGCAGTCAAAACATATACACATATTTGTGAAAATGCTATTTGTTTTCATTTAACCAACACAGTCGTCAATGATCATACACTATTGCAGCCAGTTTCACACTGCTGTGATAAATAAAAAACACATTTGTAAAAAAAAAAATAGATTTTTAGCCAGACATTCTTACTGTATGTAAGAGATAATTTAGGTGACAAACAATAGTGAGAAACTCACAACATTATTCATGATTTGTTTTGAGATAGGAGAATGTAGACAAATACTGTAGGCCTACTATAACCTTACTGCACTGCACAACACTTGATGCTGCAGACTGAATATTTCAAGTATTTATTTCAATACTTACAGTATTGTAAGTTACAGTAATCAACCAACAATGATATCAATTACTGTAAACAAATAAAATCTATAGACAAATAAAAATTACTGCATGAATTACAGTACACTTTACATACATTACATACACTTTGACTCTGAAGAAAAGTAAAGTAAAAGTAAACAGAAATGAAAGAAAACTCAAAGCAACAAGAATACTGCAACTATCCATCTCTCCGTCTGGCTGGATCAGGCCATAAGATTTCATCAACATCACAGGCTATGTCTTCATTGGCAAGGCACCGTTGGAAGAATCGCCTTGTGTGACGAATCCACCCCTGCACTGAAGCTGCTTCAATAAGATCACATGCCTGTTCCATGGCCTGAATGAGGGGCAAACGGTCATAAGGCCGCAGGTCATATACCTTCCACAGCCACGCTGAAAAAAATTCTTCTATAGGATTCAGGAAGGGGGAGTATGGGGGAAGGTATAAAACTTCAAAATCAGGGTGATCATGGAACCAGTTCTGGACCAGAGCAGCCCGATGAAATGAGACATTGTCCCAAACGACAATGTACCACATCTGGTCCACTTGGTGTAATGCTGTGACAATCTCATGCAATCGGTCAAGAAATGCAAGTATCAGATTTGCATTATAGGGTCCCAGATTTGCATGGTGGTGGAGGACCCCATTTTGTGTGATAGCAGCGCAAAGGGTGATGTTACCCCCTCGCTGCCCTGGCACATTGGTGATTGCCCTGTGCCCAATTACACTTCTCCCTCTTCTTCTTGTTTTTGCAAGGTTAAATCCAGCCTCATCCACATATATAAATTCATGTTGAATTTCAGCAGCATCCATTTGCAAGACTCTCTGAAACACATTAAATAAAATAGGATGCTATTCAATATCTATAGCACAGTATTTTTTTTGTGACAGAACATCATGAGCAGTGCATGATACCACACCATAGTCAGATGAACAATGCATACCTCCACATACTCATTGCGCAGATGTTTCACTCTCTCTGAATTTCTGTCAAATGGTACCCGATACAGTTGCTTCATGTTTATTTGATTTTTCTTTAGGATTCGACCTAATGTTGACAGAGAGACTCGTTGGATGTTATTGAAAATATTGTCATCATTGATGATATTGGCTTGGATTTCTCGTAGCCTGATACAATTATTGGCCAAAACCATGTTCACAATGGCGGCCTCTTGTGCACGACTAAACATAGGGCCCCTTCCACCTTGGTGTCCTCGACCCTCAATCCTATGTAAAAAAAAAAAAAAAAAGATATATATATATATATATATATATATATATATATATATATATATATATATATATATATATATATATATATATATATATATATATATATATATATATATATATACAAATATACTGTCAAATGTCACAGTAAACAATATTGATTATACAAGCTTCAGTTTCAATGTATACTGTGTGGTTAGCTTACCTGTTTTGTCGATGAAATGTCCGAATTACTGACGCAACAGTATTTCTGCTGAGATTTGGTTGAACTCTTTGTCCAGCTTCCATCAGTGTCAGTCCATGGTTGATAACGTGGTCAATAAGTGTTGCACGGATTTCTCGAGTCAAATTTGGTCCTCGTCTTCTTTGTTCAGGTTCTATCACCTCTTCAAGTCCTTCTCTACCTCTTCCTCTACCTAGGTGTCCTCCTCTACCTCCTTCTCCTCTTCCTCTACCTTCTTCTCCTCTACATATGCCTCTTCCTCTACCTCCTTCTCCTCTTCCTCTTCCTCTTCCTCTACCTCTAACTCTACCTCTACCTCCTTCATCTCCTCTTTGAGCTCCCCCTCTCATTCTCACTCTTCTTCTTCTTCTAACTCCTTCCATTTTTGTTGAAGACAGGTGAACTCACCTGCTGCCTTTTATAGCACACCTGAGTGCTGCGTTTTCAAATTAGCACATGTGTGCTTCCACACCTGGTAGATGTGTTTATCCAATTCGTTCATTAGTGTGGTAATTGTCAATCCGGTGCTTTGTAATTACAAGGAAGTAACCTCACAATCCTTATCTGTGTCTAAGGTGTGAAAATGTGTGTAGAGTTTTACAAATCACTGTGTGTAATGTTTTGCAAAAAGGGTGAAGCAGACATTGTGTGTAATGTTTTGCAAAAAGGGTGAAGCAGACATTGTGTGTAATGTTCTGCAAATCTGTGGAGGTGTTTTGCTCGTTGGAGTAAAGTTTTGCTAATTGTGTGGAAATTTTAATTTTAGTGTGTAAACAATCGTAAAAAACTGTATAACAAACTTGAAATATTTGTTTGTTTTGTTTATTAAAATTTCAATAAAACATGTCTAATGAACTAAATTCAATAAATGGTTATGAATTAGATTAACAACTTATTTTTATCATTAATTTATTAAAATGTTTAAGAATCCTATGAAATTTTTCTTTTTATGATTTTTATACAAATATATGACCAGAACGGTGGTAATCAATTAAAATATAACAAACTTTTATCCTTTTATTTTTTGGCAGTGCTGCAAAACAGAGATTTATTCATTTAAACCATGGATTAAAAATATATGCTTAAATATATTTATTTTTTATTATGTATTATTATTATTGTTATTATTATTATTTTGACAAGTTAATTCAATTGTAGGCCTACAATAGTAATATTTTTCTGTCACAATTTCTTCTAGTTAAACCAAACGTTTATTTTGATGGGTTTTAGTGAAGAGCTGTTTCAGAGTGTATTTGACTGGTTTTTAAAATGTTCATGTGTTCATGTCCAAATATGGTTTGTGAGACGTTAAAACACCACGAGCATCACGCATACTTGAGTATGTGAAGGCGAAACGGCGCTGCTCATTCACACAGAGACAGAACAAGCAGATCATATATTTATATAGCAGTGTTTTGCGCTTTAATATTCACATACCATGTCGTGATTTGATTTATTGTACAGCTCTACTGTCTATGTATTCATTCATCCATCAGTTTGCTTGTTTTACGTGATATCTGCGTTATACTGTAAATTAAATTGTCGTGACTGGATTCCGGGATTCCCTCTGCATCACAGAAATCATTCGGCCTTAAGTTATAAACATACCTTTATCTGCCCAGAGAGATGGTGTTCCCGAACATGTTCTATGTGTTTCCTCATTTGCATCAACATTTTCTACAACTTTGATAGCCTATCCTCCAGGAAAACACCAAATCCATTTTTTTTAATATCCAAAGTATTTCCATACTATCCCGTGGTTCGCTTTCAGCTGGATCTGCATCACTGACTTCTGTCTTGTCCGTCTCCATCTTTTTGTGATTTTTGCGCGTTCTCCCGCCCTTCAATTCAATAGTCCGGATCGCTTTTTTCCCCACTTTCGTATTATTTATTTATTTTACTCCGTAACGGATGTGGTTTAAAATGTAGCAAAGTACAATACTTCAAACAAAACATACTTAAGTAAAAGTAAAATTACAGATTTTTAAAACTACTTAAAAATGTAGAAGTAGAAGTAATTCTCTAATTTAACCTTAATTACTATACTAATTGTAATATAAATAATACAAATTTTAGAAGAAAAATATTTTAAGTGGGCATTAATGGACCATAATTATTGCACAAATAATATTTAGTACCAAAATATCTCAAAATATTCAATAAATATTATTGAACTAAAATAAAGAACATTTATTCAATTGAAAAATAGTTAAGGTGTATGGTCACATTTGACCATCAATGTGTGTGAGTGTGACCAATTAGTGAGGAATAGGCTACCTGAGGGCTTAATACAATAAAAATAACATTAACATTGTTAACATTGTTGCATCTCCATCACTCTCCATTATAAAACGATCCTGTATGGTTGACGTAATAATCAATGCACACTATGCTGTACTGTTTACCAAAACTTGCTGCAAACATTTATAAAGTGGAGCTGTTGTGCATCAAGCCATTCAAATGCATTGACTCAGCGCTAGAAGTATTGAGAGCTCCGTGAAGCACGTGACCGCGCGCACCACCGGGAGATGAGAGAGCATGTCGCAACTCCGTTTTTCAACACTCTGGCCATATTAGCGCCAAAACACTATTTATCCATCCATCCATCCATCCATCTTCTTCCGCTTATCCGGGGCCGGGTCGCGGGGGCAGCAGTCTAAGCAGAGATGCCCAGACTTCCCTCTCCCTAGACACTTCCTCTAGCTCTTCCGGGGGGACACCGAGGCGTTCCAAGGCCAGCCGGGAGACATAGTCCCTCCAGCGTGTCCTCGGTCTTCCCCGGGGCCTCCTCCCGGTTGGACATGCCCGAAACACCTTCCCGGGAAGGCGTTCAGGAGGCATCCGGAACAGATGCCCGAGCCACCTCAGCTGTCCCCTCTCGATGTGGAGGAGCAGCGGCTCTACTCCGAGTTCCTCCCGAGTGACTGAGCTTCTCACCCTATCTCTAAGGGAGCGCCCAGCCACCCTGCGGAGAAAGCTCATTTCGGCCGCCTGTATCCGGGATCTTGTCCTTTCGGTCATGACCCAAAGCTCATGACCATAGGTGAGAGTAGGAACGTAGATTGACCGGTAAATCGAGAGCTTCGCCTTGCGGCTTAGCTCTTTCTTCACCACGACAGACCGGTACATCGACCGCATTACTGCAGAAGCTGCACCGATCCGTCTGTCAATCTCCCGTTCCATCCTCCCCTCACTCGTGAACAAGACCCCTAGATACTTGAACTCCTCCACTTGGGGCAGGAACTCTCCACCAACCTGAAGTGGGCAAGCCACCCTTTTCCGACTGAGGACCATGGCCTCGGATTTGGAGGTGCTGATCCCCATCCCAGCCGCTTCACACTCGGCTGCAAACCGTCCCAGTGCATGCTGAAGGTCCTGGTTAGAAGGGGCCAACACGACAACGTCATCCGCAAAGAGCAGAGACGAAACCGCGTGGTCCCCAAACCTGACACCCTCCGGCCCTTGGCTGCGCCTAGAAATTCTGTCCATAAAAATTATGAACAGAACCGGCGACAAAGGGCAGCCCTGCCGGAGTCCAACATGCACCGGGAACAAGTCTGACTTACTGCCGGCAATGCGGACCAAACTCCTGCTTCGGTCATACAGGGACCGGACAGCCCTCAGCAAAGGACCCCGGACCCCATATTCCCTCAGCACCCTCCACAGGACGCCGCGAGGGACACAGTCGAATGCCTTCTCCAAATCCACAAAACAAATGTGGACTGGTTGGGCAAACTCCCATGAACCCCCAGCACCCTGTAGAGGGTATAGAGCTGGTCCAGTGTTCCACGACCAGGACGAAAACCACACTGTTCCTCCTGAATCCGAGGTTCCACTATCGGCCGAATTCTCCTCTCCAGTACCTGTAGTTGGAACACACCCTCCGGTCCCCCTTCTTAAAAAGAGGGACCACCACCCCGGTCTGCCATCCCAGAGGCACTGTCCCTGACCGCCACGCGATGCTGCAGAGGCGTGTCAGCCAAGACAGCCCCACAACATCCAGAGACTTGAGGTACTCAGGGCGGATCTCATCCACCCCCGGTGCCTTGCCACCGAGGAGTTTCTTGACCACCTCGGTGACTTCAGCTTGGGTGATGGACGAGTCCTCCTCTGAGCCCCCAGCCTCTGCTTCCCCAATGCAGAGGCGTGTCAGCCAAGACAGCCCCACAACATCCAGAGACTTGAGGTACTCAGGGCGGATCTCATCCACCCCCGGTGCCTTGCCACCGAGGAGTTTCTTGACCACCTCGGTGACTTCAGCTTGGGTGATGGACGAGTCCTCCTCTGAGCCCCCAGCCTCTGCTTCCCCAATTCTTCCCCTATTTATTGTTTGAATTTCGCATTAAAACTTAAAAAAATGTAAACGCTTAGACTTTGGGCTTTTCAGACTTGAAAGCAGGTTTGGCAATTTGGCGTGAGATTAAGTTGGGCAGCGTGAGAGCGTGAGACAGAGCCTGAAAGCGTGAGTATCACGCCAAATGCGTGAGAGTTGACAACCCTGCAAGGTTATGAGATGCATTATTAGATCCAGCACCTGGCCACATGGTGCACTGAAAATAACCTGCTCCTCAACACCACCAAAACGAAGGAGCTCATCGTGGACTTCAGGAAAGAGTCAAGAGGCACACACGACACCATCCACATCAATGGAATGGCTGTTGAACATGTCTCCAGTTTCAAGTTCCTGGGGATCCACATCTCGGCGGACATGTCGTGGACGACCAACACCTCCAGCCTGGTCAAGAAGGCTCACCAGCGCCTCTTCTTCCTGAGGACACTGAGGAAGAATCAGCTCTCCTCGGCTATCCTGGTGAACTTCTATCGCTGTGCAATAGAAAGCATCCTGACCAACTGTGTGGCAGTGTGGTATGGGAGCTGCTCTGTTGCGGAGCGCAAGGCACTGCAGCGGGTGGTGAAAACTGCCCAGTGTATCACAGGGACTCCACTACCTGCCATCGAGCACATCCAGAGGAAACGCCGTCTGCATCGAGCTCGCAGCATCCTTAAGGACTCCTCTCACCCAGCCCACAGACTGTTTTCTCTCTTGCCCTCCGGCAGGCGTTTCAGGTGTCTCCGGACCAGCAGACTAAAGAACAGTTTTGTCTCTTTATTGAACTCGAACCCCCGTTGATCCACTTCCCTCATATACTGCTAACTCTCCTACCTCACATCTGCCTTCACTTTGTTATTTGCACTACCGACTGTTTATTACAGTAACAACTGTTTACATTTCCATTTTGCACCGTACTTCTAACTGTAATATGCAATCACTTTTACACTTTTTTTTTAATAGCTTCTGTCCATACTTCATTGCACTACCTTAATCCACTGCTATATTCCCCATCTTAGCCTAACATATCATTGTATACCTCTATCTGTAAAATTCTGTTTATAGTAATAGCCATCTGTATATTATATTCATAGTACATATTCACCTGTAAATTCTGTTTATAGTAATAGCCATCTGTATATTTATTCACTGTACATATTCACCTGTAAATTCTGTTTATAGTAATAACCATCTCTCTCTCTATATATTTATATATATTCAGTACATATCAATGTCCTGCACTTATTCAACCTTTGTATATCCTGCACTTGTTGCTATTGCACTTCTGGTTAGACCTAAACTGCATTTTGTTGCCTTGTACCTGTACTTGTGTAATGACAATAAAGTTAAATCTAATCTAATCTAATGTGAATGCCTGGCTAAAGAGATGCGTCTTTAATCTAGAGCAGTGGTTCTCAAACCTGTCCTGGGGACCCCTTCGCCATTGCACATGTTGTGTGTCTCCCTAATCTAACACACCTGATTAAAATCATCAGCTTATTAGTAGAGACTGCAAGACTTGGGGTACATTCCATTCGACAGGGTCCCTACGCACTGTTCACTGCTCCCTACTCCCTGAGCACGGTATATCAGCAGAAGTGGACTTCGCTGACAATAATCGCTCATTTGGAACGCCCTGCAACGTCATCAAAGAAAGGCAACGACGAGTGCAGATTATGACATAAATTAATATTGTAATTTACTTTACTTTCAAATTGAAAACCATATAATAAGCATATACATTTACAAAACACACCGTAGGCTATAGGCTATCTAAAACATATAATCAAAACATTGTCCATTAGTTTTATTAGTTTACTTATAACCTGTATTGACTATGAACAGATTTGAAGCTGCACCTGTCATTCAATATGAAAATACTTTGATTTGGTTAACTATGTTTGTAGGCTATTCTTAAGGGTCTTTGTAGCGGTCTCATCTCATTCACTTTCTTTCCCAAGTGCAGCTGCACAGTAAACATTCCTGAGGTAAATAAAGTAAAATATAAAACATGACAGCCCTCAGGGTGCTTCTCAACACTTTTAATTTGTTTACATATTCATAAAATATAATATACAAATGTAACAGTTATTGCTATAATATTTTGTATAATAACTATGAATATTCAAATGCATATGTAAACTCCTTAATCGCAGAGCTGTTTAAAAACTATTCCAACCAACGGCTTTGCTCCATCATTAAATAGTTCAGACCGTTCAGACAGGTGATGCATGCGACGCGCAAAGACATTTGGGTGATTTTCACTCTCCACTTCCTGTGAAGTGATGTATCGATGTTCCCTTCTTCCCTGCGCCGTTCGCAGTACCCTTCGGACTGAACATGTTCGCTCCCTTTGGATTGGAATCTCACTTAAGATGGCGGAATACCCTCTGAAGTCCACTTCGCAGTCCACTTACGGTCGAACGGAACGCACCCTTGAATTGTGTGTGTCTGATGAGGGAGACATACAACATGTGCAGTGGTGAGGGGTCCCCAGGACAGGTTTGAGAACCACTGATCTAGACTGGGAGAGTGAGTCTGACCCCAAACATTATCAGGAAGGCTATTGCACAGTTTAGGTGACAAATGTGAAAACGCTCTCACCTTTCTTAAGTGGACTTAGATATCCTAGGTACTACCAGAAGCCCAGAGTTTTGTGATTTAAAGAGAGAGATGGATTATAGGTCAATAGACGTTCGGTTAAATAAACAGGAGCTAAATCGTTTATGGCCTTAACGTTTATGGTTTGTCTGAAGAGACCATAGAACCTTAGGAGAGAAGCCAGTCAGTTGAATTTGTGGCAAAACCTTTTACAGTGCTTGAATATTGTTGTCTTTACTGCATATGATAATTCATCCACAAAGTAGAACTGGAATGACATTCGTTACAAGATGATGAGTTAAAATATTTAAAATGCACATGCAGACTATTTTTTTCTAGTCATGTATTTCATAATTGAGGATTTCTTAAAATCACTGTGTAAAAAATCTTGACTCGTTCTCGTAAACCCAATTTCACGTCTCGTCTCGTGAGCTAACTGTCTCGTCACACTCCGACTGAATATGCGTTTCATCAGGAAAGTACTTGGTCCATTGGTTGGAAAGTACTTGGTCCATTTGACAGACCATATGGTAAACTGTTATATTCAAACAGGCCAAACGGGTTACAAGAAGCTGTCTTTTGTTTAAACTTTTCTGCCACTGCCACCTGTTTAAACCCACTTGCCAGGTCCAAGGTGGGAAACCAACAAGCTCCACTCAAGGCATCTAAAGATTCTTTAATCCTATGCAGTAGATATGCATCTTTTCTTTTGGCATTCAACTGCTTATAATCCACACATATCCGAATTGATCCATCCTTCTTCTTTACAATAACAATCGGTGACAAATATGGGCTGCAACTCTCCCTAATTATATTTTCCTCTAACAGTTGTTTAATATGAGCTTTAACCTCCTCATATTGACTAGGGGCAGACTCTTGTATCTTAGAAAAACAGAGTGCCGAAGTAATGACGTCACTTTGTAGGCCAAAACGCGGAAGTGAGTTAGCATTTTAGCCCTATGGGTTCCCTCACCCTAAAGTCTATGGGTTTTTTGAATGGGTTTTTGCTAAATCGCCTGAAATAAGGTCTGTGGTTAACAAAGCCTCTATATATTTTCACGTTTTAATCTATGACATAAAACACACTAGTTATAACCTGCTTGTGATTTTTTAAGACTTTATTGTGTCTTAAAAACGATGATTGCTAACAAGTTGCTAAAAGGGACTACATCCTTTGGCGGGGACTTTAGACGTCATCGTGACAAACAGGCAATCTCTCAGTAGCCCGCGTTTTAGCCTAAAAGAATGAAGAACTTATGTGGCGTGAATAAATCGCGCTATTCGCGCAAAGTTGGATGCTTGAACATTTGGAGTTTACTCTCTTCACATGTTCGTCTCGTTGAGAAATGGCTGACATGGGCTGTGTTTACACGTCTTTTTGTGTTAAAATCTACTGTTAATGTGTGACAACTTAGTTTTAAGACTTTTTCAGTCGATAATGTAGTTGTTTAAAGCTCAAATCTGTGGTTTATTTATAAGAAGAGTGCCTATTTAAACATTTTATCTGGTGTTATCGGAGTTGTGAGCTCCAGTGAGTCAGCGGCGGTCAGCGCTTGTTTACCCGGCGAGAGTTGACTTTCCTCGGCCAGTCCTTCTGACGTCTGCCGCTGGCTCTGATGTCCCTGTGGTGTCTCCAGCTATAATTAGTCTTGTGGAGATTTAACGGCCCATATTTGCTCTCATGGATCTATAATTTGTTCCCTGGCAAATCGTTTAGGCTGAGTGCAAAGATAAGTTTCATTACTTGTTTATTTTTAGGCTATAACTGTACGTTACCGTTGTAAGTTAGCCGACTAGCGCTGACTTTGAATGTTTGACTGAATTGTTTGCTTTATTTCATGTGTAGCTTATTATACGTTTTGTATTATTGATCATACATAAACTTGCATTTAACAAAAAGAGACTGGGTTGTGTTTCATGTCATTTAATGTTATCACAGTGATAATCATATTGTCTGAAAAAACATTAACAAAAGATAAATCTCAGAGAGGCACGCATAAACAAAATTAGTTTCTAACATTTTTGGAAAAAACGAATGGGCAATATTTCTCATGAAAAAGTGGATAAGTGTTCATACACAGCGCAGATCATAATGAGCGAGCGTGCTTTTAAATAAAGTTTGAGGAAGCTTGATGATGACGTTGATCCGCGACCATGGTGTGCTGTAGTCCGTTTATAGCCTACCGTTAGCTTTTTATATCTGACGGCTTTATTTGGGCTTCAAAATGTATACATTTTGGATTAACTTGTAAAGATTATCTTGGTAGACAAAACGTGTAAGGGTCATTACTCTTTGTTGAACACAGATCTTATTTTTTGCGATTTTCCAAAAGTCTATGGGGAAAATGAATGGCTTTTTGATCGAGGGAACCCATGCGCCGCTAACTTCCGGGTTGGCCTACAAAGTGACGTCATTACTTCGGCACTCTACTGGAGCATCATCTAACAGTGGATTTGATGTTCAATCAAATCAGTGTACCCCAAACCCCCATTTCCTTCAACAAAAAGGCATATTGGTCTAATAACTTCCTGACCTTTTTCCACATTTAACCGAGGAAACTTAAGGATCCTAACTTGCTGGGTTACCGTTACCCCTGACTACTTTATTCAATAAATGCAGTACAATTTTGTTCTTCCTGCGTTTGAGTAAACTGGCCATTTTTTTCAGTTAAATCACGTAATTGCCTTTGCTGACTTTTCACCATACCTAACAGCTCTACCAACATTGGGTCTAAACGTTGTTTTGCAGTGACTGCTTCACTATCTGTGGTACTAAAATTATCAGACCCAATGTTTCCTGAACAAAGTTTCAGAAAAACTCATCCCATTTTCGTCGCCAAAATTCTGTTGTGTGGGTGTGAACATTAACTACAATGTACTTCAATCTCTAAATATTCTCCTTATTAACACATTCTTTAAACCCCATTTTTGAATATCCACTGTCATGCAGGAAGAGAACATAAAAAAAAGAAAATGAAAAGAATAAGGCACATAAACCCCAAAATAACTCATCAGTGTAATAAAAAAATATCTTGCCATCAAGTCAAGTCAACTTTTTTACAATGCAGATTGTTCCAAAGCAGCTTCACAGTGTTAAACAGGAAAATAATGCAACACAATTTGATTCGGCTGTACAGCCGCTCTGGAGAAAACAGTGTCATTTAGCTCATTTCATTTATCATACAGTGACAATGTGGGCAGATCAGTAATTTAGTTTATATGGTTAATTTAGTTTACTAATCAGATTTATTAGGATATTTAGTTGAAAACATAGTGTCCCCACCTGAGCAAGCCAAGCCAAAGGCGACAGTGGCAAGGAACCAAAACTCCATCAGGAGCATAATGGAGAAAAATAAACCTTGGGAGAAACCAGGCTCAGTCGGGGTGCCAGTTCTCCTCTGGCCAATTAACAAACAACGCATGATTATTATTCTGGAAACTTTACAGGTCGGGTCGTATTAGATCGGATGATCGATTGATCGATTCATATTAGATTAATCTGTCATATTAGATCAGAATATTCAAAAGATCGGAGGCAACACGCCGGAGAAGGGTTTATTGAGGATGACGTATCGATTAAACAATTATTAAATAGGAATATTCAAACAATCAGAGTCATCACGCTGGAGATGGGTTTATTGAGGATGACATATCGATTAGACAATTATTAAATTGCAATATTCGAAAGATCGGAGTGATCACGCCATCACAATTAAAGGGTAACTTCAGTGATTTAGCATTAAGCTTTGTATTTAAACTGGGTCATTTATGCAGTAGAAATGTGAAATTATTTTTGAATTTGGTGCCTTCTAGACTGAGAAAAGACAGAAAATGTATTTTTGTCTCATGTGGATGAAAGACAACAACTCCCAGAATGCCCTTGCTTCGCTGCCCTACGAGGTCACTCCCTACACCGTCGTTTTGATCTTCATAGTAATACAATCATTTCGTTCAGTTAGAGAATAAACACTACAATTAAAAACTGAACGTGTCTTTTCAATAAAGTGTGAGTGAGCCGAACGAAAGTCACGGCACAGACGCAGCAGTGTCAGATTTCATTCCTCACGAAGAGCTGAGGTAACGTTAAGCGCCAGTCTGGCACGTTTTCAGATCGCATATGGAAGCTAAACTATCACAGGAATTCATTGAAAAGTTGAAACACTCACTTTACTCTGCACCGCGCTCCGTTATGAATGTCCGTGCGGCCGTCTGTGTCTTACACTCTGTGCGTGAGATCTCTCCCCTATGGGCGGGTTGATAACATGCGGAACAGCTCCATCTAGTGGCTGTAGTCTTTAGCCTCTGGCCAAAAAATCCTCTGATGACGTAAAATGACGATATTTGTGTCATCTGAGGATTTTTTCCAGAAATAAAATGCATAATTCTCTTGTCTCAGGGGGATATGAGGGGGGAAAGTACCATAATTTGAATATACTACCGGGTTTCTACTGATACAAAGCCTAATGCTAAATCACTGAAGTGACCCTTTAAATCTGTGTGAAGGAGATTTTTGAAATTACTCCTTTTTCTGCAATGTCTTTCCAGAATGAGTTTGCAAATGACATTTCAGGTCTGCTCGATATGTGAAGCTTTTCTCACACTGAAGACATGTGAAAGGCTTCTCTCCAGTGTGAACTCTTATGTGCGTCTTAAGGCTTTGTTTAACTGTGAAACTCTTTCCACACTGAGGGCAGGTGAACGGCTTCTCTCCAGTGTGAACTCTCACATGAACATTAAGGTTTGATTTGTTTGTGCAAGTCTTTCCACAGAGATGGCACATAAAAGGCTTCTCTCCAGTGTGAGTTATTACATGATTCCTAAGGTGATCACTGTCTGTGAAACTCTTTCCACACTGATGACATATAAAATTGTTGTCTCTTGAGTGAATCCTAATGTGGGTATGAAGGGCGACTCTTTGTCTGAAACTCTTTCCACAATGATCACATGTGAAAGGCCTCTCTCCAGTGTGAGTTCTCATGTGGGAATTAATAGTTGCTATATGTGAAAAGCTCTTTCCACATTGAGGGCATGTGAAAGGCTTTTCTCCAGTGTGAATTCTCATGTGGATTTTAAGGCTTGCTTTTCGAATGAAAATCTTTCCACACTCTTGGCAGGTGAAAAGGTTCTCTCCAGTGTGAATTCTCATGTGGGCTTTAAGTCTTTCTTTTTGAGTAAAACTTTTTTCACATTGTTGGCAGGTGAAAGGGTCTTTTACTGTGTGAACTCTCATATGTTTATTAAGGTTTCCTTTTTCAGTGAAACCTTTTCCACACTGTTGGCAGGTGAAAGGCTTCTCTCCTGTGTGAATTCTCATGTGGACTTTAAGGTTTCCATGTTGATCGAAACTCTTTCCACACTGTTGGCAGGTGAAATGACTTCTAGTTCCCGTCGTTTGTGATGAAGTATTTTCAGTCTGTGAGCAACTAAAGAAATCATGGTGATTCTCATACTGATCTTTCTCTTCCTTTTCATTCAGTTCTTGACTCTCTTCATTCAGGGCTATCGGGTCTAGGGTGAAAAAAAAAACCTAATTAACCTGTTTAAAGGCACAATAAACAGATATCTGAACATTAAGACATTTAAAGCATTAAAACCCAACATAAAGCATCCAAACCAACAACAATTATGCTAAATCCTATACCCACTAAACTAACATAAGAGGTGTTACCTGAAATCTCAGAACTTCTCAATTTCCTCTCTCTCTATCCAGTCAAGCAAATCCACCATGTTGTTGTGATTCGAAATAAAGTTTTTCAGGCAAGAATGTAGTTATTTAAACCTTGAATATGTGACTCACATATGAATATAGCGCCTATTTTATTTTGTTATTGAAGCAAATTGTTTTATACCAGACTGCTTTGTGAACGAGGGTCAATACAAAGAGACAATAGAAATCTGGTTTTGCTATAAAGTTATTACTCAAGGATGGATCAGTACTAACTGTTCGTGATCCAGCTTATAGTCTCCGGAGCGTTACTGGTCACGGCAGTAATGAACGGGAGAACACACACTTTATTACAGTTTATATGAGTTGTTTTACGGATATAAAGTTTACCAGTTTATTACATAAATATATTTTTATTTGTTTAGCATTAAAAACAATTGTGATGCTTTTTATTGGAAAGTTAACATAGCCAAAGAGATCGACAGTTGATAAATAGTCTTGAATGCCCTATATAGCTATCATATATTAGCTTCTGTAAAAACCGTAGCATGACTAGCAAGCTTGTATTGACTTAGTGACTATGACATGATTATTAATTCTAGCCAGCACAATAAACTGTAGCACATTTGTTTTGAAAGCTTGAGACACACATTTCACATTTTTAATAGTCAGACATAACAGAGAGGCCATCATAATAATTGACTGTTAAAATACCACGTGTTAGATTGTGTCATGTACTGTATAGTCTACATTAAGTGATTTCAAGCACACAGCTCAGTGTAGGCAATAGTACAAAATATTTATTCAAATTAAAAACAAGTTGGTTAAAGTTGCAGTCCGTAACTTTTAACGGTTAATAAACAGAACTGCATGTGTCTTGCGGAAGAACATTGCAGCCGGAGCTACTTCTCTGTTTATGTCTATGGCGAGTCACGCAGGGACTGTGCTCCTCCGCAGTGGTTCCTACTACACCAGTCTGAAATAGTCCCAATATAAACACTTATTATAAATGTACCATAACGATTCAGGGTAAGACAAAAACACGGTTTGGAAAATGGATTCATGTTGTACATTCTCAATATATCATTTTTGTATATCTTGAACAGCTTTAAGTACTAGGCTTAGGCCTAATTTATGTCTATATATTTTTATGAAATTAACTTAAAATGTTTAATCTCACCAATTGGCCTCTCTCTCTCTCTCTCTTCAAGAACCATAACAACACAGGAAGTTAGATCCTTTGCAGCATGTGGTGCATTTCTTTTAGCAAAGACTTCCACTGCCTGTTCTTCTTTGTTTCACCCAAAAAAGTTGAACAAAATGAAGTCCCATTTGGAGAGCCATTTCAAATGTGCAGCTCTCAATGAATGTAACATTTGCAAACATTATTTTCGTAAATGCAAATTGAGTTATGTATGTAATATGTATAATATGCATGAAAATCTGCCTTAAAGTCACGATTATTTCAACTTGAGCAATGAATCCAAACAACTGCATTAATGTTTTGTTTTTGTTAACAGATTCTTTATTCTATATTTTAGGTATTCATAATTTACACTGATCATCATCATAATAATACTACAGTTTATTGTTCTTATAATTTTGAACTCAACAGGAAGACTTCAAAGTGGTTTCTTCAGAAGTCCTCTTGCCAGGTGCCTGTCTACCTTGACAGTAAAGAACAACAGGACACCCTTTTTGCTTCTCTGAAGTCATTTACAATTTTAGTGAAGTGGAAGAAATTAATTGAGTGATAGAGAAACACTTGAGAAAAGAGGGGAGAACATCCAATTGGTAGGTAGTGCTGCTACATACTTCACAATCTGGGCTTTAAATATTCAAATGTCAGGAAAAGTCAAGAACATGTTATTTCGATTTAGATTTCTTGCATCTCTCGCCATTATTATTATTATTTTTTTCATTATGTTTTATTTTTTCTTTATTTACATGAAAGTTTCAAGAACCCTTTGTTCCCACAGCATAATTTTTTTGTTGTTGCAAATCTTTGAACAGTACACAATAACAGTAATACGAACATTAATTGGTATGAAGATTGATATTATTTTTTTATATTATGTGTGTGTGTGTGTGTGTGTGTGTGTGTGTGTGTGTGTGTGTGTGTGTGTGTGTGTGTGTGTGTGTGTGTGTGTGTGTGTGTGTGTGTGTGTGTGTGTGTGTGTGTGTGTGTTTTTGCAGTCAGGACCTTGGAGACTAAAAAAGGTCTCCCTTTGGTTTCATAACAATAACTTTTGAAAGCAAAATGATAGACAAATAATTTCAATTTTTTTCCCAGTGTTTGCTGCCATCTAGCAGAATCAAATGGAACTTACAGGATTCAAAGATAAAAAACAACAACACAAAGTTTTTGGTGTTTATTTAGATAAGTTAAACACATAAAATAGCTTTTATTACATTTGCTTTTGTCTTTTAAAAGTGTTTCCTTTAAAATGACACCAATGTTTTGTATTTAATTCACTGTATGTGGGTAAGGAGAGCCTTGGGTATGTCCCATTTCAGAAATCCAAAATAACCCAAAGAGCTTAAGACTTAATAATACGTTTGATTTGATAAATGAGATCTCTGATTGTGTGTAGTCCCCTCTTTTCCTATTGTGACAACACTAATGTAAAAAGATTTTGTTAAATATGGTTGCATAATTAAGAAATTAATGGTTTCCATTACATTTAATTCAAAAGTAATTGTGTTTAAAGTTACACAAATAATTATTTTGTTTTAGGTTGTTTACATATTTTCTGACTTTAATGTGTGACAGTGTGTTCCCAACTTGGAGCAAGGGGCTTCTCAAGTGAAATAAAAGCAAGGTTAGCATTTAGCTGGTCATGTGATCTCAACATATTCCAGAAACACCACTCATTTCTGTAGAGATGGACGTTTTAATAAGGATTCAATCAAATGCCGGAGTTCAGCTTTGAGAATGAAACCAACCTGTTTGTGTCTCAGTATCTTCCTGTTTCACTCTGAATGTTTCTTCAATCTTCATGTCTTCACTCTCCTCTTTAATAAACGCCATCTTTATAATAGTGTGTCACATGGATATCAGTTGCTTCACCAGGAGTTTTTTCTGTGTTTGGTCATTCTGTCATGATTAAGATGAGAATAATTAACAGAGAGAAAAATAAATCCAAACAAAAAAACAAACAAACAAAAAAACAACAACAACCCCACACCCCCTTAAAAGATTACACTTTAATCAAAACGTTTGCTTTAGTGTTTGTTTTCTCGTTGCATTTACTGTATTGACCAGCATGGGACGTCAGCTTGCGGCGATTCATGCGCTTCGAATCAGTGAATCATTTTGCGTAGTAATTGATTCAGTCGACACCTGACTTTAAAAAAAGATCCGTTTCTCCATCACAACTTGCAGTGACTGAATATGATAAACTGGTCCACGATATGTGGAGAGAAATGAGACGCACCTTTTCTGTTACTCATGTGTGGATGCGCTTTAATCACGAAAACGTTCATAAATGTTATATAACGAATTTTAATGCTACATTCAATAGTTAAACATAAGTTTAAAAAATGTTTAAATGATAAAAGTAGTGGAACGGTTTACACTGATTTAAACACTTCAAACACAAACCTTTCTCCAGCCGAATCACAGACGCAGGAGCGCGACGCAGCTTTATGACGTCACATCACCCCTCCAAAATAAAAGTCCTATTCATACGAAGTGTATAGAAATTAACATACAAGTAAGAAAACATAAGCAGGATTCAGAGTGGAATTCTTGGTGAAGTACATATCTAAATGCATATTGTTTAATAATGTGCTGAGAATAATATGTGAGATTTTGTCTTAATGACACACTAGTGTTTGTGTGCAGAAACCATACAAGTTTTTTTTCAGTAACAAACCGATTTTTGTTTTCACACACACACACACACACACACACACACACACACACACACACACACACACACACACACACACACACACACACACACACACACACACACACACACACACACACACACACACACACACCTTTCTTAAAATGTACCACATAAGTGAAAGTACAAAATAATCAACTGAACAGTTACACTTTCAATTATTACACCTGAGCCTAAAATACTTAGTAATAAACCTAATTAGCCAGATTAGGTACAGTAAAGTTCCATTCCTAAAAGCAAACATAAAGAATAACATTTAAAAAGGTAAGTTACTGAATGCAGGTGTGGCCAAAAGTATTGTCAGGGACATACTGTGTTTCACAAAGTTTGCTGGTTCAGTGTTTATAGATAATTATTTTCATTATAGATAATTTTAGTATGAACAACGATAAGGCTTTTATTGGTAAAACATTTAATATGCAAAAAGTCAATTTTTACAGTGTTGATCCTTTTTTTCCATAGCCTCTGCAATTCACTTTGGCATGCTGGATATTAGATTCTGGACCAAATCCTGACTGATAGCGATCCGTTCTCGTAGTTGATCACAATTTGTGGGCTTCTGCTTGTCCACTCGCCTTTTGAGGACTGATCACAGGTTAGCAAGGGTTCCCAACCATGTTATTTGTTATAGCTTCTGTCACTAATCTGTTGTCATGGACATTAATTTAACAAGATCACCTGTCTGTATTCAGTTCATTATCATTGTGTTTACTTAAGTTCCTCTTTGTTCTCTGATCATTTGTTGGTTCTCTTCAACGTTTCGGTGAAGTTTGGTTTATTTAATCTTCTGTCTGTTTCTGGATTCCATGTAATTTTAGTTTGTCTCACCAAACTGTTGACAGTCTTCTGTAGTGATGGCCAAATGAGGCTTTCTGAACCACTGAGGCTTTCCAGCCAATTGGTTCACCAAAAGGTTCATTTACCCGAAGCCTAATGAAACCTTGTGCTCCCTAGTGACACCTGCTGTGCAAAGCAATGTATTGCACACAAATCTATTCATCCTGAGCAACCAAATTGTCATAGTGTGGGCACCCCCTTTTTCTATTGCCTGTGTATTAAATAAAGTATTTTACTCTGCTTGTATTAACCTATGCACACACAACTCACACAAACACACAACTTTGTGTTCAACTATTCAGTAGTTATTTGGGTTAGTGATGACAGTGAATGCCCCAAATGATTGTAAAGAAATTATTGTGAGTGCAGTGCTGATTGGGAGTGCAATAGTGTAGTGCTTATGGGATTAGGAGTGCAATAGTGCAGTGCTTATGGAACTGGGAGTGCAATAGTGCAGTGCTTATGGAACTGGGAGTGCAATAGTGCAGTGCTTATGGAACTGGGAGTGCAATAGTGCAGTGCTTATGGAACTGGGAGTGCAAAAGTGCAGTGCTTATGGAACTGGGAGTGCAATAGTGCAGTGCTTATGGAACTGGGAGTGCAAAAGTGCAGTGCTTATGGAACTGGGAGTGCAATAGTGCAGTGCTTATGGAACTGGGAGTGCAAAAGTGCAGTGCTTATGGAACTGGGAGTGCAATAGTGCAGTGCTTATGGAACTGGGAGTGCAATAGTGCAGTGCTTATGGAACTGGGAGTGCAAAAGTGCAGTGCTTATGGAACTGGGAGTGCAATAGTGCAGTGCTTATGGAACTGGGAGTGCAATAGTGCAGTGCTTATGGAACTGGGAGTGCAAAAGTGCAGTGCTTATGGAACTGGGAGTGCAATAGTGCAGTGCTTATGGAACTGGGAGTGCAAAAGTGCAGTGCTTATGGAACTGGGAGTGCAAAAGTGCAGTGCTTATGGAACTGGGAGTGCAATAGTGCAGTGCTTATGGAACTGGGAGTGCAAAAGTGCAGTGCTTATGGAACTGGGAGTGCAATAGTGCAGTGCTTATGGGACTGGAATTGTGGAACAGCAAACTGCAACAGGGATGGGAAAAGTGTTTACTGGTTTTTATTTAGAAACAACAATTTTTTAACAGTATTTGGACTGAGACGGTTTCTCTTTTTGGAAACCACCTCTCCAGCCTTAGAAAACACCCTTTCACAGGGCACCGATGATGCTGGACAACATAAGAACGTCAGTGCCAGCTTGTATAAATTTGGATATTGGAGCTTCTGTTTGTTCCAATAACCCAGCGGATCCTCAGTCCTTGGCAGATTTGTCTCTGACAAATAACGATCCACCTCAATTGTAGCATCTGCGGTCACACTGGAGCTCCGTCTGCTGTTATCCACTGTGCTGTCCAGCAGATGCCAAAGGTCACCTATAATTATATAAGGGAAAACACTCACTTCTCAATGGTTCACATTACATGACATTACAAATGTGAAAATTCACATAAGACATAGACTACTTACCACAGGTTGTAGATTGCCCAGCTTGTGAGGCAGGCAGCTGAGCTTGGGGTGTTGTATCATAATTTCTGATTACATTGACACATTCTGACTTCAGTCTTGTGATGGCTTCTTGCAGCTTCCCTGGACTTAGGAACCCTAGTTTTTTTAACCTAGGGTCCAGCAATGTAGGCATTGTCATTACACTAATTGATTCCATTTGTAATGCATTCTCTCTGACGCGACGGACAAGGTTGTCAGCCAGCTGCCTTGCCATATTTGATGTTAAGCCCTCTGACTTTCTTGCAATATTGTGGTTTAGCATCTTCATTAGGGGAATAACCTTTGAAGCTGACACTCTTTTTTCTGCAGAAAGCTCTACTGTGGCCTGGTGGAATGGGGCCAGTATGTCGAGAGCATCTTTCATGGTGTCATACTCCAATGAAGTAGGAGGGCTCACATCTGTCCTTAAAGAGGCTAGAGCTGCCCCCACTGGCTCTCTCAGGTCATACAGCCTTTCCAGCATGCTGTATGTGCTGTTCCAACGGGTGTCCACCTCAATGATCATTTTCAGAGTTGGTCTCCCCATCTGCACCTGCACTTGGGCCAGTCTTTCTTTTCCTGTTGTGCTGGTCCTGAAGTAGGTTACAAGCTTCCTACATTTGGTGCGAAGCTCATTTAAGGCTGCCACATCGTCAAAAGACTTTTTCACAATTAAATTCAATGCATGTGCAATGCATATTGCATGCCTAACATTTAATGCCCTGACACAGGCAATCATATTGGCTGCAGCATCTGTGACAAGGCACCTCACCTTATCCTTTATTCCCCACTCCTCCATGACCATAGTATGGGCAATAGCCAAGTTGTCTGCCGTATGGATGTTTGGGAAATGTTGCACCCCAAGCAAGATTGTCCCAAGCTGGTCATTGGCATCAATAAAATGACAAGTCACAGCCAGGTAAGCCTCCATGTTGATAGACGTCCACATGTCAGATGTAAGGCTAACAGCAGCAACATTGTCCAATTTGTCTTTGGCCTTCTCCTTAGCCTCCTCATACCTGGTGTCAACCATGGACTTCAAAGCCTGAGAACGAAAATGTGAATTGTTACTATTCATTCTGACTTTATAACAAATATTACTACTTTACTCTATTCACATACAGTACCTTTCTTGTTGGGAGAACATATGATGGATCCAGCACATGCACAAGCTCCCTAAATCCCAGGTCATCCACAACAGAAAAGGGTTGGGAGTCTTTGATGACCATGTTGACCAAAGCCTCATCCACCATTTTCTTTCTGTAATCTATAACACAGTACAATGCTGGTGTATTGTAGGAGCCTAACACATGATTTAAATAATGAAATAAAGATTAAATATTACTTTGACTAATGCCTGGTGTGTTTGCAGCAGGTTGCACATCCTCATGCATTGCACGATAATGCCTAAGCATGGAGGAGGTGTTGTTGCTGTAAGTCAGCTCTTTGCGGCACAGCAAACATTTCACCTTCAACATGCAGATAATACACATTGTGATTATACAGCCATATGGCGTGGATTATGTGATATTATGACAATAAATTATATAAATGTATACAAACCTTGTTATGAGCAACCAATTCAAAATGCTCCCAGACAGGAGAAGTTCTCCTTTTTCTTGCTGGCTCCATTGTAAGGAGGACAAAAAGGCCTCTAGGTTTGCCTATAACGTTTGCACTAGACCAACTTTCTAAACTTTCCCTAATACAGTCTAGTCTTATAATAATAATAATAATAGTAATAATAATAATAGCAATAATATATATATATATAATAACACTACTACTAATATAGGCTATATATATAATAATAATAATATTAATAAAAATAATTAATAATAATAATAAAATTACGTATTATAGGTATTACAACTAGATATAGGCTAATTTACTCTAATAATCTACTGAACTATGTATAATTTACTCTAATAATCTACTAAACTAAGTATAATGTAATATAATATATAATACAAGCTATGATATATAATGATAACTATGCTACTACAAACACGCTACTACTCGCTACTACGTACAACCAACACCTCAACACCAATGCAAACGCCTACTGCAAACCCCACAAGAGGCGCGAGATTTCGAACCACTTTTATCCGGAAGCGATACTCCGAATGAAGCAATGACGTATTCAACAGAAACCGAGGCCTCGTTTGTCATCGTCACGTGATTTTCACGGAAACGATACAAGCCTCGAATCGGGGCTTCATCTGGAACGCCCCTTTTTGCTCGACACAAGCTCCGGAGCCTCGCTTCAGATGTCCCATCACTAGTCTTCTGGTGTTTTTATTAAACCAATCAGTTAAGAGTAAATCAAGAGAAAAGTTAAGTTGACAGAAGAGCTGCCCGTCTCTACACACAGGTTTTCTTAAAGCCTATAAAAAAGCAGGCTTCATGTATTTTACAACACTTCAGCTTGTGATTCTTATCTAGTGGGGGTCATTTTTTAGGATTCTTTACCTAACTGAAGTCTCTGAGATCCTGACACCTTGCACTTCTGGAGACTCCAGGTAGGTTGCAGCTTTGGAAAATGGTGGCGCTGGAGACTAAAGGGTTCCTGATGGTTTCATCCTTAAAGGGGTCATAGAATGACATTTTTGTACAAGTTAATATGATTCTTTAGTGTCTAAATGAAAAGTTTGTAATATACTTTAATTAAAAATTCTCATTAGTATTGTAAGAAAACACTCATTTTACCTGGTCAAAACCAACTCAGTTTTCAGCAAGTCATTTCAGTGTATGTGACTTTAAATGATAATGAGCTTTGCTCACCCCGCCCCCTCTGCTCTGTGGGGCGTTCGGTTCGACCCGACACAACACCACAACACACGTGGAGTGTTGCCTTGACAACATTTGAGGGTATATTTTCGAGAAATAATGGCAACGGGAGTCTCTGAGGACACATCTGAGCAACCTTATCATTTTGAACCGGAGTCGGACCAGGAACAGATGACGAACCCATCGAAGTTCGAACAGGATGTTTCTGAATGGTTGGTTAACGTCATGTCACTTTGATCTATCTTTGTACTGGCAGAGTAGCGTAGTTGCTATGTGTTTACTGATGTGTTAGTTCATTGACAGATTGATGTTATGTTATAAGATTTTTTTTTTACATTACTTCTTAATCAGTAACAGACACCGTTATAAACCATGTACAAAAGTAAGCTTAGTGTAGTGTTACCACGTTAACTTTATCACCCGAGTACACAGTTTGTAATAACAAACATAACGCGTTGTTCATTATAAACGTGGGATTATGAATTATATTGAGAACGTCATACACAGAAAGCATGCTGTAATGTAACTTACCCTGTAAACTTTAGCCTCATTCACTGTGAAGCGTGCAAGCGATTTGCAAAGATTAATATAAAGGTTAATAAAACACAACACCACAATCGCTTAGACGCCATTCTGCTCCAGAGTATCAACAATGGCGGACTGAGGACAGTTCGCTCAGGGCGGGTCTGTGTTGAAACGCTGCTGTCAATCAACAATCGTAGGGGGGGCGTCCACCGTGTAACGTCACACGATCAGACGGCTCGATTTGAGACAGGGGAAAATATATAAGGATATTAAAAAAAAACACTGGATGTATTTTTATCATTATAGGATGGTTGTGTACAGGCACTGCCAACACACATTTCCGTATAATCAACTTGTAAAAGTGCATGTACCATTCTATGACCCCTTTAATTCTTCACCTTAATTCTTAATTCTTTTGCAGTTAACAGGTGTCTTTTCTTCACCACCTGTTTTTGTCAGATCCTGCTGACCCAATGAGCATTTCACTGTCCAATGGTCACGCCTTAACTGCAATGTCTAGTATTCCATTAGTATTGCATCCTTCTCATGGGCATTTAATACTTTTTGACTTTTCAGTCTGAGTTAAATCTCTTTTTTGGCTCAATTTATCTGTAAAAGAAAACATGCCAAATAATTCTGCACACCTGAATATAAGGTGATTTTCATTTCCAGCCTTCATGAACAATTATATATCACTTATACATTATTAAATACTAAATCAATAGTAGTTATTAGGATTACTGTGGTTTGGAATTGGTCAAATGTGCCTGGAAAAAAAATATGATCAGAAAATCAACGTGCATAATAATTCTGCACTCCCTGTATTTGTAGGCCCTATCGCTGCTGTACTGTTCTAGAACTGAAAGGCTTTTGTGCAGTTCCTCTTCATGAGGTGACGGCAGCAGAAGGTTGTTGGCGTACAGGAGGCATTTGATTTGTCTGCCCTCGAGGGTCAGACCAGGACAAGAGGACTTCTCAAGTTCTGTGCCAACTCATTGATATAGATGTTAAAGAGAATCGGGTTGAGGCCCTTGACGGACTCCTTTACTCTGACTGAAATAATCAGTCTGTCGTTGATCTTGACACAGCACTTGTTCCCGTTTTATACGTCCTTTGATATCAAATGTCCTTCCTCCTATTCCACTTTGGATTAGTTTTAGGAAAAGTCCATTATGCCATACTGAATCAAAGGCTTTTTTAAAAATCCATGAAGCAGCCAAATCTTTTTCTTTGATTTGTTTTTTTGATGAACATGTTTTTGGATTAGTGTGCGGAGTGTGTAAATGTGATTTGATGTTCTCTGATTGGACATAAATCCAATTTGTCAATTCTTTAAAATCTTGTCGTCTTGAATGAAGTGAACTAATCTGTTATTAGTAATGTAGCAGAAGAGTTTTCCCAGGTTACTGCTCACTGTAATGCCCCAATAATTATTTGGGCCATACTTCTCACCCTGGAGTTAACAAATGGGCTTACCGTATCTCAGGAAAGTGTCCTGGTTTTAATAAGAGATTGAATCAATTCAGAATAGCATCTTTCAGTTTAGGGCTGCTGTGTTTCAGCATCCACGTCCAAAGACCTATGTCCTAAAATATAACAGTTTGTCTATGTGGCTTGCTTGCTGGAATTCGGGTAAAATTTGAGCAATTTGGGTGAAATAGGTTTCTCTAATGTTATACACAGATCAGGTATAACATTATGATCCTAATATTGTGTTTGTCCCCCTTTTGCAGCCAAAACAGCCATCACCCATCGAGGCATGGACTCCACTAGACCCCTGACGGTGTGCTGTGGTATCTGGCAGCAGACCCTTTAAGTCCTGTAAGTTGCGAGGTGGGGCTTCCATGGATCAGACTTTGCCCCCATAATTAGTTGATATTCCATCCATGCCACAAGGATTTCATCTCGTCTGTCAGTTAATTAAATGCTATGGGCTGGTTTAAGTGCTTAAGCTGTTTTTTTATAGTGTGTTTCAGGTTACAGTGCATCCAGAAAGTATTCACAGCACATAACTTTTTCCACATTTTGTTATGTTACAGCCTTATTCCAAAATCGATTAAATTAATTATTTTTCCCCTCTCGATGGATGTGGATGTGGTCATACAGATGCTTGTGGGTGATGCGCTGATGGTCGGCTATGTGAACATTCGGCATTGGAGCACAGACTCTAGCAATCTCTGCATTGATTGTGTTGATGATCCTTTGTGGCACGTCTCTGCGAGGATAGAAGGGTCTCTCTCCCTCTCTCTCAAATTCAAAGCTTTATTGGCATGACTTGTACAGTATTGCCAAAGCATTGGCCATTTGTTACGACGCCTTGGTCTAGGGGTGCAGGGATGAACATAAAAGCAAGTAACAAAGCACGTTTGCTTTTAAAAGGAACTCTCTCGGGTCCCTGTTTTTATTTTTATGAGGTTAAAGGAGATGAGCTTTGCCAGAACGTCAAAAGAAAGCAAATAAATCAGAACACAAGAATAACTTCAGGGCTAGGCCAGACCAAAATAATAAACAAAAAGCCAACTAACTTATCCCAAGAAAACTAAATTTCCTGTCAAAAGAAAAATACAACATCTTCCCTATCTCCTTAACTAGACATAAACAGGAGAAAAAGTATCTTGAACGTAAAAGGCACCTAACCCCTATAGCATTCATAAATAACAAATGGGTATAACAGTGGCACACACGCCATTAACAAAAAGAAAATGATAACAATGAGAGGGAGTAAATACAAAGAAAGAAAACACCAATGGCTCACTCAACAACAGCCGTTCACCGGCACACTTTCACAAAATTGCACAGGACTAGAAACACTGATCAGTCTCTGGCTCTCTCCCTCTAGCGATGACACGCTTCCGCTCCTCTTTTAAAAGGATGCCGCGCTGCCCGTAACCAACCAATGGCGCTCTGACGGCACGTCCAATTTGGGCGGAACGACCTATGAGAAACAGGATAGGAGGAGAGGCAGCGGAAACAACGAGGAGAGAGAGAAAAAAACACGCACATCCGAAAATATAGTCACAGATGTAACACATTACATAAGCAATGGGGAAAAAATCAATAAGTAAAGAAATAAATAAATTAATAAAAAGATAATAATTAAGACAATTAAAAATAATAAAATAAAAATAGAGATACAGGCCCACCCAATCAGAAGCTTGGCCCTCCCCTGGCCCCACACCACATAACAGCCAATCATAAAATTGGTGCGCAATATTCAATTCAGCCCCAGATACATTATTTTCTTCCCAACCCCCTCTTTCCCCTCCGAGACAGACTTAGCTCATTCACGGACATGCTGAATTACAAAGCAATATAATGACAGTCACAGCCAATGCACTTTATTAAAACTATTAGTGAACTTGATTACCACACTTTAGTAGCCAATTAAAACACATGCACATATTTCTTGTTCTGAAAGGACAAAAGAAAAGCACTTTAGCTCACCAGGACACAGCTACCACCTCCTCCACCATTTGCAGTAATGAGGTCGGAGTCGAGTTCATCAGCAGCTTCCGATTGTGTCAAAAACACAATTACACCCACACAAAAATGCAGCAATTCTGTTTGTAACCAAGCAGATAGAGCAACCATTGACTACCATAGTAGAGGGAAAAAATACCATGGTAACCAATGGTTGCTCTATCTGCTTGATTACAAACATTCTTCAAAATATCTTCTTCTGTGTTCAGCAGAACAAAGAAACTCATACAGGTTTGGAACAACTTGAGGGTGAGTAAATGATGACAGAATTTTCATTTTTGGGTGAACTATCCCTTTAAACAGGGCAAATCTTCCCCAGCCGGTTCTGAAATCATACCCCCGAACTCTTTTTGGAGGGAGAGAGAGATGCTTTTCAGCATCAGTCACAGCCGTGGCTTGAATATTCTGTAGGGGGCGATGCACACTTTTGTTTTTTGTGTCGAGTGTTCGGTGTTGCTTTCTATGAAAATGACACGTTCGTTTCGACAGGTCTTCGAAACTGGAAAGCAGCATTAGAACGTGACCGTGTTCTTCGAAAACATGCATGTTGCCAAGCTCATTTACAAGCCGCATGGACAGAGTTTTGCCCCCAACAGGTGTCAGGGGAGACTGTAGCATGTTTGCTTGGCCCCCAACAGATTGGAAACAATCGCTATTACATAAAAAGCATGGCAGGTGTTGTGACGTTTTTAGCGGTAAATGAGCTTCCACTACGCAGGGATTGTGAAACGTGACAGTGAGGAGGATTGCATAGCTCCGGGGCTTTTTGCCAAGTTGTTTAAATACACATTGGAAAAAAGATAAATACCTGGCTGACATTAAATCAAGTATCCCACAAAATGCAAAGTACACTTCCAAAACCATCCAGAATGAAGTGATTGAAATTTTGGCATCCATGGTTCTGAATCTTTTTTTTACAGAAATATGACACTGCTGATTTAGCTGCATTCTGTTTAATAAGTGATGGCACAAGGGATCGGTGCAACACTGAAAATTTGTCTGTTATAATTAGTTTTTTGTGCAATGGTGTGCCAGAGGAACATCTCATTGGCTTGTTAGAACTCCAGCAGCTTGATGCAGAGTATATCACTACTGAAATATTACAACACTTACAATACAGTCCTGTTACGATCCCAATTAAATCTTCAAGGGGAAAAAGGGAAGTAACATTTTAAAGGGGTGGTAAACCACGATTTCACTATTCTAACTTTAGCTAACGTGTAATGTTGCTGCTTGAGCATAAACAACATCTGCAAAGTTACAACGTTCAAAGTTTAAAGCAAAGGGAGATATTTGCTTTTAAAGAAATCAGTTTCTAAGGACTACAGCAAACGGCCGCTAGGGACTACTACACATTCACCCAGGTTTTGCTGACATCACCAGGCCCAATATTTACATAAACCCCTCCTCCGGGGAATATGAAATAAGGGGGGCGAGGCAATTTTGTATCGCCGCGGGGAAGCGTTAGTAGGCTGTGTTTTTGCCGCAATGCCGAAGAAACGCTGTTATTTTCATCCGGATTGCAGGTCTGGGGTACTTGCTCTGTTCAGCCTTTCTTGGGAAGGGGGTGCGTTGCAGAGCGTTTAACATACAGCATGTTATATGCACGTGTGTTTGAGTCAGCGGGGAATCAGGCGCGCGCAGGGCTCCCTGCATCCACCGTCTTCGCGATTTCAATACCAGATTTGCACAACGTCAGCTGCGTGAAAAAAACACTGCCGGTGCGTGGATGCACGACGCGCGCGCTGCACATTTCACGGAGGACAACACAATCTTCCACAAACTTCACGAGTTCAATACAGGATATGCACAACGGCTTGTCCTGAAAGCTGGATTTACAAACAGAAGCTGTTTACGGGCCACAACCTGTAAGTCTGATTTATTTTTCATCGATGTGTTTTCCTGTAATAGGTTGTAGCAAGGAAGTAAACAGATGACAGCGCTGTTCTGCAAACCAGTCTGTTAAATGCTCATTCATACTTAACGTTATCCGACGAACACCTAACATTACAAACACTAACGTTAAAATCTCAACAGCGAACCTGGCATTAGTGTATATGATTCTTTGATTAGAGCTTTTATGTGTTGTTTATCTACAGGCATGCTAAACATGGTTCTGTGTGTGATTTGGCTAACTTACTAGTTAAAGCCAGTGTTTAGTGTTTGTTTTGGGTTAGTTCTTGCGACAGATATTTGGCTATAATCGTTCTAAAAATACAAAAGTTAAAGTGCCATTCAGTAGCGATCATTATAGATCCGCACTCTTTACTCTCGAGGACTGAGCAGGTTCTGCTCGATCATCTTCACTCAAATGTTCTGGGTCTGATTCGGGCGGTAAGGGGCGTGACGTTTCCGACGTGCACTGCGGTTAGCGAATCACAACACACTGGGCCAGCTAACCAATCAGAGCCCACTGCGTATTTTTGAGGGACTGGCTTCATACAACCCGGAAAGCATCAGACCGTTTTACAAGGAGGGACAGAGCAGTGTAGAATAAAGGTCAAATATATGAAAAATAAGGCAATTTTTTTTAAAACGAAGCATGAACACATGTTACAGTGCACCCCACAAACACAATCAAGCCTTCAAAAGAATGTGTTTTACCACCCCTTTAAAGAAAGTTATATATTCTGATTAATATATTTATTTTCAGGAACCAAGCTGTTATGTACTAGAGTCTGAGTGCTACCCGTATCCACTAAGGCCTTGGCCGACTGACCATTCACAAGTACTGATGTCAGTATGTGTTGCAAAGACTCTCGGACTGAGTTATGTGGTGGGTAACAGCGGGGGACATGACAGAAAGCAGAATGCTTAACCTTTTAGATGGGCAAATGGGCTTAATATGTCCTATCTCCCCACAATAGTAGCATCTAACTTCTATCCCCTTGTTCTATCCCCTTGCTTACCAGCATAACTCATTTGACATTGGGCATGACCACCCTCAACCCCAGACTTACTTGACCATCTTTGACTCCGCCCTCCGAAGCTGGTGACGGGATCATGCTCTTTAATCCACACTGCCATGTCGGGGTTTACTATTCTCATAAATTGCTCCATGATAATGATTTCTGACATCTACAGAATAGTGCACGTCTCTGGCTTCACCCATTTGGAGAAGAGATCTTTCAATCGCACATAGAGCTCCTGGGGGGTCTCATCTGGCAGAATCTCGGAGCGAACGAAACCTTTGCTAGTATATCTCCGCATTAATCTCATATTTGATAAGTATGGCTTCCTTGACATTGTCATAGATCTCAGCATCAGTCCCATCCATGGCCACATAGGCACTACGTGCCTTTCCTGTTAAAAGGGGAACCAGTCTTCTCGCCCAATTGGCTGTAGGCTATCTGCATGCAGTAGCCATCCTCTCAAAGGTCGTGAAGAACTGCTCAATGTCATCATCTGGGCCTCTTGATTCGTCCCCAACTGTTCACCTGACCCAGCACCTCTGTCATGGCATATTATCCCACTTATGACCAGTTGTCAAAGTTCAACTAGGGAAACCATCTAGCGTTCTTCAAACAATGAGTGGAGGACATTAAATGCCAGTTTTTTCTTTTTATTTAATTACTCCCAAGCCAGTAAGGTGCAAAAATATGAAAAAGTTTCAAAAAGAAAAGAACTTGAAGGGAAATATTAGATTAGATTAGATTAGATTCTACTTTGTCATTACACAAGTACAAGTACAAGGCAACGAAATGCAGTTTAGGTCTAACCAGAAGTGCAATAGCAGCAAGTGCAGGATATACAACGGTTGCATAAGTGCAGGACATGGATATGTACTGAGTATATATATAAATATGCATAAATAGAGAGATGGTTATTACTATAAACAGAACTGAATTTACAGGTGAATATGTACTATGAATATAATATACAGATGGCTACTACTATAAACAGAATTTTACAGATAGAGGTATACAATGATATGTTAGGCTAAGATGAGGAATATAGCATTGGATTAAGGTAGTGCAATAAATTATGGACAGAAGCTATCCGAAAAAAGTGTAAAAGTGCAGTGGAAAGTGGTTGCATATTACAGTTAAAAGTACGGTGCAAAATGCAAATGTAAACAGTAGGTACTGTAAATAACAGTCGGCAGTGCAAATGAGCATAATCCAGTTAAGGTATGGTAGTGCAAATTGCATAAGTAAACAGTTGTTACTGTAATAAACAGTCGGTAGTGCAAATAACAAAGTGAAGGCGGATGTGAGGTAGGAGAGTTAGCAGTATATGAGGGAAGTGGATCAGCGGGGGTTTGAGTTCAGTAAAGAGACAGCTCTGGGGAAAAAACTGTTCTTTAGTCTGCTGGTCCTGGTCCGGAGGATCCTGAAACGCCTGCCGGAGGGCAGGAGAGAAAACAGTCTGTGGGCTGGGTGAGAGGAGTCCTTGAGGATGCTGCGAGCTCGATGCAGACAGCGTTTCCTCTGGATGTGCTCGATGGCAGGTAGTGGAGTCCCTGTGATACGCTGGGCAGTTTTCACCACCCACTGCAGTGCCTTGCGCTCCGCAACAGAGCAGCTCCCATACCACACTGCCACACAGTTGGTCAGGAAGCTTTCTATTGCACAGCGATAGAAGTTCACCAGGATAGCCGAGGAGAGCTGATTCTTCCTCAGTGTCCTCAGGAAGAAGAGGTGCTGGTGAGCCTTCTTGACCAGACTGGAGGTGTTGGTCGTCCACGACATGTCCGCCGAGATGTGGATCCCCAGGAACTTGAAACTGGAGACACGTTCAACAGCCATTCCATTGATGTGGATGGTGTTGTGTGTGCCTCTTGACTCTTTCCTGAAGTCCACGATGAGCTCCTTCGTTTTGGTGGTGTTGAGGAGCAGGTTATTTTCAGTGCACCATGTGGCCAGGTGCTGGATCTCCTCCCTATAGGCAGTCTCATCGTTGTTGCTGATGAGACCAATCACCGTAGTGTCGTCCGCAAACTTGACGATGGAATTAGATCCATACACAGGTTTGCAGTCGGAGGTGAAGAGGGAGTAGAGAAACGGGCTTAGCACACAGCCCTGTGGTACACCAGTGTTAAGTGTGATGGATGTGGAGCAGGTGATCGAACATTCTGAGGTCTGTCAGTTAGGAAGTCCAAAATCCAGTTACACATTGAAGTGTTGATGCCCAGGGGCCTCATTTATAAACGTTGCGTACGCACAAAAGAAGGCGTACGCGACACTCTCTACGCAATAATTGGTATTTATAAAAAGCAAACTTGACGGGAAAATGTGCGGTCCTTCACGCAAGCTCTGACCCAGGCGTACGCACAAAAACGGGTGAAATGAGAAATGGCGACACCGTCGGCAGATGGAAGAAACGCGTGAAAGTGTGTGAAACTGCAGACCGTTGTGTAAAAGAAATGGCTATACTGCCTCTCATAAATAACTTGAAGACTTCACAAAGCAAGTATTACAATTAACAGCCTACACAAACACCCGTTTGATCGATCTGCAGTGTAAAACAAACAAAATCAAACGAAAATTACAACAGAAATGCAAAAAATTTTTTTTTTTTAAATATGTTCTGCAACAATATTGGCATGTTATGCAATTCATCCTCATAAATAATATGGTAAACAGAACGAAATAATGTACAAAACTGATATTCTCGTCAATGTGTCCATCTGGCGGAGCAGATATAGATGCAATTAGATAGACAGACAGATAGATAGATAATTAGGGAGATATATAGATAAATAGATAGATAGATGTATTAATTGTCCACTGGGGAAAGTTGTTTTCATAGTAAAAATTTCTTCATCAGCTACGGAATCATGGTATTCATGCAAATGCCTTTAGTTTGTTTTATTTTCGATAAAATAACATATGACGTATGTCTCAACCATTCAGAAAGCGGCAAGAAATTATATTTGCACTGAACTATTTCCCATTTCCACGTAGATAATAGGGATAGGGATTAATAGGGATTCCCCAATAATTGCCGCCAGTCTCTCATCAAGAGGGGTCAGCTCCGGTGTCCCCTTTACCCCACCTGTGGCAGACACACTCTGGCGATGGAGCGCTAGACGCTTTTTTGCCTTGACTTTGATGTCCGACCATTTCTTTCTTTTTTTTCGGCCACGGTCCGAGGTTGTGAGGCTACAGCATTTACGGCGTCTGCAACCTTTTGCCACTCAAGTGCCTTTTTGGCATTAGTAATGCCCACACTGTGCCCTCCAAAAAATATTTTTCTCCTCTTTTCCACCTCGCCAACGATAATTTCTACTTCACATTGAGTGAAGTTACGTTTTTTTGATTTCCTCTCTGTATTTGCCATGATTTCGCAATCGATAAATATTAACTTGTGGGCATTTCACGGACTATTTATGGGCAACTATGGGCGTGACATGAAGCCGCAAAAGCTGCGCTACATTTAGAATTGATTGTGATTTATTAAGGGAAAACTGCGTAGGATGTGCGTGCGCACGGTTTTATAAATCCGAAAATTTCTGTGCGTACGCACGTCCTATGTTTCATCCGTACGCCACTTCTGACGCAAATCCTACGCAAAGTTTTATAAATGAGGCCCCAGGTCTCCAGGTTTGGCTATTAACTTGGTTGGGATGACAGTGTTGAATGCTGAGCTGAAGTCAACAAACAGCATACGTGCGTAAGTGTTCTTATTGTCCAGGTGAGTGAGCACAGAGTGCAGTGCCATGGAAACGGCATCCTCTGTGCTCCTATTGCTGCGGTAGGCAAACTGGTGTGAGTCCAATGTGGATGGTAGAGAGTCTTTTAGGTGTTCCAGGACCAGCCGCTCAAAGCACTTCATAACGATGGGTGTGAGTGCTACAGGGCGGTAGTCATTAGGGCACCTCAGGTTAGAGTGTTTTGGCACTGGCACAATGGAAGTGCGTTTAAAGCATGATGGTACAGCTGCTTGGGCAAAAGACAGGTTGAAAATGCTCTGCTCTGCACATGCTCTGAGAACACGACCAGGGATGTTGTCTGATCCAGCAGCCTTGTGCGCGCTGATCCGGCTCAGTGCCTTGCAGACATCTGTGGAGGAGAGTGTGATTGGTGGGTCAGCTGAGGGTATTGAGCTTGGTGGCAGTTTCTCTGTTGTCTCTTTCAAAGCGAGCATAAAAGTAATTTAGCTCGTTTAGGAAGTTGACATCAGTGGCTGCGGGGGTGGAGTGGGTGGGTTTGTAGTCACTGATGGACTGAATGCCCTGCCACATGTGTCGAGGATCAGAGTTGGAAAAGTGTCCCTCTATCTTAAAGGTGGGGTAGGTAAGTATGATCTAAAACACTTTTGTCCAAATTTGTTTAAACTGTCTTTATATGTCAATACATAATTAAAATTTAAGTACTCTGAAAAAGAGAGTATAAAAATCAAGTGACTCTAGACTTTTTAATCTGCAATAAACACTGCTCATTATTTTCATTCGGGCCGAAACAAGTGATTGGCTTGGGCTCACTCTCTCTCGCTACCATGGCTACCACCGCTTTTGCTACAGGATCTGCTGTTGCAAAGTAGGGCTACTTCAAACACTGTTGCCGCGGGCTGTTTTTCATGTCCGCGGGTTGAAGCGACCCCAATTATGTGATGTTTTGCCCCGGGATTTGCGAATTTTAGCTGGCAGCCCTACCAAAAAGACACATATTTTACCCCCCAAATGCGATTTTTACCGGAGAAACACGATTGGGCTTGTTTTGGGCTAGTTTTGAGTAGCAATTGGGATTGCCATGAGAAACTCAAGGTTAGCTGAACAATGACTCCCAACAATAGCAGAGTTTGTGCACCAGGCTTTGTTAATGTAAATGCACAATCCACCACCTCTGGTCTTACCGGAGCCATCTAATGTTCTATCCGCCCGGAGCGTGTGGCATCCCGCTAGCTCAATAGCGGTGTCCGGTATTCCGCTATTTAACCAGGTTTCCGTGAAGATTAGGACGTTACAGTTCAAAAGTTTCTTGCTGTGTGTGATGCTGAGTCAAATATCCTCCATTTTGTTCACTAGCGACCGTACATTGGCAAGGAAAATGCTGGGTAAAGAGAGCCGATGTGGGGTTAGCCTTAGCTTAGCGCTCAGACCTCCACGCTTTGTTTACGGTCTCGACGCCACCTGCGAGCACTTCCGCCCGGCCGGGTAGAGTGCATAACCTCGGGTGTCCTAGCGATCTCAGGAAGGAGTCGAAAATTGTCCATAAAACTGTCGGAAACTCGCAAAACAATATCCAAAATCTCACCACGGGTGTACGATGTTAAGGCACAACTGTTCTGCACGAACAGACCCGAGATGGGCAAGAAAAATACCGCAAAATTGCAGAATCTGGAGAGACCCAGAGCCTCGCGAACTACTCGCGCCGCCATCCTGGGTGTCTTAAATATTAACTACAATATAAAACAAAAACAACAGGAAACAATAACTTTGAATCAGGTATAACAATACTTCAATCAGAGTGCTCCTCAGCAGCTTCTGCACTCACTGAACACCAATCATAGACTAATTGACCGCTGCATTGTGAGAATTTTTACACCTGGGTACAACCATTTCTCAAGAGAAATATAACATGGAAAAGTATTTTTTTTTTAAAAAACAAAACAATTTATACACGTTCCTTCATTAAACAACTATTAATAGCACTAAATGACATATCTTAATTTCAGCAACATTTGTAGCAAGTAAAGAGTAATAAACTTCATAAACAAGAGTTTCCTCCCCTTTCCCATCATACTTGGAATCTCCCACCACCATGATGCAACACAGCAAAGGTATAAAAGGCATTATAGAAGTCCTTTCAGATCTTTTACTCAGTTCAAGATGGCAGCCATCATGTATGCTGATCCAGGTAATTGTCAAGAGTTTATGAGCAAAGCTTAAATGTCCACTGGTTTAGTGCTCAGGTGGCCAGTCTGAGACACCACAGTATAGTTGTAGGCATGTGTGCACCGCATCTCTCTACCTCACTGACACTTCAAGGTAAATAAAGAGTCTTTTAAAAACCCAAGTTGTGCTCCTGTCTTTATATCAAGGGGATAAAGGCAGCAACATACTCCGCAAGAACCGAGAAAAAAGTTCTCGCTCCCAGGGCTGTGAGAACAAAATGACGTCCAGTTCCCACCCAACCTTCCACCATTCCACCATCTCCAACTTCACCTGCTGGTCCAGCTCCAAGGCCCAAGAAGAGGAAGCAAGGCAGCTCTGCAGGCCTTAATTTTGAAGCTGCACTTGCAGCCCTGGACAAAAGAAGAACCGGGCGAGAAAGCTGCATTGGAAGCTGGACGGCAGAGAAGGGATGCCATGCTGCAAATGATGGACCCCTGCGGCAGATACGTCCTGCATGTGGCAGATTTCATGAGGACACTGCCACCAGAATTGCTGTCTGATTTTAAATGGAAATTGCAAAACTTGATGCACGAGACAGAGCAGAAAGTTGCCCTGCTTGGCAACAACACTATGGAAATGTAAGTGCAGTCTACAGTAGGGTTGCACAATACATCACAAATGTATTGTTATATTATTTATTGTTACGATATTATTAATCGCGATATACATATCACAAATAATTGTTTCGCAATACATTTTCCTGTAAAAGAGATTTTTTCTTCTTCCTGTAAAACATATATATATGATTTTGTGTTGTTCATAATAAATTTGACTTTTTATAACCAAAGAGCCGCACTGAGATATTTATACATTGAGAAAATTCAAACCTGAAAGTGTGTTTGGAAATTGGAAAATAAAGACTAGTCCGAGTCAAGTCATCCTGTTTATGTCCTCTGGTTATTGTTGATACCCCCTCCGGATAATGTGTTCTTGCCACGGCACAAATCCTTGAAGTGTCTGAAAGAAGTCACAGAAGTCTTTTCTTGTGACATGGGCTGCCCGAGATGCTCGGGCTCCTGACAATTGCCCTGGGTCCATGAGATTGCTGTCTCCTTCGACCTGTCTCCTCCACTCTCCATGCTGCAGCACTCCAGAAACAGCCGTTGAGTCTGTAAAGTTTGCAGGGATGTATCTTGCAGCTGGAGCATTAGCAGTGTCTGTGCAGGCAAGGTAGTTGTGGAGGACAACACAGGCCTTGACCATATCCCCGACCTTATCTGGCAAACACTCTATTGGCC
Organism: Gobio gobio; assembly: GCF_949357685.1. Classification (NCBI taxonomy): domain Eukaryota; kingdom Metazoa; phylum Chordata; class Actinopteri; order Cypriniformes; family Gobionidae; genus Gobio; species Gobio gobio. The sequence goes on along the minus strand of NC_137101.1, from coordinate 39,082,074 downwards.
GGCCAAGGATCCTCCATCTTGCTGCTAAGATGCCAAACGCATTTTCAATTACTCGCCAGGCACGAGAGTGGTGGTAATTGTAGATCAGCTCCTTAAATGCGAGATCACGATCTGTACAAAATAGACAAACAAAAAAATGCCATGTATTATTTCATACCTATTTTGTGGTCACAACATGATCCAGTATGAGTCTAACAGTACACACAGTAACTTTCAAACACTTTTAAGTCAAGGACCCCCCCTTTATACGTATTGGGGCGCAGACCCCCATTTTGACAAAAAAAAAATTAAATAGTATAGTGTAAATAGCAGATCTACAAGCCTACACGTGCAGATCATTAAAACCAAGCAATTATTAAAAAGCAATTACCATTATGAGGCAAATGTTCATTTATAATAGAGATTTTAGATGTCTACATAAGTTCTGGGCAGGTCTAACATATTTCATTTTGTAAATGCATTAACACCATAGACCTAGATTCCCTGTGTTCTACCACCGGTCACAATTGTGACCAGACATAACCCCATTTTTCATGGATATTATATATTGGGAGCTCAACTTTTGTACATAATCATAATAATTGACATTGACTGTTTAATATTGTAAGGTTGAAAATAATCAAAGATATTTGAAATAGAACAAAGACATTTGCTTTACTGTTGGCAACCACCGTCTTACCCAAGACATTTGAAATTGATTTCTGTCTATTATGAAATTGGCATTACACATTTACCTGACAGTTAATAAATTATTACATTTGATCTATTCTGACTTACTCTATAATTCTCTAGTAGATTTTTGCAATGAAGGGTTAAACGGAATGGTTAAATGTGTGACTAAATATTAAATATAAATGAGCAAACAACCAATTGGCATTCTATCCTAAATTCGACAATATGATAAATGGTGTCATGTAAAGAATATTATAATCAAATCCATTTTGCCCAGCTGAAACACAAACGCGCAGCGACCTTCAACCGCAGCTCGGAATGAGATTTTAGCGGGCCTTACAATATCCTTACAAATAGCTACCATACAAATGAATATGTCATCTGGAGAAAAATTGGGATTAAATGGGTTAATTTTCATTAGCACAGTAATGTAACTATTTTAGATTAATTGAAGATACATACAGTTAGAGAATTATTGAGGAAGGTTTAACTATGAGGGTAATAGTAATAAAGAGGCACTGGTGGTGCGCAGGGGACAGCTGCCAAGGGAGGTGGTGCTGTCCGTTGCTGCGGTGCTGAAATTAGATAAGTGATGGCCACGCATTGATTGATAATTTCTGTAGATGGTAAAATGTTGCAGGCCTAACTGGTTAAATTGCATCACAGTTTGCTCCCAACTCCACTTTGGTATCCACTGGTATATAGCAGTCAAGGTTCAAAACATGAGTTCTGCCAGTAAACGTGTTTTATGTTAGCATACCCGTTTATACTGATTACACCAATTTGTAATTAATTTATATGTTTTTAAAATTTTTGACAATTTTATATTACATTAATAGCAACATATCTGAATAGGGACGCATGAGGTTGACATGCAGGGGAAATGCAGTTTCGCCCCCAAACACATGTGGAGTCTTGAAGGGAGATGTGCTGGTGGTGGCAAAGGAAGTTGGCCATTCTTCAGAACAGATCCAAAGCAGCTCTGCTCAAACACTCCACTATCGCTCTCTTTGCCATGGGCCCCGACGTCAACCATCGTGATGAGCTGACCTTTATAATTAAAAAAGTCAGTTCCCGCTCTTGGTGGGGCTTTAATTTTTACATGCTTCCCATCAATAGCCCCGACGCAATTGGGAAAGTTCCATAACCTCCAAAAGTCCTGGGCAATATCAACCATCTGTGTCGGTGATGGAAAGGCCAAAAAATCATCCTTCAAGGCCAGCCAGATTGCCTTGGTCACCTCAGAAACAATTGAGCACACAGTTGTCGATCCCATTTTGACTGCTAATCTCTCTGGGGTAGAGTTCGGCATAATGTGTGTGGGTGCATGTTGAATGAACGGCGTGATTCTACGGACAAGGTCGTCAAAACGACTGACCGACATCCTGAAATAAGAAAAGTGTTTCTCGTCGTCCATCTCCCGCATCTGTTGAACCAATAAACTGAACTCGCCCTGCTCAACTCGGGTCATATTCAGTGGTCGAACATGCCACCTGCTTTTTTGTCTTGTCTCCTCGGCTGTCACAAAGAGCAGCAATAAATCGTCTTCTTCCTCCGCTTCAAAAAAGTTGTCCTCCTCCTCCTCTTCCATCATCAACCCAAAAAGTGCCATCTCCAGCATTGCTACTTTGCTTTCGCGGTATTGTTGTTTGGATTGATTCCCGCAATGCTTGCCGTGCGTGACGTATGCTGCAGTTGGCAGGGCCTCAGAAGAAGTTCGGCACCTGCTGTTCTCGGGAAGTATGTAATGTCCTGGCCAGAGCGAACTTTGTTCTTGTTCTTGCTACTTCGAGAAAATGAACAAATTTCTTTGTTCTTGCAGAGTATGTTCCAGGCTTAAGAAAGGGAACACGGGGAACCGAGGGCAGCTCTGTGACACCATCATTGAACACACCTGCAGTTAATTATCTACTCATTGTACTTTTTATTTAAGATCTTGGTTTTCAATCATGCTTTGCTAGTCGTTTGGATGTAAATGGATGTATGTATCTGGATGTTTCTGATGCGTATGCGTTTGTTGTATGCTGTTCTCTGTTATGGATCGTGTTTGTGTTCTGGATCTGATATCTTAATGTGGAGTGTTGTAATTAGGTAATAATAATCCCATCTGAATAGACCCCTGGAAATATGTATGTAAATATTCTGTCAATTCTTGTTTTTAAAGTAGTTTGTTTGCACCAGCACTTTCCAGAGGAGTTTTTCAAATGCAGCTGGATCTCTTTCACCTCAGATGGTGCATCAAACATGATAGGCCGTGCATCTGGAGTCTCTACCTAGCTGAAACCCTTTACCCAGATCTTATAGTGTGGCACTACTGTAACCACAGGTTGGAACTTGCAGTTGGTGGTACCATCAAGGACAATGGGGAAATCAATCACTTCCAAGCATTTATGGAGAAGAACTGTCATCTTTCTCACCAATGGAAGAGTTCTTGGGGTCAGCTGGGTAGCCTCAAGTGAGTGCACTCTAAGAGCAGTGTGGCATCTGTTTCCTGCCTTACATGAGCACTTTCAGAGGGCAGAGCAAGATCCTTGCAGAGATGGACGCAAACAAAACATGTACAAAGGACTCATTGCTAGACTTACTGCAACAGCCTTTGTGAGGAACCTTGGAGTAATGAGAGATGCTCTAACATAATTATCAGAGCTGTCACTCATGTTGCAGAGTAACACAATAACTTTTCCTCTCGCCCACTCATTGGTCTGTCAGAAGGTGAAGGTGTTTGAAGCACGTGCTTAGGGAAGACAGGGAGAGTTTGCAAGAACTGCTTCAGAAGCTGCAGAGAAGACCGGGTGTGCCACTTCATCCAGGGAGAATGGTAGATGTTGCCATAAATGGATTTGAAGCCACTTGTAACTGCATTGGAATCAGTTGCTGTATCAACAGCAGAATGTAAGAGAGATTCGGAGTCCTCTTAGGAATGGCAGACTGAGCAGCATCCTTTTCCTGAGCCGCAATAGGCCACCATTGACACAGTTTGAGCCCATGAGCTATATGAAATTGTGGCTGCTGAGAGGAAGACTGAGTGCTGACCACTTAGCCTGCAGGAAGAGAGAGAAGTAGGGTTGCCAACCGTTTCGTATAATACGGAATCGTCCCGTATTTAAGGCATCAATGAAGTCTTCCGTATGAAAGCCATACGGAACAGTTTGTCCCGTATATTCAGGCATATGCTCTAAATTGAGAGTTAATCATTCCTTTGAAAAAAAGCATTGTTTGATTTGCGAACATAGGCGTTCGCGGAAGGCTTAGATTTAGGCAAATCAGTTTGGGCGGATGCAAACAACGCGATTATTGTTCATGAGTCCAACATTCAGCCATGCAAGAAAACATGCACTCTCCCCGAGGGAAGACGTGATCAGAATGGGAAGTCGTCTTTCACTATTGTAAGTTAATGTTTTTAAATAGAGAAAGAATAACATTTTATGTAACTTGTGTTTCCTTAACCTCATCATTTAAACAACAAAATAACCAATAGTTTTAAGCACCAAAATAAATCCCCTAAGTTCTCTTTAATTGAAAAATATGCTTTTTTAATTTATTCATACATGGTTGCAACAACATTTAGTTCAACATTTTAAGTGGCATTTAAAGGGGCTATATGCAACTTTTTCCCCAAAATAAACGTAACAATAGCCTTTTTATTTTACCATTTATGACTCAAACATCTCCTGATGAGCATACTGACACCTTGTCCGCTCACAGTGGGTGCACCTATAAGCCTGTATACTATTTTTCCTATTTTCTGGCGGGTCGTCTTTTCCCGCGCTGTCTGCGGATGTGACGTCACCACCGCTGCGAGAGCGAGCAGAAAATGAGAGCAGTTCTGTTTTTTGGCCACAGGTGTCAGTCGCGAGTTTAAATTTCAGAAAAACGCATATAGCCCCTTTAAAAAAATGTCAAAGACGTTCAGTTATTATGCTTTCAAATTGTATGCCATCTATGTATCTTCCTGACAAAAAAAATAAAGAAATAAGTTTATCATTTTGAATAGAGGTTGATGATATTTAATATCCCTTGGTGTAGAAAATAAATATTCAATAATTTGAGCATGGAGCCACATTTTATCTATGGGACTGAACCATATAGGGCCTTTTAAAATTAAGGTTACAAAAGAAAAGTTTATTAAGAATGAGAATATAGAAGGATATTGAGATATATTTAATACTTTTAGAGTTACAGGCACAATATGGGAAAAATAGTATTGATGGCATGGCACATTTAGACAGGAATGTTCAATTGTGTTGATAGAAAAAAACCGAGATAAATTTCTAGTTTCAACATTATTTGTCGTTCAGAAAATGTGTGACCATTGAAAATGTGTACCAATTTACTCATGGAGCCACATTGAGATCCCTATATCTCTGGAAATTATTGGTCCTTAAAAATTAAGAAACCGAAAGTAAAAAGTGTTTTAAGAATTCGAATATAAAGGATATTAAGGTATCTTCAAAACGAGTTAATTCTTGTGCAAACTTTGATCAAAAAACACAAGAAGTGCTTTTTCCCATTTTCGAACGGTCACCGTTGGCATATAATGCAACAAAGTTTGTTAAAGTCAACAGATTTACCTAATAGACCTGCCAATCTGTGTAAAAATAACATAATGATGCTGTCATTGTTACCCCCCTGTGAAAATTGTCGTTCTGACCCCCACTACAAAACATTGAATTACTCAGTAGATATACATCCATTACATACATGTTTTTTTTTTCTTCATTTCCGTTTGTCTTTCTTCAGAAATAAAATTAACAAAATCAAAAATTTGAGCCAGGAAAGTTTCTGAAATTTGGATTTCGACATGTCTAACGACTGAGACAAATACGACACAATTTTTTCATTGTATTTAATGAATGATCCAGCAAACCTATTCTCCCTACAAAGTTTGGTAAAACCATCCCCCAAAACTACAACTAACATCCCTAGTGCAGCTAACACCGGGCCTCGGGTTACAGGACACATGGGAACTGATAAGGTTTTGCGACCAGAAAGAATTTGCAGAGAGAGAGAGAGAGAGAGAGAGAGAGAGAGAGAGAGAGAGAGAGAGTTGTGACTCCCTCTCAATTCTTAAAAAAAATATCTTAAACACATTTAGCCTATATTTCAAATCTGTGTTCGTGCTGCCATGCTGAGCCAGAGAGAGTCTGAAGTATACCATATTTATAAACGTTTTGTGCACAAACTACTAGTAAAATATTTCATATTATCCAATTGTCACAATGCTGGCTCTAATGTTGTAGAATCACAATTCTACTATAGTGAACCAAGCTAATAATATATCACCATTTTAATCAGATATTAGACTCTGAATGAGATCAGTGTATAGGGTCATTAAATGATAACCATCAACACGTGATCATTTTTTCTCTCGACTTTTGTTCCATGACAAATGTATTTTATATACACACAGTTACAGCAGTCAGAGAAAATCGAATGTTATAAAGTCAAGGATCAAGAGCCCAACTAAACAAACACTGATCTCGACAATGGTAACTACAAATGAAACCCAATAAATCATCAACCTCACAAGAATTCTCTAATTCTCATAAGAAGTAAATAAAGTAAAAAAAAATATTAAGTCAAACTGGTTAGTAATGCGTGAAGATAGTAATGCTGTTTGTGGAGTCGTTTAATCCTCCTCTGCTGAGATCTTCAGAGATTTAAAGGGTTAGTTCACCCAAAAATGAAAATTCTGTCATTAATTACTCACCCTCATGTCGTTGGACACCCGTAAGACCTCCGTTCATATTCGGAACACAAATGGAGATATTTTAGTTGAAAGCTGATGGCTGAGAAAGGCTTCACACAGGCCTCCATTGGCATTCAGTACATTGACACTTCCAAGATCCATGAAAGGCACTTAAAACGTCGTTACAAAGTCTATCTCACCACAGTGGCTCTACAATAATCATACAATGCGACGACAATAGTTTTTGTGCGCAAAAAAAAATCAAAATAACACCTTTATCCAACTTGTTCTTGTCTTCCGTGTGCGCCTCCACGACGCATGCGCGAGAATATGACGTAGCGCCGGTGTTCGGGAATCGATGAAATACACACTTAAGCCCCATTTTGAGCACTACGCCGAGACCTAAAGCACGATCAATGTAGAATCCAACAGCTTAGACACGCGCGTCTTCCTCTGCTCGTAAACAAATCGCTTCTGGGTCATATGTCCGAACGCCGGATCTGCGTCATATTCTCGCGCATGCGTCGTGGAGGCATACACGGAAGTCGAGAACAAGTTGGATAAAGGTGTTATTTTGATTTTTTTTTGCGCACAAAAACTATTGTCGTCGCATTGTATGATTATTGTAGAGCCACTGTGGTGAGATAGACTTTGTAACGACGTTTTAAGTGCCTTTCATGGATCTTGGAAGTGTCAATGTACTGAATGCCAATGGAGGCCTGTGTGAAGCCTTTCTCAGCCATCAGCTTTCAACTAAAATATCTTCATTTGTGTTCCGAATATGAACGGAGGTCTTACGGGTGTCCAACGACATGAGGGTGAGTAATTAATGACAGAATTTTCATTTTTGGGTGAACTAACCCTTTAATGTCTTTTCAGTTGATGTCATCTATAGCCCTATTCGGACAGTAATTGTTTCTCACGTGGAAGTACGTAAAAATAAATTTACATGCCACCTCAGTGATAAAACTGGTGATTTATTCATGGTGGAGGAGCGAGTTTTGTGATCCTGCACACCTGGGAACACGCTGCTCACGTGGTCAATAACATGTCATATGCTTGGTATAAGAATAAATTCATATTTAATTGAATAATAGGATAATACTATTCTAATTATCAATTAGATCTTCTGTTTAAAAAAACAGGGATATAGACGCATTATAGTTAAAAGGCTTTACTGTCTTGTATTTTATCTCAAAATGATGTCATTTTAAAATGTGGAAATGAGATGAGGTAAACATAATGCTGCTTGGTTATTATAAAGTATTGCTGCCGTAATAACGGCCCATTTCAAATGTTTACGTGCTTTTCTTCTCCCTTTTGAGTGGTAATAAAATATTACTTTTGTAAATACTTTCCAGCATTTCAGTAATAAAAGTGTAGGCTAGATCTTTAAAATACATCCAAATTACAGTGAAGTGCAAATGTATGGTTCTCTGCAGTGGTCAAAAAGGATATAAACTGTGAAAACTGTGAAAATAAAAAAGTAGGTAATTCGGCTGGGGATTTTTTACGCAGGGGGTGGGAGAAAAACACAGACATTCTGGATTCAGACGGCAATAAAAATCATTGACTAACCCCTGTAAATTATGAAAATACCTTACGACCCCACAAGAAACAATTACTGGGTGAATAGGGCTTAAGGCTGTGGCTGAAGTCAGGTGTAGTTCTTGTGTTTCTCTTTCCTTCAGTGATTCTGCTCATTATCATCAGGTGTTCATCATTAATGCTCAATCGTCACTTAATTATCTCAATAACTTTAACACTGCTTCAATGGTACTTTATCTCAGTAGCGTGCACTAGTCAGTACACAGCAAAATGCCATGATAAATTAACACTATTACATAAAACGTACCTTTTTCAATTACATATGACTGACAAATATCCAGCCTCGCATAAAGACTGCAGATGACCAACACCTGTAAAGACTTCAGATGACGCAGCTCTGCATCAACACACACCCATGCTCATTTCTATATACCCTAATCATTAACAATATGTATTCTTAATTCACTTATTTCTGTGCCTTAATTTACTTATTACATTGATTAATAATACATTGTTAGCTAATCTGTGTGCTTTGTATATTTACATTTCTGAAATGCATAACGTGTACAAATCACTTTAAATTGTAATGTAGACGCATATACTTTGAAACAATATGTATTGTGAAAAACGCTATACAAATAAATGTGAATTGAAGTCACAAATATGAATCACATTAAGTTTATTAGTTTGTTTATGTTAAAACTATGCAATACAAATGGATGGGAAATTGTAATGTCATTCAAATAGCTTAAACTTAAATTTAGACATATGCATGTTCTTAATTTGGTATACCCAAAAGAACTAAAATACTACTATGAATTTCTTCAGAAAGTTCTTATGCAGATGGTTTCTGACTCTCCCCTAAAATTCTAGGACTGAAAAACAGTGTAATGCTAAAATTTTGCAGCAGGTATGGATGTTCAGGCTCATCATGAAATTAGTTCAGATGTTACAGCCTGTAACTTTATTTTCCTTTCAAGACCTTTATATTTATAATTCTAACATTTTTGAAACTGCAATTTGCCATGCAATTTGTTGCATGAAATGTGAGCACTTTGTTTTTAGGAGCTGTGCGGTTTTAGCACTGTTGTTTTAATGATCCACTAACAAATGTACTGTTGCCTGTTTCCACATGTGATTTTTTTTATGAATGTGCAATGTTATTTAAGTCAGCACTTTTGTTTCTAACATTAGCGCAGTTTTAGCACTGTTGTTTTAAGGATTCACAAATAAATGTATTGTGGCCTATTCCTACCTGTGAATTTTTTTTATGAATGTGCAATGTTTTTAAACTCAGCACTTCAGCTTTTAACATTTGTGCAGTTTAAGCACTGTTTGAATGATGCACAAACAAATGTACTGTGGCCTATTGTCACATATGGTCACTGTTGATATGGTAGTTATTTATGTGGCCAATTGTACAATGTGAGTTAACATTTCTACAGAAAGGGTGCTGTACCCACATATAAATGTACCGTTATTAAACATGTTTTTATCAAATATTTATATGGCAGCCATTAATGATAAGATCAAAATATTAAAGTCATTTCTGTGTTTGTTAATCATATGATGCATGCATGAAAAAATAAAAATGAAACTGCAGTATTACAACCTACCCCACTTACTGTTATAACTCATGGTAGTGGGGCAGGATGTAACAACAGCACTCATTGTACTTAATATTGACACATTTTAAGGACAAGTTGTACATTAAAAAAAAAAAACTTTAATTGTAGCAGATACATATGTGAAAATTATATAAAAGCTTCAGATACACAGTGTACTTAAGTTACATATTTTAAAGCAAACCGTTTTACAACCATCCCTGTCTCGATCCCCACACGGTCTCCCCTACATACTTTTATTAAAACAAAACATCACCCTGCATTTTATTCTTCTACAAACCTTACAATTAAAGAACACCTGAATAATACAGAATATATGCCCCAAATAACCATTATTGGGATCTGATTAATTTCTTGAGGGGTCAGTCCTGCAAATATATATATATATTTTCTTCATATTTGTATCACATTCCTGTTTATACTGGTAGAAGCACTTTATAACTACTAACCAGCCATCAATCATTTAAGATGAGGAGAAGAAATCATGCTCATTTTGCATCTGTGCACGGAATATAGTATGGGCTTTCACCACTTTTTTAGGTGTGTTTAGATACTTGTTCAGCAGAGCTTTGTAGTACTTCTCAGGGTGGCCGCCCATATTCTCCACCTTCCAAGAGTAGTACGCAGTAGTTGGAGGTATGCTGAGGTTTTCAGCCAGCCATCCCCAGAGTCTTTCGCAGGGCAGAAGACCCACTGCAAAGTACACCGGATCATCTTTCATCAGGTTTCTGTAGAACATCAGGTACTTCATCATAGCTGCCGTTGGACGAATTGTAGGCTCACGCTGTGGAAATTATAGTATAAAGCATCTTCAATGAACTCCGAAGCATTTGGACATTTTAAAGACTTTGTTTTGTTTTTTCTTACCGTGAAAAAGAATTGATTGAGAATTAAGTCTGAATATTTTTTATAACTTGAGTATCTGTCATTCATGAATTTTCTGAGGTCGAGGGGCTGGATTACTTTAGCACTCATTTCCTTCAACATTTCCGTCACCTTCAGTATGTAATTGATGTCTTGCATGGTGAAGCGGATATATCGCTCTGCCTGCAGACTGCCATTCTGCATTTCTTTTAGGAAGTCCACCTGGATTGTCTCAGAGGCAATGCCTGTGCTGTTCTCCCAGAAAAATTCATAAACATCTTTCACAGATTTAATTTCCAAACTGTCACTCGGGCTGCTACAGAGTGTGCACCTGTAACACACACACACACACACACACAAACCATTACTAAACTGAATTCTTAGACAAGAGGGTAAATCAAGAGGTAATTGCTATTAGATGAGACCGTTCAATACATCTTCTCATGCATTTCTGATTAGCATATAACCAAGTCATTATATTACGATATCCATTTATTATAGGAATAAATTAAGTGTTTTTTGATTGGATTGTCCAAATCATGGGTGTAAAAACAGAATTGAGTAATCATGCCACAGTTGCTGTATCATGAAAGTAAAACAACTTACCTTAAAAATAAGAAACTACAACAAAGAAAGGCCACAGTCTTCATGTTTCTTGGGTCTTGGTGTGCACTTGTCTTCAGCTCTCTTTACTTCCCTCAAATCTCCAATCCAAGCACTACAGTTTCTACAAAGAGCCATATATATACTCAGGGGTTAAACTGCCTTCAGGCACCTCAGATAAATGAATAAATAAATAGTTCCAGCAGTCACAGCGCGAGAATAACTGGCTTGTCTCACGTACAGCGCTGACAAACTCGTTCGGCACTTCCGCTGCTCTATTGAAGTGATAATGAGCGCCAGGCAGTTGCTTTATCCATTTGAATACAAGCGCAACATCATGTGTACAGTAAAGGTCCTGTGGCAGAACTAGCTCAACCAGACTGAATACCTCCGACCACATATACTGAAGTTTTTTTATTTTTTATTTTGTAAACTGAGGCTGCCTACAGATCATGACTGTATGGCCGTAGCCAGCTATGAGGTCATCGAGGATCTGGACCTCGGTATTTTTCAGAGATGTATAAAAAAATGTTGTGAAATTATTGATTAATAGAGTATTAATACTACTTTAGTGCTGCAAGGATATCTTCTCATCTGAGCTGCCTGCAGCCTGTCACTGCTCGTCAATGTCAAAATATTTGAGATGACCAATCATAATAAAGTAGACAGGCTTTATGTTCACAGAAGCTGCTGAGCGAGTCGCGCGATGTAAGTAGCTAAACTAAACATTTCATATTTGACAGCTGTTTTAGGATAGAAATGTTAAACCGACAAAAATAATCAGGCAAACTAATACAATTGTCTAATTCCGCCATTTTGAATTAAGAGAGGACATTAACGAAGCCGATTTCATCAGATTAGGCTAAAGATAATAAATGTATGTGTACATATTGTGAATTAATTAATTAAACTTATTTACCTAGCGTTTGTAGCCTTCAGTGAATTAATTAACTTGTCTAAGAAAATGCTTAATAAAATATAGGCTAAATATTAGTTGGCCCTATGTTTACTTTCTTCTCTGACAATGAAAATATTATCAGTCAGAGCTCAGCTTTAGGAGGGGAAGAGAAGGAGACTGAGAAAAAGTGAAAGAGTGATGGAAATGAATGGAATCTACTGCCCACTAACATGGTTTTGAAAGCTTTTTTGGGGGGGGGGTTCAAACATCTTAAAATGCACATATGTATATCAGAGAAATCTAAATTTTCATGGGGCACTATGCCCCCCCAAACCTCCCTAAATAGCAACATTTTTGGCAAATTTGGGATTTAAAACTCCTTAAGGCAGGTGTATATGCTTAAAAGTTGTTGCTGTTTCTGTAAACCTGTTTGCTTTTACCTTATATCTGGAGTTAATGTATTGCAGCCTGGAATATTTATATATAGGCCTACTTAATATTAAAATTTAATATTCAGACAGTATATATACTCATTGTATCTCTGTGCTTTGACGATTTTTTTAAAATTCTTTTTAAATACTAATTATTTCTGTGGTAGAAAACGTGGTGCACCAAGATCGGCTACTTAAAACCAAACCCTTGGGTTTGAAATCCCGGCCTGGTTGCAGTGGAGTTAAAAGGACAAAATCAAGTCACAGTACCAGTCAGTATGGGAGCTCTTTTGACTGGATGTGACAATAGCCACAATATTTGGACCATCATGCATTGTTGTTTTTATTGTTTCTTATGTTTTATGATACAGCAAAACTTTTTATTCTGCATTTTGACTTTGACTCAGCAATAGGTCTATCTAGATTGTGATTTATTTCTGTTGTAGTTGTGTCTTCAGCCATTTTGGCGTGTTAAATTTGAGTCAGTTTTTATTGTTTTTATGTTTGAATTTACATTGTGAAAAACAAGGTTGTGTTCCATATTGCTCAGCAATTTTAACATAGTATCGTCATCATATCAGTGTAGATGTAGATGGACCAAAATAAAACCATTAAAAATATCAAGTAAATAAGTATTATGATACTTGGTTCCCCCCCGCCAAATCCCACTTTGCTAATTGGCCATTAATATTACAGAGGTTCTGTGGTAAAATTACCCATCAGGGTAATCAATTAATTAATGACATTTTCATTTTTGGGTGAACTATCCCTTTAAGTATATTAGAATTTTTCATATTCTCATTTGTTTGAAATACAGACCATTTTGTCTCATTTAAAATGTTTTAAAAAACATAATGGCTATATATATATATATATATATATATATATATATATATATATATATATATATATATATATATATATATATATATATATATATATATATATATATATATATATGGATATATCAAATAATAACGATTGATTTTATATATAATGCTGCATTGTGCATGTATAGTAAGTTGCATGTTATTAACATTCTTCTGTTTTTGACAGGTTGGGACCAACATAGTTGAATACTTAAACCCTTCCCCTTTGACCTTGGTCTTGGGGATGGCAGTCAGTGCCATCAAGCCTTGTTGTTGGCAAACAGGCACTACTGCAAAACACACTCCTTGGTGCTGTGGACACATGCTTTAAACTTTTTTATGTTTTGGACATCCATTTCCCGAAGCAGTGCGCACCAGTGTGGACATTTTTGCAGACGGTTGTCTACAAACTCCCAGGAACAGAATCCCCTTCAGTAAGACTGCTACGTGGATATATGGCATTTTAAGCAGTACTGGAACCACAGCAACTAACCCTCTCTAAAATGTTATCAGTTTATGTGAAGTGGAAAGTTGTTAGACTAATGAAGGTTATTTCTAAAGCATTTTACTTGTGCCACTTTTTTAACCTTATACTCTAAAAAGCTATGTGAGTTTAAATGAAGGGGAAAGGTGTCGAACTAATACATCTAAAGCATTTTACTTGTGGCACTTTGATAACCTTATTTAATGTAAATGTTCAAATTAAACCTAATGTAATTTATAGATGTTATTTATTTAAAAAATATATATATTTCTAAACAAATTAGATTTAAATGTTTTATATGCTGTTTTATTGTTCATTGAGCATGAAAATATATCATGCTTTTTTCTGTGAATTTCTTTTGTCTTACATTGGGATGTTCCTCATTATTAATAAATCTTGACTTTTTGATTATTACTGTTGCCTCTATTAATTCTATTTTTATTATCTTCAAACCTATTTTATTAAGTTATTATTAGTTAAATAAAACAACTCAGCATGTTGGGTTGAAGATGACCCAAATTAGGTTGTTTTAACCCAGCATTTGAGTGTATATTTGTCTTGTGAGGAGTTTCAGTGAAAAAAGAACAAGCTTTCCAAATTGACTCCTTCGAAATTACAAACCTAATGACAAACTAAAGGTTGGTTTGTTCAGATATATTCATGTAACAATTATGAAACATTAAGTTCAGATTTTTTTCAGTACTCGTTTCTGACTGTTACAGGACAATAGTTTAGGACCCAAGACCAGTATTTGCTAAAGAATAGTTTGCAGTTTTATCAGCAGAAGCCAACTTCAAGTCTCACAAGGAGTTCGTAGGCCGCGCTCCCTCTCTATTTACCACATAACATAAAAAAATGATAAATTAACAATAAACAAATTAAAAGTGAGAAATATTATTAACAAAATTGACTGAAAACAGCCATGTAGTCCGTTTTCCTTGTCACTATTATTAGAAACAGCAGTAAAGCCTCTGTGAAATCTATGTAGAATAACTTATTACTTTTGTTAGGAATGTGGCTAATTAGTCCCTTAATTATTATGGAATTAGTTTACTATAAGAAAGGTCAAAATCACGCATGACGGTAAACATTTACTATGGCTGATATAGCGCTTTTGCTGTGCAAAAAAAACGGTTTTTAGAGTGCTGCGCAAAAAAATGTGCAGATTTATTCGCTGAGAATGATGACTGGTTGCTAAGTAATTTCAGACTACCCAGACCAGTTCTTTTGCATTTATGCAATGTATTGGAGCCAAAACTTAGAAGGGAGTCCAGACGATCCCACAGCATTCCTGTTGCACAGCTGTTGTCCGTGCTTGGCTTTTTGGCAGCAGGAGATTGCAGACAGGTCATATTGCAGACGGGATATCTCAGCCATCCCAGGTGTTCTTGATGCTATAATACGCCTAATGCCTCAGTATATACAATTCCCATATAACATGAATCATCAGCTAGAGTTAAAGCAGAGATTCTTTGCTATTGCAAATCTGCCCAACGTCATCGGGGCAATTGACTCCACACACATTCGCATCAAGGCTCCATCAAATGATGCATTTGCATTCTTGAATAGGAAAAACTATCATTCCATCAATGTGCAACTGATTTGTGATGCCAAATGCGCACTTCTTAATATAGTGGCCGGGTGGAACCCACGATAGTTTCATCCTTCGGAGCAGCTCAGTTGGACACATTTGGACAATGGTGCAGATACAGAAGGCTGGTATGTAAACATTGTTTTAAAAAAACAACAACTATACATTGTTGGCTTATTTGACTTTAACAATTTCCCGCTCACACTTAGGTGACTGGTTATCCCCTGATGCCATGGCTTATGAGCCCACTGATAAATCCCCAAAGTCAACAGGAGCTAGCATACAATGAACGCACGAACAGGATCTTAAAGGGTCGCTGGTGGTGTTTGGACACTTCAGGTGGAACACTATTATACAGACCAGAAAAGGTTTGCAAAATAGTACTGGCCTGCTGTGTCCTACACAACATTGCCATGGTCTGCCAGACCCAGAGGATTCACTCTCATCTGAGCATGGTATGGTGCCTCTAAGGTCGCCAGTCCGAAACATGGGCATACCTATAGCTGCAATTGCACAGCGACAGAAACTAATTCAGTGTTTCTAAAAGTGTATGCAAAAGTTTCTCTACATTTAAACCTATATTTTGTACGTTTAATTGCATCACATACTTCTCTCAGGCTTGCATTTATTTATTTTAATGTGTTATTTATTGCCAACACAGCTTCACAAATTTTGTCTTGCTTGTCCAGCACTTCTTAACTTAAAACAGTCTTCTGTGCAGAGCTAGCACTGCGGGATAAACAGGTCCAGGTGCCGCAGGATGAACGGGGCTGGTTGCAGCTTCAGTGGTCACACGACACAGTTGGCATTTATTTAAATAGAAAAATTGAAACTCAACGTAAATTTCTTTCTGTGGTTCTCCTCAAAAATTGTATATTATCTTTTTGCCTTTTTAAATGTACCTTAATGACAATGGAAACTATGTAGCCTTACCGTCCAATTGTGCTGAAGTGTTTTCCTGCAAGGGGGGGTTTATCACGGTCACCATCTGAAATTACACCTGACAGAGACGTTTCACCTATTATGCTGATGATGCGTTCATCACAGATGGATACGCTCGATGATGGTGGTCCTCCTCCAGTTTGTGCAAGATTTTTCCGATAATTACCCATGCGTTTTTTACTCTCAAGCTTCATGTCGAACCATTTGCTTTTCACTTCTTGAACCGTTCGATTAACAGATGAAACTGCATTAACAGCATCTGTAGTTTGCTGCTACGCCTCCTTTTTTCTAGGTCCTGATATGCCACTGTGTACACTTGTAAATAAAATGTTGCGTTTTGAATGTACTTCTACCAATAAAGCTTCTAATAAAGTTTCCGAAGACATGTTGAAAATTAATTTCCACTTCATATTATGACATCCTTATATGGTTGTCATTTGTAATTTATGGGCGGGATTATGGTAATTGTAAATGAGCGTGCACACGCGCCCTATTTACGAATGATTGGAATTCATTAACATACACACGTTTAACTACCAAATTTGAGCTTTACGAAGCGTTTGTAAATCTGGAGGAAAGTTTTCGTAAAGGTCCATTTTACGCGCAAATAGCTCGTATATTTACGAAAGTTTCATGAATGAGGCCCATTGTCAGTTAATCAGATGCACGTCTCCATAGATCACTTGTTGACGCTTTCACCCCAGAATTAGGCCTGCACGTAGTGACCTTCCAGGTCTGGAGCAGGCGCCAGCTTGCCCAGAAAACAAGTCCACCCAACACTATGCACATACACAGGTACACAGTTTCTCCAAGATTGGAGCGTCAACTGAAAACAAAATAGTTCTCCACAACATACAGGTAACGTCGTCTTCTCCTCGGAGAGAAGTATAAGCAATATTCATCTTTATTATTTAGTGTTTCAGTAAAATGAAATAATATAAAAGGAATAAAATATAATATAAAATATAAATAAAAGCATATCATTCAGTCAAAAGGAGAAAGAAATCATTTAAATCCTCTTAATATGTAGGAGGTTAAATATCGATTAAGGTTTTGATTATAAATTTATTTAGGATTTATATATGTATATTGAAGCAGCAGTGGATTTCAGAATCCTCCCCTTCAAACCTTATATTTTGGATACATACTTCAAGACTGGTTAAAAAGAGATACGTATTTAATGAATATACTCCTGGTGGCTGTTAAAAAGAGCTTTACCTGGAAAGCCCAACTCTAAATTACAATGGACGTCTATAAAATTGCGAAGATAACAGCATTTGTAAATCATAAAATGGAACAATTTGCTTTGTGCTGGGAAAAATGGACCAACTATGCAACATCTCAAAGACCTGATTTTACTTTTTAGTTAATGTTTAGAATGCTCAGAAATACTACCCCCTATATGTACATAATTATTTTTTCTTTTTCATATGGCAGAACAGGGCTACTCAGCTCACACCAATAGTGGCATGGATCAACAATGATGTTGAAACAGGATATGTTAACGTGGAACAGAGTTCTGTACCAAATGCCCTTCTTTCAACACTCAGAAAAATTTGTCAATTATTCAATTATTTCACAACATTTATTATACATCTCTGAAAAATACAGAGGTCCAGATCCTCTGTGACCTCATAGCTGGCTACGGCCATACGGCCGTGATGTGTATCAGCCTATAGTTTACCTCAACACTTCAGTTTACATAAAAAAAACAACAACAAAAAAAACTTAAGTATACGTGGTCGGAGCTATTCAGTCTGGTTGAGCTAGTTCTACCACAGGACCTTTACTGGATCTATTTATTTATTCATTTATCTGAGGGCACACTTTAATCCTTATGTATGTATGTATGTATATATACATTTGCTAATAACTTTTGATTAAATTAGCCTATTGTAATGAAACTGATCATAATATATTCCTTGGGTCGTGCCGGGAACATAGATATAAATTTTGACATATTTGGCCAAACCTCCTGTCCTCCATCTTGTTATTTGCTTAAAACCTACTTTTTCAAACTCTTCCTAGACCGTTTATCCAATTTTCACCAAAATCGAATCGTATCATTTTCAAAAGATAATGGATTTCTCGTCGATAGATGAAACTGTTTTAATTTACAGGAGACAAAGTTGAGGCTGTATCTCTGCAATGCTTTGACATATTGACACCAAATTTTTGTGTCATAGTTACCTTATTCTGACCACACCACATCAATTTCGTAACTGTGCCACCTATTGGTCAAAAGTGATAAACCATTAAATCATATTATTAGTGACTCCGTATATGATATTTTAGCCATTTTGTCTAAAATCATCTAAAACTGTATAATTGCTCACTGTTGCAGTTGGTCTGACACTCTCAACCACGTTGGCATGTCTTTTCATCTTATTTGCGCTTTGGCCCCGGATACCGGATAAGATACCGGGGCCATCTTATTGCTGCTTGCAGCTATATTTTTGTTTTTAGGTTTATTAATCCAAAATGTTTTTATACATTTTCTTCCATCTTCGTGTGATGTTCTGTGGCTTCGTTTTACGAATGTTTATTCCCCTCCCCACACACGATTTTACTATAGGCGAGACATGACCATTCTGATTCGACTATGAAAAATCCTTAGTCAGGGACACCCCTAGTTTGGCAGAGTGCGTTTTTTTACACAGTCACACCCTTTGTACTATTTTTGTCAGATTATATACAACGATCTGGCATAACATCACTGACAGGTTAAGTGAATAACACTGAATATCTCTTCATCACAGCACCTGTTAGTGGGTGTGATATATATAAGGTGTCAGAATACACACTGCATCAAAGTTTGTCGGCAGGGAAATGTGTCATAAATGACAGAAAATTATGTTAATGGCGGAGAAAGAGTTAAGCAGATTTTAAGTAAATTCCTATGTACACTACCAGTGAACTACACAAAAACTCGTTTTTTATGTTTTCTTTATAAATCAATATTTTCAAACAATGGCAAGTTTATAGGACTGTATGTAAAACTGTGAAAAAAGTATTTAAAGGATTAGTACACTTAAAAATAAAAATTTCCTGATAATTTACTCACCCCATCTCATCCAAGATATTCGTCTTTCTTCAGTTGAAAAGAAATAAAAAAATGTTGAGGAAAACATTACAGGATTTTCTCCACATAAATGGTTTTCAATTGCAACCAACAGGTTGAAGGTCCAAATCGATCAATGCAGTTTCGAAGGGCTTCAGAGGCTGTGCAAGATCCCAAACGAGGAATAGGGTCTTATCTAGCGAAACCATCGACCATTTTCTAAAATAAATGTATATACTTTTTAACCCCAAATGCGCGACTTCGGTGTTGTTCTTCTTCACGGCGCATGACGTCATCACATCGGAAAGGTCACGACCCAGTGACGTAAAAACTCTCATGTTCCCCTGTAAATTTAAAAAAGTTCGACACGTTGTTTTACCTTTATTTTTGTAAAGGGCGTTTTAGTCTTTGCACATTTGTTTTAACACTGGGTCGGTATTTCCACATACGCCCCCTTAGGCGACCTTTCCGACGTGATGAGATGGGGGTGAGTAAATTATCAGGAAATTTTAATTTTAAAGTGAACTTATCCTTTAATATGCTACTCAATCAAAAGAGTAAACACAAATACAAACCAAGTATACTCAGAATACTTTATTATACTTTTCAGTATATCTCAATCAAAAGATTGATGTATAGGCCAAATATACTTAAGACTTTTCTGACTGTATAAATCAAGCATACTTAAAACAAGCATAAAGTGTAATTTTTTTACATATACAGCTCTGGAAAAATTGAGAATACTTAACATTGATTTCTCAATGTTAAGTGGTCTCTTAATGTACTTCTCAGGAATACAGCTCTGGAAAAAAATCAAAAGTAAACTAAGAGTATCCTCTCTTATTATTAGTTTAAAGAAGCACGCTTGTATACTTTTTTTTTTGTATGGATACTCTTTAACAAAGAACACTAACAGGGTCTCGAATTTACATGACTTTTCATAATGTCTTTATCCAGAGTGAATGTGCAGATGATTGTTGAAATTGTTCCTTTTTCTGAACCTCTTGTCACATGAAGGAAAATGTCAATTTCTTTTCAGAATGAGTTTGGAAATGCCGTTTCAGGTTTATGTGACATGTGAAACTCTTCTCACACTGAAGACACTTGTAAGGCTTCTCTCCAGTGTGAACTCTCATGTGAATCTTAAGGTTTCCTTTCCTCGTGAAGCTCTTTCCACACTGAGGGCAGGTGAACGGCTTCTCTCCCGTGTGAACTTTCATGTGATTATTAAGGTTTGTTCTGTTTGGGAAACTCTTTCCACAGTCATGGCACATGAAAGGCTTCTCTCCGGTGTGAAGTTTTACATGATTCCTAAGGCGTTTCATGTCTGTAAAACTAATTTCACACTGATGACATATAAAACAGTTCTCTCCTGAGTGAATCTTCATGTGGTTATCAAGGGTTTCTTTATATCTGAAACCTTTTCCACACTGACATATGAACGGCTTCTCTCCAGTGTGAATTGTCATGTGAGTCATAAAACCTACTTTTCGTGAGAAGCTCTTGCCACACTGTTTGCAGGTATAAGGACTCTCTCCAGTGTGACTTCTCAAGTGGATTTCAAGGTTGTTTTTCTGCGTAAAACCTTTTCCACACTGAGGACACATGAACGGCTTTTCTCCAGTGTGAATTCTCATGTGAGTTTTAAGATTTCCTTTTAGTGAGAAACTCTTCCCACACTGTTTGCAGGTATAAGGGGTCTGTCCAGTGTGAATTCTCATGTGGGCATCAAGGCTGTTTTTCTGTGTAAAACTTTTTCCACACTGAGGGCACATGAACGGCTTTTCCCCAGTGTGAATTCTCATGTGAGTTTTAAGCTCTTTTTTCTGTTTAAAACTCTTTCCACACTGAGAGCATGTGAACGGTCTGTCTCCAGTGCAAACTCTCATATGGACTTCAAGGTTTCTATTTTCTGTTTTATGAGTCTGTAAACTAAAGGATTTTTCTTCAGTCATGAAATCATGACATTTCTCCTCCATTTCATTCAGTTCTTGATTCTCCTCTTTCAGTGCCATCAGGTCTAGAGTGAAAAGAAACAAAAACAAGTTAGCACCAGTTTAATTGCACAAAGACATGAAAACATTTAAACGTGTACAGCATTAAATCAACATGTATGCTAGATTCTATACCCACTAAACAACTGATAAAGGAGTAACCTATAAACTCAGAACCTCTTGTCAATATTGTTTATTCTGAGCTTTATTTAGGACACGTCCCAAAAACTTTCAAGCTGGCAGTTATTAAACCCCTTATAAAAACACACAGTAGAGCACTGGATTGGGATACCGCAGGTCCAAACTCAAATCTTGCAGGAGCAGGGAGGTCAAAAATTTACCACAGGTGCTGGGATTTAACAAGAATAATGAAGACAACAAATGTTCAGAAATTATTAAAGTGGGTTTTTACGATACAAAAACAACACAAGGCAAGTCTGATTTTGGGACAAATTTCCCAGTTGTTACTGAAAAAATTTTTGAAAGAATTGGCCTTTGCAAGTTGAAACAAACATACAAAATTATTGATATACAACGGGCACAAATCTGGCATCTCTAGGTTGAGGTGACATCTCTGATCCGTTCTGCTGGGTCAAAGTAAGCTTTCGTTTAAAGAAAAAACTTTTCTTCCTGCACATACTAAACAAGACAGCCAAGAAATGTTATCACAGGGTTTAACTGTTATTGTGTGTTATTGGTCATGTTTTAACATTGTTTTTTAGACTCCGCTGCTGCGGCCAAACCGTTTTGATGTTCTGTAGCCTATCAAAAGCTGAGTTAGTTTTATTAGATTAATAAAAATTGTTCATAGTTATTTATAATGTGTGGTGCTTTGGTCCGTTTAATTAAATGCAAGGTTTTATGTCTGTAATCCTGGGGTGCGTTTCCCTTACAACAAGGGTGTAAAAATCAAGCATAGCGTTAGTTCTGGCAGGTCACGTTAGTCAAGCTTGCATAATAACCATTTTTTGTGATCAAATACAATGATATTTTTCATAATATTAGATGAAGAGAATTAGAAGGAAATGGTAAAATAGGCTATGCACATTCTATTTTTCAAATGTTGTGTTAGTGACACGCTGTCAGGCAATTATTTACAAAAATAAGGCCTAATTGTTTCCATTAAAAATATATAATCATCCTAAAATACAACTATGTTTACCTTGTAGGGAAAACGGCATACATTTGATTTGTTTAAAAGCAATTTAAAATACTATTTGGCCAGTGGAAAATATTGAGAATGACTCTCTGAAAACTCTCTCTAATATGTATTTTATACCATTTTGATTGATTTATTCTAAAACAAGGCTAAGACGCTGAATGATTTTTAGCAATGTAATGTGACGGCATATAGTTTGCGTCTCATATTTTCCTAATGTCTTGTACCGTTAAACATGGTATCACATGGATGGGATTTTGCATGGAAATTATATACAGATGATGTTATGCATAGTAAAACTAGGTGTTGTGAGCGCCATATATGGTTATATCGGGGAGGAGATGCATGTATGCACAATCCCATAAAAAAAAAACCCTGACTGGGTTTTATGAATATAATTTTGCGCAGGTTCTGGCATTCGCATGATTTTATAAATCTGAAAACCGGTGTGCATACGCAGAATCCAGCTTTTGTGCTTACATACACTACATTACGTAAAGTTTTATACACGAGGCCCCAGGTGTTTATAAAATATGTAGTTCATTTAGATAAATCGAACATCAGAGGGGTTTGACCTGTAATGTCTGTACAACGTAGTGATGAAATTAGATGTTTGGCCCTATCATAGTGTGTTTTGCTCGTTTCAGCCTGACGCAGTTATCATTTTCATGTCCTGCGCCACATTGTTTAAATAGCAAATGCACTCACGGCCATCTGTTCGCCTATGGGTGTGGTGGTCTGAAAACGAGGTGTGTTCAGGTGCATTGTTGGCGTGTTGCTATTTTGAGGCTACTGAAAACGACTGCGTTATTGATCAACAAAAACCTGGTCTAAAGTCAAAAGCGCAGTATTTCTTATTTAGAGGGCGCATTTGTAATATGTGCCTATAGGTGGGTGCACTTTGCTTATTACACACACACACAGGGGCGCAGCAGCACACAAACATTTTTAAATATTTAAAATAAAAGGATTCCTTTTAGTGCTGGGCAAATTAACGCATTAAGGCGGTCGATTCTTTTTTTCAGTTTAACGCATTAAAAATATTTGACACAATTAATGCAGCGACCGTTTTTATAGCCATTTTTGCCCTGCGTTACATTATATGATCACGGTCTTATTCATGTAAATGCTTTTAAACAATCCAAGCGCGACAAGACAGAAGAGAACATGCTCTATGTCAATGTCCTGTCTGTGTGGCTGCGTCTTGATCAGATCCCTAGGTCAGTAGTGGCCAGCCCTCCATGCCAAGATGTTGGTACTCTTCATCTCCACCACATTGACTTTCCCAGAGTTGGAGAAGGCAATGACGTTCAAAATCCAGGACAGCTACTCCAGGCCGCTTCCTCATTTCTTTCTCCACCCCATGGTGGAAACTGTCTGCGCTCATGAAGGTGTGCCCCAGTTCGAAGCATTTTGAAGTTATATCCTCAAGCGGGGACATCGGGTCATTCACCACACAGACTAAGGATGTAAGGAGGCACCAGTTTTTGTTCTGAGCAGTGCAATTATCAACCCAGTAAATTACATGCTTTACATCCCGCTCCTCATTAAGTGCTGTGACAAAAGCAGATGCCACCTCCTCTGCCTTCCTTCCAGCAATGCCTTCGTGCCATATCACTGAAATGCTATTCTTCTTGGAAGATGACTTTTTCCCCACACCGGCGAAGGTTTCATGAAAGGCTGAGATGCGTTTGGTAAAGACTGCAGTCTTTACCCCAGGCATTCGGGGCAGCATGATGACTTTCTGGCGGTCAACACTGCGAATTGAGGTCAATAAGCTCTTCCCTTTCTGCATCCAACCTGTAGTGACGCCTTCCTCTCTCTACTCTCCTCTTGTGCTCCTCCCACTTTTGACAGGAGTGACATTCCTGAATGCCACGTTCTGCTCTGACGTGGACATCTTGCCTCAAGTAATTGTCACACTTCTCTTCACCCAGCTTAGTGAAGCTAATGTTCCTCTCCTTCACAGCCTTCCTATACGTTTCATAGGAACATTTGAGAGCCTCTTTTTCCTTGTAATCTTTGAACATCAACTGAATGCTGACATCACTTGGCAGGTACCTCCTATGTGGGGCATGCTCACGTCTGTAATGGCTGGAAGTGGGATTCAATGATTCAATGTGTTCAAATATTGGAGCCATGTCAATTTTTTTTATGGGAGTGTGCCTTCCTCTGCGTTCTTGTGGTGGTGTTAGACTTGAGGAGATTTTCCAATGACAATGTATTTCCAATGACAGTGACTATCAGTCCATCGTTTTTTTGTATGATAGCACAAAGTTGTTTAAAATTTAGTTTTACAGGCTTCCTGTTGCTGGCCAAGGTCATCATTCAGATGGTACTTGAGAGACCTGGTTCGTCTGCTAGGAACAGCTGAGGTGTGGCGCATGGTCTGGTACTGTGAAACCATGTGGGAAATAAAGCTCTTTTTCTCACTGTAGGACATGTTCCAATATGCTGTAAATATCGGTCTCCTTTGATCCTCAGTTATTTTTTGAATGCATTTCTTCTTACACATTGGACCACAAGGCTTCCCCATCTGTGGAATCTTACTTTGTCTTTGTTCACTGGCTGCTATTGACATCCTCACTATCTTCATCATTATCGCCCTCATCCCTCATATAGCCAGCAGCCATATCACCCTGCAGCCCAAGACTGGTTTCCCACTGAAGCTAAGCAGGGCTGAGCCTGGTTAGTACCTGGATGGGAGACCAACTGGGAAAACCAGGTAGCTGCTGGTAGAGGTGTTAGTGAGGCCAGCAGGGGGTGCTCACCCTGTAGTCTGTGTGGGTCCTAACACCCCAGTATAGTGATTGGGACACTATACTGTAACAAGCACCGTCCTTCGGATGAGACGTTAAACCGAGGTCCTGACTCTCTGTGGTCATTAAAAATCCCAGGATGTCCTTCGATAAAGAGTAGGGGTGTAACCCCGGCATCCTGGCCAAATTTGCCCATTGGCCCCTCTCCATCATGGCCTCCTAATCATCCCCATATATATACAGATTGGCTTCATCACTCTATCTCCTCTCCACCAATCAGCTGGTGTGTGGTGGGCGTATTGGCGCAATATGGCTGCCGTCGCATCATCCAGTTGGATGCTGCACATTGGTGGTGGTTGAGGAGATTCCCCCTTCTATATATGTAAAGCGCTTTGAGTGCCTAGAAAAGCGCTATATAAATGTAACTAATTATTATTATTAATTAATTATCCTCCGGGACATAGGTAGCATCCCTGACATCCTCATCCTCCACATCATCTTCCACATCACCCTGCCCTCATTCTGCTCATTCCATTGTTACAGATTCTTGAAGACAGAAGCTATGATCTAATATATTATTATTATTATTATTTTTATCTAACTCCTCAGTGTAACTGCCCATCTGAAAATCTGCATCCAGTGAGGCAAACAACTCTCAACTTCTCATCCTCTCCTCTTCACTATCTGCTTCTGCTTTAGGATTTTTTTCAGTAGTTTCCTCACAATGTCCTGCAATAAATCATGAATGATGAATGTGATTGTATTACAATTAATAGCCTTGAGGTTAGAGAGCAAGTTAACTTAAAGGCCCACTGAAGTGCCTTGGAACGCGAAGCATTATTCAATGTGTTGACGTAATTTCCCCTAAAACGGCTACAGCTGTTAGCAGCTCCTCCCCTTTTTTTGAAACAGCCAATAGCATTTTGTTAATACCACAGTTTGACTAGCCTTTCTGTTTGTTAAAGCCAGTTTCCTCCGAATCTAACCGTTTATCATCATAATCTCTTCCATATCTCTTGAAATACAGTATTCTGTGCAGAATTTAAATGGGTCCGATATGTTTTCTTGTGTGCGCCGACTCGCGCATATCATCCGCGCTGGAATCTCGTGTCTGTAGTCAACGGCTCTGGTCTAGACTATGTGTGTGCGCTGCAGCGTGCGCATTAAACTATCGTGAACCCAGACTTAATTCGCCTCAACTGAAAGCATATTAACACCGTCTGAATAGTTTCCTATCGCATATATAGTGCACTATGTGCCGTTCACCATGCAGAAAATAGTAAATGCGTGAACAACTGACCGTTTTCAGACACAGTTCAGGGTCTATTTATAAAGCAGGGGGCGGGACTTCAGATTCTAGAGCGCATTTGATTGGACAGAAGATTTGATGAGAAGGTGTGATGAGAAGGTGAAGTCTGCGATGACGTCATCAAAATGTGTGATTCATTTTAACAGAAGTGAGAGACTAAGTTTTGAATGCTTATATCTCCTAAATGCAAATTTTATCATTGTTTTGGAACACACCAGCTTATTCATAACCTTAAAGCTAACATAATCATACTAAAAAAAATTATTTTGATTTCAGTGGGCCTTTAAGTTAACTCAAGTATGCTTCTTCTCCCTTTAGCCTAACTTCTAAGCTATTCTCAAACATGTAAATTTCCTGTTTATGCTATCTTCACACCTTTAAAGCTATAATTAATAATTAAAATATAATTATTGTGTATTCTTAGCTAGCCTATCTGTCAAATAAAAAAAAACTGATTGGCAAGACTGACTCTGACAACTGAAAAGCAGATCATTATTCTTGACCTAATATGACAAGACATAAATTAAACAGCTGATGGCTATTTCAAAACTACCCATTTAAAAAAAGAAAAGAAAAGTAGGCTACACTTCCATAAGGTACTTACAATGCTCTATTTTCACACACTAATTTTGTAGTAAATATACCAAAAATTCTTCTTAAGTATTAGCCTACTTCTTAAGCTAATCTTAAGAATATCTATTTTGAAAACTATTTTGAGACATCATGAATATGAAATAAGATGTGCTTTTAACATATCTCTGTATTAAAAAAAAATTTGTTACCACTTATAGTACATTTGAACCCATCGTGTAATACAAGTGGTACCTAGGCTAAGCACATTTTAGTTCATTTTCATGGTGTCTCAATAGCACAGAGTAGAGCTTAGATCGGGCTCAAAAAAATCAAGCCCGACCCTACCCGAGCCTGTGCACGATGTGTCCAAGCCCGGCCCGGCCCATTAACTGTAATCATGAGCCCGAGCCCGATTTAAACCCGACCATTTTTTAATACGTGGGCGTTCTGAGAACAAGATTGTTATGAGCGAAGCGAATGGGTGTGACGCTCAGCTCAATAATCCGCTCTATGCAGGCGCGCGCTCATGAACCGTTCACTGGTAAAACAACGCTCGCTCAAATCCCGCTCAGACATGACATTCTGTACTGTACCCTACTATAGGCCTACTTGTTGTAGCCATTAAACAATGTATTTTGTTTAATATTTATGTTTAAATATCATCTGATTATGAAAAGTGAAAAGATGCGAGTGGGTCAGGAATTATTTTGGTGGTTATTATATTTTGTTTAATATTAAGTTTTGTTTTGTATGAAGCCCTTCTTTAAAATGAATTTCGTTTTGTATAAATTGTATCTTAATTTTAATCAAGGTTTCATCAGCCAATTGGATTTAATAAATAACAAGCAAATAGAGTAATAGCATCACATGCATTGCACATGAGCTGGAGTGCGTCTCATAAATAAACCAAACTCAGAAGACTACTTGCCTCACAGACATGAGAAATATGTGTATTGAAAGCTTGAAATGTCTACTTTTCTTTAACTTCTAGTTAAGAAAAGAAATGGACTAGTTAAGCAATGCGCAGTGTTAACGCGAGCAGTGCATTAGAGGGCTGCATTGGGATTGAGTCCCGCCGGGTCCCACGGGACCCAACGCAAATCTCGCGGGAGCGGGCGGTTTGAATTTTGCTGCGGGCGGGAATGGGCGGCTAAAAAAAACACAGCGGGAATCGGCGGGATAGGGAGGTTGCCTAACGACATGATGGAGAAGATGTCAATAGATGATGTAGAAAAGAACCTCAAACGAGGTATTTACAGCACAAAAGCTAAGCAAGGAAAGTCTGACATT
This sequence comes from Gobio gobio, assembly GCF_949357685.1. Classification (NCBI taxonomy): domain Eukaryota; kingdom Metazoa; phylum Chordata; class Actinopteri; order Cypriniformes; family Gobionidae; genus Gobio; species Gobio gobio. The sequence goes on along the minus strand of NC_137101.1, from coordinate 39,053,713 downwards.
TGGAGAAGTTTCTCAATTGTTTTGGTAGGCAAAATCATGCGGTATAACGTTATATGTATCCACATATTGCGCAGCTGGCAAATACATAGCTACTTGATCATACCTCACCAAAAACGCTCAGCACTCCCTGCAGGTCAAGTTGACTGTTTGGTGTTTTTAACAAACAATACATAGAAGTTTAGTGAGTGGAAATGGATTGTTTCTAAATGTCCGTTTGCTATTTTGTGTTCACATTACGTTCTGTTGAAGCATGTTTTCTCAGGTTTCCTTTCAGTCGGTCACGTTCGACATACGTCGGAACTGACCAACGAATTGGGATCTGTTTTTTGTTTCTCAATCTGTTTTTCTGTTTTACAAAGCAGTCTATTTTTATGTGCAAAGTTTTTGATAAAAACGAAATTATATTTGAATGTATTTGTCTTTTTTTTTTTTTTTTTTTTTACATGCAGGCCAGGGAAACGAAACAAACAACCCCATGAATCTCTTTAATAATATCAATACAAATATGTGTTTTTTTTCCCCTGCGGGACGGGAGAAGACACAAAATCAATGCATCTCTATTATTGTGCGGGAATAAATTCTCCGAGTTTTGCAGGTGCGGGCGGGAGTGGACATACATATTGCGGGAGAAGGCGGGAGTGTAACACATACGTTGCGGGAGCGGGCAGTAATGGTCAGAAATTCGGCGGGTGCGGGATGAAGAAAACAGTCCTGCGCAGGGCTCTACAGTGCATGACTGGCGTCTCGGAGCGTTTCAGAATGCTGCGCTTCATCACTGCGTGTGCTGTGAGTTTAACACGCATTTTTAGCCTAATCCTGACTTGTGCAACTTTGTACACATTTGTTTCTTGGTTGTAGTATTCCTTTGCTAAAAATATATTATTTCTGATTATGGCATAGCTTTCTGCCCACCCAATTAGGCTAATAAAGTAATGATAAAAAAAGGTGGTGTAAATATATTTATTCTGAAGCAAAATTCTCATCAGTGTTATATCAGCGTTTACATAGGCTACTTAAATCTTAAACGTTATTTACTTTATAAATGGCATTTTTATTTTAACCTTATTAAATGTATGCACTAGGGTTGTGCCGATGGACGATATCATCGTCCGCTCCATCGTGATACCGCGCCCCCGTTGCGAGTCTGTTGTGAGTGCGACACACACTAATCCTCTTCTATAGTATTAGTTAAACTAAAAACTTAGCAGGGATTGCTCTGTAAATTAAATTGAGAATGTAACAAATGCATATATGCTATTTTAAATACTGTAGTCTATGCCAGATACATGTATAGCCTACATTTTTTAATCATTTGAGGCTGAAACATCCATAAGCATGCGTGTTTATTTTAGCACTTTTTTCAGTGAAACAACACCGCCTATAAAACATTTAAACGATTTTCAATAAATAATGGTTACCTCAAGAATATAAGAAAATTAAATATTAGTAAGAAAAATATTTGATTCATACTATTTCCCCGCAAAGATGTGTCATATACCGCTCTGCGCTTTAAGAGGAATGTGGGACACAAGCTGGATAGACACCTTTCGAATATCTTCATCTTCATGTTTTCTCCTGATTAGACATGTGCCGGTAAACGGTAATACAATATACCGCAATAATGAACATGCACAATATTGTTATCGTGGGCACTTCAAAATACCGTGAATAATTATTTATTACGAATTATTCAGATTTATAGAATGAATACTTTACCCATCAACCGTTTAAAATGAACAACACGTCAAAGAGGAACAAGCACTGATGTAAATAGACCGTGCATGAGCCGAGCACATGGCGGAATGAGGAGACCCGCTGAAGTGCACATTCATTCTCTGACAGCAGAGGGCGCTGATGGAACAGCAGAAATGCAGCCGTTTCCCCAGTAATCACATAACCTAATACATAATACTTAAAGACTTAAGGCTATTCATTTTCAAACTTGCATTTTATATTTTAATCTGGACTAAATTACATGCCCTAGATATTGTTTGAATATGTTCTGACTGTTGTTCAATCACACACTTTACAAGGCTCCAGTATTTAACATTAGTTCATTCATTAACAAACTGACAATGAAAAATACTTCGGTCAAGACATTTAGGCAATGTTTGATTATTCACTGCCAGAGAAAACGAAACTAAAATCACCGGCGTGTGTGTGAAATGCGCTATTCAAATAAACCAAACTTTACACGCCTTACCAAGTTTAATAACAAGAACAAACTGTGTTAAATAAAATTTGAAGTAAAAAGGTATTCGTCCCACAGTGTTTTTTATACTTTACCACAGTAAAGGATGTGAATAGTTATAATAGGCTTAAAGGATTAGTTCACTTTTTTTACTCACCCCCATGTCATCCAAGATGTCCATCTTTCTTTTTCTTTTTTTCTTTTCGACTGCAGAAAGACATGGACATCTTGGATGACATGGGGGTGAGTAAATTATCAGCAAACGTTTATTTAAAAGTGAACTAATCCTTTAAGCAAACGAAAGGAAGAAACGTTTATAATCCCCTGCGAAAATGGCGACGTGAGTGAAGATTTGGGAAAAGAAACGAGATGTCCATGTCCACAGGGATAAAATGGACTAGGCCTATTGTTAAAATTCACGGAAAATCGAGTGACCAGATCCAGATCGCAAAACAGAATGAAAAGGTGCTATCTGACCATTATTTCCTAGGCTAAATAAAGCTTTGTGCTTCACTCCTGTGGTAATATTCACGTGAAACAGCATTCACATACAAAACACTGGGTTAGTAAAATAACTATATATTTTTTTAAAAGTAGAAAATAGTATTTATGGAAAGAGATATATTAAAATAAAAAGAGCTAAACTCTTAAGTGGAAGGAACCTATTTTTTCCCCTCACGTGCAATAGCGGATGAGTCATTATTTGGGTAAGTAAAAATAACAAAATGATAGTTTTAAGTAGAAAATAGTATTTATGTAAAGAGAAATAGTATATTATCTACCTATTTACCTTTTAAACATTTGAATATACAAATAAGAAAAAATGCAATATTTTAAACATGAAACTAAACCACCAATAGGTGGCAGCAAGTGACCGTCTTAATGATTGAGTCATTGAGTTGTTCATTCAAACGATTAATTAAAAACACTGAATCATTCAGTAACAAAACACCACGCTCAGTGTTGCTTTCCTTTGGAACCATTTTCGTCAGTGAAATAGAACAAAATAGTCTCTAAAATGTAAGTAACTTAATATTAACGAGGCTACTTGTTTATTGAACCACAACATTCAATGTAACATTTGCAATCGTGATAATATTCAGCAAAACAGCTCCCTTAGTCGATTCTATAAATAAAAAGTTATAAATAAAATGAAGTTTTTACCCCAGTATGTTTCTTCTGTGAGTTCAGTGCTGTTATGTTCCTTTGTTTTGATATCTCCACGAATGTCTCTCTCAGGCAGACTTTGCCACTATCCCCTGTGTTCATTCATGATTTCTTTCGTGCTGTAAAGCGGAGGTGATTGGTTCATCTGCCGTTTGTTTGAACTGAGACGCTACAGTGATCTGTGAATGTCACGCAACAGAGCGCCAAAAGAGATCATGACAGCTCGAGAGACGTCTATGGTCTCTCACTCCAGTCTATGGGAAATTAGCCCATTTCCAATTATTATTGTGAAGTTAACAAATGCCTTCAACTTCACAAACAGCCCCCCCTCCCAAACAAACCCAGAGAAAAACTCATCCAATCTACACGATTCACACATTGACATATTTTTATTCAAAACGACGTATTTCGCCGAAAAGCGACTAGTTTGCAGGTATGTAAAATTTCAGTACCGACTTGATATCGATGTCGGTACTTTTGACAACACTAATTTAATGTTACACCAAATAATTATTTTGTTTTGGCCATTTCTTTTTGTTTCTCATTCAGACTTACACACCCTCCAGAAGCTTACGTTCAGCAAGTGAACGACGCCTCATGGTGCCATCCCAAAGAGGCATGAAATCACTCTCACGGACCTTTTCCTGGACCGTTCCCACCTGGTGGAACGACCTGCCTATCTCAATTCGAGCAGCCGAGTCTATAGCCATTTTCAAAAAACATCTAAAGACACATCTTTTCCAGCAGCACATGACCAATTAACTTTCTATTATTTTCTGCTGGTTTATTTATAAAAAATAATAATAATAATTGTTCTGTCCTGTGTTTTGTGCTAGATTAACTGAGACGTGTTACAGCACTTGCATATTGTTGCCCTTGACTGTTGCTTCTATTGCTCTCACTAGTAAGTCGCTTTGGATAAAAGCGTCTGCTAAATGACTAAATGTAATGTAAATGTTTTTTATTATTTTTCCTAATTTAATTTGTGACAGTTACGTGAAGTAAATATAGATAAAGAGACGCATGAAGCAGAATGACAGAAGACTTGAAAGAATGAAACCCACCTGTTTGTTCCTCAGTATCTTCTTGTTTCATGCTGAATGTTTCTTCAATCTTTATGTCTTCACTCTCCTCTTTAATACACGCCATCTTCGTTTGTTCCTCAGTATCTTCCTGTTTCAGACTGAATACTTCTTCAATCCTCAAGTCTACACTCTCCTCTTTAATAAATTCCATCTTCTTAATAGGGTGTCGCGTAGAGCTCGGCTGCTTCAGGAGTTTTTCCTGAGTTAAAACACATCGTCATGTGTAAGATGAGAATAATTAATAAAGTAAAATAAATCAACACTAAATCTCTAGTTTAGTATCAGTCACTGGTAAGAGTCAGAGTGAGAGTTAATGACTTAAATTATTAGACAAAGAAACACTCAAAATAGCACTACAAATGAATAAAGGAACACACACTATACAGACCATTAATACTTAGACATTTATTATTAACATTCAAATCAGTATGTACTGATTTGTAGATTAAATTAAAAGATAACACTTTCATGAAAACATATAAGTTGATTTGTAAAGTTGTCATTAAACATGTTTGTGTTGTTGTTCATTCACTGGTGAACTGTAGGTGTCGTCCGCGCGCTGTGATTCAAACGCTTAGAAACTGAATCATTTTGAGAAGCATTTGATTCAATTGAATCCGAATTGGTTTCGAAAATCTCAGTTTCTCTAGCATTACTTGCCAGTGACCAAACAGCGAGTTTAAGATGAACTGCTTGACAATAAACGGAACGAAATGAGACGCACATTTTCAATTACTCATGTGTGGATGCATAAAACTATGCTCATTCATATTATATACATTATAATGTTACATTCAAAAATAATTATTTCATTACTACATTCTCATAAAATTGTACAAATGGGTTGTATATAGACCTTCCACACAATAACCGGAAATACGTAATTGTTGCAGAAGCGAAGTTCCTGTCAAGCGTCAACACATCAGAAAAACATACCTGGGCAAGAGAAATTAACAATTAGGCCTATTTACATAAATCTCAGATTAAGTAGCTATAAAGAATCAGTGTTACATGACATGTCTTCCTTGACCAAGATGATATCTTGTTTGTCCAGACTTTGGCTACAGTTCAAAATAGTTTAAACATCACGCAGTGTGCACTATTCAATTTTTAACATACAACATAATACTTTTTATAAAATTATATATTTAAAATTTTTAAAGACTATCTATAATAACAATAATATATGTTTACAACATTTTTTAGAGGCGGCATAGCACTGAATATGAATAAATTATAAATATAAATAGACATGAAACAAAATATAATACAAAATAATGTTGATTAGCATCATGGTTATATATTTTACAGCAAAATATATTCACAATATGTATGGAGGCATTTTGCAAAAGTGAATTTGCTTAATTTGATCATGTAGCGTTAAATGTATGTGATTTTATTATAGTAATAAAAAAATGATATATCCACAATAAAACATAGTCAGAGAATTACGCACAGCGATATGAGGTATTAATGGTTTTAAACCCTTTAAGTTAGCTGTGGTAAATATTGACAAGCTGTTAGTGATTGAAAAAGACAATGCACCACTCTACAATGAAGACATAACATTACAGGAGATGGAATTTCTTACTGCGGGCGGCGTCGTCGTATAATTTCTTACTGCGGGCGGCGTCGTCGTATAATTTCTTACTGCGGGCGGCGTCGTCGTATAATTTCTTACTGCGGGCGGCGTCGTCGTATAATTTCTTACTGCGGGCGGCGTCGTCGTATAATTGTGGTCCAGTTTCAAAGCTTTCTTTGCTATTTCCTTTATCTCGACTCCTACAGACATTAAGGGTCCTTTAATGTTGAAATCGTTCCAAGGAAAAAGGCTAGGGACAGTCTCTGGTTTCAAGCGGCGAACAGTGATCCCTAAAACGTAGTCGTCTGATGAGAAGTGTCTGCTGCAGACATAAGTGCTCCCCTTTTTAATAGTAAAGTTTGGTCCTTCATCCCGCCGGATAGCCTGAATCCATTTCCGTCTAACTTCACCATCAACAGGGAAGGAATGAAACGACAGATATGGCTGCTTTTGGGAATAACTATAACAGCCCGGTACGCTACAATAACTCTTGCTCGTTGTTTGCGCCATTTGTTTACCTGTTGCCCTGACCAGTGAGGAAGAAGATTACCACGACGATTGCGTATTTCCGCTCACACAGACGCCGGAGCGCGGCGCAGTCTTATGACATCATGTGGAGCATTACGATAATAAATTAGCGGTGTTAAACAAAGTCACTAAGCTGTTTTTACACGGTTTAAAACATAGATTGTCAATGTTAGCATTGCGGTGCTTTACAACAACTTATACACATCACACCGCGTCTCATCGTTGAAATCATTTTTGACTGATTTGGTTGGAGGAAAAAAAACAACTTACGGTGCTCGGTACACGTTTTCGTCGAGCTGCATCTCTGACTGATCCGTGACCGTTATGTCTCGCGCCCGCGGCCGAACCACAAGCTGGCGGCGCACTGGAAGGTGCGGTGTGCACCGAGGGAACCGCACCATCTCTGAGTCTCACTTGATTCTTGCTTCGGCATCCCATGTTGAACTCCATCATATCGCCGGGGTGATAATCCTCTGGTTTAAAGTGAAAGCCACACACCACCGCGTTTCTTGAAGCAGATGCAGAAGTGAAGTCCCGTCTCTTCACCTGCACGAAACGCACCCAGGCACGGAATATAGCACTGTCCTTTTTCTTCTTAGGAAACCTGTGGACTCGATGTCCTGACAGGCTGGAGTTTGTGCAACCACCACAAACACAATAATTTACCATGACGATAATAAATTTGAACTACAAAAACTACCGAAAAACACACTGACTCACGACCGCTCCAACTGAATAAAAACTTACTCTGTCTGTCTGCACTGAGCCAACTCGCAGAGCCCGGTGTAATTCGACTGCCCTCCACGTGCGCGCGCATGACGTCATTCGTTGACATCGGTGCAGCCAGTGAATTTAAAGCTACACTGTGTAACTTTTTTAGTTTATTCTTAGCTAAAAACACTTAGTTCTTTCAAAAATATATGTGCTCATTAATATACATTTACTTATTTCAAGTAATAAAGTATTCTCGTAAGTTTATAATATGCCATTGAAAATACATACGGGTGAGGGGTTCGAATGCGGGTCGCCATGTTGCCCCTCTCCATCTTGAAAGTACATTAGCCAAAGACGGACACACCGGTAAATTCAAGCTTCGCCTTTCGCGTTTTAACACTCGATGGCACCGTGTCGAATGTGGACGAGGTCGAACTGGAAGCCATGTTAATCTTGGACTAAATCGTCCACCATTGGAGTTAAAACGAAATCGTAATTGAGAGGAACAGAAACTAATATTCACTGGATGGTCATATACATTTTCACCGCTAGATGGGGGAAAATATCACACAGTGTAGCTTTAATGTTTGTGTTGCCCTTTCATTTTCATTTAATTTGATTTATTGTGTGTAGTTATTGCGTCCTTGTGCTGATAAACATTGTTTGTTAAATGTCTTGAGAACATGCTGAATTGTTTTGTAATTTTTAAATCCAATAAAAAAAGACGAATTAAATAAATAAATTAATCAAGTTCCACACTGTTTGCTATTCAAAGCTTTTTGTAACCAAATCGTTTCCTCCCAAGTTACACCACGGCAAACTTTCAAATCTCATTTTTTGATAAACAAATGTAATCTTGTAAGGCCTATTTGGCTGTAAATAACAAGAAACATGTGTAGGCCTATCCAATATAAGTAAAAAATAACTGAACATAGCGAAGAAAACTTAAATCTTTAAAACTTGAGTAATGGGTCTACACTACAGTATTTCATGTCATATGTTTGTTATACACATTAAAATAAATTTGATACATTACATTGATCATAAGTGACAACTGTTACATTAACATTCTTTAAAAAAAGAAAAAATTATATTTCTATTCAAAGAGTCATGGAAGACAAATGTAATATGGTTTCCACAAAAATACATTAATAATGATCATAAATGTTTGTTGATCATCAAATCCTCAAATGAGAATGATTTCTGAAGAATCATATGACACTGAAGACTCGAGTAAGGATGATAAATTCAGTTTTGATCACAGGAATAAATAACATCTGAAATACATTCAAATATAATATAGTATTTTGAATTGTAATAATATTTTACAATATTTATTATTTTGTAAATATATGTAGACACAATCTTCTCATCAAACACACTTCCCAGCCAGAAATGGTGTAGAGGGCAGAATAATTTTGGCAGGTCCATTTTTTTTAATACTGACAAAATAATACTGGGCCACTGGAAACCTCTTGCCTTCTACAGTCACAGTCTTCTCAGCAAACACACTCCATTGCAGAAATCACCAGCATGAGTGTGATGCCACTGTAAAAAATAGAAAATTTTCTAGTGACTGATCACATCTAATTTTTTTAGTTGGCCAAATTGAATTTCTGTGAATTAAATTGCATCAATTCACAGAAATTCAATTCGGCCAACTGAAAAATGTAGACGTGATCAGTCACTAGAAAATTTTCAATTGGAGGCCTGATTTTTTTTACAGTGTGTGCACTGTAGAAAATTTTCAATTGGAGGCCTGATTTTTTTTACAGTGTGTGCACTGTTGTAAAATTGATATTATATTTGATATACTATGGCAGGGGGTAATAGGCAGCAGAAATGAGAATAATTTATGTACAGAACTAAGCAGAATTGATTGCACATGGGATTATATTGCACTAATAGAAATCGAAAAGCTTATGAAAATTGTTTATGAACAATTTTTTTATATAAAATATGTACTCTATAAAACATGTTGAACTCAAAAACTGCTATAAAATCAAAGCCATACATCTAAACAAATGGTGCTATACATTTGAGGTTCATATCTCAAAAAGTGAGCTTTCAGTAAGATTTTATTTGGGCGCAGTACCAAACCTTTTCCATTAGATGCCAGCAAAGCTCCACTGGTACACATGTGAGATCAGTTATTTGCAGTACAGTATAATTTCTCAAATATTACATGCACACAATTTTTAGTACACACATAACCACACTCTGACATCTGCACCAACAAAGCCTACCCACACAATTATAGCTGCATAATTTAATGTAGCTACAATATATAACATTTGATTTTGAAGCTTTTTGGCACTAACATGGGGGGGGGGGGGGGGGGGGAGAAAACACAAAAATGTCCGTAAAATGTTAGGATTGATTCACACATTCCCTTATACTTTGTGTTGATAAACCCAATACAACTACAGCAATAACAACACCGTACCCTAAGTGGAGTATTCATTTCAGTTCAACTTTACTTTTCACTATTTCTTAACGCTTTTTTGAACGTTTGATGTTGATGGTGTAACTTGGGTGGAGAAATTTGGTTACAAGAAGCTTTGAAGAGGAAACGTGGCTATTAATTTTTTACAGTATTTTAATTGGATTTAAAAAATACAAAACAATTCAGTATGTTCTCAAGACATTTAACAAACAATGTTTATCAGCACAAGGAGGCAAATGAAAAGACATGAAAATGAAAGGACAACACAAACATTAAATTCACTGGCTGCACCATGTCAACGAATGACGTCATGCGCGTGCATGACAAATTGTTCCAGTGGGTGGAGAATACATGAATATTCACGAGATTCCCTTGTTGTGGGCGTGGTCTTGAGACAACACGCAAACGAATATGGATCTGAAAATATTAGTGCACGCTCTCAAATCGCAACTCGTTTCATGGATTATTTCGAAAAGACAATGACGTTTCAATGTTAAGCATTAACTGCCACAGTTCACATTTTCAAAACACTGAATAGTTTGTGTAATAGCCTATGATAAATCGTCTGAGTTGTTTTACCTGATTGATAACAGGCATTCAGATAAATAGGCAAGTACCACTGATCTATATAAATCTGATTTTACAATATATCATATTTATTATATAGCCATTGTTTCTGTCAACTACATAAACTACATACCTACTGATAACTACATAAACTACTTACCTACTGAGGAAAATGTTTTATTAATCTTGTAGTCATCATAATTAACATTACAATTTGTACTTGATTATATAATACAGTGTGTAAAGCTTTAAAGCATTGTTCTGATGGATGGCCCAGTCTTGTACATAGGTCATAGGTTACTATTTTTAAATTGGGATAGGAAAAAATTATAGGCTGCGCATGTCTTCATCACCAATGTCATAATGGCGTCATTTTGCTTTTGTGATGCATATATTTATCATCATATAAAGTTACTGTCTGTTTCAGACTAGATGTAAGAGCTGTAGTCACTAGTAGCTCTGGCAGTGTGTAATCTGGACATACACAGGGGCTGTTTTCGCTCATTGAGTGCCAAGGCCCTGTTTTAATAATTATTTATTACAAAACTGTAATTATTATAAACAATCCAAATAAAACACACAAAAAAAGACAACACATTTTATTTGTTTACATGTGTATATCATGTCACCATTAACCAACATCAGAGAACGTGAAAGTGATGTTAAATTATTGAAATATTAACTATATTAATCTCAAGAGGACTTCAAGTAAATATCTTAGGTCAACAGAGTTTGGCTGACAAAACGTTTGGGAATCCCTGCCCTACAATGTTCAGAAAAGTCAGAAATGGGATCATTGTATGTATACTTACTTGTAAAATGTGAAAAAAGACTTTTAAATCATGTTAAACATGATTAACACAATGAGATGAATAATTACATTTGAGATTATTTCACAGACCATATGGGCAAAGAACAGACATGAGGTATGTTTTATTATATTTATGTGTGTGTGTGTGTGTGTGTGTGTGTGTGTGTGTGTGTGTGTGTGTGTGTGTGTGTGTGTGTGTGTGTGTGTGTGTGTGTGTGTGTGTGTGTGTGTGTGTGTGTGTGTGTGTGTGTGTGTGTGTGTGTGTGTGTGAGAGAGAGACATATTTATTAATATAATAATAATAATAATTAGCTCTTTATCTTAAGATTCTTATACATACAATAGAATTCAATAGACACCCATATATTCCCTTACGAGAATGAACCATGGTTTTACTACAAATAAAACCAAAAAACCATGGTTATTATAGTTAAACCATGGTAACCACAAATTAACCATGGTTTTGCAACTCTAACCATAGTGTAACAATGGTATTTGTGGTAAAACTGTGGTTATATAAATGGTAATCAATTAGCTAAAAAAACATGGTTAACTACTTTTTTACTACAATAAAACCATGGTTAATTTTCATAAGGGTTGGTTCTACTGGTTCCCAATGGTCTTCAGAATATCTTCACACAGTGAGTAAATTATAACAGAAATTTCATTTTTGGATGGGCTATACCTTTAATCGATTAGTACTTAGAGACTAGTGCTTCCCATATAGATGTATGTGGAAAGATTTTGATGTTGCGTTGTTAAAGCCTTAAAAATATGTGACAGATACAAGTAAATAATTGTAAAGCCTCACAAATGAAATAGATTTAAAAAAAAAAAAAGCTAAAGACATCAGAGTAAAAAACTGTATAGGCTAGTAGTCTAGACGAGCGTAGGTTATTCGCTTATTGCTTGCTCTGTGTCATCCTTACCACTGATATCGATTTATTTACCTATTTATCTGAATGCCTGTAATCAATCAGGCAAAACAACTCAGACGATGTATCATATTACACAAACTAATCCTTGTTGTGGAGATGTGAACTGTTGCAGTTGATTGACTGAAACGTCATTGTCTTTTCGAAATAATCCATGAAACAAGTTGCGTTTTGAGAGCGTGCACTAATAATTTCAGTTCCATTCATTTGTGCGTTCAAGACCACGCCCACAACAAGGGAAATATCATGAATATTCATGTATACTCCACCCACTGGAACAATTTTATACTTAAACTGAATATTATACAACACCTGTTAACAACTCCCTCTAGTGACGTAAAATTACACGTTTTGTTTTTAAAGCATTTTTAAAAAACTAAACTAAGGCCCCGTCCACATGGAGACGTGTTTAGCTGTATACGTAAAAATTTTGTACCGGGAGCATGAAACCGATATTTTTTGAAACCAGGTCCCGGAGTGGATAAATCTGAAAACGACACCCTTGCGTTTTTGTGTGTACACCCAATCCGTAAATTTTGTGAAACGTTGATGTCATCTCACACCGTGTCCTGCATGGTATAGACTGGAAGTGATACAACTACTGGCACTGGGCATGCGCACATTAATATCGCGTCTGTTAATTACTGTATTTGCAGTATTGTAAGGGTAGGTTTAGGGTTGGGGTAGGTGTAGGGGTTAATAAAACACATCTGGTAAGTAGCAAATGTATTTATTGTTATTTTATTGTGAGATTTTGCCTCACTTCCTACCATTGCTGTATCCACTGATATATATAAATTACTGGATTGCTCATCGCGTCATTGTCATAGACACTTTTAAGATGACCCGCTGTGCAGCATACAATTGTAACACGACGTTCACAAAAGGATGTGGCAAAACTGCACACAGGTTGTAATTCAAGCACGATAAGTAACTAACGTTAATTTGTACAAATTTGTCGCTGTTCCAGTGTTGTTTTCTCCGAGGCAAGAGTAATGCTTATTCAAAAAATAAAGAAACATCACAGCAGTAAAGCAATAATAAGTTTATTAAGTGTCCAATAACGATAACCATTTAACAGTTTCAAATGAGCTTTGTGCATAGCCCATTTACCGTTACTTTCACGTTAACCCATAACATTTGTATCATATGAAATTTCCTGAACATGTACTTGTTAACTAATAAAACATGTTATTTGAACAAACGATTTATCTATAAAACACAATCAGAAAGACCAATATTTTAAGAACACATATAAAAATAAAAAAAATTCAGTGACAGGCTTTCATTGTTCATTTGACTGTTAAAATAGTTTATCAAGTTAATCAAGTGGTTCAAAAACTGTCAAACCATGTGCTTAATGTTATGTAAATAAAAACTTTAAAAACTGGCTTTTGTGTACAACTCATTTGTAAATTTAAAAAAGAGAGGAAGAGAGAATGGGTTGTAAAACTCAGGAGGCCATTTTCAAAAACTCTTTGACTTGGTAATATATAGTTATATCAACCTAAAACTTAACATCAACACGTTTCACAATGTTGAAGTAGCCTATTAAAATCATTCAGATATTGCGTGCCGTTGCCATATGCATATCGCGATATGTACATTTGCGATAATTTCGATATATTGTGCAGCCCTACTGCCTATCCAATGTATGGGGAAGAGTGACTATGACATTCATTAACATTTCGCCGTTTGTGTTCTGCAGAAGTCAGTCGCTCATACAGGTTTAAAATGAGTAAACTACCAATGTGTGCAAACATACCCATTCACCCAAAATATTGGCAGAAATCAGCTTGGCCTTTTGGCTGGAACTCTTTGGTGTTGTTCACTTTAATTTAGAGGTATTCAAAAGAGCAGTGATTAAAAAAGGGAAAGCTGATTGTCAAAAAATTCTAATACAAGAGGAACACAAACCTTGTTTTCCAGGCACAGACCCACAGAAAGGCCCCTGTATTAAGAGACACACAAGCAGTGTCGGAGAGCAGTGAGGACATCTCTGACTCCTCTACTGGCTCCCTCAACAAATGAGCACAGCTACTGCTTTGCCAGTCCAAAGAGCCTCACTGGAAGGCTGATTAAAGCAATTAAAACAATCAAAGATCACAAAAAGAAATCCAGAATGTACAATCAAAAACACAGGAACAATTTCAAACCTTCAGAATATCATTCAGTCTCTCAGGGAATCTCAGTTATTGTCAGAGAATGGATAATTCATGCTTGAAAGCTGTCCTGATGTGCCATTAGAAATCCTGAAGAGAGAGAAATGTGGCAATACAAAATACCACCCGGCCAGCACTCAAATCATTTTCACTTACGCTGCAATTCTACTCAGCTAAGGCCTACAAGTATGTCAGGGAGACCTTCAACTTCAACCAATCACCCATCAACAATAAGAAGGTGGTACAGCAGCACTGGAGGAGATCCTGGATTCAGTGAAGAGGTACTAACTTCTCTCCAGGCTAAAGCATCAGCAGCACAGGCCAAGGGTCAGGAGACGCTCTGTGCACTAATGATGGATGAAATGTCCATTATGAAGCACATTGAATGGGATGGCAAAAGAATGACTGGTTATGTAGACATTGGCACAAAAATATCAAATGAAGGCATACCAATGGCAACAGAGGTACACTCTTAAAAATGATGTGTTAAAAATGTACACAAAATGGCCCTCATTTATCAATCTTGCGTAGAAACGGGCGTATATAGTGGCGTAAGATTATGCTTACACTCCTCTCACCGCCTGATTTATGAAGCTGTGCGCACCTCTGAAATCCAGGCGTACGCAAAACCTGCCCTTGATAAATGCCGCGGCTGAAAACGATCGTCATTAGAATAACACGCCCCTATATATTCAAGTCTCTGCCTCCCCCACGCCCTCATTTTACGCCATGGACACACGGAAGACGGCAAAGAAGCGAAACTTCTCTGACGTGGAGATCGAGACCATCACCAGGGAAGTGAAAAAAAAAAAATTTGTTTTATTTGGGAGTTTAAAGAGTGGGATTAAAGGCGTCCACAAAAAGGTGTACGGTGGAAATCCAGTTTAAATAGCTGTTTGGATGAGAAATTACCTATCACAATTCATTATTTTACAGCACGTGTTTTGAAATAATTAGCATTTAATTTCGTATCACGTCACATGTATTGGGGTGTACAATAGTGATGATGATGTGATGTGGAGTACCATTCATTCACATTAATAATTGCGTGACAATTTGTAAGATTCTTATTATTATTATGATTTGTAGCTATTATTAATGACGCTTATTGTTATTTAGAAGAAGAATGTCGTTATTATTATTATTTATTTTATTATTATTTAAAATAAGAAGAATGTCATTTTTATTATTTTGTCAGTCTGAATTATTTTCAGTCCCAGTCCGTGCGCAGCTGCCGGGCCTAACCAACGTCAGGTAAAGCGCACAGGCTCGCAACTGGAGGAATACATATGCCTACAAATCAAATGCTTTGGTAAAGTCACACAAATTAAACATTGCAGTCCATGTTGCACAAAAATAAACACTGAAGTTTATAATTACTATATCCCTATTCGCACAGGATTAGTATATGTGGGGACCTCTGGTGATTTGTAATAATTGCAGAGAATGTCTGTGATCTTAATTCCGTGCGAATCGGCCATGTCTGTAATATGTAAAGTAAAAATCCCCCCGCAAATTACCTACCATATTTCGCCGAACACCGCGGTCCTGTGATAATATTAGTCCCGTGCGAATCGGCATCTCTGTGATTTGGCCGGGATTAGGTGGCCAAATCACCATTATCTTTATCTTTCACGAAGAATGGAGCTAGGCTGCATATGTGCACCGTTATGAATTCCCGTGCGGCCGCGCGGATTACTTTCACTTTAGAATGAGCACCAATTTGGGAGTAAATTGCTTGAATGGTGTGTTTAATATTATTCTTAATGAAAAACACAAAAACAGAACACTACAATGACAAACTCGCTTAAATTGGCACTTTTACATTTAGCTTTGAAACTGAATCTTCCGTCGTAGCCTATATTGTTATTATTGCTCAGTTACGTTTTTAATTGCGTCTGTTCTCTAACTGAACGAAATTATTTTTATTACTAAAAAACAATCAAAATGATATCGATACGACTGTTTATAATTTCATACAGCTATATCTATAACGAAAAAACATTTTCAAGTCTTTACATCATATCCGGGAGATAAGTCAGTAAATTCGAGTAAAATCACAGCTTATCTCGTGCGAATGTGCCAAGCAAAACTCAGATGTGGGGGAGTAATTTCTAAATCACACGAGGTCCCCAGATAATAGCCTACTTATCCCGTGTGAATAGGGCTTTAGTTGTTGTTGTTGTTGTTTTTTTTACAGTGGGTCATAATATAGCATATCTTTGTCAGTGCGTTTTGTGGTGTTGGGAATTGTTTTTCTGCGCATTTTCACACTAACTCAAAACGTGCGTACACCACCTCCTGAGCTGGCGTAGGATTTGAGCGTGCCGTACGCCAACGTCCATATTGATAAATCTCAAAGTCACCGTGGTTTTGGGTGTACGGCAGGTGTACGCTGGAAATTTGGTGTACGCACTTTTGATAAATGAGGGCCAATGTGTGTAAAAGGATTTGTGACACATGATGTGTAAATATTGTGCTCGACTGTTTACACAATTACTGTGTAAAACATTTAGTAGTAGCTACATGTTTATATAGAAGGCATATTTTCTATTGCAAATACTCAACAGGCTGTGACAACTTTTACAATTGGATTCATTTGTCATGTTGCAAATGTGAATAAAGCATTTTAACTCGCTGGGCAGAAACAACTGTTGGGGCTACGGGAATATCCTTGCTGCGCCTGTGCAGTGGCGTTCTTTTCCAACCGAAGCTTGGACGAGTTTGAACTCGTAATAGTCATTTTACCAAATACTATGCGGTAGTTTGAACGACGTTGTGGCGACGAGTGTTGTGTAAATTAACTTAGTTTTAAAAAATGCGCCACTTTTTGCCACCTGGCTTGTCACTAAGTTATTTAAACTTTTATTGATTACGAGATGAATACATTTAACGGTATGCATTGTGTTAGCTTTTAATAAAGTTTCAACGTTGCATGCAACAACATTTTCTGATGCTTTTCATTGTTTAATTTCTGTAGGCTGGTACCAGTGTGACGTCTTTGCTTATAGAAGGCATAAAACTCTCCAAAGTCAACTCAGCCGCAGCTGGTTTCTATCGGGCTCTACAGGACATAAAGCCCAGTATTTAACTGTGGCAAAGAATTATTATTTTGCTCTTCCACTTGATGTTGAAAGCCTCACTGGCTACTGGCTGTGTAATCTTCAATATCCATGCCAACTGTCTGCAGTTTTCTCATTTAATTAAATGTTAAAAACAGTAAAAATGCTAAATAAACAGTATGGGAACAGTATTAAATGCTTCAGTGTGATTTCATTAGAGACATTGTATTCTAATCTAGCTTTTGCAATATTTTATAGTAAAAAATAAATACATCTATAACACAGTTGTGCACATTAATGTGTTTACTAAAGTAACACATTTGTGTGTGTATTTTCACAACACATTCTGTGTTGTATTTAACACAACATGTGTTGTCCCTGAGCACACTCAGAACATTTGTTTTCAACACATTTGTTTTAAGAGTGTACTGGTATTGATGGTTGTCTGCATCCACGACCACTGGAAAGCTCCAGTGGCATATTTTTTAACACATGGAATGACTGGGTCAGAGAGGGCTACTCTGGTGCGCCAATTCATCCATAAATTGTCAGATGTGGGATCCCTGACGTGGGATGGTCCATCAACACATTTTTCCATGCTCAAGGACCTTGGAGCACACTTGCAATTGACAAACCTGAACCCCAGTTTTCCAGATCCATCGCACAGTCACAGAGGGATACAAGTCATCTTGGATGTCTGCCATTTGCTGAAGCTGATTTAAAGATTTAAAAGTCCCCTGAGGCCAGTTAATGAAAACACCAACAATGCCTTCTCAATGGAATCTTACAACTACATCAGTGGATTGAAAGAGCCAGGCATTAACGGACGACCCCTTGTTGAAAAGGGCAAGAAAACGGCCTTCCTTGGCTTCTTGGTGGCAATCAAAAGTTTTAAACAATTATATGACATGTATGTGACACCTCCAACTTCACAGTTACAATATCTGCTGACCTACAAATTTAGCCAGGACCACTTTGACCACTTCGCTCCGCTAATGGATGCACCAACAATCCCACAGCAAGGCAGTTCAAATCATAGTGAGACATGCCATCAAAGCCAGTGGCAATTGCTCTCCACTGGACATAACAGTGGTACTGGAAGCAACACCTTCTGATATTTTGCCATTTCGACAAGAGAACAAAGAGAACACAGAAACAAACTTCACCGCAAGTCTTCCCAGTCTGTCCATGTTCAAAGAGGCTGTGGTTGGTTACATAGCTGGCTTCGTAGTTAGAACAGCTACGAAAAAGATTACCTGCCCTACCTGTTTATCAGGACTCAGTGTAGAGAGCTCATCCCAAGATGATCTTGGACACACTCTCATCAACATGAAGTCACGAGGTGGACTTATCAGACCATCAGACAGTGTCCTACAAATCTGCAAAACAGCTGAGAGGTGTATTCAACAGCACATAACCACAGGACACATCTCAGAATTGGACACCAAATTCAAAGCTAGGGTATCCACACAGGTTCTGGAACTCCATGGTGGCTCTGCATTTAATGAACGTGATGCACACATGTTCATATTTTCATTCTCATCAAGTACATTGCAGATGGCTACACCACCAACATCAGGCTCCACTTCCTTGCAAAGGAAAAAACATCCGCTGCATCACACTGCAAACGTCTGAGAAAAACTCTGGGCAAGCTTGTTCTGCACAAAAATCAATAAGATTAAGAAGTTTCAATTGCCAGCAATCCTCTCCGGCATGAATTCACTGAAGATTCACTGAAGAAGAAACCTCTAACTCTCTCTCTCTCTTTTAAATTTAGTTATCCATAAAAAAAAGAATGATCTATTTTTAGATATTACTATATAAAACATTGTGGTTTTACAGTCAAAGCTCGGCTTCCCTTATAATGTCACAAAATTAATGGTCAAATATGTACTATTGTATTAACATTTTATTGACTAAAAATGCGTTAGAAAACGTTCATCTCAAAGACGAGTTCGTTCAGAATCAGTTACATTTATAGCAGGTCGGCTGACTCGATTTCCTTCTCATACATTCCCGCAGCGTCACAGTGTATTTCCCTATTGAAGCCCAGCGTCCATTGACTTCAATGGGGCTGCTTTGAACGGTTTTTTTCAGCGCTTCGAAACTAGACGGTCATTGGATAAACGCTGCGATTATGTCCCGCCCACGGACGCTCAGCGTCTCTGGGGGTGAATGGGGAGTGGGCTGGCCCGGACTCCGAGCTTCTGCGTGATGATTGGAGGGTCTGTCGAAAGACTGCATCTCCTTTTGACTGAGTGACAGCGATTCTGTACTATAAGGAATCACTGAAGCTATTCGCGCTCAGTCCCATCGATTTCTCAAGTTCAGTCGAAATAAAAACTGCTGCAACCTATTTCTTTGATATTTGCTTGGCGAAATTGCTTGATTTTCATCATACATTTTACACAATTATACACCACATTCATTGTTTCAGTTTTACAGAGTTTAATATTTTTTTTTAGATCGTTCATTCATTCATTCCTTCATTCATTCATATAACGTTAGTAGGCTAGGCTAGCGTCGTGGGTAAAACTGCGCACGATGGCAGACGGTGCTAATATTGTCGACCTGATTTTGGCGAAGCCATTTGAAAGTGTTCCTTACGAGGAAAAACTTAGAATTAAACAGCAGGGCAGATCAACACCTAAGATTGATTTAGTGCAAAAGATAGGGAAAAATAACAGGTCTTTTCAGCTCTCCAAAGTGTCCTGAAAAGTAATGGCCATCACTTTGATTCAGGAAGACTGAGGTCAGAACTTGAAGTCCTGTATTCAGATCAGGACTTGCAGGGTAACAGGGGAAAGCTGTGTGATTACTTGGTGTTCCTTAAAGGCATGGAGTTGGCCAGTGCAATGCCTCAGCTTTACAAGCTGTTATCATTAGTGGTAACAATTGGAGCTACATCTGCAGGTGTAGAAAGGAGCTTCTCCTGTTTAAAGCGACTCAAGTCCTACACCCGAAACACAATGGGCCAAGGCCGTTTAAGCAGCCTAGCTCTGCTGGCCATTGAGAGAACACTGGTCAAGTCACTTGAAAAGACTCCTAGTTGGTACGACAGGGTCACAGACCATTTTCTTGAAAAGGAACGTAGGGCAGAATTTACTTTTAAATAAATAGACAATTTTATGATGTAGGCCGAAAATGAGCTTCCCCTCTCTGACAGACCAGTAGCCGCCACTGGTACCGTCAACTGGCTGAAGCCAAAACTTTTTACAAGCAACATCATTTAAGTATTCTAATAATCCGATACCAATAGAAAAAAAAAAAAAAAATTCACAATTTATTACTATGATATAATAAATTGTTGCGTAATAATTAGTTCCCTCGTTTTAGTAAATCGTGGAAACGTTTAACTAATCCCATGTCTCATTTTGATTTAACAAAGTATTACAACGTGGCCACAATTGAGTAAAACGTGATTAAGTATTATTAAGTCTTGCAACCAATTTTTGGCCATGAAACAATATTCACCAAAAAAAAAAAAACAATGCACTGTAATATTTACTTTTTAATTAGTATCATCAACATTATGCAACAACTGTTTTTCTTACCCGTAAAGACAGCTCTTCAGTGAAGGCCGTAGTGTTCTTGTACAGCTTTTTATTCCTTTTGCAGAATTATTCAAATTTACAAATTGCCGTTTTAGCTAGTGGTTTAAGCTAACGTTTTGGCTATAACACAACAAGGAGAGTCCCATAGTATACGGCCAAAAATTTAAATTAATATTTCACGTGCGCCACACAAGATAGTTTCTTCTTGAAGGGCAAATCACAAACTAAAATAATTAATTACTGCCACCTGCTGTTACTCAAGACAGCCTGCTATTTTCGCTATCTAAGCTCCTCTCCCCAATATCAGAGCTGCTTTTAACAACAAGGAGGGGAAATTCCGACTTTAAACAAATAGCTATTTAAATGTTTTAGGACCTTTACATTGTACGAATGTACAGGGAGACTTCAAATATAAAAATGCTGACTCATTATGCAATGTTTTCTCAGTAAAATCATATAATGTCCTATTGATTCAATAGAACGCGTGAGCTGAGTAGAGAATACCAAAATGGAACAGCCCTCTGGAGTAAATGTTTTATTTATTTATTTTATATTTAATTTTTTTTGTGGTCTGGACCAAACAAACCAAGCGAACCAAACTACACGTAGTTTGTAACTTTTTTCACTCTTTCCCCCTAAATAAATCAATTTGGTTATAGTATAATAATCTACATCAGTTTATATAAAATGTACATAAAAAAAAAATTACTATATATATATATATATATATATATATATAGCAGTTTTGGTGGGAGTTTGTTTTGTCCCCTTTGAATGAAGTTCAAGGGGTTCTTCTTGGCTTTAGGGTAATCCAAATGTAAAGAATACGAAAGCCCAAACAAGAGGCAAATTGCCTGAGGTAGGTTCTAGATATCGTCCATAATGACACTTCACTCAACTGTGATGGCAGTGGACACTGGGTCAAGGTACAGATGTTTTGGAGAGAGTGGTACATCATTATCAATGACAGTCAGCACCCCAAGGCCAAGGCCTCATCAAAGTCAGATGTCTGCACAAAAGCAAACCAAAACATGGAAATATGTATAGGCATGATTAGTTGTCAGTTATTTCTTCTGCTTATACTGCCTTCCAGGCATGCCCCATTTATTATTTAATTGCATTTTACATTTAAAAACTAAGACCTTGTTTATGTTTTAAAATATTGACTCATTATAAATATGCAACTTTTTTGGGAGATCACTTCACAGGAGCTAGGCTAGTTACCAGCACCCGCCGAGGCCTGGGACACACTAGACGATTTTCAAATAAAAAAATAAAAGATTTTAAAACTGTGGGAGACCACAGACATATGGGCAGTTTCAACCATTTTTAGCATTATTATCCTTTGAATGCACACACTAGAAGATTCGTCCGGACCGCGAGACCACACACCTGTCGATTGTAGTAACATTTTCACAGAACCTTGCGAGATCAAACGTGACTTGAGAAGACAAACAAATGGAGGATGATCAGCGTTGTCAGCTGGTTCTCCTGGCATGAGTTTTGTTTTATGGAAAGGAAAAAAAAAAATGGTAATCTTCTTTCTCAATACTCCACTTTCGTGGCATGTTTGTGGCTGTCAAGTTTCATCTATAGAAGCACGCAACATCCGGTTGGTGAAGCTTGCTCGCTCTAATTGGCTCTAATCGCTCTAATCACGGGTATCACGTCCAAGGGTCGGAAATATCAAATGTGTTTGATATTTACTACACTGAACAAAATTATAAACCCAACACTTTTGTTTTTGCCCCCATTTTTCATGAGCTGAACTCAAAGATCTAAGACTTTTTCTATGTACACAAAAGGCCTATTTCTCTCAAATATTGTTCACAAATCTGTGTTAGTGAGCACTTCTCCTTTGCCGAGATAATCCAATCCCTTGCAGCATGAGAATGCACGGCCCCATGTTGCAAGGATCTGTACACAATTCCTGGAAGCTGAAAACATTCAAGTTCTTGCATGGCCAGCATAATCACTGGACATGTCACCCATTGAGCATGTTTGGGATGCTCTGGATCGGCGTATACGACAGCGTGTTCCAGTTCCTGCCAATATCCAGCAACTTTGCACAGCCATTGAAGAGGAGTGGACCAACATCCCAAAGGCCACAATCACAACCTGATCAACTCTATGTGAAGGAGATGTGTTGCACTGCGTGAGGCAAATGGTGGTCACACCAGATACTGATTGGTTTTCGGACCATTCCGAAAATTCCGTCAGGAAACCTTGCGTCATACATGACTGAAAATTCTGTCAATGGCAGGGAAAGACTTAAGTTGATTTGAAGTCAATTCCTGTTTACTACCAGTGGACTACACAAAAACTCACATACTCAGAATTAGGAATATACATTTGTTTGTAAATATAGATTTATAAAGAAAACATAAGTTTATAATACAGTACGTAAAACTATGTGGAACTATGCTACCAAGTCAAAACAGTAAACGCAACTTCAAACCAAGTATAATTAGAATACTTTTCAGGATATCTAGATCAAAAGATTGAGTACAGTCTAGTATAGGCCAAATATACTTAGACTTTTCTGACAGTATAAATCAAGTAAATTTTGAGTATATTTTTACGAGTATATTTTTGAGAAGTACATACAAAGTAAACTAAGAGTATCCTTTCAACTCTAATACTAACAGCACACTTGTATACATTTTTTTATACTATTGTCTGAGGTCAACTTATTGCGTTTGCATGGTTTTTACATTCAAAAACATCATATTGAATAAGTAATAGGCTATTTTCTGCCTTGGTTTTGAGGCTCTCTGAAAAACGCTCGGTTATGATGGGCGTGCCGCACTGAAGACTTGGAAGTAAACGCCCACGGCTAGGATTGGATAAGATTTGCATATTTAATGAGCTTCTGCTCCCCTGTCAGTGACAGCGTGTGGCAAACGGCAACCGGAATGAATCGCCCAGCCCACAGCCAGGGCTCGCAAAAAGTCTTTATCAAACAAACACAATGATTAATCTCTCATCCACCCACGAGTGATTGGAATGTAATTTTTTTATTAACGTTACTTTGCCCGCCCGATCGATGAATATAACCGCGAACCATACACACACACGCACATGCGCGCGCCCTTGAAATATCTAGTCAAGAGAGTGAAAAATGCACATCAAGATGGTAATGAACCAAGAACACCACAAATAAAGTATTATCCAGCCTCTGACACATAATTCATAGATATTAAACGATCTGTAACAATGCAATACTATTACATATAAAAAACATTTATTACTCACATTAGTGTGTTGCTTAATTCGTTCATGTAATCTCATCCTGTCTGCAAATCCAGTCTCTTCTTTACAAACGACTCTGTGGTTAAATGAACATACGTGCAATGTCTTCCCCATGTGAGCTGGATATTAATTAAAAAAAAGTTAATCCATGCATTCATAATACTGGAATCCAAATGCTTAAAAACCTGAATCCGAAAAGCTTATGTGGTGTGTTTACTGCTAGGAAATTCGATGCTGTTTAGCTCTATGCTGCTCTTAGCTGTCATGTTAGTTGCACGAGTCAGTGGGCGGGGCTACAGAATCAGGCGTTGTTCTTCTTCTGTTGAGGCGGTGCTTCACTACACTCTCACGTCATAGCCGGGCACATTCTGAGATTGATCGTTTGCTGGTTGATTGATCATTTTATTTGACTAATAAGGAAGTTTTCAGCTCTGAAACTTACAGGATATTCTTTATATTACCATGACCTTTTAAAAATCAAAAGTTGATTTCTCAATTCATCACCCCTTTAACAAAGAACACAAACAGGGTCTCAAATTTACATGACTTTTCATAATGTCTTTATCCAGAGTGAATGGGCAGATGATTGTTGAAATTGTTCCTTTTTCTAAACCTCATCACATGGAGGAAAACATCAATTTCTTTTCAGAATGAGTTTGCAAATGCCGTTTCAGGTCTGTGTGACATGCAAAACTCTTCTCACACTGAAGACACTTGTAAGGCTTCTCTCCAGTGTGAACTCTCATGTGAATCCTAAGGTTTCCTTTCCCTGTGAAGCTCTTTCCACACTGAGGGCAGGAGAACGGCTTCTCTCCCGTGTGAACTTTCATGTGATTATCAAGGTTTGCTTTCTTTGCGAAACTCTTTCCACAGTCATTGCACATGAAAGGCTTCTCTCCGGTGTGAAGTTTTACATGATTCCTAAGGCTTTTCATGTCTGTGAAACTCTTTCCACACTGATGACATATAAAACAGTTCTCTCCTGAGTGAATCTTCATGTGGTTATCAAGGGTTTCTTTATATC
The DNA here is from genome assembly GCF_949357685.1 of Gobio gobio. NCBI lineage: Eukaryota > Metazoa > Chordata > Actinopteri > Cypriniformes > Gobionidae > Gobio > Gobio gobio. The sequence goes on along the minus strand of NC_137101.1, from coordinate 39,028,633 downwards.
TGAAACTCTTTCCACACTGACATACGAACGGCTTCTCTCCAGTGTGAATTGTCATGTGAGTCTTAAAACCTACTTTTCGTGAGAAGCTCTTCCCACACTGTTTGCAGGTATAAGGGGTCTGTCCAGTGTGAATTCTCATGTGGGCATCAAGGTTGTTTTTTTGTATAAAACCTTTTCCACACTGAGGGCACATGAACGGCTTTTCTCCAGTGTGAATTCTCATGTGAGTTTTAAGAGTTGAATTTTGTGAGAAACTCTTCCCACACTTTTTGCAGGTATAAGGCTTCTCTCCAGTATGAATTCTCATGTGGGCATCAAGGTTGATTTTCTGTGTAAAACTTTTTCCACACTGAGGGCACATGAACGGCTTTTCTCCAGTGTGAATTCTCATGTGGGCATCAAGGTTGTTTTTCTGTGTAAAACTGTTTCCACACTGAGGGCACATGAACGGCTTTTCTCCAGTGTGAATTCTCATGTGAGTTTTAAGCTCTTTTTTCTGTTTAAAACTCTTTCCACACTGAGAGCATATGAACGGTCTGTCTCCAGTGCAAACTCTCATATGGACTTCAAGGTTTCTATTTTCTGTTTTATGAGTCTGTGAGTAACTAAAGGATTTTTCTTCAGTCATGAAATCATGACATTTCTCCTCCATTTCATTCAGTTCTTGATTCTCCTCTTTCGGTGCCATCAGGTCTAGAGTGAAAAGAAACTAAAACAAGTTAGCACCAGTTTAATTGCACAAAGACATGAAAACATTTAGACGTGTACAGCGTTAAATCAACATGCTAGATTATATACCCACTAAACCAGGGGTTCTCAACCCTGGTCCTCGAGGCCCACTGTCCTACAAAGTTTAGCTCCAACCTTGATCAAACTCACCTGCCTGTAGATTTCTAATAATCCTGAAGAGCTTAATTCGCTGTTTGAGGTTTGTTTGATTAGTGTTGGAGCTAAACTCTGCAGGACTGTGGGCCTCTAGGACCAGGGTTTAGAACCCCTGCACTAAACAAATGATAAAGGAGTAACCTGTAAACTCAGACCCTTTTGTCATTATTGTTTATTCTTAGCTTTCCGCGGGTCCAAACCCAAATCTTGCAGGAGCAGGCCGTTTTACTTTTGCTGCGGGTGGGAGTGGGAGGTCAAAAATTTACCACAGGTGCTGGGATTTAACAAGAATAATGAAGACAACAAATGTTCAGAAAAGATTAAAGTGGGTTTTTACGATACAAAAACAAAACAAGGCAAGTCTGATTTTGGGACAAATTTCCCAGTTGTTACTGAAAAAAATTGGACTTCTGGGTTGAGACGACTTCTCTGATCCGTTCTCCTGGGTCAAAGAAAGCTTTCATTTATAGAAAACCAAGTCTAACAGGGAAGACCACAGGTAAATATAACATTTATTATAATGGGTTTATGTAAAGATTGTTTGAAGTTCACTTAAATTAAAAGTAGTTTTTTTAATGCCTAATAAATGTTGAAATTGGTAGCTTTCAATTATACTGTAATGTAACGTCATTAATGTTTCATAGAGACATTAGTGTCAGTGATACTAGCCTTCATTCATAAAAACATGCCATTACAACACATATTTAAAATATGCTGTCTTTAAATTGTTTCTATATTAATTTGGAATTGTTACAATATCAAAATATTAAAAACTTGCGATTAATTACAGAAAACAATGTGATTAATTAGTTAAAAATGCCACGTCAATATTATATATATTTGCATCTTAATCCATGAGTGGATATCATATCGCAATGTGCAAACTTTGTGTGAGAGTTATGCCGGTGAAGAAGTCTCAAACGCCAGTCAATTATTCACTAGTGAAAGTAAAAAACTAACCGAGTTTATCTGACGCTGCATTAAGGGCGCATATTCTATTAATGTAACGATTAGTCCTTTGTGATTAGTATTTTGTGTTAAACAAGTTGTTTTTGAAATGAGGAGTGGCTCTAACTAATCCTCGCAGCACGTCGGTTATGTGTTGATGCGCTGTGAAATTTTGTGAAATATTAATTTGAATAAAAGTAGCCTAATCGTAAGAATAATTTAATATCGTTAGCCTCATAGCATAATTGCCTAAGTCATTTTTTGGCCCAATTGAGATATCTGCCTAACTTTACTGTCCTACCACTGCTGCATCATCCTGCCTTTCTGCCTATGTCCTTAGCCAATCACAACACTTATTAGAATCCAAAAACATTATCTGCCTAAGTCATCTCTTTGACTTAGGCAGTTTTGATACAAACAAAATGGCAGAAAACATGGGAAGACAGATGTCCAGAAGTGATGTATTAGCTCTTCTGTTTGATTCGTTTTCATCTGGTAAGAGTTCATATTTCTTAAATTTTCTAGACACTAAATGTAATTTCAGTCAATCAAAGGGATTATAAACTGTGTATTTAAACTTGACTTTTTTTGCTACAAGATATGATGAAGTAGCTAGCCAACACTAGCAAAATATAACCTCATTTCTGGTCAGAACAAATCTTTACAGTTAAGAAACATCACCATAAAAAGACATTTAGGCAATTTTAGGCAAGTGAAGTAATTTTTCAAGCATTTACTTTTTATTTTAAGGTGGTACACATTATGGTGGTTATTTCATTATATTTTGTCACCGTGCGCCTTTAGATTTCTACCCGAAATCATCAAAAGTTATTCTAGCGCGATCTCTCGTGCCGTCTCCATTCACAGAAACATGTCATGCTTGGTATCATTGTAAAGCTCTCAGTCTCACACACAGCACTGGCTAATCCAAATATGGCAATTTCCTTTGTAGAACTAACCAACCGCCAAAGTTTGCAGCCGAAAACCACATCTGATTGGTCATGTGAATTTCTCACGCGCTGCCGATTGCTTGTGTATTCTCCACCTCAGAGAAAGTGCTGACAACGCTGAAATCGGCTCATAAACGCTCACAGAAAAGACCAAGTAGCAAGAGCTAGTAAAAAGAAAGAAAACAACAACAGATAAGACGACGAAACCCCGTCAGAATTAGATTCAAATAGTTATAGATGGACCAATACAACAAACAGGGACAGCTCGTCTGCAGTTTTTGTGACTGGTGTTTGTTAAGGTAGTTCTCTTAAGGTAGTTCTCTAATAGCTATTGCTATTAATAATTTATTATATCCAGAATCCCCTCTGTAAAGCCCTCTCATCTAACATGTCAACAAATAAAACCAAGAATTTTAAACATGGTCCTTTCCAATTTCCAGATTTTATTTTGGAAAAGTATGCAAATGAGCGTATATTTAAGTATATAAGGCCTCATTTGCATATTAAAACATTAATTTACACAAAACTTGTAATACATTTTTTTCTTATGTTTATGCCAGTAATAAACTGGAGAAGTTTCACAGTGATATCTTGTAATTAAAACAAATTCCCTATTCACCTGTAGTGTCTCGCCTTAAGTGCAAATAAAAGTAAAAAAAAGTTAAATAAAAAAGTAAAATAGTTTTTTTTATTTTTATAAATTAGACATTTTGACTAGACATAAGAAGTATTTGGTAAGATTTAGATTTTTTTTGCAGTGAACCTATGAATTTAACATGATTTACTGAGTTAAAATACTAAACAGCACTGCATTTTCTACTTTAATGTCAGGAAATACAGTTGATACCCATGTAGTGGAGTTAGAGGATTTAGATGAGAGCAGACCTGAGAAAGAAGGTAATGACGTAGACATGGGGCAACAGATAGAAGAGGAAACAGCCAGTAAAGCCTCCAGAGCTGAATCAGATCCTGATTTATCGTCAAATAGTGAAATCGATGACACTGTCTTGGATGAGGACTATAGACCTGAGAAAGATGACAGCCCAGATAATGGTAGTGATACAGACACAGCTCAAGGAGCTGTCAGTGTAGGAGATGCAGGAGATGTACTTGAAACTTCTGCTGTTCAACGTCATAGGCGCCCAAGGCCAGATATGTGGAGGCGAGAGCTGATAAAGGATAAGCGTCTTAAGGGGGAGAATTACAAGAATCCAATGGGACAGGAGAGACCACCAAAGACCATGGGCCCACCCTGCACATCACAGCACTGCTTAAAGTCAGAGAAACGAAGTTGTGAACTACTGACTGAAGAGCATAGAACAGATATCTTCAACAATTTCTGGTCCATGCCTTTCTGGGAGACACGCAAGCTGTATATCCAGACTCTAGTCCAAAATGTGCCCATAAAACAGAAGAAAGGTGGTGTTGCATCAAGGAGAACAACGTCCCTATTATACCACCTGCAACTGGCAGATAGACGTAAACTACCTGTGTGTAAGAATCTTTTCTGTTCAACACTTGGCATCGCCCCCAGAACCATCGGATCATGGTTAAAATCCAAAACTGATCCGTGTAAACCCAAGATCAACAAGACTGGCCCATGTGTGCCCATATCAGATGTTGACCAGACCTTCCTGAAAGAATGGTTCTCTGGACTGCCTACAGTCCCATCCCATTACTGCCGTCAGGTTCCCTCCTATCAGGAAAAGAAGTTCCTGGAGCCGGGAACAGTTCTAAGTGATCTTCACAAGGAATATCAGAAAGCTGCTGGTGAAAATGGAGCGCGTGCTGTGAGTGAGACATATTTTCGAAATGTGTTCAGTGAGCAGAATTACTCCGTGTTCATACCAAAAAAAGACCAGTGTGATGTATGTGTCAGCGCCAAGGTAGGAAATACAGATCAGGATACCCTTACTACTCACTTGAAATTAAAGGCTCAGGCTCAAGCTGAAAAAGCTAAGGATAAAAAGGAATCCAGTGACAAACTTTCAGTGTGGACAATGGACCTTCAATGCGTTCTTCTTTGCCCCAAGACAAAAGCAAGTACAATGTATTACAAAACTAAATTACAGATGCACAACTTTACTTGCTTCAACATGAACAACAAAGATGGAAATTGTTACGCTTGGGAAGAGCATGAAGGCTCCCTCAGCAGTGAGGTTTTTGCCCATCTGCAGTCCAAACACTTCGAATCAATCCTAGAGGCCAACGGAAACATTGAGAAAGTCATTGTCTGGAGTGATGGCTGTGGATATCAAAATCGGTGTGGTGCCATCAGCAACACCTACCTTCATCTGGCCATGAAGCATGGTGTCACCATAGAGCAAAAGTTTCTGGTTGCTGGCCACACACAAATGGAGTGTGACTCCATGCATAGCCTCATTGAGCGGCGCATCGTCAAAGATATTCACACTCCACGTGATTACATTGTCATCTTTGAGACTGCACGAATACATCCATCCCCATACAAGGTGACCCAGCTATATCACAATGACTTCATGAAGTTATCTGGGGCCTACGTCACCAATATTCGACCAGATAAAAAAGTTGGTGACCCCACAGTCCATGGCCTCCGGGCTCTCCAGTACTTGGCTGATGGTCGAATCCGGTACAAGTTGGATTTTGAGTCTGAATGGGAGGACCTGCCTCAGCGAATCAACATCCCCAAAGAACCATTCCACTGGGTCCCACTCTTTCCTGCCCAACTGCCAATTACTCTCAGGAAATTCAATGACTTGCAGGCAATGAAACCAGTACTACCAAGAGTAGCCCACCAGTACTATGACAACCTCCCTCATCAATAGACAGTGTGAAAATGAGTGTGCACAACACCTGAGTGGAACTTGGTGGGAAAGAAAAACAGTGGTTAAGGTTAAACATTAAGAAACAACTTGGTTAGGGTTGACAAGTTACACATCTTGGTTATATTTAGGAGAATAAAAAAACTTTGGTTATGTTATGTTTGCACAGCACCTAAGTGGAACTTCGATTAAGGGTGGAAAAGGAAAACAGTGGTTAAGGTTAGACATTAATAAGAAACAACTTGGTTAGGGTTCACAAGTTACACATCTTGGTTATATTTAGGAGAGTAAAACAACTTTTGTTATGTTATGTTTGCATTTTTTATGTAAGAGAAAAAATGCCTAAGTCATGGCATATTCTGCCTAAGTCACTTTTATTGGTTAGGCAATTGATGATGGATCTTTTTCTTTTTGCATACTTGTTCACACATCTGGTTGAATGTACTGTTATAATATCAATAAAAAATAACAATGTGATTTCTAAAAAATGTGTTTTTTCTTGTTTACCAAAAACATTGAAATATGACTTAGGCAATTATGCTATGAGGCTAACGATATGCTTCCGTGCCTGTCTACTGCCTCTCTGTGAAGGGCTAAACGGCTTCCACAGGCACGACATCAAAGCGATTAATGTTTTATCAAAAATCCACATGAATGGCCCGTTTGAATTATGTTTTTAAAATATTATATATGCGTAGAAAGAGCGGTAATATTTCCTGCAGAGTGAGAGCGCCTTTCTGAAAATTCTGTTGATTTCTGAAGCTCATTCCGCTCAACGCCGCGCGCTCAACCAAGAATACCCTTTGTGACATGCTGGTTCGAATAGGCATGTATCTGAAATATCTGAAATATGTAGCTAGGGCTGCCCAATCTAAAGTTTTTTTTCTAGTAGTTGTTCATTTAAGCCGTTTTTCACGTGGTGCCGGTGCCTCCATGTCATTGTCTGCTATATTTGCTTATTATTTATTAAATCCAGGCAATAGGTTGATAAAATATTGATTAAAATTAAGATACAATTTATACAAAACGAAATTCACTTTAAAAGAAAGGCTTTCAACAAATGAAGTGGTCAAAATCATTTCTGACCCCCATGTCTTCTGATATATTTTGCATCTTATGTGTCCTGTCCACTTTTCATAATCAACGTAAATTAAATTAAAAAATAACATTATAATATTTAAACATATGAAACTAAATATGCATTTTAATGGCTACAACAAGTATAGTAGGCTATGCTACAGTACAGAGAAATTTTGTGTCGGAGCAGAATTTGAGCGCACGCCGTTTTACCGGTGAGCGGTTCATGAGTGAGTCGCTCACATGCTCTGGTGAGGTAGGCAGGTTTTTTGCATTCATTTTTATTTCCTGTCGCTGTGCAGGCTCTTTTATTGTATATGACAGTGTAAACAGCTCAATAACCCTTTTATTTAAAGGTTTAATGTAGGCCATAGTCCATTGCATTACGATTACAAGAAGAATCAACAAGGTAAAAAATGTGATGTGCAGTCAAATGTTCCAGTGTGTATGCTTTAAACGAGTGTTCTCACCGATATGCTTGTTGTGCTTTCGTGTTTTATAGACTCGATATTGTTTCTTATTGAAATGTGGCGCTGTCTGAAGATTAGTTTATACCCGACGCGTCAGCATGAGTGGCAAAAATGAGGCGCATGCTTCGAATTTTTGCGCACAGAAAACTTGTTGAAAACATCATTTGATCACTGTACCGCCCTCCTGTAATAATGTAGGCAACCACTCATTATACATAAATCATGTAACACTACGCCCCTGCTGCACACTAGACAAATTGCAGCAGGTGAGCAGGTAACTGTAGAACGTTGTTTATTAAAACTTGTTAGAAGGCCACTTGTTATCAGTTCTGAAGGAATGTCAGGTTACTGTTGCTGCTGGTCTGCCATTCTCGCTCTGTCTGCACGTGAACGCGCTGATGATCTATAATGTCTGCGTGAACTGGATGCGCAGTGGTATGCAAACACACACATTGACCGACAGGGAACACGTGCTATAAAGGTCGTTCGGACCGAACGCAAGGACTGAATGAACATTTTATGGTCCTACGCTTTCCACAGACGATATACATTTATAAAAATACATTTAGACCGTGTAACATAGTGATTGCTATCAGGATGTGAGGAGACTTTCAACCAGCATAACAAAAAAGGTTCTGTAGAGAATCGCCTACAGCACCTTTAAACACATCTGCTCAGTGGAAAGCAGACATTTTTGTGATTGATAAGGATGTAACATATATTTTAAATACAAAGGAGTGTGCTCATGCAATTCTTTAAAAACAAACAATAACACATTCCACTGGATCCCATATTTCACTGGAGGCCAGTGAGGAAATACAAAGACAGGTGTTATATGCTACCTTTTCTTGGTGTTAGTTAGCAGCCTTCCTGCAGAATTTTGCACATTTTGGAGGCAGTCAATTGAGAATTCCTTTATGGCTAGACATAAAATATAATAGTCCAGACACAAGGCAGTACAATAGGCATGCATTACAATTTCCATATCTTTGGCATAAAGAATAGATCGTAGACAGGCATCCTAAACTGAAAAAAGACGCTTTCACAGCCATGTTTATTTGACAAAGTTCTGAGTCAAAAAATGAATCCCAAATTCCTTGCATCAAAGTGCATGTTACTGGACAGGGTAAGGGAAACAGGTACATTTAGCTCAAAGGGAATTATAAATTATTAATTTATAGGGTATTTTGAATCGCTACTTTTACGGCTGAGCAAATGACTCGTCCAGTGTTCACTTGAACAGGATGTAACTATCAACTCTGTTGCGGATATAAATATCCCAAAAATTGTGAAAACACTATTTAATAGCAAGGTAACATAGATCAGCATTTTAAAACATTCAATTTTTAAGCACATAACACAAGAACACTTATCTTTAAATATAAACAAGACTTTATTGATTATTCTAACACATAAAACTAATATCTAACACAAACATGCGCACACATTCACACGAGTTGTAGAAAGAAAGAAAGTGAGGAAAGAAGGAGTTTTAAGAGTGAAATGATGAAATCCCAAGTGTTGTAATTAATTTAACCCCTCTATAATTTCTTATGTAGTAGATATTGGGTTTATAATGTTACACAAAATAATTTTTTTGGCTATTTCTTAATTTTTTCCCCTAATTTAATCTGTGACATGTCATTCGTTTTGTCACGAGTTGCATGTAGTAAATATAGATAAAGAGACACATGAAGCAGAATGACCGAAGAAAGACTTTGAGAATGAAACCAACCTGTTTGTTCCTCAGTATCTTCTTGTTTCACTATAAATGTTTCTTCAATCTTCAGATCTTCACTCTCCTCTTTGATAAACTCCATCTTTATAATAGTGTGTCGCGTAGATCTCAGCTGCTTCAGGAGTTTTTCCTGTATGTTTAGACATATCGTCATGTGTAAGATGAGAATAATTAATAAAGTAAAATAAATCAACACTAAATCTGTGTGTCTCAATCAGCTCTAGTTCACTATCAGTCACTGGTAAGAGAGTCAGAGTGAGAGTTAATGACTTAAATTATTAGACAAAGAAACACTCAAAATAGCACTACAAATGAATAAAGGAACACACACTATACAGACCATTAATACTTAGGCATTTATTATTAACATTCAAATCAGTATGTACTGATTTTTAGATTAAATTAAAAGATAACACTTTCATGAAAACATATAAGTTGATTTGTAAAGTTACTAAAGTCATTACACATGTTTGTGTTGTTGTTCATTCACTGGTGAACTGTAGGTGTCGTCCGCGCGCTGTGATTCAAATGCTTAGAAACTAAATCATTTTGAGAAGCATTTGATTCAATTGAGCTGTTTCTCTAATCATTACTTGCCAGTGACCAAACAGCGAGTTTGTGATGAACTGCTTCACAATAAAAGGAACGAAATGAGACGCACATTTTCAATTACTCATGTGTGTATGCATAAAACTATGCTCATTCATATTATATACATTATAATGTTGCACTCAAAATAATTATTTCATTTCTAAGTTCTTTATAAAATTGTACAAATGGTTTGTAATGATTTATACACTCTAAATGATTAAAAGCACAAACCTTTCTTCAACCGAATCACAGATGCAGGAGCGCGGCGCAGTCTTATGACATCACGTCGCCACACCAAAATAAAAGTCCCGTTCTCAAGCTAAAAAATAATAGAAATTCACATACAGAAAACATATTAAAACGATAAGATAAAGGATTGAATTAGGATTGGATTGGGACACAGATTCCCAAAGCTATGAGATTTTTTCAAAAGCTTCTGGATTATATCTTAATATGCAAGTAACCAACTACAACACGTTTGTGATATTCTCAACTCGAGTACAAGAAAGTAATACATTTTTTACTGTAATTAAGTATTAAAGGTTAAAAAAAAAAACTTTTATTTATGTGCAGTAAAAAGTAAGTTTTCCAAAGAAAAACCACTGATAAAGTATATACATGAAAAATACTTCACTACTGCTCACCTCTGTCTCTATATTTGATATTTACTTACACACTTTCAAATAAAATATGCACAGAATCAGATGAAAAAAATCTACAATTTAAGGTGACAATGTTTTGTTTTTTATAGTTGTATGTATACAGGTGATAGCGGCATGCATCGTGCTGCACAACATCTGCCTTGTATTAGTATTGGCAACATTATACCACCAGACGACAGCCAAGAGGATGAGGAAGATGATGTGGAGGCATGCAATTCAGGACAGGCAGTATCTGGTGCAACATGCCGTTCAAGACTGTGCAACTAAGTGTCTGCCTTACAGCATGTTAACTACATAATTCATCTTAATTAAATAAAAGTAAGGGGAACACACTTAATAAAATTTAATAATACACATACTGATGTTTATATGAAGTAAATTGTTGTATTCTTGTGTGAGAAGGAAGCTTTAGACAGGTGGCGCTGTCAAGTACAACATCTGTTCTCCCACTTTAATATCCAACAGAAAGTGCTGAGTGAAATGAATAACAAAATAGTGAGTGTTATGGCAAAAATTTATTCATTGACATCACTAATAAGAGACAAACCATTTTCCAATTGTCTTTATAAAGATTTATTTTTGTTGCAAGAAAGAGCCACGGTCAGTGTAGCCATTCGAGGCTGCCTTGAGTGTGAACTGCTAGAACAAAGGAAAGCACAAACTTTTATACCCTCAATGTCTTAACAACCCCCCTCAGTAATTTTCCATACATCTGGCGAAACCCACTGAAGGACACAATACACAAATGGTCCCCTTCCTGTCTTGGAACTCATTTGAATTAAAAGCAAGAAACACAATGGTCCTTCTTCTGTAACAAAGCATGTTAATTAAATATGCAGGCAAAGGGAAAAAACCTGCCCAGACAGAGTATCACCTACTCCTAATCAGCATAACTATTCAAACGCATTGATGCTAGTCAGGAACTCCAATTCCAAGAGCCATAAAAGCATTGATCTGACTCATTTAAAACACAATAGAGAAAACAGGTCTGGAAGATTAAATCTTCTGTGATTAAATTTTTCCCCAACATGAGCTTATTGCGAAAGTGGTTTGGACTTACCACACATAGCACTCTCAATATTATTTTTAAGCCCAATGGGAAGGAGGGCTGGGGGTACCAAACGTGATATGGATTTATACCAGAATGCAGATTTCCCACCTTCTAAGCATGCTGAATAATGATGACAAAGATGTTGGGGAGCTGGCTCAATCCTCCCAGACGCAAGGTGCCGTTGGCCAGGGAGTCAGAGCCCCACTTCCTTGGTTTCAAAAGAAAACCCAGCGGGAAACTTGACACCCATTCTGCTGGCTTTGGTCTCTGGTCGGACTGGCCTGAGCAAACTTTGTGTCCGAACTGGAGTGGGCGCGGTCTGACTCTGGGACTGTGAGGTTCTCAGAGGATATTATTACGTCAGGGCAACAACCACATATGGTGGTCATAGCCACATGGTGCCCTTGAATGGCTGCCATGCTTACAAGATAATGTACATAGCACGCCACGACAGAAAGTGGACCTTTTAGCCAAACACATATCAAACTATTTCTCACCTTCAGTAAGAATGGACAAACATTCTTTTGAAAAACAATACATGTGTCAGCATTGCAATAGTAATTCTGATACCTTCCCACATTTGCTAATACACCAGATGTTGTTGTGATTAATGAGGAGTTCAGTGAGGTGTTCGTTTTGGAGGTTGCATGCACCTTTGACTCTAGTATGGAGGAAGCCTTTATGACCAAGGTGCATAAATACCAAACCCTCCTAAACACTATCTCAGAGATTCTAGGTTATCGGGGCAGACTACTTGGCCGTTTCTTAATATGCGTTCTTGTCTGTACTTGTGTTCTCGTGGACTTGTGAAGCGACATCAGTCGCTGGCCAAGTACTGTTCCAATTCAAAGTTCACATCTAGCCAAGTACAGTTCAAATCCCCGGATGTGTTCTTGATCAGCCCCTTTTATCGAGGATGCCTCGAGAGGTGGCTTGAGCAGACAGGTATCCCAGAATGCATCTTGCACCAACCAGCAAGTGTCAATAGCGGATGAGAAACCCTGCATAATTTAAAAATACTATTGTTAATGTGTCACAAAATGTAGTTTTAAGACTTTTTCAGTCGAGAATGTACTTGTTTAAAGCTCAAATCCGTGGTTTATTTATAAAGAGAGCGCCTTTTTGAGAAAATGTTTTTTTGGAGTTGTGAGATTCAGTGAATCAGCAGATGCTCAGCGTTCGTTATCCCTGCCGAGAGCAGCCTTACCTCGGCTAGTCCTTCTGACGTCTGCCGCTGGCTCTGGTGTCTCTGTAGTGGTTAAACATGAGATATAATTTGTCTTGTGTAGATCTAACAGGTGATCTTTGGTCTCATGAATCTATCATTTCAATAATCGTTTTGGCTGAGGGCAAAGCGAAGTTTCATAACTTTATATTTTGAGGCTATTTAACTTTACCGTTGTAGCCTACTAGAGCTGACTTTGTATGTTTGAATTAATTGTTTGCTTTAGTTCTTGTACTTATACATTTATAATGGCTATTATTGATCATTAAAACTGACATTTAACAAAAAGAGACTGGGTTGTGTTGTATGTCATATTCCATTTTATTACAGTGAAGATAATCATATATATGCACATTTTGTTACAACACAGAAGGGACAGAGACAAGGATGCAGGCATAGGCGTAATTTACGGGTGGGACATGTCCCCACCACTTTTTGCCTGGCTCGATATTGTCCCCACCGCTTTTTAAAAGTAATTGAAAAATAGATTGCGGAAGGTGTGTATTAAAGCATTAAAGCATATTTCCAGTTTTATTATATTTTTTGGTATATCATTTTATATATTTTTGCCTCTAATGTAATGCTACATAGTATTTTAAGCATTTAATAACTGATAAAGTTGAAAATGTATAGTATGACAAAATGTTGAGTAACATGCAACATGATACATGCTTTTGTTATAAGTCAACAGCAATCTTGTTTATTAACAATAACATAAATATGTTTATGAACACATCAGAATGAACTGCAATAAGAAATAAAATAATATTGTAATGGGTGTCAAAAAGAAAAAAAAAGCAGAGTATCAGAGTAACATCTTTTTAGGTTTAGATAGCTTTGTCCACTAAAATGAACTAAAAACCTGAGCACGTCTCTCTGAGGCCTTTATGAATCCCTGGTTTATTTTTGTTGTGTCTAATTTATTTGTTCTGTCTTTGTGAACATGACAGACAACAACGCTGTTCAGACGGTTCTGGGACATAATTGATCGAAGCCATGTCTTCAGATGCCGGAGAGCGCTGAAGCTTCTCTCTGCCTCAGCTGATGATGCAGGAACTACAAGAAGTAAGCGGACCAGAGTCTCCACTTGCTTGAAGAGTCCACAGACCTCAGGTTTCATGTTCTTCAAAATAATGACCACTTCTGTACAACTTTGGTATTTATAATTTGTGCGAAACATGGCCATCTGCACCTGTAGGGACCGGGATTCCAGCTCAGGGTACAGTTCAACAATGTTGACTTGCTCAGAGATCAGGACATTTTGCGCAGACCCTCCTGTTAAAATCGATGTGTCAGCTGTGTCATCACTGTATCAGGAACTTTGAAGACCTGCACACGATAGTACTCCTTATCTGTATTTGGAATGTAGGGCTGAGCTGGACCAGCGTGTCTTGTAGAAGGCCTTCTAGAATCTCCTCAAGGTCCAGTGATCTTACCATCTCAGATGCCTGTGTGTAGAGCTCTCTGAAACTTTCATCTGATCTTTTGTTCTGAAAGCCATTTTTCACACACTTAACTGCACTTAGCATGCCTCCGATTGTTGCACCTCTCGCTGACAGTGAGGTGTTCATGCCTTCAAGGCCTATCATGATGTCCTGTGCCAACAGCAGTCCAATGATAGTGTTTTCTTTCTGGAAACGCTCGCGAAGGCCATTGGCTTTGGAGGCAGTGTCGTGTGTGCCGGATGATGCCATTTCCTCCAGTGCTGTCAAGACAGCTTCATATTGGATGAGGACAGTATTGATGGCTGGTGTACGCACTGTCCATCTAGTTGACACAATGGTTTCAGTGTTGTATAGCAGCCAGATGTAGATTTTGCCACAGACTTCTAAATGGTTTTAAACTTGCCTGACTGGCCAAATAAACAGCCCAGCTCATGTATCCATTGCAAAGAATCGCAAATTATTGGAGCTGCTGAACTGGCTGCTTGTGTGACCAAGTTCACGCAGTGGGGGCCACAGTGAACAAAAGTGGCAAGTGGTTGCTCTCTTCGGATGCGAGCTTGTACAGTTGACAAATGCCCAGACATGTTTGCTGCTCCATCGTAGGTTTGACAACGCAGACTGGAAAGGGGAAGGTTTAGACGGAGGAGGACATCAGAAACAATCTTGCCTATTTGCTCACCAGTTGTAGAAGAAGCTTCATAAAGGCCAACAAACTCCTCTAAGTTCCAGGTCTGTGTCAACATAACGTATGCAGATAGACACCACTGATGTCCTGTGTCCCATCCATTATTATTGAATACTGCACTACTGGTAAAGCAGCAGTTTCCTGTGCAATTCCGCGAATTATGGTGTTGCTCATTAAATTAATTATTTCATTTTGAATTGCAGGGCTTGTGTTGCAGTGATTACGCTTGAGCCAGCTTGCCAGACCAGGATCATTCTCTGCCATGAAGAGGAGAAGCTGGTGGAAATTTCCTTCCTCTTGCTTGTGCCCCCTCAGAGGCAAGCCTTGTTGGGTCAGGTATTTAACAGCATTTACTATTTTTGACAAATTGAACATGGCCTCCTCTTGTGTCTTTGATGAAAGGCTGCACAGTTGCACTTTTATTGATTTTTCAGAGTGAATGAATGTGTTCACTGCAATGTTGTGAGCTTTGCTGTTTGTATGTCTCTCGAAAGCTTCTGGACCATGTTTCCAGTTCCTGAAATCCTGGGAGACGAATGTTTGCTCTGTATTTTTGGCAAGTGTGGAGGTCTGTTCGGAAAAGGCATTGATGCAGTAAAAACACACTACCCCTTTAACTTCTGAACCTCAATGAATTTGGAATCAGGCTGATATGGTTCAGTTGTTCTGCATTTTTCAGGTGCCTGCTGTCCTGGCTCTATGGAAGGAGTTGGCTGTATTGATTGCTGCAACTCTGTGATCTCCACAGTCAAGTTTTGCCCTGCCTCACCCAAGCCATCAGCTTCCTGCCTCTGTAAATAGTTAATAAAATGTTTAGCAATTTTACATGAGCATTGATGAATGCATATTTTGTAAATAGTTGTTATGTGTTAAATAGTTAAGTGTTATATAATTATCTATAGCTATTTAAAAATGCAATATAAATTTAATTTATACATGATAAATTATAAATGAGTATGTAAATGATTTTCAGTTTTTTGGGGGGAGTTGTGTATATAGTTTTAATATTGTAATTTATGTGCATTATATAAAATGTTTATTGTAATATTAAATGTGCCATAAAATGAAAAATTGAATTAACCTTGGCATAGTTGAATAACAAGAGTTCAGTACATGGACATCACATACAGTGAGTCTCAAACGCCATTGCTTCCTCCTTCATATGTAAATCTTGTTTGTGAAAAACACCACGTAAAATCAGGTGAATCTCAACATTACACCGAGAGTGACGGAACCGTCTGTCACGAAACTTCTAAATATCACGAAAATATCATGGAAATAAATATTATGTTTCAGGCTGTGCAGGGGACGTGAGGACTTCTCATACCCTTCCCACTGAACAGAACTGTCAGCAGGCATGGTTGATGTTTATCTATAACCGGATACCGCGACAATTTAATTCAAAGTTGTTCGTTTGCTCTGCCCATTTCACCACAGACAGCTTTTCTAACCTGACTGGGACAATATCAAACAGGCTTCACTCAGCGTCTGATACTGGAGAAGCAGCAATTTAAACTATATTCCCGCAAGCAGTAAGTGGTGATTGTATCCGCTTATTGACTGTCTAAACAATTTCTGATTACATCAAAAGTTTCTTTGTGAGACAACATTAACGTTAATATCAACGCAAGATGCTAGTAAACTCCAAGTAGCATACATAACAGCATGTCAAACAGAGCCGGCCCAAGGCATAAGCGAACTAAGCGGCTGCTTAGGGCCCCCGAGAGCACATTAAATTACTTATTGCTGTAGCCTATATGTTATTTTATGATGATTGAATCGCGAAATGGCCTTAAACAATTACTAAATAAACTGCAAAAAGTTAAGTTTCCTAATATTTGCACGGATTGATTCTGACAGCACTGCACAAGCTTGTGGCGCCATCGGCCGGTCACTATTTGCTTGTTAACTTGTTAACTAGGGTTCAAAGTCCAAAGTGCAAGAAAACCAGCACTAAAACGTACTCGTCAGTTGCCCGGTAACCTTTTTATGAATGGATGGATTTGAGACTGCGCTATGGTTTAGTGTGAATATCTTGTCTGACGTGCTGCATGTTTTGGACGGAGTACAGCAAACCTTCCAGTTTCTCAATAAATGTTTTTTCTGCGAGTGCTATATCGTCCCCTTGGAATTATAAGTTGTGTAGCCTACATTTTGGAAGTTTTATTTAGAAAATTAAAAGGTTCTTTCTACACAGTTGAATGGAATGCAAAAAATAAAAAGCTCTGTTTAATGTTTGAAATAAATCAAAATTTCTTGTTTTTAAAAGAAGTCTCTTCTGCTCAGCAAGGCTGTATTTATTTGATTTAAAATACAGTAAAAACAGAAATATTGTGAAATAATATTAAAATGTAAAACAGCTGTTTTCTATGTGAATATATAGTAAAGTGTAATTTATTCCTGTGATCAAAGCGGAATTTATCAAAATAAATAAAATGTATTTATCAAATGCGAATTATCATGAATCAAGAGTCAATTGTATTGGTGGCACCGAGGGGCCCCCAAATAAAATTCTGCTTTCAAATGACAAAGGTTAATATTATTTCCTGTCAGTGTTGTCATATAAATCTACAAAATACAACCGTAGATACATATGGCAATCCCTTTTGTCGGATAGAATTATAATTTAGCCTATATTTCATCAACAACACAACTCAGGAGCTAGCGTTAAGTGCATTTTTTTAGATGCTTATAGCTCATTCGATACTTCTAGCTAACGTCACTTTCTCCACCACTTAAGTTGAAACGATAGATACATTTGTTAAAAAAAAACTTTACTGTACTGTACAAACAACATATTTACGCGCTAGCCAGTTCGCTGTTTAGAGTTTGTGATTCAAAGGGAAGAAGTTTCATTGTAAAATCATATGGTGACGCATTACAATGATTAAAATATTTTCACAATGCTAAAAACAAAGTTGTGACTGCTGACGTTAATGTGTAAAGTTAATGTTATATGCTAGTTCACATGTCAGGCTGAAGCTACAGTATTGACGTTTTGCAGGTCTGATTGAAAATAAAGACTAAACTTACCACTCAGAAGCGTCCATTTCCAATCTCAAAACAATTGGTTGTTCCTAAAAAAAAAAGCATCTTCGTCAGAAACAGGATCAAACATATAAGGTTGGATGCATAATCTCTCCATTTTCATGATGGACAGTGTAGATCTGTTTGTTGTCACTGAAGCTACTGAAATCAACTGCAGTGAAACAGCCAATCAAAGCAGAACTCCACATTAATATTCATGACCCTTCCAAATAAGGCAAAAACAGACCATTTCATTCTAGAGACTATTTCTGGGGTTGTAAATGGACCTGTAAAACCGTATCTGGACTTTTTACCCTTAAATAACTCACATACGCTCTATGTAGATATCATAGAACAATTTAAAATATTGTTTCAACTCATTCTAGGGCACCTTTAAAGTTATTAAAATGATGTATTGCAACATTAATTTTTGTTCATACTTTTTTGTATACAATGTATTTGTAGACTACAATTAGGACTGTATTTTAGTCTTACCTCTACATTTTCTGCTCCCTGTTCTTGTTTTTTGTCAGTAGGCACATTTGTCTGATTCTGGGAAAAAAATTACTAGTTCAATTTGCAAACATAAGCAATATATTAGGATCTGTCCATCATTGAAGGCTGAACAATAGTTACAGCACTTTTAGGCAACAGGCCAGTTCTATGTTATGACTGGGATTTTCAAATGATATATTACAAAATTATACATATCTTTAGTCCATAGTCCTTTCATTCAATTTTGTATTAAATCACAGCGCTCCAATGGCCCCCAAAAACATGATTAGCAACAGTATGCCTATATTCACGCAAGTTAAATATAATATGTTTTTGTGTTAAGCAAAGTAACTTACTGTGTGTGGCTGCTTCACTAAAAAGCTTCTTATATCACTTCCACACTCTCTTGGTCATTTTTTTTAGGTTTTAACTAGGGCTGTCAAATGATTCAAATTTTTAATCAAATTAATCTGAATTTTCAGTGGATTAATCAGGATTAATCACTATTTGCAATTACACCTGAATCCTAACCATTTTTTTTTTCTGAAATGCATACCAAAAGATAAATAACAGGACACAGATACATAATTTTCATATTATGTCTGTTTATTAACACAACCAAATAATGGTGGTTTAAATCAAGCTGAAACATACTACACACCATAATATTTGTCTTTGTAATGTCCCATCGCTTCCTCTTTGGCATTCCTCTTAACCAGGATGTACAATTTACAGTAATCAATTGAACAGAAAGCAATAAATGTAGTCAAATCATAACAGTGGCCTACCACATTTTTGCACAATTTGAGTCATCTGTTGCGTTTTTATGCGAGAAAACACAATTTTCAATAAAACTTTTAAATCAAACCAAACAACAATCTTTTACCTTTTCCTCCATTCTTTAATCCAGTTGCTCAAAAATCCAGTTGCTAACTACTATAACATGTTGCACTGAAACTGGTCTTTTTGTTTGAACATCACTTTTCAAATCTACTGAGCTTCACCATCTTTCAGCCAGTTTTTTGAGGCAAACTAACTTGTTCACATTTTCTGAAAGTAAAGCTGACCTTTTCTTGTTCACAATGTGACCTGCAACTGAGAAAAGTCGTTCACATGGAACAGTTGTTGCAGGAGTGGCTAGATATTTGTGAGCTAGTGGGCTCGTGAATGAGATGCCCACCATCTCAAGGGGCAGTCCTCCAATTTAATGGTGGGCTCTGCTCTGTACCTCTGTATGGCAGGATGGACCTCTTCATCTTCTGATTCTGAGCCCATTTGCAGAAGGCTGATTTTCTTCCTGGGTGGCCCATCATCATGTGTCTGTGAAGACCTTCTGGGTGATTCTTGTTGCAGCATCCCTTCAAGTGTGGTCCACACCACTTCCCTGTCTGTCTTGGGCAGGCATTTTAAGTCTTTGAAAAATGGATCCAAAACTGTAGCAATCTGGAGCCATGCATTATTGAGCTGTTCTTGACGGGATGCTAGGTCCTCCTTGAACTTGGTCTTGAATCTCACCACATATGCAGGGTCCTCATCACAGGCTTCCATCTTGAGACGCAAGTGGCAGACAGAAGGTAGTACCACAGAACAGGAGACATAGGCCTCTCCACCCAGGAGCTTAGTTACATACCTACGCACACAAACACACATGCACACAGAGACAGTGTATTATTAGAACAGTGGTTATCAACATGATAATAATGATGATAATAATAATAATAATAATAATATTATTTTTTACATACATACATGTTATTGATATTTGACTTGGTTTAATTAATTCCAGAAAATAATCAAAGCAATGTTATGCATGTTATGCACCATGTAAGCGACACAGTTCATGTGTTCATAGCGTGTAAGTCGAATTGCGGCAACCATGTTACGTGCACTGTCAGTCCCAATGGTTATCGTCTTGCCCTCGATGTCCCACTTACGTGCAACAGACAGGAACTGTTCTTTACAAGCCTCCGAAAAATGACGCTCCTCAGTTTTTAATATAGTCTGCGCAAAAGACTTCAGTTCCCACGTGTCACTGATGAAATGTGCAGTTACTCCGAGGTAATTGTTGGTACTCACTGATGTCCAATGGTCTCCTGTCAGGGCGATATGATTTAGATTAGATTAGATTAGATTCAACTTTATTGTCATTACACAAGTACAAGTACAAGGCAACGAAATGCAGTTTAGGTCTAACCAGAAGTGCAATAGCAGCAAGTGCAGGATATACAACGTTTGCATAAGTGCAGGACATGGATATGTACTGAGTATATATAAATATATCTATAAATAGAGAGATGGTTATTACTATAAACAGAATTTACAGGTGAATATGTACAGTGAATAATATACGGATGGTTATTACTATAAACAGAATTTACAGGTGGATATGTACAGTGAATAATATACAGATGGCTATTACTATAAACAGAATTTTACAGAGAGAGGTATACAATGATATGTTAGGCTAAAATGAGGAATATGGCAGTGGATTAAGGTAGTGCAATAAATTATGGACAGAAGCTATCCGAAAAAAAGTGTAAAAGTGCAGTGGAAAGTGATTGCATATTACGGTTAGAAGTACGGTGCAAAATGCAAATGTAAACAGTAGGTACTGTAAATAACAGTCGGCAGTGCAAATGAGCATAATACAGTTAAGGTATGGTAGTGCAAAATGAATAAGTAAACAGTTGTGACTGTAATAAACAGTCGGTAGTGCAAATAACAAAGTGAAGGCGGATGTGAGGTAGGAGAGTTATCAGTATATGAGGGGAGTGGATCAACGGGGGTTTGAGTTCAGTAAAGAGACAGCTCTGGGGAAAAAACTGTTCTTTAGTCTGCTGGTCCTGGATCCTGAAACGCCTGCCGGAGGGCAGGAGAGAAAACAGTCTGTGGGCTGGGTGAGAGGAGTCCTTGAGGATGCTGCAAACTCGATGCAGGCAGCGTTTCCTCTGGATGTGCTCGATGGCAGGTAGTGGAGTCCCTGTGATGCGCTGGGCAGTTTTCACCACCCGCTGCAGTGCCTTGCGCTCTGCAACAGAGCAGCTCCCATACCACACTGCGACACAGTTGGTCAGGATGCTTTCTATTGCACAGCGATAGAAGTTCACCAGGATAGCCGAGGAGAGCTGATTCTTCCTCAGTGTCCTCAGGAAGAAGAGGCGCTGGTGAGCCTTCTTGACCAGGCTGGAGGTGTTGGTCGTCCACGACATGTCCGCCGAGATGTGGATCCCCAGGAACTTGAAACTGGAGACACGTTCAACAGCCATTCCATTGATGTGGATGGTGTCGTGTGTGCCTCTTGACTCCTTCCTGAAGTCCACGATGAGCTCCTTCGTTTTGGTGGTGTTGAGGAGCAGGTTATTTTCGGTGCACCATGTGGCCAGGGGCTGGATCTCCTCCCTATAGGCAGTCTCATCGTTGTTGCTGATGAGTCCAATCACCGTTGTGTCGTCCGCAAACTTGACGATAGAATTAGATCCATACACAGGCTTGCAGTCGGCGGTGAAGAGGGAGTAGAGAAACGGGCTTAGCACACAGCCCTGTGGTACACCAGTGTTAAGAGTGATGGATGTGGAGCAGGTGAATCCTGAACGAACATTCTGGGGTCTGTCAGTTAGGAAGTCCAAAATCCAGTTACACATTGAAGTGTTGATGCCCAGGTCTCCAAGTTTGGCTATTAACTTGGTTGGGATGACAGTGTTGAATGCTGAGCTGAAGTCAACAAACAGCATGCGTGCGTAAGTGTTCTTATTGTCCAGGTGAGTGAGCACAGAGTGCAGTGCCATGGAAACTGCATCCTCTGTGCTCCTATTGCTGCGGTAGGCAAACTGGTGTGAGTCCAATGTGGATGGTAGAGTCTTTTAGGTGTTCCAGGACCAGCCGCTCAAAGCACTTCATGACGATGGGTGTGAGTGCTACAGGGCGGTAGTCATTAGGGCACCTCGGGTTAGAGTGTTTTGGCACTGGCACAATGGAAGTGCGTTTAAAGCATGTCGGTACAGCTGCTTGGGCAAGAGACAGGTTGAAAATGTCTGTAAAAACCCCAGCGAGCTGCTCCGCACATGCCCTGAGAACACGACCAGGGATGTTGTCTGGTCCAGCAGCCTTGTGCGCGCTGATCCGGCTCAGTGCCTTGCAGACATCTGTGGAGGAGAGTGTGATTGGTGGGTCAGCTGAGGGTTTGAGCTTGGTGGCAGTTTCTCTGTTGTCTCTTTCAAAGCGAGCATAAAAGTAATTTAGCTCATTCAGGAAGTTGACATCAGTGGCTGCGGGGGTGGAGTGGGTAGGTTTGTAGTCACTGATGGCCTGAATGCCCTGCCACATGCGTCGAGGGTCAGAGTTGGAAAAGTGACCCTCTATCTTTAGCTTGTAGCAGTGCTTGGCCTTTTTGATGCCCCTCTTCAGGTTTGCCCTGGACGTACTGTAGGCTTGTGCATCTCCTGATCTGAAGGCAGTATTGCGTGACTTCAGCAGGAGTCGCACTTCCCTGTTCATCCATGGCTTCTGATTTGGGTATGTGGTGATCTGTTTCTGGGTTGTAACACTGTCAATGGTGGTATTGATATGATCCAATACAGAGGAGGTGTAGAAGTCAATGTCTGTGTGAGCACCACTGGTGGCTTGAGAAGCAAACACACTCCAGTCTGTGTGTAGAAACCTTTCCTGGAGTGTGGAATCAACCCCCGCAGGCCACACCTTGATGGTCTTCACTGATGGCTTCACACGGTTGATGAGGGGTGCATATTTGGGGATGAGGAACAAAGAAAGGTGATCTGACTGTCCCAAGTGGGGGAGGGGTGTCGCAACGTAAGCACCAGCCATGTTTGTGTAAACATGGTCTAAGGTTTTGTTTCCTCTGGTGTGGCAGGAAACATGCTGGTGAAACTTGGGTAGCACTGACTTTAAGTTTGAATGATTAAAGTCACCTGCAACAATAAAAGCAGCTTCCGGGTGATCAGTCTGTTGTTTACTGATGGCTGCATGAAGTTCTTTCATAGCAAGCTTGGCATCAGCATCCGGGGGAATATAGGCTGCAGTTATAATAGTGGAAGTGAACTCCCGCGGTAGATAAAACGGTCTACATTTAACCATGAGAAACTTGAGGTTAGCTGAACAATGACTCCCAACAATAGCAGAGTTTGTGCACCAGGCTTTGTTAATGTAAATGCACAATCCACCACCTCTGGTCTTACCGGAGCCATCTAATGTTCTATCCGCCCGGAGCGTGTGGCATCCCGCTAGCTCAATAGCGGTGTCCGGTATTCCGCCGTTTAGCCAGGTTTCCGTGAAGATTAGGACGTTACAGTTCAAAAGTTTCTTGCTGTGTGTGATGCTGAGTCGAATCTCCTCCATTTTGTTCACTAGCGACCGTACATTGGCAAGGAAAATACTGGGTAAAGAGAGCCGATGTGGGGTTAGCCTTAGCTTTAGCCTTAGCTTAGCTCTCAGTCCTCCGCGTATACCCCGTCTTTGTTTACGATCTCGGCGCCGCCTGCGAGCACTTCCGCCCGGCCGGGTAGAGTGCATAGCCTCGGGTGTCCTAGCGATCTCAGGAAGGAGTCGAAGATTGTCCATAAAACTGTCGGAAATTCGCAAACCAATATCCAAAATATCACCACGGGTGTACGATGTTAAGGCACAACTATTCTGAACGAACAGACCCGAGATGAGCAAGAAAAATACCGCAAAATTGCAGAATCTGGAGAGACCCAGAGCCTCGCGAACTACTCGCGCCGCCATCTTGGGTTAAAATGCAAGATGGCGTTACACATCTTGGATGGCGTTTAACATCTTGGGTTAAAATTACTTGAGCCAAGACCGCTTTCCTTTTTCCGTTTTCATAGAGCTTGTGGATTTTCGTCATAACTGTGGCTCTTGACGGTGGCTTATAGGATGAGTCTTGAGATGCCACTTGCAAAACATCAAGGAAACCTGAGTCTTCTACAATGCTAATGGGTCTACAATCCTTTGCAATCCATTTTGCTATTGTGTTAGTTAAATTATCTGAGGTTGATTTTGTTAATGGCTTGCGAACATTCAGCGTGGTCTGGTGCAAACCACTTGCTGAACCTGACGGCCCAGCAAACGCATGTTTGGCGTTGACATGGTACCTCAAGCTTGAACAGCTCCGGTGAAATTGAAACTCCTTGTTACAAATCTTGCAAATAACCTTGTACTTGTTAACTGTACCATCATCATTCTTTTTATATTTGAATCCGTCAATAGGCCCACTTTGCTCACCTTGCTCCATCTCGCCTCTAGCTCCCAACCACTTTCCTGACTTTCCGAGATAGTCCTCACTGCAGAACACAAAATCCAGTGGGAGGAGTTGGATCTGGATCTCCCACCTTACATGGATCTCCCACCTTACATACCTAAACCTACCAATTTCCACCCCCTGATCCCTAAACCCACCCCTAAACCTACCAATCCAACTCCGCCCCCTGGATCTCCTGTACTGCAGTGAGGTGCTACTGGACTTTCCTGACCTGAATAATTTGTCACACTGCGCATGCGTGAAATGTGTTAAAATTGTTTTGACGTAATTAACAACAAACAACTAATTAACGTCGTTAACGAGCTATTTTTGACAGCCCTAGTTTTAACATTTACGCTATAGGTAGCAACATTTAACGTTAACTAGCCTTTACATATGTGGGGTGGGTGGGGGAGGAACATTTTTATTAAGTTAAATTATTTAAGCTTTTATAAAAACAATAAAAAAAAAGATTTGTCAAAGTATCTTATTTCATTAATAAAGATAGTTTAACCATTTTAAATACAAATTAACTTTCATGTTTTACACAACGTTTTGCGTAGTTCAGGATTGGTTAAATTATTTGATTGGATGAGAAACATTTTGTGGGCGTCTTGACTCTTGACCTAATGTTGATTCTTCCATGTTCAACTGCTTTTAGCAAGTTATCCTGCTGGTATTAAGAGAAAATGAAGAGAAATGCAAGTAATTCGAAGAATGAATCGTAATACACTCACACACAAGAATTGTGCAATTAATGAATACACTGCAGCTGAGCTGACTATATGGTAAGTTTGCCATATTTATCTTGCGTATTTTGATTGATATTAGGCTAACGTTACCCTAGATGTGTTGTGAATGTTACGTTTTGCTTATTGGATGTTTATAGAATAATTTGTGAATGTGATGCATGTGTATGTGGCAGAGCGAGGGGGGAAGAAAATAAGAATGTAAGGATTTCAGCCAGCAACTATGCCACCCTGGAAGTTCGCCAGGGACGATGCTGAATAAATGTTGTTAAGGCACCACAGGTTCGTTCACAAAGTCGCTGGAGACGTGGATATAACAATATTTTATTTAAAGAAAACGTTTTTGGAAAAGCACAGAATAAGAATATAAAAATTGCACTTATCAAAAGGGAGCAATTCAATCACACACACACACACACGACCCTCTGGCTACAAACAAACAAAGATGCTGCTACAATACAAACACAGACAAAACCTGCACATACCAACATGTGAAACAACTTTCACATACCTGTAGTAGAGGAGCAGCCCAACCAATACCAGCCAACGGCTGTGCTACTCTAAGGCTCTAGAAGAATAAACTAACATTAGCTCTAGTGTGTCACCAAAAACCCACACAACAGTAACCAAACATACATGCACG
Source organism: Gobio gobio (assembly GCF_949357685.1). Classification (NCBI taxonomy): domain Eukaryota; kingdom Metazoa; phylum Chordata; class Actinopteri; order Cypriniformes; family Gobionidae; genus Gobio; species Gobio gobio. The sequence continues at coordinate 39,002,935 of NC_137101.1, read as the reverse complement.
GCGACTAGGTGGGACACAAGAAGAAGGAGGGCGGCGGCTTGTGACGGCATTGCATCCTGCTAGCCATTTATGTACACTACCCTTGCCCACCGATAAGGTAATCACGGAGCGGAATAACTAATTACATGCAGCTGGAAAGGAGGTGGCTAGACCTGCCACATGTACAGCAAAGTGAAAATTAAGTGCATTTCCAACTCTGAACTCAGTCCCCAAGTAAATTCGGTTATTAAATTAACACATAGCAAAACGAGTTGTGCGGTGTCCCCACCACTTTTCAAAGCAAAGTTACGCCACTAGATGCAGGTAATGGAATGTTTATTTGAACAAGCAGATTGGAGTGATTGGCAGTGCAGGTGAGAGAGTGTGGTAAATCCAGGATACTGAAGATGATGACTGAATGATAATGTCCTTATACTTGCAGACGGAGACAGGCTGGAGACTCAGGAGGATTCACAGGAGACGAGGAAAAACGAGAGAGACTTGGAGATACACAGGAAACAAGTAAGTAGCTTTGGAAGTCCTAGAGGTAAGCATAGAGGTGAGTCTAGATGCAAACGAGTCCGGACAAAGACTGGGTGTGAGAGTGTCTTTTGTGCAGTTGTAGTGTTGATTGTAGTGCTGATGGGGTGCAGGGGTGCGTGATTAAAACTCAGGAGAGGGAATGTGCTGTGATTGGGTGAAGGTTGAACATGGAGGGATGTCCACTGAACGATTCTCAACAGGGCTTTCGATGGAGGTAGCACAGAGTGGTAGCTCTTCGGATCAAGGAATAGCAGGAGCTGGGAGAGCAGAGAAACAGTTCGGGAAGCAGATGTCACCCCACTTCAGGATCTTGCCGGTCCTCCAGGAGATGACAGGGTTGTGCTGTGGCAACCATGGGCGCCCTAGGATCACATTAGCAGTGGATTCCTCCAGAACCAGCAAATATTGTTGTTCCACATGTAGGACTCCCACATGAAGCTGTATAGGACCGGCACAGAAACGCACTTGTCTCCGACTGAGGGGTCTGCCCGTTAAGGCTGGGCAATTTTATCGATTCTGCGATATAAATAGATATTTTTTCTCCCAAGAAAGTATTGATTTTTAAGCCGCAAGTATCGATACATAAATCCCATTCAAATCCCCGTGTTTACCCCCATTTGCGTTGCAGGAAGAGCGATTTGGTCAGCCAGCCGCTAGTATCGCTGTAGAGCAAATTACCCGTAATACTAACTTTACACAGATGCCGACGTCTACCTCTTCTTGTTTACGGAGTCAGAGCGAGGAGATTCAAAAAAATGGCGAATATAAATATAAAGCAGATGTGTGGGAGCACTTTGGGTTTAACTTCTTAACCCGCATCGGATCGTGGGCGGGGGGGTTGACGGAAGTGGGGGGGTGTGTACTTTTATTTACTTTTGTTTTATACAAAATATTGAATCAACTATCACAAACTATGCATCATTTGAAAGCTAAAACACTCAAGATTCATGTTCTGAACTTGTTTTTGCAATAAATACACCAGAGAGGAAAGGGTTAAATGAAACGCTAAAGGACCGTCCATGTAAACATTAGCAAAATATTAGCGATACTCATCTTTCATCTCCTGTCGTTCAGATCAGATCGGACGAATCCAATAAACACCCGCATACATCTCTGTGTAAGAGTCCACTCTTCAAAATGCATCCCACTTTTTAATCCAAAACAACGAAAAAATAGGGAAAAAACTAAAAATCCTCCGTTGTTTGCAAGAGAGTTTTGAGTTAGCGTAATCAATCATGTCCATTTTCAATGAAATATCGATTCTAATCCGTGTCTGGCAAACTCCCCCTGCTAGAATAGTTTCTCCCACGTGCAACGGATCAACCCTCGTCTCTCTCCTTCAATCAGTCTCTTCTGGGATGCATCATATAGAGGAAGTGCCTTACAGGCTTGGTGAGCTGTCAATCATTGCGCCAATGGTTTTCGTTGGATAAAGGCACTCGGTGCCCAGCCAATGCCTTTCCAACAAAGGTTTGATTGATGGACTTAGTAACCAATCAAAAGGCATTATCTTGCGCAGTTTACGTAAGTAGGCTTTGGTGAATACTGTTTGTGCGCTGGCTGCGCGTTCTCCATGGCGCAACTGCAGTGGAGCGCGCAGACTCTTACTGACACTTATTATCAGCTAAATTAGCTTTTTACACTTTGTAATCTCTGTAAATAGTTGCTTTAGTTTTTCAGTAACTGTTTATCCATTATAATTAGTAGTTTATTGCAGTTTATTGCAGATTTATTTGAATGAAAAACTACTCTTTACAATAGCAAATGTTCTGAAATAAATGGCCTTTTTGAAATGACGCCTAGACTTTTCTTGACATAAAAGCTCACAGAAGCCACATTACTGAGAGAATCATCCTCATATTTGAATATTGACATGATTAGACATTCAGTTTTATATTTAAGTTATTTTCAGGCTCTTAACATTAAATTATAATATTTTTTTCCCTAAGTGAAATAAAAAAAAAAAAAAAACGTGAGTCACTTACATGTATATTTACATGTATATTACTCTGTTCCCATATTACTTTGAGTTATTATGACTCTTGGGTAGCAATATTTCAAGTGTCTAGTTTAAAATAAGACCAGGTTTATGAATATAGACCATAGGGTTTAAGAGCTGCAGACATTTTCATTTGGGTATATCGTTTTCAAAGAATTCTCAAAAATGGGGCGCTTGTTAACAGGTTAAAAAGAAGAAGGAAAGCGACGACTTAGACTCAGGGGTCAACAACATGAGTCGCCCGCAAGGACCACACGAGTTGCCCGCGGGTCTGTTCTAAAAATAGCTCACCATAGCAGCTGCGTTCAGTCGCTTCAGTGTTAATTTAAGCGCAGGGCTCCAGACTGAAGCCAAATATATACTAGTGTCTGTAAATAATAAACTGCAAAATTACTCCTGCATGTTATGCGTCTGTGTGGATGACGGGCGCAGCGCAGCGCGCAATCGCTCTTGTAGTCTCTGCCGACACGAACGCATAAACCGTCACTTCATGAGCCGTTCATACCGTTTCATTTGAGAAAACTGTGTGCGTCTCATTCAGCTCCTGGTTCAGTAGTCAGGGCACTGATCAGGACATAAGTCAATGGGCTGATCCCTGATCTGAGCCCTGACTGAACTAGGGAGCTGAATGAGACACTGTCATATCATCATGAACACAGACACTGGTAATCACGGCAACCCGTGAAAATAAAAGTTCGGTTTAACGTGAAGAGATTGACTACAGATTGTAGCCTACAGTAAATTTATCTACGTCTCTATGTAATAATAATACGTATCTACTACTAATAATAATTATGAAATAAATAATACTAATTATATAATTATTAATGGTTGCTTATTTTTCGATCTTTCATTTATAAACAATGTTTACTTTTAAACAGCATACAGCCTTTACATGTTTATGTATTATTTACTTATGATTATAATCATATATAATAAAACATTTATTTAAAAAAAAAAAAAGTGGTATTGTACTGACTACTGGAACTACTACTATACTCTTTCAGGTGTAAAACAGTTTGGATAGTTGTTAATATGAGAATTATGATGCATTATTTAAGAGTTTTAAGTATTATATAACATGAGTAGCTCTCTGCGACTTTCTTTTTTAAAAATTAGCTCTCAAATGAAAAAAGGTTGGAGACCCTTGACTTAGACAAAGCATCGCGGTTGGTTTGCAAGCTGTGTGACACAAACGTGAAATACTCTGGAAATACTACCAAATGTCAGTGTCAAGCTAAAAAAAGCTGTCAAAGAAACTGTTCAGAACAGGCCACTTGCTGCAATTTTTAAAACTCCATTGTTGTCCATATTGCAGTACTGCACTTTGTTTACTTTTCAAAGGCTTGTAAGCTACAGTTTGCACTGTTTCAATAAATGGAACTAATTTTCTCAACACATCTTTGATTCATTTTTTCCAGCATTTGGAAGCTGTAGACTCTCTGTCCAGTCAGAGACATATATTGAGTAATTGATGATTTTAGTTTTCAGTTCAGTTAATTCAATCCAAGTAAATGAAACACTCACAAGATGTCACCAAAATCACTCTGTCCCCTTTAAATCTTTCAGAAAATGATGTAAGCGTATCGAATGGTATCGTTGGCTGAATATCGTGATATATATTGTATCGTGAGCCGAATATCGTGTATCGTATCGTATCGTGAGATTAGTGTATCGCTACAGCTTTACTGCCCGTTATGATTGGATCTGGTAGATGGATTGGATCTGGTAGGAGGATGAAGTTGCCGACTGACCCAGAGTCGAGAAGGGCACAAACTGGAAGGGTGACACCAGCAGCAGTTAGGTTCACAATAGTAGTGAGTGGCTTCATTTTATTTAACGAAGGAAGTATTGCACTCACCATGGGACGAGGAGGACGAATTGGGCACTTGGAGATGAAGTGCTCGGAGAATCCACAATACAAACATACACTCTGGGCCAGCCGTCTCTGCCGTTCAGCATGGGTCAAACGCAAGCTTTCTAGCTGCATGGGTTCCTGGGCTAGTTCTGGAAGGCTGATGGACTCTGGTAGGCGGAGAGATGAAGGAAATAGTGGCTGGCCCTGGTGTTCTTCAAGGCACGACTGCATACGAGTGGCGAAGCGGATAGAGAGTTGGATGAAGCGTTCAAGCCCGATGGAATCCTCGAACGCAACGAGATGCAACCGCATGTGTGGATTCAGACCCTGTCGATACGTGGTTAACCAGGCCTGTTCGTTGCATCCGCTAGCAGCGGCGAGGGTGCAGAATTGCAGAGCATATTCACTCACAGTCATGGTATTTTGCTTTAATTGGTACAGTTGCTCACCAATCGATGCATCCCAGGCTGGCTCTTTGAAGTGAGAGATGAAACTGGAGAGAGCCTGGGTTATGAGACTGTTCTGGGATGTTTCGGCTCAACGAAGTGCTTTACCGTTTAACTGTGAGATGATGAACGCTACCTTAGCATGGTCATTCTGATACAGGTGCTGTTGCATCTCCAGGACCAGCGAACATTGCAGGATGAATCCGTTGCAATCCTCCGTCGATCCAGAGAAGGGCGTACACAGGTGGTTTAGGAGACGGCGGTGTGTGCGGAAGCGTCCACGAGCTCTTGGAAGGGTGCTCATACCGGTGCTCAGCGGTTGTGGTCCAGTCTTCTGTTACAACACAGAAGGGACAGAGACAAGGATGCAGGTAATGGAATGTTTAGTTGAACAACCAGATGAGTGATCAGCAGTGCAGATGAGAGAGTGTAGTAAATCCTGGACACTGAAGATGATGACTGAATGATAATGTCCTTATACTTGCAGACGGAGACATGCTGGAGACACACTGGAGCGAAGGAGACTCAGGAGGATTCACAGGAGACGAGGAACAAAGAGGGAGACTTGGAGATATCACAGGGAACAGGTAAGAAGCTTTGGAAGTCCTAGAGGTAAGCATAGAGGTGAGTCTAGATGCAAACAAGACCAGTCAAAGATTAGGTGTGAGAGTGTGTCTTTTGGCCAGGAGTTGATTGTAGTGCTGATGGGTGCAGGTGTGTGTGTGATTAATACTCAGGAGAGGGAGTGCGCTGTGATTGGGTGAAGCTGGAGCCTGGTGTGTCTGTGACACACTTATGCCTGAACCACATATTAATGTTTATTATTTTTTAAACTAAATGAAAAGAGGTAGGGTTGTGTTTTATAATTTGTTTTATTATAATACATGCAGTGAAGATAATCAATTGCCTAAACCACATTTGTGTGGCTATTAATATGTTTAAGATGGTTTTTTAATGAAAATTAAAAGAGGCCGAGAGGCATTTTATGACATATTTAATTTTATTGTAGCCTAAAATATACATACAGATATAACCGGAGCAGCCAGAGAGAGTGACGCTATCAAGAACTATCTTGGCAAGTCTGAACTACCAAGGACGCAGATCACGAACTTGGTATTGAGAAACGGCCCTTGTCTTCATATTTGGCAGCTTAAGGGACACACACACACACACACACACGATGGTTGTAAGGGCTTTATATATATATATCCTTTATTTGGTTGTTTGCTTGCATGTCATTTAGACATAAAGCATGGATAACATCTAGGAAAAATACTTACAAAAACAAAATGACAGCTATACATGGCGGCAACTATAGTTGTCGGTTGGCTTAAATGGGTTAAATGACAAATGATAAACAAATCTTAAAAATCAAGAGTATATGAAGGAACAGAGCCCGTGACATATTTCAAAAACATTTTATGCGTCCAGTCATCAAACACAGAAAACAGTTACAGAAACAGTGCACCAGAATAAATCAGAATATGCCTTAACACTGAAAGACAAAATCTCTGTAACTCATACAACTTTACAACCTAGCAACAAACAATTCATCGGAACACACACACACACCTTCAGGATGAACTTTGAATATTTTCTCTTGGCTCCCAGGAGTTGTTCCACTTTTTCCCACTGTAAGACAGCAAAAAGTTTTAGTCACATTGTTCATTATATAAATACTATCTTGGTACTGTACAATAAGACATGTAGTTTTCAGGTATGCAAGCATTCTTTTTTATTATACCATGGAATAATGATGGTATAGGTTTCAAAACATAATTTTTTAAAATATGCACATTGCACTCAGAATGTGTCAGACAGTAACACATTTTTCAGTGATTTGGTTCTGTGATCAGAATCAATTTTATACTCGTTGTTCAAGATAACAAAAAATATAATGCAGTTCTCAACAAAGGATTGATAAAAAAGTGAATACTGCTTGAAAACATTTAAGAATAGATCACAATAAAAAGCACACTACATTTCAAATGAAATTCCAATTACATTGAAGTCTGAAGTCCTGAAGTTATAATGGTGTTTCGAGATGCTATTGATCATAGCCAGTTTTATCTGTTGGGATTTGAGTAACTACGGCTACATGGTTTGCATGTTGTTGCACTTACGATATTAAATGAAACGTATAGATTTTATTTTATTTTATATTGAATGTACTACACTGCCATTATTAGATTGTTATGTGACTTGCTTGACAATCAGACTTTAGTGTCACTGATCAAACTGCAACTTCAGTTAAAGCTGATTAAAAGTTTATGTAATGTTTATTATGTTTCTCTAATTTTTATATAAATAAATGTTTATATTACACTACATTAAATTTCAGATAATATGCGTACCATTCAGAGCAAGGATGCCACTGCACCAACACCTCCGCATGGCCCTTAGCAAAAACAGAAACAAAATGGTAAAGTTAATGACATTTTCTTTCAACACAAAGTTACAATCATACATCTGCTGAATGGTAAATACAACATTAAATCCAAGTGAAATTAAACAAAGTGAAATTAATAGTCAGTTGGAATAAGTCTAACATAAGAAGCATAAAACTTTAATTATTAGCATTATTAACTTTATTGCTATATTATCAATAGAATTTTGAAAGATTTGGAACTGCAGTTTCTACTTTTTTCAAACTAGCATTGTTATGGACAATATTTTAAATTTGCACAACTGACATTGTGAAGTAAAATATTTCTTCCACGGTTGAACATTATAACATGAATTATATGAATACCTAAACCTTACATTAAAGGGATAGTTCACCCAAAAATAAAAATAAGATTTACTCACCCTCAAATCATCCTCGGTGTATATGACATTCTTCCTTCAGACGAATACAATCAGAGTAACATTAAAAAATGTCCTGGCTCTTCCCAGCTTTATAATGGCGATGAATGGGGGGCCCAAAAAAAAGTGCATACATCTATTATAAAAGTACTCCACATGGCTCTGGGGGGTTAAAGGAACACTCCACTTTTTTTGAAAATATTTTTTTTCCAACTCCCCTGGAGTTAAACAGTTGAGTTTTACCGTTTTCGAATCCATTCAGCCGATCTCTGGGTCTGGCGGTAGCACTTTTAGCATAGCTTAGCATAGATCATTGAATCTGGTTAGAACGTTAGCATCTCACTCAAAAATTACCAAAGAGTTTTGAGGTTAAAACTACATCGTGTACTAAGGACGACGGAAAATGAAAAGTTGTGATTTTCTAAGCTGATATGTCTAGGAACTATTCTCTCATTCCTGCGTAGCAAACAAGAAACTTTGCTACCGTACTATGGGTGCAGCGGTGCAATGATATTACAACCCTGAAAATAGGCTAACTTACGTCAACATAACCAACGTGATAACCTGCTTGCACAGGGAGCATGTTGGGGACTATTTTCAGGCACTTCGTAATGTCATTGCTAACATACCCATGCTAACGATTGTGGTGAGCAGCGAGGCTTAGGGACCGTGAGAGCAGGACGAGTAGTATAAAGGAGGAGCGACGACAGTGAAGAACGAGAGAGGACCAGGCCTGGATTTTAAGTTGTGTTTTGTTTATGTTTGTTTATGTACGTGAGGAGCTGCTGCTTTTACTTTCATTTTGTGTTCATTTATTTTGATTAAGGTCTGTTGAACGTTCGCCGGTTCCTGCCTCCTTCTTCCCACATGAACTAACTTTACTACATTGGTGCCGAAGCCCGGGAGGAAGGAGGGACATGCTGTCGAAGAGCCCTTGCTGCTGAGGGGGATCGCGGTGCTGAGGAGGTCGGGCAGCGCGGATGGATGAGGACCGCGAGGGGCTGCCTGAGGCGGTGGTGCTGGAGTGAGTGAAGATCTGGTGGGACGGAGAGAACACTGCAGTGCCCCTGGGTTGAGGTGGGGTGGCTGCCGTCCGAGAGGGAGCGGAGGAGTCGCGGCGCTTGCCGTGAGCCGGAGCCTGCTGCCGTCCGCCATTTAGGGGAGGAGCAGGGAGCGCGGGACCCGCTGCCGGCTCCCTCAGTAGGAGGAGCCACCGCTGGCCGCCAGGGGGCGGAGGAGGATCGAGCCGTCCACCAAATATCGTGCCATTGCATGGCACTGCGAGCAAGAGCCTCTCGGCTGGCTGAGGACCAAGCGGCAGTGTGTCCGGGAAACAGACCAGAATTTTTTTTTTCTCTTTTCTTTTCTCCTCACTCGCTGTCGCTCCTCGTGCTTCTGGCTCCGTTCTCTCACCTCTCTGTCCTTACTCCCAGGTGCCGTGGTCGCCGTGATCGGCCTCCCGGAGGGGGGATGGTTAGAGTAGAGCACAGGCTCGGGAGTACCCCCCGGCCTGTGAAGGGCGTTGGGGGTATGTGGCGAGCAGCGAGGCTGAGGGACCGTGAGAGCGGGACGGAGGAGTGACGGGAGTATTAAGGAGGAGCAATGACAGTGAAGGACGAGAGAGGACCAGGCCTGGATTTTATGTTGTGTTTTGTTTATGGATGTGCGGGGCAGTCGACCGTGAGGGGCTTTACTTTCATTTTGTGTTCATTTATTTTGATTAAAGTCTGTTGAACGTTCGCTGGTTCCCGCCTCCTTCTTCCCATACGAACAAACCACGTTACAACAATCTAATCAGATTCAATTATCTATGCTAAGCTATGTTAAAAGTGCTACCGACAGACCCAGAGATTGGCTGAAATGGATTCGAAAACGGTAAATCTCAACTGTTTAACTCTAGGGGAGTTGGAAAATGAGCCGATTTTAAAAAAAAGTGGTGTGTTCCTTTTAACAAAGGCCTTCTGAAGCTAAGTAATGCATTTGTGTAAGAAATATATCCATATTTAAAACTTTAAATAAAAAAAAATCTAGCTTTTGCCAGACTGCCTTCCATTCCGGGGTAAAATATGTTTTTTTGGTAGGGTTCCCTGCTAAAATTTGCATTCCCGGGGCTAAATATCACATAATCGGGGTCGCTTCAACCTGAAGACATGAAAAACAGCCCGCGGCAACAGTGTTAAAGTAGCCCAATAGCACAGACTTGGCAACAATGACCTAGGATGACTTGAGGGTGAGTAAATCATGGGCTAATTTTCATTTTTGGGTGAACTATTCCTTTCCGTAATGTATTTTGCAATAACATGCTTTTTGCTTTTTGAAACAAACCTCCTTGATTCTTTCCCCCAAAATATTTTTGTAGGGGAAACTGGTTGATTCTTTATGCATGGGGCATTCTGAAACAAATTAAAGGATGGTTATAGTTTGAAACAGTCATAAGTAAAAGAAAAAGTTCAACAAACATCTGCTAAACATTACCATGAGGGTCATGGATAAAGTACAAGGAAAATTAGATTTCTGAAAATCAAAACAACTGAACAGGACTGTTTTCATTGATGTTACAGTAGTATGCCATTGACATTTCCCATAACACACCACGCTTGTGTGTTATTGTCTTTTTTGTTGTTGTTAAATTTGTATATTTTGGAGACTCTTTTTACAATGCTCACATGCTCATGATAAAGTTACTGAGATGTATATATTTTTCCTGTATTTACACACTGTTGGGAAATTTAATTTGTCATATTTCATGGTTCATATGAACACAGGGAATGGTCAAAGCAACACAAAAGATCTTTACATATACATACATACATATATAACTTAGAAAAACTAAGGCTAAGGCCGAGTGTGACGGCCATTTGTACCTTTGATGTGTTGCAATGAATCGCTTTAATTTAGCTGTACAAAAGCAGTCCGTTGTGCTGCTTTATTGTGCAAACTTTTAACTGTTATCACATTATTTTAATTTCATTATCATAATCAAACACACTGGTTCATAGTGCATGTAGTTTTAACATTTACTTCACTTTGTTATTCTTCTAGTTATTTACCTTTAGACACAAGAATAAATCAGAAGGCTCTCACATTCAAAGAAAATAGCTTACTTCCATGTTGCAAAATAAGATGGATACTAAATGTACGTGTCTACATTTTTATATTTACATTTAATCATTTGGCAAAAACTTTTATCCAAAGCAACCCACAAATGAGGAGAACAATGTAAGCGCTCAGATCAACAAGAGGGCAACAAAAAGGGCAATGCACTGAATAGCTTGCTTTCCAAAAATAATAACAATTGCAATATGTGCAAAAGAAAAATTTACAATATGTACATTTGTAAAATTGTAACCCAGTCCTTTTCAAAAAACAATGAGAAAGGCCCTGTTCTTTCACCTGACTAAAAACACAGTGTAAAACAAAGCACCGTTTTTATTCATATGTCAAAAAAAAAAAAAAAAATCCACACATACCTTTAGGGTCTGCTTTCCTCTTTATTTGTCTCTTTTTCCGCAAGGAAGATACTGGGCCTGGACTGCCTTGCTCAGTGGACAGTTTAGAACAGGGAGAAAGGGTAGAGGCTGGTGGCAGAGGAGAAGCCAGGGAAGAAGATATAGGACTAGACTCAGAGGAGATGAAACCAGTATGAGTCAGGGGGGAGACTGGAGGAGCAATGGTTAAAGACACAGGAGAGGTCAATGAGGTGGTGAAGGAAACGGGAGAAGCCAAGGAGGAAGATGCAGGAGGAAGTAAAAGAGTATCAGACTCAGGTGTGAGGTCTGCTGGTGGAGTCTCTATCTGTGTGCTGTTTGCGGCTGAACTCTCTCCCATGCTGCTTGCTTCTTTATCTGGGTTAGCCACTGTTGGAAAAATAAAATTGTGATATGAACCTTTGCATAAGCTGCTGTAATCTAAACATTTAAAATAAATCTATTTAAATGCTGGAATACACAATACAATTTGTAACCTCTGTTCTGGGCACAAGAAACTAAAATATATGTGCCTTGTTGCTTAGAAGACACATGACCAATGAGAACAATATGGTTTCACAGACAGGGCTTAGATTAAGCCAGGATTAGGCCTTAGTTCAATTAGGGCACTTAAGTAACTTTTATAAACATGCCCTAGAAAAAAAAAACACATTACTGGTGGCATCCTGAGACAAAACATATTGACATATTGTACACAACAAGACATACTGTAAGATACACTAAATTGCTTAAGTATTAGCACACCCCTCCAAATCATTGAATTCAGGTGTTCCAGTCACTTCCTTGGAAACAGATGTATAACAAGCACCTAGGCATGCAGACGTTTCTACAAACATTTGTAAAAGAATGGGTCGCTCTCAGCAGCTCAGTACCGTGATGGCTTGTACTGGTGGCAACCTCATTCGTGAAATTTCCTCACTACTAAATATTCCACAGTCAACTGTTAGTGGTATCATGACAAAATGGAAGCAATTGGGAACAACAGCAGGTAGGCCACGTAAATTCATAGAGTGGGGTCAGCGCATGCTGAGGCGCACAGTGCGCAGAAGTCGCCAACTTTTTCCAGAGTCAATAGCTACAGACCTCCAAACTTCATGTGGCCTTCAGATTAGCTCAAGAACAGTGAGTAGAGCCGTAATAGAATGGGTTTCCACGGCCGAGCAGCTGCATCCAAGCCTTACATCACCAAGTGCAATGCAAAGCGTCGGATGCAGTGGTGTAAAGCACGCCGCTACTGGACTCTAAAGCAGTGGAGACATGTTCTCTGGAGTGACGAATCACGCTTCTTCGTCTGGCAATCAGATGGACGAGTCTGGGTTTGGCGGTTGCCAGGAGAACGGTACTTGCCTGACGCATTTTCCAAGTGTAAAGTTTGGTGGAGGGGGGATTATGGTGTGGGGGTTGTTTTTCAGGGGTTGGGCTTGGCCCCTTAGTTCCAAGGAAAGAAACTTTAAAGCTTCAGCATACCAAGACATTTTGGACAATTTCATGCTCCCAACTTTGTGGGAACAATTTGGGAATGGCCCCTTCCAGAGGGGAGGTGGACCTTTATGGACCTTGCACAGAGCAAGGTCCATAAATGCACAGAGTCCTGACCTCAACCCGATAGAACACCTTTGGGATGAATTAGAATCAGTGCCTGACCTCATAAATGCACTTCTAGAAGAATTGTCAAAAATGCCCATAAACACACTCCTAAACCTTGTGGAAAGCCTTCTCAGAAGAGTTGAAGCTGTTATAGCTGCAAATGGTGAGCCAACTCCATATTAAACCCTACGGATTAAGAAAGGGATGTCATTAAAATTCATGTGCATGTAAATGCAGGCGTCCCAAAAGTTTTGGCAATATTGTGTAAACAGCTCAAACATGCATTTTAGTCTGGGACTTGGCTTAAGCATTGTCTGTGAAACCGGGGAAGTTGTTATAAAATTGCCTTAAATTATTTTTATTCTTAAAGCTGCAGTCTGTAGTTTTTCCTCTCTGATCTCTGTTCGAAATCTGCAATTGCAGTTATTCGCGGAATTATCAACTTTACGTGAATTGTGCCTCGGCACGGCACAGCGCGGAATGTGAAGAATGTGAGAATGTGAAGCTGCCTGTCAGTCACACGTGCCGGTGTGGATACTGTCATTCAGAATCACAGATTATACTTTTTGAAAGTATGACCAACATAAGAATTTTCTTCAGAAAATGTCATCTGAACTGAACAAGTCAGTAGATAACATTCACTTTTGTTCTGACCAACTAAGGGGGAAAAAAAAGAATTGCAGTAAATCGCAATGATTAGACTAAATCTAACGATAGCTTATCATATTATGTCAAACCGTGCATATAAATACTTTGTTTTCAAATGGTTAATGTTAACAACATCAGCATAGCGTGACTACATTTAATGTGTATTAGGGCTACCTGTAGTTTAGTTTCCATTTCTGTGCAGTCTAATTTCTGACTGTCATAAACCAACAAATGAATGTAGAGTAGAGGTGAATTGCTCCGTATCATAGCTAGCGCAAAATAATTGATATTTACCATAATGCATATTGCAAAACAAGAAAGGCACAACAAAGAAAACTCCGTAACTGTATGAATTAAGTGAACAAGTGTGCTTCTATTACATAATTTAACCATTGAAATGTCTTGTTGCTTGTCCAGCTGAAAAAAGCAGTCTCTGCATCCATTTTTGAACCCCTTTAAAACACGGAGTTCACGCCACCTATCAAAAGCCATTTTTATCCTTGTTTTCGCATAGGCCCTGTTGAAGTCTCTTTTTTTCTGTAGCCACTCCGAGGGTGCGTCTCAATCAGCTCCCTAGCTCAGAAGTCAGGGCACTGATCAGGGAGTCAGCCCATTGAGTTATGTCCTGATCAGTGCCCTGACTACTGAGCTAGGGGGCTGATTGAGACGCACCCCGAAAGTCCGAAGTCTTTGGCATTTTACAACGGGTACATCTCCAGTTGTCACTGGTGATTGTCGTTTGAACCTTTCTGGATCCGCCATCAAATTGATAAGTTGAATTATATCAAGTGCTGTGAGAAAAGGCTATAAATCTCCACCTCCAACATCCTCACACGACATATAGCCTACTAGCCGGGACACCTTCTTTATGTGTACAGATGCGACGCAAAGATATGCTTGAATTCCCCGTGGAAATCCACCAGTACCACTGGAATTAAAAACATTATTACAAGCTTACCATTGTAAATCGAGCTAAGGTAAGCAGATAGTATTGAACACTTGCTGGTTATGTACTTGCTCAAAAATTTATTTTGGATAATTTTTAACCCAAAAACGTTACGGACTGCAGCTTTAAATTATAATTATGTTGTTTTCAAGGATGAAACATTTATGAGTGTAATGAGTGTTTTATGAGTGTAACTCTTAGGGTCTGCATTTGAACAGATACTTTTATTTGGTGCGTGACGTGATAAGACCACAAAACTCTTTACTATGTTTACTGTACAAGAACATGTCAGTTCTATTGAATGAGACATTTTACCATTACAGGTGAGCAGAGGTGTGGACTCTGATGCTGGGTCTGCTGGTGGAGTCTCTGTCTGTGTGCTGTTTGTGGCTGAACTCTCTCCCATGCTGCTTGCTTCTTTATCTGTGTTAGCCACTGATTGAAAAAAGAAACTGTGGTGTGGACATGAGAATAATAATAATTCAATAATAATTGAACAAACATTAAATAAATAAAATAAGTTTTATTATGGTTTAAGTTTAAGTCCCCCTATGGGTTGTATTTTATAATGTAATATCAATTTGACATTATCAAAATAATACAAGACCTCCCGTTCAAGTTTTGTAAAAAGGAGGCTTCAAGGTCAAAAGGTTGGGAATGTGATAAATGAAAACAATATGTGTTGTAAAATGTTAGTCCTATTAAAAGGGACAGTTTCAATGTGCAAATGTATGTACTGTCAGTAAAACCTATTACTGTCTTTTGAAATGAATTCTCAAATCAATCAAGGATGCACTAATAAGCAATGAAATATGTGAACATTTTGCATGCATTGCACATTTGTGTTTATTACCATTAAGAAAACGTTCATACATCCTCTTTATTGTAAGAAAAGCATCCTGAGTATCTTCTGTGTCCATCTTCCATGGACATAAACACTCAGTAGAAAAACCATTTGAGGTTCTCCTGGCAAGGAGAAGGACTGGGTACCTCTCTAAAAGATCCCACTTGTGGAGCTGGAATGAAATTGAGACAAAATCATATGACTGAAAATCAGACAGATGACTCAAAGTTCTCACACACACACACACACACACACACACACACACACACACACACACACACACACACACACACACACACACACACACACACACACACACACACACACACACACACACACACACACACACACACACACACACACACACACACACACACACACACACACACACACACACACACACACACACACACACACACACACATGTTGGGTTTTCATGTTTTATGGGGACTTTCCATAGGCGTAATGGTTTTTATACTGTACATACCGTATATTCTATCCCCCTACACTGCCCCTACCCCTAAACCTAACCCTCACAGGAGACATTCTGCAATTTTACATTTTCAAAAAACATCACTTAGTCTGATTTATAAGATGTTTTCCTCATGGGGACCTAAAAATGTCCCCACAAAGATGAGGATTTCGGATATTGCTATCTTTGTGGGGACATTTTGTCCCCATAACGTTATGATTACCAGTCCACACACACACACACACACACACACACACACACACACACACACACACACACACACACACACACACACACACACACACACACACACACACACACACACACACACACACACACACACACACACACACACACACACACACACACACACACACACACACGCACACACACACACACACACACACACACACACACACACACACACACAGAGAGAGAAAGAGAGAGACTTGAAAACTATTTGAATTCACTGAGAGTTCAGGGATGAATAACACATTTATATTGGGCTGTCAAAGCGAATAACATTTGCGTGTGTGTGTGTGTGTGTGTGTGTAAACTATTATAAAATAAAAACTTATTTTAGATTAGATTTAGATTTAGATTAAATCACAGGTAATCGATTTGACAGCTCTAGTTTATATGTATCCACACATCTGAAAGGACTGCAACAATCAGAGACGATGAGATATGGACATGGGTTAGGCACAGATTTAAAAATGAAAATGTTCCTTTTCAAGATTTGGCTTAGTGTCTATGCACTTGAAAAGTTGCTTGAATTAATGAATTAACACTTTAACTGTCCAACAACTTTGGAGTAATGCTGTCCAATACCTTAGCTCATCTTTGTTTATTGTCATTGAGCTGGGTTTTTAGTTATTGTGATACTACAGTACATTTTATTCTATCCCAGGGGTGTTCAATCCTGCTCCTGGAGGGCCACTAAGCAGAGTTTAACTCCAACCCCAATTAAACACATAACAAGCTAATCAAGCTCTTACTAAGCATACTAGAAACTTCCAGTCAAGTGTGTTGAGGTAAGCTGGAGCTAAACTATGCAAGACAGTGGCCCTGCCCTCCAGGACTGAGTTTGGACACCCCTGGTCTATACGAATTCTATTAAATTTTTTCCTCAAAGTTGATGTTCCGATCTTTCGAATATCCCCATCTAATAATTGCCTCACTGACACGGCATCCTCAATAAAGGAAAATTGGGCATAAGGATTTGAGTGAATTTGGCAAGGGCCAAATTGTGATGGCTACGCTAGACGACTGGGTCAGAGCATCTCCAAAACTGCAGCTCTTCTGGGCTGTTCCCGGTCTGCAGTGGTCGGTATCTATCAAAAATGCTCCAAGGAAGGAACAGTGGTGAACCGGTGACAGGGTCATGGGCGGCCAAGGTTCATTGATGTCCGTGGGGAGCGAAGGCTGGCCAGTGTGTTCCGATCAAACAGACGAGCTACTGTAGCTCAAATTGCTCAAGAAGTTAAAGGGTTAGTTCACCCAAAAACGAAAATTCTGTCAGTAATTACTCACCCTCATGTTGTTCCAACCATGTAAGACCTTCGTTCATCTTCGGAACATAATTTAGTATATTTTTGATGAAATCTGAGAGCTGTCTCACTCCTCCATAGGCTTTCAGAGGGACTGAAACTTGATGGCCCAGAATAGTAAGTAAAAACGTCATTTAAGGAGTCCAAATGACTACAGTGGCTCTGTATTAAGTCTATCATGCGACGAAAATACTTTTTGAGCGGAAAAACAACAAAAATAACGACTTTATCACACTATTATTGTTGTTCAATTTGAGCCTCTGACGAGAGTTTGCGGGAGTGCCACGACGCATGCGCGAGAACTGAGATTAACCCTACTCCGAAAGAGTGAGCAGCCAGTCAATTAGTAGTAGAAGAAGAACGCTGTAATCTCAGTTCTCGCGCATGCGTCGTGGCACTCCCGCGAACTCTCGTCAGAGGCTCAAATTGAACAACAATAATAGTGTGATAAAGTCGTTATTTTTGTTGTTTTTCCGCTCAAAAAGTATTTTCGTCGCATGATAGACTTAATACAGAGCCACTGTAGTCATTTGGACTCCTTAAATGACGTTTTTACTTACTATTCTGGGCCATCAAGTTTCAGTCCCTCTGAAAGCCTATGGAGGAGTGAGACAGCTCTCAGATTTCATCAAAAATATACTAAATTATGTTCCGAAGATGAACGAAGGTCTTACATGGTTGGAACAACATGAGGGTGAGTAATTACTGACAGAATTTTCATTTTTGGGTGAACTAACCCTTTAATGCTGGTTCTGATAGAAAGGTGTCAGAATACACAGTGCACTGCAGTTTGTTGCGTTTGGGGCTGCATAGCCGCAGACCAGTCAGGGTGCCCATGCTGACCCCTGTCCACCGCTGAAATGGAATGGAAGAAGATGGCCTGGTCTGATGAATCATGTTTTCTTTTACATCATGTGGATGCTGGGTGCGTGTGCGTTGCTGACCTGGGGAACACATGGCACCAGGATGCACTTTGGCAAGCCGGCGGAGGCAATGTGATGCTTTGGGCAATGCTCTGCTGGGAAACCCCTGGTCTATACACATTATTTTTTATTACACTTTCTAATTTAGTGTTCTTTATCAGACCTGAGTACAATGGAAAAACACAGATGTAACACTTCAGTCGGTGTGCACACTGAAAAAAGAATCGCTGAAACGTCTCTGGGTATAAATATAGAAATGCATGAGTAAAAGGTAAAGATCAGGGACGATTTACTTACTATTTTATGACTAACATCTGAAAGATAAACCTACCAGTAGATTTGTTGCATCGTAGACTTTGTTCACACTGCTGTTTTTTTTTTGCCGGTGTATCCATTCTTGGGAAAGCTGGTTCTTTCTTTTCTCAAGCTTTTGCTTATATGGCTGTTTGGCACTACAGTGTTGACATGTTTTGCTTGCTACTCCAATTTTTTTCCTGCACATGTAGCAATCCTGTAAAAAGAAACAAAGGATAATTAGAGCAATGCATGCTGTGTCATGAGGGGATAAGGGGATAATATTTTTTCACCCCTACTATGTTGACAAAAGTCACAGTCCGAAAATATTGTCCTAACTTTCAAAACATTTAAAGAAAACTGCAACAGTATAATGCTAAAATTGTTTTATCAACTTAAGACATAAACTGTATTTGTGGTAGCCTTCTATCAAAAGCATCAGAAAAGGGATATAGAAGAGGTTTGAGATCAAATGTTACAGATTGTTATTGACTTTTAAAACAAATACCTACTGAGAATGACACATGTGAGTTATGTAGTACAACAGATGCATTCATCATAAAATCATGCACACAGACACATGTACCCGATCAGATATTGCACAAACTGCAGTTAGATTCCATCTATTGTTTTGAAAGGTTTTTATTATGTACTAAAATTTGACATCTGTGGCCAAACATAATACATACGTTTTAAGCACTGTCATAACTCACAGTAAAACCAGTGAGTTCCCTTTCAAGGGAACTCGCGCTGCGTCAAGCGCTGCGGGAACGCCCCTGCGTGATGCGTCATGAAGCACTCGTAAAATCAGTCCAATGGTGTGGCTGGACGTCGTAGGCGGGTGACGTCATAGACCAGGAAGCTATAAAGCAGCCCTGAACCAGACAATGTCAGCTTCTGTGTCTTCACAAGCGCTCCATGTGAAATCGTTTGTCCTTGTATGAAAGAAAAGTGTGTGTGTCTCTTAAAAAATGGCGTTCCCCAGGGTGCAGGTCCCGCTGCTGCTGAGGCACAGCGAAGGCTTTCATCTTGGGGTTCGCAAATGGATCTGACGGCAGGGTTAGAGACGGGTGATCCCCTTTCTCTGCCTTTACCCGTCAGACCCGACGCTTCAGTTGCCGAGTTAGAAGCACGCTCTGTGGTTTCTTCTGCTCGCGCTGAAGCGCAGGTGCAGCAACACTCCAGTTCTGAGGAAGTGGATGTTGTAAGCCTGGATTATTTAGATGAGGTTTCGCCGCCTCAGTCACACGCTCAAGAGGAGCTTTTGGAGGTTGTGACTCGCGCTGTTGCCAGGTTGCAAATAGACTGGCCAGCCGAGACTCACGAAGCGCATCAGCCTAGTAAATTAGATGAACGCTTCCTTCCATCTAGATCACAACCTCCAAAGCGGGGCTTGCCTTTTTTTTCCTGATCTCCACACCGAGGTGTCGAAATCATGGGAAAAAAACGGCATCATTCAGACCATTCAACCCCAATACAGCTGCTTATTCAAACATAGTGGGGTTGAAACAGCATGGTTACGCGGTGATGCCGCGGGTAGAAGAGACGCTCGCGAGCTATCTCTCTCCCGAGTCGTCATCGTCGTTAAAAGCCCCGCAGCTGCCCACTAAGCCCGTTAGAACAACATCAGCTTTAGTGGGTAGGGCTTACTCGGCAGCAGGTCAGGCAGCCGCATGTCTCCACACGATGGCGGTGTTGCAAGCTTATCAAGCCGACCTGCTGAAAGACATTGATGATGAATGTGAAGAAGTGGGGAGGGAAACGATAGCTGAGATTAGGAGAGCTGCTGATTTGTCTCTTCGGGCCACCAAGGAGACGGCTAGATCCATCGGCCGTTCTATGGCAGCCCTGGTGGCCACGGAGAGACATCTCTGGCTAAATCTTTCAGAGATAAAAGATAGAGATAAAAAGTTCCTTCTCGACTCTCCTATCTCCCCTGCTGGCCTCTTCGGCGACTCAGTCAACACAGTCGTCGAGAGGTTTCAAGAGTCTAAAAAGCAGGCGGCTGCGTTTCAAAAATTTCTCCCCCGCAAATCTCATGTCTTTGGGGCTGCTGGGCGGGAGCAGCCCCAACCGAGTACGTCCTCCTCTCACAGAGCGCAACAGCGAGAGAGTGTTGCCCTTTCGCTCCCCCACAGAGAGACTGGGGGCGGGGTCAGCACTCTCAGCCGAGGTCTTCCCGAGGTAGAGCAGATCTGAGGACTGTTATTATCTCTAGGAAGGCCTCGGCGAAGAAGTCCTGACACCAGATAGGTCAGACTTCGGATGGCAGTCCCCTCCGGGGGGAAGCGGTGTGTCGAGGCACCCGTCTCCTCTCGGTGCCATCAGGGGGCCGTTCTGCCAACCCTGCCACCTCGGGTGCTTCAGGGCGCAGCGGTCCTCAGCGAGCGCAAATCTCCACGTCCGCCCGGAAACGTAGCGGCGCGGGGATGCTCGCTCCCTCCAAGGAGGGTCAAAAGTGGGTCAGTGCGGTTGCTTCCTGCCGGCACGCCGTTTCAGGACACCGGGCTGCTCACACTTCAAAATCCAGAGGCCAGCCCCGAGGGGCTGGTTCCCTTAGTAGATTTTCTGGCAGCGTGGAAACTTCTGCCAAATATCTCAGATTGGGTCCTGCGCACAATAGAAAATGGGTACAGAATACAATTCGGGTCACACCCGCCCATGTTCAACGGGGTATTATCCACAGTGGTAAACCCCGAGCAGGCTCTGGTAATGGAGCAAGAGGTACAGACTCTTCTGCAAAAAGAGGCTATAGAGCGGGTCCCTCCCCACTGCAGAGAGTCAGGGTTTTACAGCCGGTACTTCATAGTTCCGAAGAAGGATGGAGGACTGCGTCCTATTCTAGATCTGCGCCAGCTAAATCGGGCAGTAAAGAAACTAAAGTTCAAAATGCTCACGCTAAAACAGATCATGTGTCACATCAGGTCCGAGGACTGGTGTGTCACAATAGACCTGAAAGACGCATACTTTCACGTCTCCATCCTTCCTCAACACAGGAAGTTCCTCAGGTTTGCTTTCGGGGGCGAAGCATTCCAATATCGGGTACTTCCATTCGGCCTAGCATTATCACCCCGCACCTTCACAAAATGCGTGGATGCAGCTTTGGCTCCGCTGAGACTCCAGGGCAACCCCGTATTGAATTACATAGACGACTGGCTGATCTTAGCAGAGTCGGAACATCTAGCGGCTCAGCATCGAGATGCTGTGATCGCTCACATGAAGAGGCTGGGGTTAAGGCTAAACACAAAGAAAAGCATGTTATCTCCACAGCAGAACGTCACTTTTCTGGGTGTGCTATGGGATACGAAAACCATGAGGGCTCGGCTGACGCCCGCTCGGGTGAATTCGATTTTACAATCCGTATCCAAGATAAAGCTAGGCCAGTCACTCACTGTGAAGCATTTTCAAAGACTTCTGGGTCTGATGGCAGCATCGTCCAACGTGATACCTTTTGGCCTGCTGTACATGAGGCCCTTACAGTGGTGGCTCAAGACCAAGGGATTCTCCCCGAGGGGAAATCCTTTTCGCACGATCAAGGTCACGCGGCGGTGCCTACGTGCCTTAGTCATGTGGAAGGATCCTTGGTTCCTGTCCCAGGGTCCGGTGCTGGGGGCTCCTTGTCGTCGCTTAACGCTAACGACGGATGCATCCCTCACCGGCTGGGGGGCGACCATGCGTGGTCGCTCAGCCCAGGGTCTGTGGAGCGACCAGCAGCTCTCCTGGCACATAAACCAGTTAGAGCTGATGGCAGTGTTCTTGGCACTCAGGCACTTTCTCCCAGACCTGAGGGGCCATCATGTGTTGGTTCGCACGGACAACACATCGGTGGTCTCATACATAAATCGCCAGGGGGGGTTACGCTCGCGCCGGCTATGGAAGCTGGCACATCGAGTCCTAGTTTGGGCCCAGGGCAAGATGCTATCGGTCCGAGCAGTGTACATCCCGGGGTACCTGAATACGACGGCAGACTCCCTGTCGAGGCAGGGAGTGGTGCCGGGGAGTTGGAGACTCCACCCCGAGGTGGTGGAGCTCATATGGAACCGGTTTGGTCAGGCTCAGGTGGATCTGTTTGCGTCTCAAGAGACAACGCACTGTCCCCTATTTTACTCCCTCACACATCCAGCCCCGCTGGGGTTGGATGCCATGGTGCAGACATGGCCGAGGCTGCGTCTGTACGCCTTTCCCCCTCTGGCATTAATACCAGGAGTGCTGGAGAGAGTGCGCCGGGACGGGGTTCGTCTGCTGCTAATAGCCCCGTTTTGGCCGACACAAGTTTGGTTGTCAGACATTATATCTCTCCTCGAAGGTCCCCCGTGGGAGATTCCGATCAGGAGGGACCTTCTCTCCCAGGCGTCGGGGGCAATCCTGCACCCGAGGCCGGAGTTGTGGAAACTGTGGGCTTGGCCCCTGAGGGGGCCCAGCTCGTAGACTCAGGTCTTTCTGCTGAGGTAGTTCAGACCATGTTGCACTCCAGAGCTCCCTCCACGAGGAGGCTGTATGCCCTTAAATGGAGAGTCTTTGTAGCTTGGTGTTCTAACCATTCTCTAAACCCAGTCAACTGCCAAGTCAACTCAGTACTGGATTTTCTACAAGAAAAGTTCGCTTCAGGGTTATCCCCTTCCACCTTAAAGGTATACGTGACGGCAATATCGGCCTATCACGTCTATCTGGATGGTGCATCGGTGGGGAAACACCCATGGGTTATTCGCTTCCTTCGTGGTACTCTGAGGCTAAGGCCTGCGGCACGCTCAAGGGTGCCGACCTGGGATCTGGCTGTGGTGCTGGAAGGTCTAGCTTTGGCCCCATTTGAGCCTATTGAGGAGGTGCCAGAGAAATTCCTCACGTTAAAAACTGTGTTTCTCTTGGCTATTTCCTCTCTAAAGAGAGTGGGGGATTTGCAAGCACTATCTGTCGCCCCCTCCTGTCTTGAGTTTGCGCCAGGAATGGTGAAAGCTTTTTTATATCCAAAAGAAGGATATGTCCCGAAAGTTCCTACGAACGTGGCGGGTCCTATAATGCTGCAGGCCTTCTCTCCGCCTCCCTTTGAGAATCCAGACCAGGAGAAGTTAAATCTGCTCTGCCCAGTAAGGGCAC
This sequence comes from Gobio gobio, assembly GCF_949357685.1. Classification (NCBI taxonomy): domain Eukaryota; kingdom Metazoa; phylum Chordata; class Actinopteri; order Cypriniformes; family Gobionidae; genus Gobio; species Gobio gobio. Next base: position 38,979,459 of record NC_137101.1, on the reverse strand, counting down.
TAGATGCTTATGTCCACAGAGCTGCCCTGTGGAGGAAATCTGAGCAACTGTTCGTCTGTTTCGGGTCCCCAAACAAAGGGAAACCTGCATCTAAGCAGACATTAAGCAAGTGGACAGTCGAGGCTATCTCACTCGCATATGAGTCGGCCGGCCAACCTTCACCACTAAAGGTCCGAGCCCACTCTACTAGGAGTATGGCGGCCTCTTTGGCTCTTCTGTCAGGAGTCTCCCTGCAGGAGGTATGTGATGCGGCAGGGTGGTCCTCTCCGCACACTTTTGTGAGGTTTTACAACCTTGATGTAGCCTCTACTCCAGGTTCTCGGGTGCTTGTAGCTTAATGTGCGCTATAAATTTCACATGTACAGGCACTTGAGAGTTATGGCGGCGTTGGTATTGTGTTCCCGCAGCGCTTGACGCAGCGCGAGTTCCCTTGAAAGGGAACGTCTCAGGTTACGTATGTAACCATGGTTCCCTGAGAGGGAACGAGACGCTGCGTCGCTTAGCCATACTCCCGGCACGCCTGTGACCGACTTGTTCGACTTTTTCAGAAGCTGACATTGTCTGGTTCAGGGCTGCTTTATAGCTTCCTGGTCTATGACGTCACCCGCCTACGACGTCCAGCCACACCATTGGACTGATTTTACGAGTGCTTCATGACGCATCACGCAGGGGCGTTCCCGCAGCGCTTGACGCAGCGTCTCGTTCCCTCTCAGGGAACCATGGTTACATACGTAACCTGAGACGTTTTCCATGATGTCACATGGCACAGGCTCTGGTTATAAAAACAGCAGATTTAAATTCCCAAAGAAATGGGATAACTTTTCATGGGTGATAATGAGTTGGTTTGCGTTTTAAAATTGATAACTAGTTTGATGATTACTTAAAACATGGTTTAAATAAATATACGTATTTCTGTTTCTTAAACACATGACATGGACATTTTTGAGGAACATTTTTTTAATTTATAAAAATGTTTTTTTTTTTAAATAATTATTTTAATAGATGATATATATGATTTCTTAACAATTAAATTGTTTATAAATCACTTCACTGCTTTCATTAGAAGATAAGTGCAATTTGTAGGGTTCTCTGATGATCAATAATATTCATAACAGCTTTTTTTTATATACTTAAAATATGCATATTATCTAACATTAATGATAAATGATGATTAATGATTTTCTGAAATCTGTTGCAGAAATAGATATTCATACACGCATATAACTACAGTAGCAGAAACACTGTCAGTTTGCTCAAAGGGTCACAGACTGGCTAAAGCCCAGGATACACTGCACGATTTTAGCAGTCCTATAAGATCATTACAAAGCACACTGTGCGACATGGATCTATTAAACTTGGGTACGACATGCATGTACACTGTGCGATGATGACACCCATTGACTCGTAGGCTACAATGCAAGTTTCTATAGAAGAATAAAATGCCATCAGCATGCGCTAGTGGTAAACAAGAAGACCATGATGAATCACTCTTTGGCAGTTGTAGTTTTTATGTGTGCTGAGAAAAAGAGGATGCGGTGAAAAAGGAAGGGAAAATAGCTTGAGGAAAGCAGTTTTAAGTTTTAGCGCCATGTCTTGTTGATTTCATGTCACATTTTTATTGGCTGGTCTTAGACGCAAGTCGTAGCAGCCAACAAACTGTGTGATGATAAAGCTGAATTTGTGACACTGTCAGAAAATGATCGTAGGCTATCTTTGGACAACGGCCTTCTTTGAACCTCTTCACTGTACGACACAGGACCACCAATTAGGAGCCACAATCACAGAAATCGTCACGATTGTTTCACAACATGCACTGCCTGACGAAGAATGGTTTTTATACCATACAAACCGTATTTTCTATCCCCTTACACTGCCCCTACCCCTACCCATCACAGGAAACTGCACAGTTTACTTTCTGTGAAAAAAACCTCACTCTGTGTGATTTATAAGCATTTTGAAAAGTGAGGACATGGGGAACGTCCTCATATTTCACCCTCTTTTTGTAATACCTATGTCATAACCATGTCATTATACACATTTGTGTCCTGATATTTCACAAAAACATGCCCACACACACACACACACACACACATACATACATACATACATACATACATACATACATACATACATACATACATACATACATACATACATATATATATATATATATATATATATATGGATGGATGCATGCATGTGACCTTACACAAAACCATTGAGGCACTGTGTTTGGTAAATAGAATATGATACATGATTATGTTTAAGTGGATAAAAATCCACATCAGATTACTTTGGTTAATCACCTTTGTTGTCTGTCCTCTAGCCTTGCATGTTTGTTCTGTTCCTGGTTTTGCACCTGAATGTAGGAATCAGAGAAAAAAGAATAATGTACTAATATATATATATATATATATGAATATAATGAATATATTGGTCCTGTTTATTTACTGTTCATTATTATCCTGCTAATTCTGAAGAGCTGCTATATATATATGGGACACCTGCCTTTACATGTACATGAACTTTAAAGGGGTGGTTGATTTATGTTTTCACTTTACTAAACTAGTTAGTGTGTAATATTGCTGTTTGAACATAAACAACATCTGCAAAGTTACGACGCTCAGAGTTCATCACAAAGGGAGATATTTTATTTTAAACAAATCACTTTTTAAGGACTACAACAAACGGCTGGTAGGAACTACACAAGCTAGTGACATCACTAACCCTGAAATGTACACAACCCCCACCCCCAGGAAGACGCAACAAAGGGGGTGAGGCCATGTTGAGAATTTATAGATTATCATGACAGAATATGCTAATCAATGACTTGAAGATAGTTAGCTCCATATCAACTACAAAAATTAATCAACTAAGTATTCAGGAACATCCTGTTGCATTCTACATGTTGTCACTTCTTCTTGAGTCTCTGCATCATTGTACGACTCCAGTTTGAACATAAAAGGCTTAAAGTCCCAGTGCACCGGAAGTTGCAACTGATTTCGGAAAGGGAACGCCATTCCAAACCGGAAGTTTTTTTTCTGTGTATTAACTTGCACAGATTAATTGTTCACCACGCATTTGTGAGGTCAGGCACTGAAGAAGATGAGAAGGCCTGGCTCACAGTCTCCGCTCTAATTCATCCCAAAGGTGTTCTATTGGGTTGAGGTCAGGACTGTGTGCAGGCCAGTGAAGTTCCTCCACACCAAACTCACTCATCCATGTCTTTATGGACCTTGCTTTTTCCACTGGTGTGTAGTCATGCTGGAACAGGAAGGGGCCATCTCCAAGCTGTTCCCACAAAGTTGGGAGCATGTAATTGTCCAAAATGTCTTGGTATGCTGAAGCATTAAGAGTTTCTTTCACTGGAACTAAGGGGCCAAGCCCAACCCTTGAAAAACAACCCCAACACCATAATCCCCCCTCCACCAAACTTTACACTTGGCACAATACAATCAGGAAAGTACCGTTTTCCTGGCAACCGCCAAACCCAGACTTTTCCATCGGATTGCCAGACGAAGAAGCGTGATTCGTCACTCCAGAGAACATGTCTCCACTGCTCTAGAGTCCAGTAGCGGCGTGCTTTACACCACTGCATCCGACGCTTTGCATTGCACTTGGTGATGTAAGGCTTGGATGCAGCTGCTAGGCCATGGAAACCCATTCCATTAAGGCTCTCTACTCACTGTTCTTGAGGTAATCTGAAGGCCACATGAAGTTTGGAGGTCTGTAGCTATTGACTCTGCAAAAAGTTGGCGACTTCTGCGCACTGTGCGCCTCAGCATGCGCTGACCCCACTCTCTGAATTTACGTGGCCTACCTGCTGTTGTTCCCAATTGCTTCCACTTTGTCATGATACCACTAACAGTTGACTGTGGAATATTTAGTAGTGAGGAAATTTCACGAATGGAAACCTTCCACAGGTGGAAACCTATCACGGTACCACGCTTGAATTCACTGAGCTCCTGAGAGTGACCCATTCTTTCAAAAATGTTTGTAGAAGCGTCTGCATGCCTAGTCCTTGACTTTATACACCTGTTTCCATTGAAGTGATTGGAACGCCTGTATTCAATGATTTGGAGGGGTGTGCCAATACTTTTGGCAATATAGTGTATATATCCACTTCCTAATATTGTGTTGGTCCCCCTTTTGCTGCAAAAACAGCCCTGAACCGCCAAGGCAAGGACTCCACTAGACCCCTGAAAGTGTGCTGTGGTATCTGGCACCAAGATGTTAGCAGCAGTTCCTTTAAGTCCTGTAAGTTGCGAGGTAGGGCCTCCTTGGATCAGACTTGTTTGTTTACCACATTCCACAGATGCTCGATTGGATTGAGATCTGGGGAATTTGGAGGCCAAGTCAACATCTCAAACTCGTTGTTGTGCTCCTCAAACCATTGCTGAACCATTTTTGCTTTGTGGCGGCGTGCATTATCCTGCTGAAAGAGGCCACAGCCACCAGGGAATACAGTTTCCATGAAAGGGTGTACATGGTCTGCAACAATGCTTAGGTAGAAGGTACATGTCAAAGTAACACCCACATGGATAGCAGGACCCAAGGTTTCTCAGCAGAACATAGTCCAGAGCATCACACTGCCTCTGCCGGCTTGCCTTCTTCCCATAGTGCATCCTGGTGCCATATGTTCCCCAGGTTATAAAACATGATTCATCAGACCAGGCCATCTTCTTCCATTGCTCCGTGGACCAGTTCTGATCCTCACATGCCCACTGTTGGCGCTTTTGGCGGTGGACAGGGGTCAGCATGGGCACCCTGACTGATTTGCGGCTATGCAGCCCCATACGGTGTCCTATGCAGCCCCATCACAACAAACTGTGATGCACTGTGTATTCTGACACATTTCTATCAGAACCACCATTAACTTGTTAAAATGTTAGCTTGTCTGTTTGATCGGAACACACTGGCCAGCATTCGCTCCCCATGTGCATCAATGAGTTCTGACCGCCCATGACCCTGTTGCTGGTTCACCACTGTTCCTTCCTTGGAGCACTTTTGATAGATACTGACCACTGCAAACAGGAAACACCCCACAAGAACTGCAGTTTTGGAGATGCTCTGACCCAGTCGTCTCTCCATCACAATTTAACCCTTGTTAAACTCGCTCAAATCCTTACGCTTCCCCATTTTTCCTGCTTCTAACACATCAACTTTAAGGACAAAATGTTCACTTGCTGCCTAATATATCCCACCCACTAACAGGTGCCTCGATGAAGAGATAATCAATGTTATTCACTTCACTTGTCATAATGTTATGCCTGATCGGTATATGTAAAGTGTAAATACACATATATATTTAACTTAGAAAAGCTAAGAGTGTCACTGCCATTTGTACCTTCAATGTGTTTGACTTCCAGAGTCATTCGCTTCAAATTAATTTAGCTGTACAAAAGCAGTCTGTTGTGTAAACATTTAACTGTTATCACATTATTTTAATTTCATTATCATAATCAAACACACTGGTTCATAGTGCATGTAGTTTTAACATTTACTTCACTTTGTTATTCTTCTAGTTATTTACCTTTAGACACAATAATAAATCAGAACGCTAGGACATTCAAAGAAAATATCTTACTTCCATTTTGCAAAATAAGATGGTGTATATATTTGTATTATTTTTATATTTACATTTAATCATTTGGCAGACACTTTTATCCAAAGCTACTTGCAAATGAGGAGAACAATGTAAGCGCTCAGATCAACAAAAGGGCAACAAAAAGGACAATGCTTGGGTACTGTATGGTCATAACACTGAATAGCTTGCTATCCAAAAATAATAATAATTGCAATATGTGCAAAATAAATTTTTACAATATGTACATTTGTAAAGTTCTAACCCAGTTCTTTAAAATAAACAATGAGAAACAAGGCCCTGTTCTTTCACCTGACTAAATTTTCTTTCACCTTTTATTCATATAAAAAAAGAAAAGAAAAAAGAAATCCACACATACCTTTAGGGTCTGCTTTCCTCTTTATTTGTCTCTTTTTCGGTGAGGAAGATACTGGGCCTGGACTGCCTTGCTCAATGGACAGTTTAGAACAGGGAGAAAGGGTAGAGGCTGGTGGCAGAGGAGAAGCCAGGGAAGAAGATATAGGACTAGACTCAGAGGAGATGAAACCAGTATGAGTCAGGGGGGAGACTGGAGGAGCAATGGTTAAAGACACAGGAGAGGTCAATGAGGTGGTGAAGGAAACGGGAGAAGCCAAGGAGGAAGATGCAGGAGGAAGTAAAAGAGTGTTAGATTCAGGTGTGAGGTCTGCTGGTGGAGTCTCTGTCTGTGTGCTGTTTGTGGCTGAACTCTCTCCCATGCTGCTTGCTTCTTTATCTGTGTTAGCCACTGATGAAAAAAAGAAACTGTGATGTAGACATGAGAATAATAATAATAATTCAATAATAATTTAACAAACCATAATAAAACTTTTTATTTATTTATTTTTGTTTAAGTTTAAGTCCACCTATGGGTTGTATTTAATAATGTAATATCAATTTGACATTATCAAAATAATACACTTATACGCTTATGTTTTGTAAAAAGGAGGCTTCAAGGTCAAAAGGTTGGGAATATAATATATGAAAACAATGTGTTGTAAAATGTTAGTTCTATTAAAAGAGACAGTTTCAAATAAGAAATCAAAAATAATGTTGTTCATGTTAAAGCATTTTTTAAACCTAAGGTGCAAACTGTCAGTAAAACCTATTACTGTCTTTTGAAATTAATTCTCAAATCAATCAAGGATGCACTAATAAGCAATGAAATATGTGAACATTTGCACAAACATTGCACATTTGTGTTTATTACCGTTAAGAAAACGTTCATACATCCTCTTTATTGTAAGGAAAGCATCCTGAGTATCTTCTGTGTCCATCTTCCATGGACATAAACACTCAGCAGAAAAACCATTTGAGGTTCTCCTGGCAAGGAGAAGGACTGGGTACCTCTCTAAAAGATCCCACTTGTGGAGCTGGAATGAAATTGAGACAAAATTAAATTGAGACAGAAAATCAGATAAATAACTACAAGTTCTCTCTCTCTCTCTCTCTCTCTCACACACACACACACACACACACACACACACACACACACACACACACACACACACACACACACACACACACACACACTAAATTGCCAAAAGTATTGGGACACCCCTCCAATTAATTGAATTTGGGTGTTGCAATCACTTCAATGGAAACAGGTGTATAAAGTCAAGCACCGAGGCCTGCAGACGCTTCTACATACATTTGTGAAAGAATGGGTCGTGAATTCAAGCGTGGTACTCTAATAGGTTGCCACCTGTGCAATAAGTCCATTCGTGAAATTTCCTCACTACTAAATATTCCTGTGATAAATGTTCGTGTGGGGAGAAGGAAGAAGGCGGGGTCGGCGAGACTGGGACCTGCGGTTTCTTTATTTTAAACTCAGTATATCACAAACACAAAGGACGCACGTGGGCGTTTTCTGACTCATAAACTTTCTTCAAAACGGTTTCTCTGTAGCAGCTTGCTTTCCTCAGGCTCAGGTGTATCCGCAGTCCCAGTCAGGTCTCTCTCTGCACTCTCTCTCCCGACAGCGGCTTTTATGTCTCTCCACGCCAATCAATGGAACGAGACACAGGTGTTAATGATCTGCACTTGACCTACTTACTCACCGCTCGTCTCCGCAGTTCCTCTCTCCCGCTACAGACTTCGCAGAACCACGCCCCCTCCGCAACATACCCCCACCGCCCGCACCAGGCCGGGGAGGAAGTCAGCCACAGCCCTCTGAGCACCCGGCCTGTGGACCACCTTGAATTTAAAAGGCTGTAAAGCTAGATACCAACGGGTGATCCGGGCGTTGGTATCCTTCATGCGGTGGAGCCACTGCAAGGGGGCGTGGTCCGAACAGAGGGTGAACTCCCGGCCCAGGAGGTAATAGCGGAGGGTGAGAACGGCCCACCTGATCGCCAAGCACTCCTTTTCTATGGTGCTGTACATCGTCTCTCTCTTAGAGAGCTTGCGACTGATGTACAGCACCGGCCGCTCCTCCCCCTCCACCTCCTGGGACAGGACAGCGCCCAACCCTCTGTCCGAGGCGTCCGTCTGCAGGGAAAAAGGGAGTGAGAAATTAGGAGCCTGTAAGAGCGGCCCACCACACAGAGCAGCCTTTATCTGGGTAAAAGCCTGCTGGCACCGCTCCGTCCACTGAACTGTATCTGGCGCCTCCTTTTTAGTTAGATCAGTCAGCGGGCTAGCGAGGTCCGAATAATTAGGTACAAACCTTCTATAATATCCCGCTAGCCCCAGGAACTGTCTAACCTCCTTTTTGGTCTTGGGCCGTGGGCAGGCTGCAACTGCTGCAGTCTTGTCAATTTGGGGACGCACCTGTCCATGACCCAAGTGGAAGCCCAGATTTCTTACTTCCACCCGCCCAATTGCACACTTCTTCGGGTTGGCCGTGAGCCCCGCCCTTCTCAGCGACTTTAGGACAGCGCGCAGGTGCTGCATATGCCGCTGCCAGTCCGCACTATAGATGATAATATCATCCAAGTACGCAGCAGCATATGCAGCATGCGGCTGGAGAATCCTGTCCATCAGACGCTGGAAGGTCACAGGAGCCCCGAACAAGCCGAAAGGAAGGGTGACAAATTGGTGTAATCCAAACGGCGTGGTGAAAGCGGTCTTTTCTTTGGACATTGGAGACAAGGGGATCTGCCAATATCCTTTGGTCAAGTCCAGTGTCGAATAAAATCGAGCGGTCCCTAGCCGATCAAGCAATTCGTCCACCCTTGGCATTGGGTATGCATCGAATTTCGACACCGCGTTCACTTTTCTATAGTCCACGCAGAACCGAACCGAGCCGTCAGGTTTTGGGACCAAAACTATCGGGCTCGCCCAGTCGCTGCCGGACTCTTCTATTACCCCCATATCCAGCATAGCTTCTAATTCTGCCTGAACGACCTTTTTCTTGTGTTCAGGTAAACGGTAGGGTCGACTGCGAACCACCACGCCCGGCTCTGTCTCAACATGGTGTTGAATGAGGTCCGTGCGACCAGGGAGGGGCGAGAACACGTCAGCAAATTCTGCTTGTAATATTTTAACGTCAGTGAGCTGTGACGGCGAGAGGTGATCCCCCCCCGGGGCCAGAGCGAGTGATTGAGGCTTTTGAACCGCCTCTGGCCCGAGATCATCCTCTCCGCTCACCACCGTCGCAAGCAACGCTGACTCCACCTCCGACCATTTTTTTAAAAGGTTGAGGTGGTATATTTGACGTGCTCCGTCCCTATCTGAGCGTACTACCTCATAGTTGAGATCCCCGACTCGCCGTGTGACCACAAAGGGTCCTTGCCACTTTGCGAGTAATTTAGAAGTGGAAGTAGGGAGTAATACAAGCACCTTATCTCCCGGTGCAAATTGACGCAGTCTAGCCCCTCTGTTGTAGAGCTGTCGTTGTCTGTCCTGAGCCTGTAACAAATTCTCCATTGATAGCCGCCCCAAAGTGTGGAGTTTTGTTCTCAGTTCCAGGACAAACTGAATTTCATTTTTACTCGCGGAAGGTCCGTCCTCCCAAGCCTCCTTAAGGACATCCAGCACCCCCCGAGGCTGGCGCCCATAAAGAAGCTCGAAGGGGGAAAACCCCGTGGAGGCTTGCGGGACCTCGCGAACAGCAAACAACAGAGGTTCTAGCCACCTATCCCAATTCTTGGCGTCCTCGTGAACGAACTTACGAATCATGGATTTCAAAGTGCGATTAAATCGTTCCACCAAACCATCTGTTTGTGGGTGATAGACGCTGGTGCGAATCGATTTAATGCCCAACAACTCGTACAGTTCGCGAATCGTTCGTGACATGAACGCCGTGCCTTGATCGGTGAGAATCTCTTTCGGAATTCCCATCCGGGAGATTAAGGAAAACAGAGCGCTCGCAACACTTTTCGCCGATATAGTGCGGAGCGGGACTGCTTCCGGGTATCGCGTTGCATAGTCTACCAAGACCAATGCAAAGCGATGCCCGCGTGCTGACCGTTCTAATGGCCCGATGAGGTCCATACCAATTCTCTCGAAGGGGACCTGCACTAGCGGGAGTGGGCACAATGGTGCTTTTGGGGTGGCCGATGGGTTCACCAACTGACATTCACGACAAGACGCACACCACCTGCGTACATTCTCGTGAATGCCCGGCCAGAAAAAACGGGCCATTAGACGGTTAAGTGTGGCCGTCTGTCCTAAATGCCCGGCCATCGGATTAGAATGAGCCGCCTGGAAAAGCATTTCCCGGCGGCTTCTAGGTACTAACAACTGGGTTGTATTCTGTTTTGTCTGGGCGTCTTGGGTCACCCGATACAACCTATCTTTTAAAATACAAAAATACGGATAAGAGAGCGGCTGGTCAGGGTGGACTAGGTGGCCGTCGATGGAACGGACCTGCGTGAACGCATTTTTAAGCGACTCATCCTGGGATTGTTCCAGGGGAAAGTCATCGCGGTCTGTGAGAACGGGCATCTCACGAGCGCTCGGTTCCCCCGGAACAGCTCCCAGAGGTCCCGAATCCACCTCTCCCACCTGAGCAACCGACTCTTTCCGGTTTACCTGTTTACCCCAAGAAGCACCCGCACACAAATGTCCCAACAATTCATTAAAGGCTGTCCAATTGGTCCCCAAAATTAGCGGATGCCGGAGGTGCGGATTAACTGCCACCTCCACACTATGCTTTTGACCCCTAAATAGAATATCCACGGGCAGCAACGGATATTTCACCACCTCCCCGTGCACACACCTCACCGTAACCGTGCGGCCGGTACCCAATGCCTCAGGGCGAATCAGGCTTTGGTGGATAGAGGTCTGGTTACAACCCGAATCAACCAAGGCCTGATACGTACCCCCCTTGATACTCACAGGAATTAGGTACAGCCCAGCTTGATCGGGGGCGGCTTGTGGAGCGTCGGGGACCCGGACCAGTGTCCCGATCTCCATAACGGGACACCGGTCGATAAAATGCCCCGGATCCCCGCAGCGCCAGCACGGCGGCCCAGACTTCCCCGCCGCCCTAGTGGCTGGAAGTAGGTCGTGCGATTGACGTGGAGAGAACGCCGAGGCAGATGGGGAGGCGTAGGGTTCCGCGACGGTCCCCCCTCCCCTCTGGAGCGGGCGGGGAGATGCCGGTGGATCGACGGAGCCGCCCACCCTCCACCGTGGGGCTGGTCTGGGCGGTAACAGCCCACGCGACCTGGGAAGGGGAACAGGTTTGGGGAGAGAAGGGGAAGAAACAGAGGGGGAGAGAGAGAGAGAGAGAGAGAGAGGCGGATGGTAAGGGCTCGCCGACCCCGTGGCACGCCACCATGTGGTCCTCCGCCAACTGGATGGCCTGGGACAGCGACGTCGGGCGGTGGCACTGGACCCACTGCGCGGTCTTCTGGGGAAGCCGCGCGATGAACTGCTCCAGTACCACGCGGTCGATGATTCCCTCGACGTCGCCTCCGCCGGCCATCAGCCACTTGCGGCACGAGTCCCGGAGCTGGTGCGCGAAGGTGAAGGGTCGACCGGATTCGCCGAGGGTCAGGCTCCGGAAGCGCTGCCGCTGTTGCTCGGGGCTCCGGCCGACCCGCTGCAGGATGGCGCGCTTCAGATCTTCATAGTCCAGGAGATTCTGGACTGGCAGTTGTCCGAGCGGGGCCACCCCGGGACTCGGCGGACCTCTCGAAGAGGTCGATGAATGCCTCCGGATCATCCTCGGAGCCCATCTTCGAGAGGTGGATGTTGGTGGCCGAGTCGGTTGTAGAGGGGGGGGTGGCCGGAATCTCCCGGGCCATCCAGCTCCGGAACAGCTCGCGGTCTTCATGCTGGGCGCGGATGAGGGCCTCAAAACGCTTGTCTTGTTCAGCCCTCACGGCCAGCAGATCGTCGTGGGTCTGTTGGTGAAGACCAGCGAGCGATGACACCAGGTCCGCAAGCGGCGTCTTTGGCGGGGTCTGCATGGCGGCGGCTCTCTTCTTCCTTCCCGGGTTTCGGCACCAGTGTGATAAATGTTCGTGTGGGGAGAAGGAAGAAGGCGGGGTCGGCGAGACTGGGACCTGCGGTTTCTTTATTTTAAACTCAGTATATCACAAACACAAAGGACGCACGTGGGCGTTTTCTGACTCATAAACTTTCTTCAAAACGGTTTCTCTGTAGCAGCTTGCTTTCCTCAGGCTCAGGTGTATCCGCAGTCCCAGTCAGGTCTCTCTCTGCACTCTCTCTCCCGACAGCGGCTTTTATGTCTCTCCACGCCAATCACTGGAACGAGACACAGGTGTTAATGATCTGCACTTGACCTACTTACTCACCGCTCGTCTCCGCAGTTCCTCTCTCCCGCTACAGACTTCGCAGAACCACGCCCCCTCCGCCACAATTCCAATCAACTGTCAGTGGTATTATAACAAAGTGGAAGCAATTGGGAACAACAGCAATTCAGCCACTAAAGGGGTAAGCTATGGAAAATCACAGAGAGTGGGGTCAGCGCATGCTGAGGCGCACAGTGCGCAGAAGTCGCCAACTTTCTGCAGAGTCAATAGCTACAGACCTCCAAACTTCATGTGGCCTTCAGATTAGCTCAAGAACAGTGAGTAGAGCCGTAATGGAATGGGTTTCCATGGCCGAGCAGCTGCATCCAAGCCTTACATCACCAAGTGCAATGCAAAGGGTTGGATGCAGTGGTGCGAGTTTGGTGTGGAGGAACTTCACTTGCCTACACAGAGTCCTGACCTCAACCCGATAGAACACCTTTGGGATGAATTAGAATCAGTGCCTGACCTCATAAATGCGCTTCTAGAAGAATGGTCAAAAATGCCCATAAACACACTCATAAACCTTGTGGAAAGCCTTCTCAGAAGAGTTGAAGCTGTTATAGCTGCAAATGGTGAGCCAACTCCATATTAAACCTTACGGATTAAGAATGGGATGTCATTAAAGTTCATGTTCATGTAAAGGTAGACGTCCCAAGACTTTTGGCAATATAGTGTGTGTGTGATATATATGAATTAATTGCTTGAATTAATGACGTGAGTTATTGCACAGTTTCTATGACTAACACTTTAACTGTCCAACAACTTTGGAGTAATGCTGTCCAATACCTTAGCTCATCTTTGTTTATTGTCATTGAATGTCACAGTACATTTTATTCTATCCCAGGGGTGTTCAATCCTGCTCCTGGAGGGCCACTATGCTCCAACCCCAATTAAACACACAACAAGCTAATCAAGCTCTTACTAAGGATACTAGAAACTTCCAATCAAGTGTGTTGAGGTAAGCTGGAGCTAAACTATGCAAGACAGTGGCCCTGCCCTCCAGGACTGAGTTTGGACAAATTTCTATACAAATTCTTTTTACTTTTGTCCTTAAAGTTGATGTGTTAGAAGCAGGAAAAATAGGCAAGCGTAAGGATTTGAGTGAGTTTGACAAGGGCCAAATTGTGATGGCTATACGACAGAGCATCAGAGCATCTCCAAAACTGCAGTTCTTGTGGGGTGTTTCCTGTTTGCAGTGGTCAGTATCTATCAAAAGTGGTCCAAGGAAGGAACAGTGGTGAACCAGCAACAGGGTCATGGGCGGCCAGAACTCATTGATGCACTTGGGGAGCGAATGCTGGCCCTTGTGGTCCGATCAAACAGACAAGCTTCTGTAGCTCAAATTGATAGAAAGGTGTCAGAATACACAGTGCATCGCAGTTTGTTGCGTTTGGGGCTGCATAACCGCAGACCAGTCAGGGTGCCCATGCTGACCCCTGTCTACCGCCGAAAGAGCCAACAGTGGGCACGTGAGCATCAGAACTGGACCACAGAGTTATGGAAGATGGTGAATCACCCTTCAACAAGGAATTCCCAGTAAGCGCGGGTCATAAGCTTGCGTTGATTAAGTCCCTGCCCCTGCCCTCAAATTTTCTTTTACATCATGTGGTTGCTGGGTGCGTGTATGTTGCTGAAAGGGGAAACACATGGCACCAGGATGCACTATCGCGGAGGCAGTGTGATGCTTTGGGCAATGTTCTGCTGGGAAACCCTTGTGTGAGGGGGATGTGGTTTAGCGAGGTCAGTGACGGGAGAGAGAGTCAGAGGACGAGCGGCACGTAAGTGAATCAGGTGCAAACGATGAACACCTGTCTCTTGTTTCAGTAATTGGCGTTGAGAGACAGGTTATAAGCCACGCAGGAGATGAGGACCGGAGAGAGAGAAACTGGAGACACACCATGCTGGGACTCGAGCTGGAACGCTGCAGAGAGGAACTGCTTAAAGAAACTGGAGAACTATTAGAGAAACTGAGTTTGTTTGATTTCTGCGAAGTGCACCTTGGTTTACTACATGAGTTATTGAGAAATAAACCGTCTTGAGTTCCAGCCAGCCGACCCCTTTGTCTTCTTCCTCACCCACACACACAAACTTTACTACACCCTGATCTATACAAATTATTTTTTATTACACGTTCTAATTTAGTGTTCTTTAACAGACCTGAGTACAATGGAAAAACACAGATGTAACACTTCAGTCGGTGTGCACACTGAAAAAAGAATCGCTGAAACGTCTCTGTGTATAAATATAGAAATGCATGAGTAAAAGGTAAAGATCAGGGACGATTTACTTACTATTTTATGACTAACATCTGAAAGATAAACCTACCAGTAGATTTGTTGCATCGTAGACTTTGTTCACACTGCTGTTTTTTTTTTGCCGGTGTATCCATTCTTGGGAAAGCTGGTTCTTTTTTTTCTCAAGCTTTTGCTTATATGGCTGTTTGGCACTACAGTGTTGACATGTTTTGCTTGCTACTCCAATTTTTTTCCTGCATACGTAGCAATCCTGTAAAAAGAAACATAAAGGATAATTAGAGCAATGCATGCTGTGTCATGAGGGGATAATATTTTTTCACTCAAGAGTCGCAGTCTCTGAAAATATTGTCACCACAGTGACCTAACTTTCAAAACATTTAAAGAAAACTGCAACAGTATAATGCTACTCAGACCCTGGTTTTGAAAATTGTTGCGTTGGTTTGTGTTTTTACATTGATACCTAGTTTAGGATGATTACTTAAAACATGGTTTAAATAAATATATTTGTTTCTTAAACACACAACTAACTGATTAATATATATATATATATATATATATATATATATATATATATATATATATATATATATATATATATATATATATATACACACACACACACACACACACACAGATAAAATGGATGCATGTGACCTTACATAGAACCATTGATGCATAATGAGTTTTATCACCTTTGTTGTCTGTCCTCTAGCCTTGTATGTTTGTTCCGTTCCAGGCTTTGCACCTGTATGTAGGAATAAGAAAAAGCATAATTTATATTTATTATATATATATATATATAAGCTTTCCTATAGCTCAAACAGTAGAGCATGGCGCTAGCAACGCCAAGGTCATGGGTTCGATTCCCAGGGAAAGCAAGAATTGACAAAATGTAAAATGTGTACCTTGAATGCAATGTAAGTCGCTTTGGATAAAAGCGTCTGCCAAATGCATAAATGTAAATGTAAATATATATATATATATTCCAATTAATATATTGGTCCTGTTATTTATGTACTCTGTTTAATATTATTATCCTGCTAATTCTGAAGA
This sequence comes from Gobio gobio, assembly GCF_949357685.1. Classification (NCBI taxonomy): domain Eukaryota; kingdom Metazoa; phylum Chordata; class Actinopteri; order Cypriniformes; family Gobionidae; genus Gobio; species Gobio gobio. The sequence goes on along the minus strand of NC_137101.1, from coordinate 38,963,839 downwards.
GCTGCTAAACTTTTTTTCCCCATTGTTTCTTTTAACAATGACGATAAAGATCTATTATACAGTGCATCCAGAAAGTATTCACATCGCTTTACTTCTTCCACATTTTGTTATGTTACAGCCTTATTCCAAAATGGATTAAATTCATTATTTTCCTCAAAATTTTACAAACAATACACCATAATGACAACATGAAAGAAGTTTGTTTGAAATCTTTATAAATGTATAAATAAAGAAAAAACTTTATATTAGGTGTCCTTAACTACTATGTATTTACATCAAAAAAATTGTACAATGTACTTATTATATTCATATTGTATTGCAAAACACTGTTGCTGATATTGAGGTAGGATACGGGTAAAGTTATGGACAGGTGTGGTGGTATGGGTACGTTTAGGTGTTATAGTTAAGGGACAAGTGTCAACAGTGTAATTATAAATGTAACAACAGAAATTAATTAAAGATGTAATTACATGCAGGTATTTTAAAATGTAAGTACAATGTAAAAACATGTATGTACATAATAAGTGCATTGTATCAAATGATTAATTTAAATGTTAGTACATAGTTGTTAAGGCCACCTAATATAATGTGGGTCCATATATATATATATATATATATATATATATATATATATATATATATATATATAGTATAGTATATATAGTATATATATATATATATATATACACACACACACACACACACACACACACACACACACATTTTTATATATGTATTGCTCATTGTTCATGACTAATGAACATTACCATGTGAGCCTGTTTTTCATTCAGAAAAATATTATTTTTCCTAATTTAATCTGTGACATGTCATTCATTTAGTCACAAAATGCATGTAGTAAATATAGATAAAGAGACGCATGAAGCAGAATGACTGAAGAAAGACTTTGAGAATGAAACCAACCTGTTAGTTCCTCAGTATCTTCATGTTTCACTATAAATGTTTCTTCAGTCTCCTCTTTAATAAACGACATGTTTGTTTGTTCCACAGTTGTTTCTTGTCGCACTCTGAATGTTTCTTCAATCTTCATGTCTTCACTCTCCTCTTTAATAAATGCCATCTTTACAATAGTGTCAAGTGGATCTCAGTCGCTTCAACAGTGTTTGCCCTGTTTAAGATGATAATAATTAACAGAAAGTAAATTACATACAAGCTAAATCTCTGTGTGTCTCAGTCAGCTCTAGTTCAGTATCAGTCACTGGGAAGTCAGTCAGAGTGAGAGTTAATAAAGGAACACAGATTGTACAGATAATTAATATTTAGGCATTTATTATTTACATCCAAATATTGATTTGTAGATTATATTAATAGACAACACTTTCATGAAAACATTAGAAGTTGATTTGTAAAGTTGTCATTACACGTTTGTGTTGTTGTTCATTCACTGGTGAACTGTAGGTGTCGTCCGCGCGCTGTGATTCAAACGCTTAGAAACTGAATCATTTTGAGAAGCATTTCAAATCATATTATATACACTGTTACATTCAAAAATAATGATTTAATTTCTAAGTTTTCTATAAAATTGCACAAATGGGTTGTAATGATTTATACACTTTAAATGATTAAAAGCACAAACCTTTCTTCAACCGAATCACAGATGCAGGAGCGCGGCGCAGTCTTATGACATCTGTCGCCACACCAAAATAAAAGTCCCGTTGTCAAGCTAAAAATAATAGAAATTCACAAAACAGAAAACATTCAAACAGTAAGATAAAGGATTGCATGAAAGAGAGGGGGAGAGGGCGGGGGCGGGATCACAGAATCACAAAGCTATCAATACAACGGAATAATAGTATACTTTTCTAGTTAAATACTTTTAACTAGATTTTTTATTTTAAGAAAGTACACTTTTAAGTAAAAGCTCAGTAAATTACTAGTTTAGTTGTTTTATACTGCAAGTATAATTGTAAGTTTTAAGCTAACATAACATATTTTTATATTATTTTTGAACTTTGAGTAAAATACTCCTATTTAGGTATTATTTTTTTTATACCTGAAATATACCTTTAACTGTACTTTAACTCTTTCCCCAACAGCGTAAAAAAAAGCAGGAAAAAAAAGCTGCCAGCCAGCACCAGCATTTTTGATAATTTTCACAAATCTTTCATGGCTCCCAGAATATTTTTTTTTTATGAATATCTGAACATACACTTTATCACATGAAGTACAGAGCCTCTGCTTCTAAACAACAAAACAGTTTATTCTAGCTTCATTCATTAATTTTTTACCAACTATTGAATGTGGATGAGTTTCATTTAAAAAAGCAAAAATAAAAAAATTAAATAAAAAATTGATTGATTGACTGAACATTTATTGAAAAAAATTGAGTTTTTTTCAGTTATTATTTTCACACCCGGAAAATAATACAGTTTATATCTCAATTAGTTTAATCGTCTTCATCATTTGTTATGCTGTTCTGGTAAGATTGTATTAAAGGGATAGTGCATTTTTACATTAGTGCAAGATGCATTAATGTGATCATTTGATTTTTTACCTGATAACAGTGAAAAGAACTTTAAATACTGTCTTTTTTTTGTCATACAGAAATAAGCCATTCGAAACTGTAAAGGGTCTATTTTTATTTGTTTACACTCAAAATATTGACAACTTTGCACTTCTGCCGTCTCAATCTCTGTGAACATCTTTCTTAAACTTAGCGAATACTTGCTACATAAGACAAGGGCATAAATTTGATTTTGACATTGGTGAGGACAAATTCAGAAGCTGAGGATTCAGGAAATGAATAGGACAATGTATTTATATTGACCGTAATATGTTAATTATTTAATTCTGTAATATTACAGGTAACTAATAATGACAAGGAGGTAGTTTAACAGAGACTTAACTTAACTTTGTTCATTATGCAATGCAATAGTCAATGTCAGTGTCTAGTTACAATGTCTATACTGTCATGTTCCTTGTTATTTGAGGAAACCAACACGTCACATATCATTAACAGAAATGAACTGTTGGCATATTTGTTTCACATCGATATTTTCCAGTTTGCCCTGGTGGACATGGCACACAGCAAAACTGTTAAGTCTCACTTATGCCATTGTTGTTCTGAGCCATGTTTTCAGTATCCTAAGAGCACTGAAACTTTCAGCCTCCGCTGATGAGACTGGGATAACTAAAAGTGACGTATTGAGTTTTTTACATTTTATGAGAACTTTACATAGACAATGATTTTTATACTGTACAAACTGTATATTCTCTCCCCTTACACTAACACTACCCCTAAACCTACCCATCACACAAAACCTTCTGCACTTTCACATTTTCAAAAAACATCACTTAGTATAATTTATAAGCTGGTTTCCTCATGGGGACAAAAAATAAAGTCCCCAAAAGGGCAGGGTTTTCAGATATTGACATTTTTATAGGGTCCCCATAATTTAGGGTTACACACACACTGGTATGGGTGGTTTATAAGGACTTTTTCCCCTAACAAAGACTATTCTGATTTATGGGGACCCACCTTAACCTTTGTCATAGAGATTAATACGAAATATTAAACTGCTCCTTATGGCATGGGGTAAGAATCGGACTGTTCAGAATTCAATTCTAATGAAACAGTCTGGAAATCTGAAGACCTAAAATGTCCTGATTTAATTACGACTTATGAGGACTACCCTGGTTTATCTGGACATCACATACTAACACACACATCATTAAACATGAGCATCATAGTAGTTTAACTAAACCCATGAGAGTACCACATCACTTAAGTTTGTTTCAATACCAGCATAATCAAAACAAAACAAGAAATGATCAACAATTGTTCAACCTGGCTTAATCTTTTTAAAAACCTGGTTTGTAATGTGAGCAAAAAGAGAAGAGGGGAAGTGAAATACAGAAATATTTTAGGAAATAAATTCAAAAACCAAAGGAGAGTTTACTAGTTAAAAGTCACAAACTAATTCAGTCACTCCCAGGTAAAAATACATGCATGCATTTAATTTTTTTTTTTTTTTTGATTAAATACGTAATGGAACAGTTTGAGATTTTGGTTTTATTGTAAATTACATAAGTATTTTTCATAATTGAACCTTGAATGTCACTGTCTTAATTTATTCATTACATTTTAAGTAGTTTGGTCTTCATCAATATTTTGTTTTATTCAAAATGATTTTGTGTTTCCTTATTATTGTGAAAAGAGAGTATGATTGTTCAAGTCTTGGTATTAGTTTCTAAATGAGCATTGTTGACCATTTGGGTTTAACTGGACATCATTAACGTATACACACACAACCCTTAATTATGAGGACAATCTGGGTTTAACCGGACATCTGACTTTAATCTGAATTTAAGACAGTTTAAGACTTTTTAAGGACCTGCAACCACCCTGAGCCTATAATGGTAAAAATCCCCCCAATACTTTTTTGATAATAATCCCCATAAAATCATTTATCTCTCCAAATGCACGGTTTCAGATTTCCAGAAGTCCTGCCCATGACTGTTGATGATAGACACATCCCTGAGTAAGAAGCACAGTCTGCTATTTCTGTTTAAGTGCTAGAGACTTACAATGGGGGGGGGGGAGGGGGGGGTGCATAGACGACGACATATTCTTCTCTCTAATAAAAGGCAGTAATCTCGAGAAGCGGAGCGCCTCACGCAGACAGGGCTCTTATGCTCCGAGAAAAGGAGCCAGTAACAAGCTCCTATATTTCGCAGTAGGTTTATTTAGATTGATATTAGGCTTGCTGCGATAGTTGGTGTTACCGGTGTTCAGGCATAACACAGGTTACATCACTCAGGGCCGGCTCTAGCTCAGTAATGAGCACTTGCCTGACCTAACGCCTGAACCCCCCCACCGCACTGTCATTCATTCACGGCTGCACAATTTTCTCACCGTCACATTTCTAACAGGTAAAAAGGCTAATACATTTTGATTCTATTTTCCACAATGTCAAACCAATGCAGCTTAACCCAAAATGCAAATAATAAGAAAAAAATAATGCGAAAAATAAGCTCATGCAGTTGTGTGCTCTAGACAGAGAATACTCCGTTGCAGGGAACACTTAGGCTAAGAAGAAGCAAATATATTTATTAAGTATAACGAGGTTGGGTTTCTATTCAACTATCCATCCTATTAAAAACTAGGGCTAGGATATAAGATGATTGTATAAAAAAAAAAAAAAAAAAAGACAAAAGTATTGTATTTTGCCAGACATAAGCAAGCTCAAATGAGAACCGTTTCGAGGGGTTGTTTAAACAAACAGACTCTAGTCCAGAATGGTCATTCATACATTTGGGAGTCTGTCACATTCATCTTTTCACCTTTATTGCAATACAGTATGTACATTAACATAACACAAATCCAACAGATTGTCATAAAAGCAAGATGTTATGCAACATAAGTTATAAGCGTAATTAAACTAAACTATACCTGTTCTATGTCCATCCATTTTACAACAGTTCTCAAAGAGTACCTGTACAGCGATTTATAGATCATCATGACGGAGTATGCTAATCGATGTCTTAAAGATAGTTAACTTGACATCAACTACATAAATTCATGAATTAACCATTCAGAAACTGTTACTTCTTGAGTCTCTCCATCATTGTCCAACTCTAGTTTAAACACATAAGGCTGAATACCGCTTAGTTTCTGGAGAACGAGCTCTTGAAGCTCTTCTTGAAAGGGGACCAGGAGCACCAGCTCATTTGCATTTTTAAAAGGACACACACAAAAACGTTGTGAAAATCAAATCGTGAAATTAGTATTGTGAATCGTATCGCATTGTGAGTTGAGTGAATCGTTACATCCCTATACACTTATTTACATCTTGTAAAAACGGAAGGCGACACTGATCTCTCTAAGAAAGTTTCTTTTTCAATATCACACCTCGGTTCCTCACAAAATCCCTTATATTTTGGGCCGTTCTATCTTTCAGAACAGGGTCCTCTGCAATCTTGCACTGCTCACACTGTGCCTTTGTTGCGAGACGTCCCTTTGAAATAAGGACTTTAAAATGTTTCATGACAGCATTCACTTCGCTTGGCCTCCATGTCCTTTTCACATTATTCCTCGATTTGGTCCCTGCAAAACAAACAAGACAAACAAACATAGGTATACATGTATGTGTATATAAGTATATACTTGGAATAACTTTTATATACCCAAATGTTTAAATACCTCTGGAGTTCTCAGCTTCATCCTGATCAATTTTTCTTTTTCCTGAGGGGAAAAAAGTAACAATTACTCCAGCCAATCCAAACTGTTTCGGACCATCTGAAATATCACACAGGGGAAAACTAGTCTGGTCCTGAGTAACATGAAAAGGACCACATTTACATTGAATTACTGTGGAAGCAAAAATAAATGTACATATATAGAGGTAGTGTGACCATCTCTGTAAAAGCAGAAATGATGGAAGTTTGCTGGTCTGGAGCATTCAGCTGTGTGCACACACAAAATGATTGGACATAAAGTACTATTTTTAATGTTTTTGAAATAAGTCTCTTATGATCATCAAGTCTGCATTTTTTATTTTAATATACTTTAAAATATTTTTTATTTCTGTGGTGCAAAGCTGAATTACTCTAGTCTTCAGCGTCGCATGGTCATTCAGAAATCATTCTGATATATCAGGGATGCCTTCAGGGGTGAAGTGACAAAGATGTGACATGTATATTTTTTGGATTAAAATATATATATGGATTAAGTGGTCTGAGATTACTGTGCGTTCTTGTGTTCATTGGAAAGGGCAGATATATCTATACTTGAAACCATGATCAGCAATGCAGCGATTGGCTGGCATTAAGACAGCATCACACACAGGTATTATAAAATCACGATATTATAAAAAAAAAAAGAACATCACACACGAAAAACATGAATATCTGGACCTTTATAAGGAAACTGCGGTGCGATGTCCGGTTCACTTAATTTTGTCATGGCCACAACATATTAACTTGTGGAAATGTCATAAGTCGTGGCCATGCGATGTAAAGTCATGGACTCGAGATCCCATAAATATATCTATATAATTTTCTCATGGCCACGAGTTAAATACATAAACAACCTACAACCATAGCAACCTTGAATGATCAGAAATGAATAAGCCTAAAATAATATTTATTTTTAATTAACAAAAAGATGTGCGTGTATGTCGAATTAATTTATAATTTTATATATATATATAAAATAAGGGATGCAACAATACAGTTAGTCCACGGTTCAATACATACCTCGGTTTTTAACCACGGTTTTCGGTTCGGTTCAGTTCTGATGGCTTGTCACATACAATTTTTGTTATTCTATTCTTAGGCGACAGGAACAGCAAGAGGTTACAGAGAAAAAAGACTTTTTTATTGCAGTACTCTTTCTTTCTTTATTTTACTTAAAAGAATTGAAAAACTTTACTTAAAAAAAAACCTTGTACACATTCCTAGTGTATTGGATAATATAAAATAAATATATAAAGATTTGCACTGGCAGCTCAGAGCTGTACAGCAGCATTTAAGTATGAAATTGAATGAATGAAAGTAAAAATAAAACACTACATAGACTTCACTATAAAATATACACTGATTCTTATTAAAGCTACTGTATTAGTTTTTCAGTCAAGAGCAGTGAGTGATTTTCTGTCTTTTATTGTTGTATTAACATTAAAGGGATATTTCACTCATGAAAATTCTGTCATTGAGAAATAAATACAGGTTTGGAACAATATTAGAGTGAGTAAATAATTACATAATTTTATAAGTGAACTGTCCTTTTAAGGACCGGGTGTTCACTACTGCCCTGTTGTCAATTTAAGACCTGCGTGCATCTAATATACAGACACGATTGCGATTTTACTTTCACTTTAGACATAACCGACTGTGTTTATGTTAACCTTGTTTGTATTTGACAGTATTAGCGCAGTAAGACGACTACTTAGCCCAGTAATCACGTGTTTGACAGGCGTTTAGTGTGCGCGATCGGAAAAGCGCTTGTTAAAACCGCGCACTCGAATGAAACCGGCAAGGCTTTAAAACGCATGCAAATAATGAACTTTCTTGATTGTGAATAACTATAGTGTTCTGTGAGTATAACTCTACCACTAATGTGTGATGTGAATGTATGTCACGTTGTTCAGTATTGGAATGGAGGCAAATTATAGAATTTGTAGAAAAATAATTAATTAAATGCGGAAACGGAAAAAACGTAATTCACAAGCGCGTATTGAACCGTGAAAGCCGTACCGAACGGTTCAATATTATATTGAGAATTGTGGCATCCCTAATATATATATAAATTTTTTAATTAAAAATACATTTATTAATTTCTGATCATTCCCCACACACACACACACACAACAAGATTAACCCCTTAAAAGGTCCCATGGCATGAAATTTTCATTTTATGAGGTATTTCAACATTAATATGAGTTCCCCTAGCCTGAATATTGTCCCCAAGTGGATAGAAATGTTGATCGGTGTAAAACCGAGTTCTGGCTGTATTTCTCTGCCTTTGAGAAAATGACAGGCCAGACTAGCCAATCCTGAAGTCTCCTGTTATGACGTCCACACAGGAACGGTTACCTCCCTTTCCTCCGCCCAGAGAATCTGGCATGCCCATGCAAGCGCTCGAGAGATCATGGCTAGTGAACAAGTGAATGCTGGCAGTTTCTCAGTGTTTGGATGTACAAATGAAAACAGAAGTCTTTTTTCAGTTCCTTCTGATCTGTGATCAGTGATTTCGTATGTGTAGCTAATTATTGATTATTCGTGCACACGCTGCGGCTTCTCTCTCTCGGAGACGGTGTTTTCGTGTTTTCTATCTTGTGAGTCAGTGTTTTTGTACGTCCTCGTTGCGTCTATCGGTTCTAAAATGTGCATACAGTCATGAGTTTCTGCTCAACATCGGCAGACTCACATCTTTAGAGATAAACCTCACGTACGCCGAGGCTCGGGCTGCACTGACCGGTCGGCCTTCAACATTCCCCACCCCCAGTACTGCATCTGGCCCACAGCAGAGGCACCAAACGCGGCGCGAGATTAAGCAGAAGGGGGGTAACAAGAGGGTATCCGGCTAGGCTAGCCAGCTATCCCCACAATAAACTGGATTACATTCGATTACTGCTGTTGTGTCTTTGTTTGCGCTGTGTACTCAACGCGCGTCACTGACGCTTTTCATATGATAGGAACATATCTAAAAATAATGCTATAATCAACACTTACTAACTCGTTCATCTCGCTGTAATGGTGCATTGCATGTGTTACAAAGTTGGTAGAATAAGGATGAAGACGGACTCGGCATGACTGGGACTCGTGTTTATTCAGAACTCTCAGATACAAACACAAACTCACGCTGACAGGCAGCGCTCTCATAACTCAGTAGTTACTATAAATAACTTTGTTAGAAATCGCTCCGTCTCCGTGATGTCCGGTTCGCGAACTAATCATTCTTTTGAATCGGTTCTTTTTAGTGAACCGAACCAGTTCACCAAATCGGACTGAATCGTTCTAAACGGTTCGCATCTCGAGTCAGCGCTGATCCATAATTTACTAAAGTTACTAACTTTCTGACATGAGTGACAGCCCCTCCGACTAGAAATAAACGAATAACCTGAAGTATATGCTGTAACTACAACAGTTCACTGAACTGAGACATGCTGAGAACTGATGTGAAGTGAACTCAGGTCCATCCGTCTCTCTGGCAGCAGCTTGTGCGTCGTAGACCTCGTTAAACCACGCCCCCTCCGCTCATTTCAAATGCAAAGATGTCAGCCAATCACAACAGTGGGCGTTTTTACTGAAGTCTCACAGCAGACACGCCTCTTGAAACAGGGCATTCAGCCACAGGGCAAACAGCAGTATAGACAAAATGCCTTTTATTTCTAAATTATGACATTTTATGATGTAAAAATCATACTAACAATATAAGTACACCTCAGGAAACATTATAAAATAATAGAAAAATGCCATGCCATGGGACCTTTAAGTGTCACCGGCCCTACAGCCACAAGTGCCACAGCTATTACATATTTAAAATAATAAATATTAAACCTGAACTATCTTAACAAACTGTATATAATCAGAAACCTCAGAGACTGTATTTTTCATATTTGACCACTGTTTCATATTTAAAATGATGTAGAGACAGTAATTTATTAATTTGTGACAAGAAAATGTAGCAAAAAAAAATTTCTCCACTGCTCTAGTCCATTGGCGGCGTGCTTTACTACACCACTGCATCCAACGCTTTGCATTGCACTTGGTGATGTAAAGCTTGGATGCAGCAGCTCGGCCATGGAAACCCATTCCATTACGGCTCTCTAATCACGGTTCTTGAGCTAATCTGAAGGCCACATGAAGTTTGGAGGTCTGTAGCTATTGACTCTGCAGGGAAGTTGGGTCTTCTGTGCACCGTGTGCCTCAGCATGTGCTGACCCCGCTCTGTGATTTTACATGGCCTACCACGTCATGGCGGAGTTGCTGTTGTTCCCAATTTACCGTTCGGAAAAACCCACCCCCTTTAGTTGCTATGTCCGACAAGCCATGGCGCTCTCACACCACACACGTTCTCACGTAGAGAAAATATATCAGGGCACAAAGAGGACACTGACAATACACCGATAGACAGGAGAGAGCAAGTTACTTTTGATATGAAACAAAGTCTCAACTTTAAAATTGTCATTTTATAAGAAATTTAAACAACAAACACCATTTTGTGGCACTTTAAAGTGTCGTGATCGCTGTAGTTCCTCAGTTAAAACTGTTCGTGAACCGATCATCTCTTTGTTCTAGTTCATGGATAAGGATCAAATTAACATGAATGAACACTAAAACAAATGTTGTTTTAACCGCGGAAAGACATCAGTACACACTGTTTTTCAAGTTCAAGGGGAAGAGGGCGTGGAGGACAGACTTACTCTGTTTCAGCTACTCTTTCTGATACTAAAGAGAGATGGCATGATTCAGACGAGTCTGACATTGTACCACCTACGCCAGGGGTCGCCAACTAGCGGACTTTTTGAAATGAAATGTGTTGCCACGGGTTGCGACGACAGTTAACGTTACTATGCTCACTGTTGCTACATTCAGACGCGCAGTCACGCATACAGTGAAGAAGAGACTGATGGTGCGTTCACACCGGCCGCGAATGACGCCGCTTAATTTGCGCAAATCGCGCCGCAGAATATCTATTCACGCGAAACACTTCATTCACGTCCGTTGTGAACGCACCAGAGCAGAAAGCAGCGCGCAAAAACAATGGCATTTTTGAAAATTAAGAAAGTTGATGCTGAAAACCGTGTTTTCCGTGATGAATGGGTGTAAAAAACTTTTATTCTTCCTGCATCCTGTATGAGGCCTGTCTCATTTGCTCTGATTCTGTTGCGGTTGTCAAAAGTGGGAACATTAAATCAAAATTTTCCAACACTGGTGGCACTTTATTTTTGCCTGTTTGTGTTTCTGAATGATAATTATATTTTACCAGTGCAATTTGAAGCACAAGAGAGCAGTGTTCAATATTAAATACATTTAGTTAAGTAGAGATTATACATGTGAAACATAAAATGTGTTATAAGATTTGATTTTCTGATCCAGGGGAGGTTTGCGTTCATTGACTGTTATTATTTATCTCAGTTCCGCAGGAAAAAGCACTTTAGTTGCTAGTAATGTTGAAATGAATGTCTTTTCAGTGCAGATTTAGAGATGAAGGCATTTTTTAGTTCATCATATTTATGTCAGACATGGTTCCAGGTTGAATTTAGATATTTTGTACCAAATCAACTTAAACGACAAAACAGAATAACAACAAAATGAGATCAATTTTGTGAAGGATTATCCTACCTATGTTTGCTTTAACAATATGAACAGACATGTTTTGTCCATATGAGAACATATTAGCATTTGTTCTTAATTGAACAAAATATATCTACACTAACTTTCTTTAGTCTGGCAATAAACATAAATTATTGTTTTTAGGTATATAATTGTCCGGAACTCGGCCGGTGACGAGGGTTCATTTACTGGACCTCAAGCAATTTTAGTTGAAGACCTCTGATAAATGCCATCTTCAAGCCTCATAGGCCTATTCATTTCTGATAATTCCAGGTTGCTATCGTCATGCAAGTTGTTTACGCATTTAACTCGTGCCCATGAGAAATGGATGTTGTTCGCTCAACATATGATCTCAAGGCCACAACTTTACCAATCTAATGATGTCGTTACCTCTACAAAATTATCTTGTAGATTCTACATTTAGAAACTGAAAACCATACTTAAACTTGACAACCCAAATACTTTGTTTCGGATCATCAGAAACCTGATGTAGTGAATACACTATACCACTGAAGCTCACTGGAATTAAATTTATTACATACCTGTTACTCCAGGGCCAGACTCGGACTCTTCATCATCATCATCGCTAATTTCTTCCTCATCTAATTCATCTATAGAAAAGCATTTGACAAAACACCACACACACACACGCATGCATTAGTACACATAGTCTTCACAAACATATGCCTAAAATTAGTACACAGTCTTCACAAACATATTCCTAAACTTCCATTAACAAAGTAACATTTTAAAAATTCAAGTCCAAATTAGCTTCAACGTTTTTTTCTCTACATGCAATTTTCAATTTTCCAGTTATTGTACTGTAACATTATTATTATATAAACTCATGCACATACCTTCTATCTCAATTTCATCAAGAGACTTCCCTTGGAAATTTGCAAGAGTTCCCTTCTCCATTGCAAAGAGCAGCTTTGAAATTTTTGCAAGTTCTTTTGTTGCATCTGGCAACCGATAATAGTCTCTCTGAACCTGAATGTCATGGCCCAAAAAGTTGGCTAGTTGATCAAGCTCATTATCCTTAAGATGAAGTATCTGGGACATTGTTGCCACCTGCTTACGTAGCTTTGCATGCTGGAGATATTCTGGGTGCTGTGCACCACACTGACTAGTAAAAAGCCTGAGGCAGTCCTGTCCTCTGAAGAAGCTGGTGGGTGAGCAATTTGGTCTCCCAAATAGGAAGGGGTTGTCCCGGTTTACTTCACATACATCTCTCTTGTCCACAAGAAGTTGCATTGCTCTGACAAGTTCAGGGTTTAACAAAATTGCAAATGTTCTCCCTTTCTTGTCCATTATTTCCACTCTGCTGAAATGCTTGGACATTTGTTGCTCAAATGGAGAGAGACAGACTGCTGTATCATCATGGAGCTCAGTCTGGACAATTTTCCTGAAACACTCAAGCGTAATTTTTGAAACCTCTCCTAAACGACGTCTATTAGAGATTATTACTTGGGCAAGTGTTACTTTGGCGAGTTTTGCATATGTTTGTGAAGACTCATGATTTTTTAGGCTTTCAAAAGCATGAGCTGAATTTTTCTCTAGGTGCTGGTGGAGAAGCTGCACATCATGTGTGAATGGTATAGTTGATGGTTTGTTGAACTCTGATTTGCTCTCAGTAGCATGGGAGATCTCATGTTCTGCCCATTCGCTTGAGCACAGTCGTTTGAATCGCTCTGCTGCTTTTGTCATACCAGCATCCTCTGCTGCGAGGGCCCTGCTGAGAATGATGTCACCAATCTTGTTGAGTGAACGTCCTAATTTCATAACAAGGCTTGGTGTCTTATATGAGTGGCTCTTTTCATTGTAACCAGCTACATCTTTGATGGCCTCAACAACTTTGTAAAAATTGTCCGGTTTCACAGCATCTTCGTAACTAAATATGGAGTGTTTTTTTCTCAAGCTTAGCAAGAGTTTTGCCATTTCCCGAACCTTCTGTCTGATGTAATCGTATTTTGTTGGATCACTTCCATGCTTGTTGTAAAGACACTGACTCAACTGCAGCATGATGAAATCATTTCGAACTACAGATGAAATCTCATCATCCTTCATGTTTCCCAAAATCTTCCACAACTTCGGAGATATTGCCTGGGAGAATGTTGACTCGGCAATATCAGCCAAAATTAAGACGTTGCCCTTACCAGTTGGTTCAGACTCTGAAAGCATCTTTGAAGGGCATCTCTGGGTATGGCGCCACAGCTCCTTGCGAACAAACAGGCCTTTACAGTATACACAGTGCACATGTGTTTTGGCACTCAGTTCAATCTCTGATCTTCCTGAACGTCTTCTGACTTTAAGTTGTCCTCTTTTACTTTCCATAACCTCTTGATTATGTTCATAGTTGCCTCTGTTTCGTAATTTCTCAAGTAACCTTTTTCTTTCCTGGGAGTGTTTAGGGAGCGAGTATGCAGCAGCAATTTCTTTCTCACTGTCTTGATGATTCATAAAGTGACGGGCAATTTTAGACTGAGGTTTCTTGCAGACATAACAGTAGTTTTTTTGGGTGGAAAAAGTGTTTTGGGGGTTTTTCAGAGACTGACAATGTGACCGCTTATAAGAAGACTTTGCTGGTGTCTTCTTAGAACTCGGAAGCATCTCATAATTGTTTGTGGTAGTATCATCATCATCCTCCTCACATTTGAGGTCTTGAGCACGACTGGATCTGTCACTAAACATTCCTTGCTCAATGGAAGAACATTGAATGGGTTGTGGTGGCACACTCTTTGCCCTCTTAGAAGACCCAGAAACAGCTGGTGTGGACTTATAACCAGAGGAGAATGCATCTGTGTTTTCATCAGAATGTGGAGAATAGTCTTCCTCAGAACTACATTCTTCAAAACTGGAAAATCCAACATCTGGCTAAAAAAAAAGAAAAAAAGAACAAAACTAATAAGAAAATAACAAAAACACAAAATAGTGTACCATGCTTATAGTCCAGCACAGTTTTGATGTAACAAACTTGAAAATGTTTAAAAGGTGATGTAAGAGAAATTAACATACCGGTGTCATATTCTTTGTGAAACCGTTTTTCTGCCTTGATCTTGAACATACTGAAAAAAATAAAAAGCATAAAAATAAGCATGCTTCTTTTAGTCATCAGATTACTGCACTTTTTAAAAAAACAAAGACAAATGCAGAAAACATTAGATATGCCTTGGAAATAATAATGATTTGAATAAAACTGCACACAATACCAGGAGCAGCCCATTTTGTTTTCAAGAGGGTCAACAACACAGATACATAACGAACACACTTACAACCATATTTGTAACCATGTTTTATTAAATCAACTTCATATGTTGAACATGGCACAACTTTCATTCCAAAGTGTGGTGTGAACGGGCCATAACAGTTTACTTCTCTTTGACTGAAAGAAGTCACTGCAGTTATTGCTGCATTGAACGCATGTCCCGATTGTCTAAACCTTACCCACAATACAAAAGCTGACACTTACCCAAAGCAACATCTTTTCATCAAATGTGTAAAAACATGATGGTCCCCATAGTGGAGAACTGTCCAGTGTCCAGCCCATACCCCAACACAAAAGTGATGAAAATTAATGAACAGAGAGAGGTACACTATATTGCCAAACGTATTGGGACACCCCCTCCAAATCATTGAATTCAGGTGTTCCAATCACTTCCATGGCCACATGTGTAT
The DNA here is from genome assembly GCF_949357685.1 of Gobio gobio. Taxonomy (NCBI): domain Eukaryota; kingdom Metazoa; phylum Chordata; class Actinopteri; order Cypriniformes; family Gobionidae; genus Gobio; species Gobio gobio. Next base: position 38,948,365 of record NC_137101.1, on the reverse strand, counting down.
AAAATCAAGCACCTAGGCATTGGTTGGCAAAGGTTGCCACCTGTCCAATAAGTCCATTGGTGAAATGTCCTGACTACTAAATATTCCACGGTCAACTGTTAGTGGTATTTTAACAGAGTGGAAGCAATTGGGAACAATAGCAACTCAGCCACGAAATGGTAGGCCACGTGAAATCAGGCGGCAGTGCGCAGAAGTTGCCAACTTTCTTCAGAGTCAATAGCTACACGCTTCTCTGTCTGGCAAACCGATGGATAAGTCTGGCTTTAGTAATTGCCAGGAGAACGGTACTTGCTTGACTGCATTGTGCCAGATGTAAAGTTTGGTGGAGGGGGGATTATGGTGTGAGGTTGTTTTTCAAGGGTTGGATGAGCGAGTTTGGTGTGGAGGAACTTGACTGGCCTACACAGAGGCCAGACCTCAATCTGATAGAAGACCTTTGGGATGAATTAGAGCGGAGACTGTGAGCCAGGCCTTCTCGTCCAACATCAGTGCCTGACCTCACAAATGCGCTTCTAGAAGAATGGTCAAAAATGCCCATTAACACACTCCTAAACCTTGTGGAAAGCCTTCTCAGAAGAGTTGAAGCTGTTATAGCTGCAAAGGGTGGGCCAATTCCATATTAAACTCTATGGAACTCTATTAAGAATGGGATGTCAAAGTTCATGTGCATGTAAAGGCAGGCGTCCTAAAACCTTTGGCAAAATAGGTGTACATTTTACTCAGAGTTGAGATGTCACATCAATGTCTTTAAGACGACAGTCCATGTAAAAGAGCCTAGTATGATGCCCAACCATCCTACACTTATCACTGCCAGTGTCAAAGAGAAGTAAACAATTAAGGAACACAACTCACTTTCTCTTTTACTGATAAAGAAGGATGTCTACAATCAGTTACAGCTAGGCATGTGCCGGTATCAAATTTTCATGCTGCGATTAATTGCTGAAGCTTTTATAACGGTATACGGTATTATCACGATATTGAAATAAGTTGCCAAAAAAAGTGTCATACTATAACAGGTTTAATAACTTTCTTATAACAAAAGAACCGAACATTTAAATACAATAAAGCAATACACAATGTATAAAGTAAACAAATATTTAAAACAGATTAAAGTGCCAAATAATTATAAAGAACAATAGATAACACTTTACAATAAGGTCTCACTAGTTAATGCATTAGCTACATTTTTACAGAAGTTATTCCTCTTTGATAACGTCAGTTAAAAAAAGCCACTGTTAGTGTTAGCTCAGGTCCATTAAATAATACAGTTACAAGCCTTAAGTCTTTTAAGTATTAAGTATTTGGTTATTTGATGAGTACTGTAGCGCAGTGTTTCCCAACCGGGGTGCCGTGTAAAAGTCCTTAAAAAAAAAAAAATTCTCTTCACATTTTTCAAATAATTCTCTTTGTAAACTTTGTTCAATGCATGCGAGTGCTGCCGTATGTTCGAATATGACCAGTCATTTTCGCCGTCATCACCCGGTTGTAGTGCCAGAAGATGCGAATTAGAAGTGGCGCGCGCTGTGAGAAAATGTGTCTCGTGCACTCATCCGAAAGCGCGCAAATATTGAGTTCTCTTTCAAGTCTTGCTCTTGAACAGACAAACTCACACAGAAAGTATGTCAACATGTCCATCTTGATGAGTATTCTAGCAGACATAGTCTGTATATGCCTTAAAAGGTCCTGTTCTTCGTGATCTCATTTTTCAAACTTTAGTGTGTAATGTTGCTGTTAGAGCATAAATAATACCTGTAAAATTATAAAGCTCAAAGTTCAATGCCAAGCGAGATATTTTATTTAACAGAAGTTCCCTTTCAAAGCCTACAGCGAACGGCCGGTTTGGACTACATCCTGGTACATCCTGCTTTAATTACGTCAGTAGAACAGTTTGTCGACTAACCTCCGCCCACAAGAATACGCGAAAAAGGGGGCGTGGTCTCGTTGCTCCCGCATGGAGAAGAGGAAGTGTTGCGTTTGTATAGTGTGTTTGTCGCCATGTCGTCGAGACGCTGTTATTTTCATCCCGGAGTCAAATCACCTTTGTTTGGCTTTCCCAGGGACGCTGTACTTAGAGATCTTTGAGCGCATGCATCCCCGTTATGGTAAGAGGCGTGACCTTTCCGGGCAACGTGCGCTAAGCTGCTGTCGAATCACAACACGGGAACCGCTGGCACAATCAGAACTTGTTACGCGTTTCTGAAGGAGGGACTTCATAGAACGAGGAAATTCTCAGGCCGTTTTGAGGACAGTGAAAACAGCGGTATACAGATAAGTAAATTGTGTGAAAAATACTGTGTTTTTTTTACACGCGAAACATGAACACGTTATATTGCACACTGTAAACACAATCAAAGCTTCAAAAAAACACGAAAAACGGGACCTTTAAGTAAACTTTATACAGTCTGTTTAATGTCAAACAACAAAAGACAAGGACATCACTCACTGCTCTTGGTTGAATAGCTTTTGTAAGTTTAATAGGATTAATCTTTCATTTATACAGTCAAATATGCCATGTTATTTTATTGCCATGTTACATTTGATCAATTTCTGTACCGGAAAACTAATGTTAGACGTAGGCCTACCTGAAAAGCATAGTTTATTTTATTAGTATCTTTGCTCAATAGTATTTATTTGTGCTGCTGCTTGTATTTAAATTATTTGTTCTTATTATTTTCTTTATTTTTATTTTACAGTACTCCTTTTTTCCCTGAACATAGCAAACACTGAACCGTACCGAAACCGTGAACCTAAAACCTTGATACAAACCGAACCGTGAGCAATCTGTACCGTTACACCCCTAGCGTAACGTATGCGAGGGGGTGCCACAAAATGGAGAACATTTTCAAAGGGTGCCATGGCTGAAAAAAGGTTGGGAAACACTGCTGTAGCGAATACAGAAAACTGTTTTGTTTACGAGGATTACATTTTAAACGGTTGATGGGTAAAGTATTCTTAAAATGCATTCTAAGAAATCTAAATAATTTGTAATAAATAATTATTCACGGTATTTTGAAGTGCCCACGGAAACAATATCGTGCATGTTCATTATTGTGATATATCGTATTACCGTGTACTGGCACATGTCTAGTAACAGCCACTGATGTCTCGTCACAACACGTTCTCACTCCCAACTCGTCGCATTGATGCTTGGTCAGGACCCTTCAGCGTCACTTTTTAATGCACAGGGTACTCCATTGATTTCAATGAGAAACCTTTGGCGTTATACACTGATGGGTTGGGCATGGGAATGTTATCACCATGATAAAAATCATTTTATCACGTTTAGAAGTGGGGTTAGTTACTTAAAATATAAAAGTAGCCTTTAAATATTTATAAAATCATTTCTACTTTTAAAAATGCATCTTGATCTGATGGATTGGGTAAACAACTGAAATCAATGAAGTACCTTGAGTGTTGAAAAATGACACAGAAGAGGTTCCCTGTGCATTAAAAATTGACGACGCCAACCTGACCAAGCGTCAATACATGACGAGTTGGGTGTGAGAACGTGTTGTTCGTCACACAATTCCTGTAACAGTGAGAAAGACAGGTACAACACTGAAGCAAGGATGTTTGCCAGATGCCCACAACAACTAATTGTGGTATCAACCAAAGTCTAAGTATCTGTACTTTCAGTTTAACCAGAAAGATTGCTATTAGATTTTACCCCTAAATGGTGCAGCCCTAGTTGCTCCTGATATCAGCATGTTCACAGTTGTATTGTTTTTTTGTTTTTTTTATAGTGACCAGATGCCATTGATGAGCACTGTAGACTCTCACAAGTCTCTTTAAACTGTTTTTCTCTGATTACGGGACAGGAACTGTTTCAGGAATGGCACAAAGATGTGTGACTGTTTATATCAGTGTGCCCAGTAATGTTTAATAATATAATAAAAATATATTTGAACGATTTATCATTGCCACTTCCATAGATAGACCATAGACCTATAATAAACATTATGTGGTTGAAAACACTGCATAGTTCTTGTGATGTATGACAAGCGGTGAGCGTGTCTGTCTCTGGTTCAGTTTCAGCCAAAGCGCAAAAGTACAGTTTGAATCAGACAGTTATGCCACGTGACTGAACAGTCTAAATCCCACATATGGCACAGTATCACTCAAAAAGTTAATCGGTGACATGTCATTAATTTTGTCACGAGTTACGTTAAAACTGCAGTCTGTAAGTTTTGCGCCTCTGTCGCCATCTCTGTATGAAACCTGCAATTTGAGTTATCATCTGTACGCGAGTTGTGCTCCGTCACGGCTCCTCAGCGCAGATGAATCAAAAGTTTTGAGGAGTATGTGTGGCCGAGTATGAGGTAGAACCGCACTGGTGTGGATACTGTACTTCAGAATCATAGATTCTACAACTTGGAGTATAACCTAAATACAAATTTTCACCAGAAAATGTCATCTGAACAAGAAAGTAACATGTCTGCCACTTTTGGGAACAAAACATTACAATAAATCACGCAACCAACGGTAATTAAATCAATGATCACTTGATATAACATCAAACCGGGGAAATTATTATTATACTTTGCTCTCAAATTGTTAAATGTTAACAGCCTTAGCATTGTGTGACTATGTGTATTTAGTGCGTATTAGCATTACCTGTAGATTTCAAATTCCGTACGGTCTAATCTTTTGCTTTTGACTAAATTTTGACTAATCTTTTGTTTTTGCTCCTAACGTGCGTTACTACTAGCCTGACTTTTTCCTTTATGTATACAGACATGACGTAATGGCGCAAAGACATTTCCAGGGGAAATCCACCATACCATTGAAATTATAACACATTATTACAAGCTTACCATTGTGAATCGGGCTACGGTAGGGAGATAGTTTTGAATACTGACGTTAGGGCTGCACGATTAATCGAAATCGAACCGCAATCGCGATTTGGCTTGTGTGCGATTATGAAAGCGCAAAGGCTGCGATTTTAATTAATTAAATATATGCCCAGCGTGTCAGTGAAGAGTGACTCTGTGACCAGTAAACGCTGCTCAATCTCTGAAAGCACCGCGAGTTTGAGTCGCTTGCGCTTGAAAAAGCAACATGTGTCAAACATTTTTCACAAACTAGTAATGAGAAGCGTTCATAAACCTCGTCCAACAAAATACAACGTTTAATAACATGTTTTAACTCACTTCATATAGTCAGTCGAGCTGATGTGGCTTCTTATCACAGAATGTCAATCAGCACTGCATACTTTATTATTATGAAAATACCCGAGAAGACTTGAAGAACTCAAATACACCATATCTTGTCGCAGTGGTGTTTATTGGCGTCATGTTTAATCAAAGCGTTTCTATCTTCGTTTTATTCAGCTTATAGTGCTAGCTTCTTCACGTAAGGGATTTCCCGAACACTATTACTTCTCTGACACAAATGTAGAGTTTCTGCTCGAGGAGGCCAGAGGGCGCCCAGTATGAATGAAACTTTAGGGTAGAAAATAAGAAAAATAATACTTTTAAATAAATGTATGACAATCCATGTTTTTCCTTCAATGTACCGGAGTTTTAATCCCCACAGTGGATGCATAGGAGGCTCATATTTCATATTAAAAACAGATTTTAAGAAATTGATATCACAGATAAAAAGCACAGTTTATTATTTATATATATATATATATATATATATATATATATATATATATATATATATATATATATATATATATATATATATATATATATATATATATATATATATATATATATATATATATATATATATAATTATTATTATTTTTTTTACAATAAATCCTTAGACCTTTCTAATGATTTTTAGTCATAGGCTGTCTGCATATTAACAGGTAACCCATAATTTTGTTTTCTGTAAAATATAAATATTATTATACTGTTATATTTATTCTTAACTGCTCTATTTAAAATTTTTAATATTGAATGTTATCGTAATAGTAATATTTCTATTTTTTATTCATCATAATTATTATTATTAGTAATATTAATATATAAAATCAAAATGTTATATACACACTTTTCATTTGTAAAATAAATAAATAAATAAATCGCATTTTAAGTCGCAATCGCAATTTTAACCAGAATAATCGCAATTATATATTTTCCCCAAATCGTGCAGCCCTAACTGGCGTGTTGTGTACTTGCTCAATTTATTTTGGATCATTATTAACCAAAAAAAGTTATGGATTGCAGCTTTAAGACAGATAGAAAGAAATACGCATGATGAGCGAAGAAAGACTTTGAGAATGAAACCAACCTGTTTGTTCCTCAGTCTCTTCTTGTTTCACACTAAATGTTTCTTCAATCCTCAAGTCTTGACTCTCTTCTTTAATAAACGCCAACTTTGTTTGTTCCTCAGTATATTCTTGTTTCAGACTGAATACTTCTTCAATCCTCAAGTCTTCACTCTCCTCTTTAATAAACGCCATCTTTGTTTGTTCCTCAGTATATTCTTGTTTCACACTGAATGTTTCTTCAATCTTCAAGTCTTGACTCTCTTCTTTAATAAACTCCATATTGGTTTGTGTCTCAGTATCTTCCTGTTTCAGACTGAATGTTTCTTCAATCCTCAGATCTTCACTCTCCTCTTTAATAAACTCCATCTTCTTAATAGTGTGTCGCGTAGAGCTCGGCTGCTTCAGGAGTTTTTCCTGAGGGTTAAAACACATCGTCATGTGTAAGATGAGAATAATTAATAAAGTAAAATAAATCAACACTAAATCTCTGTGTGTCTCAATCAGCTCTAGTTCAGTATCAGTCACTGGTAAGAGAGTCAGAGTGAGAGTTAATGACTTAAATTATTAGACAAAGAAACACTCAAAATAGCACTACAAATGAATAAAGGAACACACACTATACAGACCACTAGTACATTTATGATTTACATTCAGTATGTACTGATTTGTAGATGATATTAATAGAGATAACACTTTCATGAAAACATTAGAAGTTGAGTTGTAAAGTTGTCATAGTTTGTGTTAATGTTCATTCACACTGGTGAAATGTAACTTATGTGTCGTCCGCGCGCTGTGATTCAAACGCTTAGAAACTGAATCATTTTGAGAAGCATTTGATTCAATTGAATCTGAATTGGCTGTGAAAAGCTCAGTTTCTCTAGCATTAGCTTTAATTGCCAGTGACCAAACAGCGAGTTTATGATGAAGATGAACAACAAACGGAATGGATGCATAAAAACTATGCTCATTCATAAAAGTTCTTGTGAAATTGTACAAATGGGCTGTATTGATTTATACACTTTTAAATGATTAAAAGCACAAACCTTTCTCCAGCCGAATCACAGCTGCAGGAGCGCAGCGCAGTCTAATGACATCATGACGCCCCACCAACATAAAAGTCCCGTTCTTCTTCTTCTTCTTGTTTTACGGCGGTTGGCATCCAGCTTTATGGTGCATTACCGCCCCCCTCTGCTCCGGAGTGTGAATCAGATAATAGGTTAACAGACTAAATCACACACACACACACACACACACACACACACACACACACACACACACACACACACACACACACACACACACACACACACACACACACACACACACACACACACGTTGGGTTTTCATGTTTTATGGGGACTTTCCATAGGCGCAATGGTTTTTATACCATACATACTGTATATTCTATCCCCCTACACTGCCCCTGCCCCTAAACCTACCCATCACAGGAGACATTCTGCATTTTTACATTTTCAAAAAACATCACTTAGTCTGATTTATAAGATGTTTTCCTCATGGGGACCAGCAAATGTCCCCATAAGGACGAGGATTTCGGATATTGCCATCTTTGTGGGGACGTTTTGTCCCCATAACGTAGGGATTACCAGTCCACCCACCCACCCACACACACACACACACCCACACACACCCACAAACGCACGCACGCACGCACGCACACACACACACACACACACACACACACACACACACACACACACACACCTCCCTATTATACCTATTAAACAATACCCTTCACACTTTAACCCTCCTACCTACCACTTTGCTTCATATCCGATTAACCACCCCAGTATCTCTCAAGAATTTATCCCGTTCTTCTTCTTCTTCTAAAGGGTTAGTTCACCCAAAAATGAAAATTCTGTCATTAATTACTCACCCTCATGTCGTTCGACACCCGTAAGACCTCCGTTCATATTCAGAACACAAATGAAGATATTTTTGTTGAAAGCTGATGGCTGAGAAAGGCTTCAGATAGGCCTCCATTGGCATTCAGTACATTTACACTCACAAGTCCATCTCACCACAGTGACTCTACAATAATTTTACGATGCGACGACAATAGTTTTTGTGCGCAAAAAAAAATCAAAATAACACCTTTATCCAACTTGTTCTTGTCTTCCGTGTGTGCCTCCACGACACATGCGCGAGAATATGACCCAGAAGCGTTTTGTTTACAAGCAGAGACGCGCATTTCTAAGCTGTTGAATTCTACATTGATCGTGCTTTAGGTCTCGGCGTAGTGCTCAAAATCGGGTTAAAGTGTGCATTTCATGGATTCCCGAACCCCGGCGCTACGTCATATTCTCACGCATGCGTCGTGGAGGCACACACGGAAGACAAGAACAAGTTGGATAAAGGTGTTATTTTGATTTTTTTTTGCGCACAAAAACTATTGTCGTCGCTTCGTAAAATTATTGTAGAGCCACTGTGGTGAGATGGACTTTGTAACGACGTTTTAAGTGCCTTTTATGCGTCTTGGGATTATAAATGTACTGAATGCCAATGGAGGCCTGTCTGAAGCCTTTCTCAGCCATCAGCTTTACACTAAAATATCTTCATTTGTGTTCCGAATATGAACGGAGGTCTTACGGGTGTCGAACGACATGAGGGTGAGTAATTAATGACAGAATTAAAATTTTTGGGTGAACTAACCCTTTAATGGCAGATTGGCAAGTCAACGTAAATGGTGCATTACCGCCCCCTACTGATCTGGAGTGTGGAGTGTCCATAGCTTTGGAAGAAATGACAAGAATAAAATAAAAATATGTATAATAACTAAAATCTATTCATTGTTCCTGTTATTTTTTTTTATTTAAAAAAATATTTCATGAATTCTTGATTGTCTTGACCCATTTCCTAACAGTACTTTTATTGAAATTGTATCAACTCCCATCCATCGTAATTCTAGAATTAACTGTTTTTAACACTCAACAATATGCTGCACTGTTTCAGGATCCCTGCATTTGTCACAGTTTCCTGTTTCATGCTTCCCTATTTTATAAAGACTATAATTTAATGCAGTGTGACCAATTCTTAACCTTGTAATAATATATTTTTTTCCTATTTCCATATCTTTCCCTCTCATTTCCAACCCACTCCTGAATCTGATAAAGATGCCTTCCTTTAGAGCAACTTTTCCATATCTTTTGCCATTTCTTACTAATTTCAGTTGATATAAATCTCTTGATTTCGGATTTACTTAGAGATACATTCATTTCTATTTGTGGATGATTTATTGATTTCTTTGCCAGCTGGCAACCTCCTCATTACCATCCACACCCACATGTGCTGGCACCCAGAGGAAGAACATCAATACCCCTAACGGCTTTGCTCTAAATAAACATTGCAAAACTTCAAATATTAAATCTTGCCGAGATTCAGATTTTCCACTCAATAGGCTAGTGAGAGGAGCCATTGCATCCGTACATATCACAGTTCTTGCTGGTTGAACTTCTTCAATCCACTGTAGTGCTAGTATGATCGCTAATAATTCAGTAGTAAATACTGATACATGATCCGATACTCTTTTTGCAATTTTTATGTTAAATGTAGGAATGAATACAGCTGCTGCAGTTCTACCAGACTCTGGCTCCTTTGACACATCTGTGAATACCTGTAGTACTGAATAATACTCTCGACTTACATATTGTTGAACTACTAACTCAGTTGGTATGCTTATTTCTGGTTTATTTGTTTATGTATTTGTAAATCAATTAATGGCATAGGAAAACTCCAAGGGAGTCCCATTCTCAACAAAAGCTTCTGGTTTATATCTAAATGTAAGCGTGTGTGAACTGATTGCAATTATAAAACCAACTACAGAGCATTTGTGATATTCTCAATCATGAATACATTTAATTATTCATATTACATATGATTGGAAAGAACTTTTGAATATTTCAAACTCATTAAGAATTTGTAGTCAAAAATTTAATTGGTGGTTGCAGAGATACAGTATGTACTATTTAATTTATTAACTAAAATGAATCCTTATCATGATGTATAAATCCATCTTATTCCATCTCAGTTTCTCCACAGAATATGAGAGTACTAATTAAAATAAACTTCAACTTTGTTTTGTAAAATAGCATTATATTAAAGGGCAGAGACTGTAAACGATTACACTAGCCAAGTTTCCATCCACTTTTTCCACTCTTTTGTTATCGACAATGTGAATATGCGTCAAAAAAAGATTGTGCAATTTGCTGTCTCCAGCCTGTTTCCATTAAATTGGCCTTTTACCGATAAAATAGTGTGCATAATGACTCATCCCTAAAAAAACACAGCATTGTCGCATATGTTTTGTTGTATCACTAAAATCTGCCCTCAAGTCATTTCCATACTTAATTTCACTTATATCGCAAATTAAACTGTGTCCTAAATATTTATAAATATTAATAAATTGTATTTATAAAATTATTTTACTAAAAAGTGTCATGTTTGTGATTTTCATTTGTCAAGTAGCCAGATCCTGCCCATGAAATCTGATTTTATGGTATTAATTCATTTTATTTATTCAGGTACAGACATAACATGTATTTTTTTTTTGTCAGTATTAGAAACTCCAACAGTCTTCCATTGTCAGATGCCACATTTTTATTTTTGACGAGCTACCGAGATTTTCAAGGCGCTATATTTTCCTCATCCATTTTGAAACAATATTATTAAAATGTAGGCCCTATACATAAATTATTTTTTATTAACAAGTGTCTTTTTTTTTTTACTTGATTATAAACACCGTTTAGAAAAGATCAATACTTGATCTAGCAATATTCAGAAACGGGTGCAGCTATAGCTATTATTTTTCTGAAGTTTTTCTTATTATTCTGAAGTTTTATTAGATTGTAAAAAAACATATCATTACAAAAATAAGGGTGAATGATGTTTGAGAGGTAAAAAGTCTTATTCTTACCAATAGTAATAAAATAATTTCATATACAATTTAATAATAGATTTAGTGCGCCTTTGAACTACAGAGAAACGGTGCTTTTACGGGAGCAATGCCACGTGTGGACGCTGCATATAAAAGGCTAATTCTGTCATGTGACACCACATTTATTAGCGTTAAAGCTCTTTTTCTCGACAAAAAGTGTTTCTAAACTAGTTTTCTCGACATTTGAAGTATTGACATAGAATTTATGTGCTAAAGTTAAACTATTGTCGACATTTGCATTTCCATCAAGTATATCGGTAAACCTTTTTTTAATGCGCTAAACCTTTTTTTCAGAAAAAAAATCCTGAACCTGAAGAAGAAAGAAATGAAGAAACCTGGCTACTGATGGTGGGTTTAAAAATAACATAAATAAATAAAAAATAACAAATCTGTCTTCTAAAAGGTATGGTCTGTCTTTGATCTTATTGATTTCAGCAGTAATGCTCTTTTATATGAGTAATTGTGTTTATAATTACATTTTTTGGCAGTAGAAATTAAAATAGTCCATGTTCATTTTCTTTAATTGGTAAAAATATGGTAGCATATTCAGTTGTTACTCCTTTTATATCCTTATTAGCAGGGAATGGTGTTCAGTTTCTAGATACAAGATGCAATGACCACTTTACTAAAAACACTAACTTTATGGGGCGGTTTCCCAGACAGGAATTAAAATCAGTCAAAACTAGGCTAATTCTATTTAAATTGAACCAGATATTTCTTAAAACAAATCAATATTTTTCAATTAATCTCTCTCTCTTTGATCATGTCTTATTTCTGCACCCAAACATGACTGATGTGTGTCTTTCACAGAATCTCGCACATAAAATGTGCTACAAACTCTTTCAGCACATCATTAGACTACATGTATTAAAATGTGCATTTGTAACTCTCCCTATATTGTGGATCAGTTTGTAAACATGAATTCGGTCACTGGAAAATTTTTATGATGGCATAATTGGAGCTTTTTGATACTCTGAGTCAAGTGAATCAAATGCTTCACAAAATGATTCCGTGATTCGAAGAGCTTGATTCACCACACGCTGATGTCACATCCTGGTCAAAACAGTGGGAATGCAAACAAAAAAAATGTGTAATGAATTTTTTTTCAAACCAACTGCAAATATATTTTTTATTAAAGAGGAATCTATAAAATATATTTACTATAACCAGTGACTAATTACGAAGTGTATGCCTAATTTGTGTTCTTTTAATAATTTGTAATGTTAGTTGAGTTGGTTTTTTTTGTGGCTGATCAGGACATTTAAAGCCATCAACTCTCACTCTGACTGACTCTTACCAGTGTGCTGATACTGAACTAGAGCTGATTGGGATTATTTTTCTTTCTGATAATTATTCTCATCTTAAACCTAGCAGATTGTCCAAACACACCGAAAAACACCCGATGAAGTGACTGAGATCCACAGGACTTACTAATATAAAGATGGTGTTTATTAAAGAGGAGAGTGAAGACATGAAGATTGAAGAAGCGTTGAGCGTGAAACATGAAGATACTGAGAAACAAACAGGTCGGTTTCATACTCAAAACTGAACTCAAGTCATTTGATCCTTGTTAAAATGTCCACCTCTACAGAAATGAATGATATATATTTTTTAGTTTCTTGGTTTAATTTGACATGCAGTGGGTCCCTCTTGTAGACAGACATGTTGAGATCACATAACCAGATTTAACCTGTTAGCCTGCACCCGCTTTTGAAAAAATCCTAAAATGGCATACTCAGACTAAAACCGATATAGTTCTTGAATCCTTTGCACTAAAATCATAAGTATGGTCTCCTTTGGAAGCAGACACTTGGCAGTTTAATGTAAATTCAAAATTTTCATAATCAAAAATAGCTATAATAAGCTTCAAAGTTTTGTAAAGTTATTAGAAATGTATTTGTATAAAAAATATCTTTATGAAAATAAAATGGAAGTTGGCCTTGTAGCAATCTAGAAATGCACTACAGCTAACGCCACATGTCTGACCATGTTATATTTCAAATCTGAAGATGATAAGTGTAAAACTCTGAATGTTATGAAATGTTTTTCAAGATCATGTCATGTGATTTTTATTTTGAAATTTCTCTAAAATGTTAACTGATGTTTATTGCCATCTTCTGAGCTTCCATTCAGTTTATTGTCTCTATTGTTTTGAGGTGCAAACTGCCCATTCAGTTTCAGTCTCCCCAGCACATATTCACACCTCTTCAGCCTGGTTATGGCTCTAATTATTATTCTTTTGTATTAATTGTAATCACTGACGACTCTCTATTCAAACTGTTCTATTCAAACCTCAAACTTCTCACTTCACCTTCTAAACTGCCTCAAATTCCCTTGTTGAAAATATAAACATTTCAGTGAGTTTTTCATTTCAGTCTATTCAAAATTATTAATAAAAACAACGGTTTTGCCCAGTGCATTGGCTAGCTAGCATATTAGGTCAGCACACAATCAAAGCACAGCAATCTATGATATTAAAACCATGTTTTTTACTCCAAACTTACTTTATTTCACAAGTCAAATGTTTTAAATAACCTTCTGTGATCTCATTTGGCTTCGGATCAAAAAATCAGACAGAAAATATATATTTTACAATATTCTGCATAATGATAAAAGCTATGTCAAATAGCATTGCATTATAAATATAATCTATTATGAATACACACAGATAAACCATACATGGTCGCGATTGTGTGTTTATTGTCTTCAAACGTGTCTGTCTGCATGTTACAGCGATCTCAGGAAGCTGGATGTGGACTACATGTGCACAGAGTATGGAATTATATTTGTCTAAAAAAAATATGAACGTAACTTTATAAAATTGAACGTAACAAAAATAAAAAATATGCCATTACAAATGAAAAAATTAACTCAGTAGCACAAATTTAGCAGCCTCTTCAAATATGCTTCATTCTTTGTTAACGCTTTTCAAAGATTTGTTTTCGCAAATCGTGGATTCTGAATGCATTGCCACAGAGTTCGCTTACATTTCTCAGTTTTTCGTTTGCTGTTTTGACACAAACCTCTCTTGGGGGCGGGTTTAACTGTGATCTACTCTGATTGGATAGTGAGCTTTTGATGGACAGGTGCTCTCTGGCCTGGAAGTACAGACGTCAATCAGTAGGCGTTTCTCAATGTCAAGGAAGGATCCTCTGAAGCCAGAATTTCGAGGATGCTACGTCATTGACGTCCGTCGAAGGGCTGTTCCAATGTCGAGGATCCTCGGAATTTCAACCAAGGTCTGAGTCCTGAGTTCGAAAAATATGCCATATACAGCAAATGATGCAAATGAGTAGACTTTGCGCACGTCGCGCTCTCAAATCACCCACAATCCTATGCGGCAGCTTTGCTATCTTATTCAAAAAATACAAAATATCAGAGTCGTAGTGTTAACGGGGCAATACGCTTTCAAGTGTAAGTGTTTACGGTACCAAACATTTGTTATAACCGTAGTAAATATAAGTAAAGTTTAACTTTTAAATGTCAGTACAAATTACAACCGTATTGATATTATACAAATGACGTTATTGAATTGGTGGAAAGGATAGCAATGTCACCAAAATCACAGGATACAATCACATTACTTCAATACAATACACAATACCATTCTCAATTGAAAATGTGAATTGAAAGGCCGTCTGGTGTTAGCGAGACATTTTACATCCACGGAGGCTCCTTAACATTAAATATAACCAACTTCATGCCAAAATAGCTAACAAACCTTCTTGATCTATGGATAGAGGTTTCCCCTTAGCATTTCGCTTGTGGCCACGCTGGCAAGGCCATACTGCAGGTGGCTCAGTAGGGGTCTGGGTAGAGTCCGAAGTAGCTGCACCTGCTGCACTTTCAATATAAATGTCCTTAAGGACCATTGCAGCTTCCAAAAGCTCTTTATTACAGTGGCCTGCCATTTATATAGACAGACAGAATGACAGACAGACACAGACTGTGTGTGTGTGTGTGTGTGTGTGTGTGTGTGTGTGTGTGTGTGTGTGTGTGTGTGTGTGTGTGTGTGTGTGTGTGTGTGTGTGTGTGTGTGTGTGTGTGTGTGTGTGTGTGTGTGTGTGTGTGTGTGTGTGTGTGTGCGTCAGAGAGAGAAAAAACGAGGGGGAGAGAGAGAGAGAGGTGAAGGAGTGTAAGAGAGTGAGGACAAAACTTTGGGAAAAGAGAAACTGAAGAAGTTGGGAGAGGTAAAGAATGGAACAGTAAAAAAAGAAGAAGAGAAGAATGGCTCTTAAATACACCTTAGCCCTTGTGTAGTAGGCTACACCTGTTCAGATGATGATATACTGGAGTGAACACTAAACATGGAAGAAAGGCAATTTAAATTAAATTATAGGGTCATAATTTGACATACTATACATGTCAAATGTGCATGCAGCCATCTATCCTTAGCAATTCAAGTTGATGAAGATGTTAAAAAGTGTAAAGGGGGGCATTAACAATTCACCAACTTCATCATGGCACGTTTGTATATGTATTTGTTTTATATTCATTTTTAAAAACTTAAAAACATGTTGATGGTACATCAATGTAAATTACACGAACCACTTGAACACAGACGCAAAATCACAGGATATATTGGGTTATTTTAAGAAAGTTATTATAGTCTATCATGTTATGATCGGATAAGCAGCGTACCTAGCTAGCGCTTAATGATTAGCTAAAACTACACAGTGGGTGCTGTATACTGGTCAAATGTGCCTAAGACTTGCAGCTTGTATATATATATATATATATATATATATATATATATATATATATATATATATATATATATATATATATATATATATATATATATATATATATATATATATATATATATATAATCTTTGTTTTTCTCTTTTCGGAGGTAATCTTAACACTTGTGGGTTGTAAAAGATTAAAACTCACATGCTTTGCCCTCCAGTCTCTGTGATAGTCACGTGACTGCGCTCTGAAAGCACTTCGTAGGTTTCCGCAGAGGGTCAGACCTTTTTTCCAAAGAACTTGGTGTAAATTAATACGCAATCACAAGGTAATGTAAGTCAATGGAGTCCAAACGGCTTGATAAACTTGCTAAAAAGCGATTATGCGTCTTGATAGCACGGCAAAATAGCATACGAATTGGTAGCTTTGTTTCTGACTTCCTAGCATTGTTCGGGAAGCAGACGCACTCTGTCAGTTTAAATCTAGACTAAAAACACATCTCTTTACTATGGGATATACATAAAACACTTTTTCAATTAAATTATTGTTAGGCTGCATTAACTAGGTCAGCCGGAACCATGAACACTCCCATAACACCTGATGTACCCGTTACATCATCAGAAGAATGGCATCTAATCTAATGTTAGTCTTTCTGTTTATCCCGAGGTTTACTGCAGTCAGCCGGATCCAGGCTGTATCCAGATCAGATGGTGGACCTGCACCCAGACATGACCAATGCATGACCCTGAAGTGTTTGCAGAGACCGTGTCAATTAGACTCCCCCTGAAATTGCCTCACAGACACGGCATCCTCAATAAACCCATCTCCGGCATGATGACTCCGATCTTTTCGAATATTACAATTGAATAATTGTTGAATCGATGTCATCCTCAATAAACCCGTCTCCGGCATGTTTCCACCTATCCTTTGAATATTCTAATCTAATATGACTTCTGACCTGTAAAGTCACCAAATGATAATCATACACTGATAATTGGCCAGAGGAGAACTGGCACCCCGACTGAGCCTGGTTTCTCCCAAGGTTCATTTTTCTCCATTATGCTCCTGATGGAGTTTTGGTTCCTTGCCACTGTCGCCTTTGGCTTGGCTTGCTCAGTTGGGGACACACATTTTCAACTCAATATCCAAATGAATCTAATTAGTAAACTAAATTAACTTTATAAACTAAATTACTAATCTGCCCACATTGTTACTGTATGATCATTGAAATGAGCTAGATGACATCACTGTTTTCTCCGGAGCGGCTGTACGGCCGAATCAAATTCTGCTGCACTATTTTCCTGTTAAACACTGTGAAGCTGCTTTAAAACAATCTGCATTGTAAAAAGCGCTATATAAATAAAGTTGACTTGACTCTGGGACACATTTTTTGGAACAAGCATACCTTGAGTAAGCAAGGTTTGGGTTAATCAACCGAGAGTTCAAGGTATATGTGATGGTAAGTTAACCTTGCTTTCTGGAATACCCCCCAGTTCCCTGACCTGAACCCTAATGAAAACTTAAGAGGAAAGTGTTTTAACATTGACTTGGAAAACTGACTGATCTGGACAGATGGATTATCGCAAGGTGAACGCTGTGTCGAACGCTGTGTCGAAATTCGACGCATATCCAATACCAAGGGTTGATGAGTTGCTCGATCGACTGGGTTCAGCTCAATTTTGAGGTGAGGCGTGGAGGTGAGGTATCTGGGTTTCCACTTGGGTCATGGACAGGTGTGTCCGCAAATTGACAAGACAGCAGCGGATGTGACCTGTTGCGACCTGGGATGGCTCCCCGGCCTGAGTCGAGCGGTGAGGCTATGTGGCGAGGGGGGCGTGGTTTAGCGAAGTCTGTGACGGGAGAGAGAGTCGTAGGACGAGCGGCTGAAGTGGATCAAGCACAAATGAAGAACACCTGTCTCTTGTTGCAGTAATTGGCGTGGAGAAAGTATATATACCAGAGGAAACGAGGACAGAGGGAGAGAGAGCTGAAGACAGACAGATACACTGGGACTCGGCTGGCATAAGCAGAGAGGAACTGCTGGAAAGAAAACCGACGATTGATATTGAGAGTTTATGAATTACTTTTGTTTGTGCGACGTGCACAGTGTTGTAACCTGAGTGAACTGAGTTATTAAAGCAGTAAGCCGACCCCTTTGTCTTCTTCCTTACCGTCATACGAACTTTGTTACAGTAATATTGAGGAATTCTGTTAATAATAGGCTGTTGATCATTTGTACTTATTTGCCCTGCATTGATCCAGTTGATTGGAATAAATATGCCAATATTGGCTAACATTGAGGGCACTAAGTGCATGGTCTAAAGCGCACAGCGCATGGTCTAAAGTGCACGGCCCAAGTGCACTTAGGGCATGTCCAAATCCACTTTTGCTAGTTTAACGATGGAAAAAATGGTCGCGGTGCCCTGTGCATGGTCTAAAAGGGTTGTCCCTCTTCTCTTAATGAGTAATGGGTGTGTTTTGGGCATAACATGCAATAAACCAATAGGAGTACGATCTCTCATTTCCTTGAATAGCCAGTTGTGTTTGCACCATGGCGGATTCACTATTTCCATGGCGGAATATAGACACCCTCAATCTGATGAGTCAGTTTAAAAACGTGTGTATTGCCACGATTGGTTAAATAAGTAGACAATTTAATTCATTATTACTGCAAATAGGTAATTCTGATACATACACTCACCTAAAGGATTATTAGGAACACCTGTTCAATTTCTCATTAATGCAATTATCTAATCAACCAATCACATGGCAGTTGCTTCAATGCATTTAGGGGTGTGGTCCTGGTCAAGACAATCTCCTGAACTCCAAACTGAATGTCAGAATGGGAAAGAAATGTGATTTAAGCAATTTTGAGCGTTTTTGAGTGTTTCACAATCTGCTCAGTTACTGGGATTTTCATGCACAACCATTTCTAGGGTTTACAAAGAATGTTGTGAAAAGGGAAAAACATCCAGTATGCGGCAGTCCTGTGGGCGAAAATGCCTTGTTGATGCTAGAGGTCAGAGGAGAATGGGCCGACTGATTCAAGCTGATAGAAGAGCAACTTTGACTGAAATAACCACTCGTTACAACCGAGGTATGCAGCAAAGCATTTGTGAAGTCACAACACGCACAACCTTGAGGCGGATGGGCTACAACAGCAGAAGACCCCACCGGGTACCACTCATCTCCACTACAAATAGGAAAAAGAGGCTACAATTTGCACGAGCTCACCAAAATTGGACAGTTGAAGACTGGAAAAATGTTGCCTGGTCTGTTGAGTCTAGATTTCTGTTGAGCCATTCAGATGGTAGAGTCAGAATTTGGCGTAAACAGAATGAGAACATGGATCTATCATGCCTTGTTACCACTGTGCAGGCTGGTGGTGGTGGTGTAATGGTGTGGGGGATGTTTTCTTGGCACACTTTAGGCCCCTTATTGCCAATTGGACGTCGTTTAAATGCCTGAGCATTGTTTCTGACCATGTCCATCCCTTTATGACCACCATGTACCCATCCTCTGATGGCTACTTCCACAGGATAATGCACCATGTCACAAAGCTCGAATCATTTCAAATTGGTTTCTTGAACATGACAATGAGTTCACTGTACTAAAATGGCCCCCACAGTCACCAGATCTCAACCTAATAGAGCATCTTTGGGATGTGGTGGAACGGGAGCTTTGTGCCTTGGATGTGCATCCCACAAATCTTCATCAACAGCAAGATGCTATCCTATCAATATGGGCCAACATTTCTAAAGAATGCTTTCAGCACCTTGTTGAATCAATGCCACTTTGAATTAAGGCAGTTCTGAAGGCGAAAGGGGGTCAAACACAGTATTAGTATGGTGTTCCTAATAATCCTTTAGGTGAGTGTACAATGACTATCCAATGACATGTCGGCATTTTTATCTTTATGTACACAATAATATTTTAATAACAATAATAATTATATCATTCATACATTTGTTGGCCAGAAGAGAACTGCCCCCCCGACTGAGCCTGGTTTCTCCCAAGGTTTTTTTCTCCATTCTGTCACCTGATGAAGTTTTGGTTCCTTGCCACCGTCACCTCTGGCTTTTGTCTTGCTCAGTTGGGGACACTAAATATTCAACTATTTTACTGATCAGCCCGCATTGTCACTATATGATAATCAAACTGAGCTAGATGACATCACTGTTTTCTCCAGAGCGGCTGTACAGCCGAATCAAATTCTGTGTCATTTTTTTCTGTTTAACACTGTGAAGCTGCTTTGAAACAATCAGCATTGTAAAAAGCGCTATATAAATAAAGGTGACTTGACTTGACTAATCCTTTTATCTTTCATATTTAAAAATGTTTGTATGCAGCTGCGCTTTGTGTGTGTAAGTGCTAGTCATGCTAACCCTGTCTTCTTCCTCCTTATTCTACGAACTTTGTTATATATGTGGAACCCCTCTCGAATACTTTTACTATGTTTTTTTTTACTATTACAGCTGTCAAGATTAACGAATCGTGAAAGTGTTGATGATAGCATAATTTTTTTAGATCTTTGAAAGGCTGCAGCGATGAGCATTGATTACACAGATAGTCTGTCGA
Organism: Gobio gobio; assembly: GCF_949357685.1. Classification (NCBI taxonomy): domain Eukaryota; kingdom Metazoa; phylum Chordata; class Actinopteri; order Cypriniformes; family Gobionidae; genus Gobio; species Gobio gobio. Next base: position 38,927,921 of record NC_137101.1, on the reverse strand, counting down.
TCGCGTGAATGCAGTGATCTCGTCATTGCAACCCGTTTTCTCTCACAAAATGCTTTCACCACAACTAACAGCAAACACGACATCGACATGAAAACAGTGAGAGCTTCGTTGTGCAGCATAACAGCGTCATTCATTATAACGGCAGTTTGGGCAAGTGTGCAGATACACTCGCGAGTCGCCTGTGATTGACAGCTCTGAACATTATAAAGAGAGTGTTCTTTGATCTCTCTCTGTAGTCTAATCACAATTTAAATAACAGATTTAAAGAGAAACAATGTGAAGTTGATCGAAGCCTGTGCTGACATTTCGACTAAAATAAACTGAATCCATTTTCTCCAAATTCTCTGGGCGGGCAAAGCAGAGAAAGGGGAGGTAACCTTTCCCCGTATGACGACATACAGGGAAGATTTCAGATCGGCCCGTCTGAGGCAGAGCAGGACACCCAGAACTCGGTTTACACCTATCGAAATTTCTAGCCACTTGGGGACCATATGCAGGCTAGGGGTACTCATATTAATGTTAAAAAACATCATAAAGTGAAATTTTCATGTCATGAGACCTTTAACAGATTGGAGCATTCACACCACACGCAGAGGTGGCGCGGCAGCGTGTCGCAGGAGCAGAGCAGAAGCGGCAGTGCCACGATCGTTTCGGCACAGACAACGAGTTTGAGATGTTGATTTGGCCTCCAAATTCCCCAGATCTCAATCCAATCGCGCATCTGTAGGATGTTCAGAACAAACAAGTCCGATCTATAGAAGCACCACCTTGCAACTTATAGGACTTAAAGGATCTGCTGCTAACATCTTGGTGCCAGATACCACAGCACACCTTCACAGCACACCTTCAGGAGTCTAGTGGAGTCCATGCCTCAACAGCTCAGGGCTGTTTTGGCAGCAAAAGGGGACCAATACAATATTAGGAAGGTGGCAATAATGTTGTGCCTGATCATATATAGGGGACACGAGGTATAGTCGTAACACGGGGAGAGTTGTAACACTACCATTTCCACGAATCAGGGATAAGATAGGAGTCATGTGACAGTTTCAGTTTTTTCAGACTTCCTTTATGATCCCACATGGAGGTGTTGCTGTCTGTGTTGCAATCTCTCCTGAAGCTACAGCCAAAAATCAAATTCTGAGGTAAGAAAATTAAAAAAAATAACAAGATAATATTTTTTTTAGTACTTCTACTGTTGTAGATAATGTTGCATGAGTTATATCAGGTCAAACCTTAGTTTCTCTAGTTCCTGCTAATTTCAAAGCACCATGCTAATACAGCTAGCTAAACAGTGGGTGACAGTGGTGGGGTAGGGTGTAACACGTGTTTGGAAAGTGTTACAACCATCCCCATACATACAAATAAGAACATTTTTGTGATTTTAATTATTCTTCAGAATGCCTAGAACTTGGGTGAGAAAAACAGATTGTGGAGTCGATGTCAGTCTTTTAAAAAAGAGCAGCAGAGGAAGTTATGAAAGGAAAGTCTGTCAGGGCAGTGGCAAAATCCCATGGAATCTGCCATGTCACCTTGAACAGATATTGGCGGAAATATAAAGAACTGAAACAGCAGGGATCGAGGGGCCTTCCTCGTGTAGGATACTACAGTCCTCACCAGGTCTTCACCAGGGAGCAGGAGGAGACTTTGTCTCAGTATATAAGCCAGGCAGTCGATATATACTATGGGCTAACTCCACATGAGGTGAGCATGATGGATAAGCGTCTTGAGAACAGGGTAGAAAAGGCAAGATTTAAGACATCTTAATTTTTATTCGACCTTTCATGCAAACTCATTTTATTCATCATTCACAAAAATTTAATTGTTTAAAATCAGGTAAAAGTTAAATAAATACCAACACATACATTTAAAATGGTAAATTGAATGCATTTATATAGCGCTTTTAACAGACCTACGGCCATCCAAAGCGCTTTACATTTGCCTCACATTCACCCATTCATACACTCATTCACACACCGACGGCGGTGTCAGCCATGAAAGGCACCATCCAGCTCGTCGGGAGCAGCTGGGGTTAGGTGTCTTGCTCATGGACACCTCGGCACTTGGTCAGGTGGAACCGGGGATCGAACCACCAACCTTCCAGTTTGTAGACAACCTACATGAACCACTCAGCAACTGCCACCCCGTACACTGCATTTACCATACATTTAGATAATTTAAAAAAAATGTCTCTACTCAGACATCGTGTTATGATTTCTTTTAAGTCAGAAAGTTTGCTTATCAACTCGCGGTGGAATTCAACATACAACATGGATTCAACCTGGAATGAGAAGAAAATGGCAGGTTCTGATTGGTTTAGCTCATTTATGAAGCGGAACCCCAGACTTTCAGTGAGGAGTCCACAGGCAACTAGCCTTTCAAGAGCCACCAGTTTCAATCGTGCTAATGTGGAACTCTTCTTCAGTCGACTGAGGGAGGTGATTGACAAAAACGGGTTCGATGGCAGTGACATATGGAATGTCGACGAAACCGGCGTGATAACTGTCCAGGCACCATCCCGAGTCGTAGCACGCCGGGGTGTGAAGCAGGTCGGTGCCATGACGTCGGGGGAGAGGGGCACACTTGTTTCGGTTGCATATGCTGTGCAGGCTCTGGGGAATTCCATTCCTTCATTCTTTGTGTTCCCTCGCAAGAATTTTAAAGATCACTTCGTTCAGAGCGGGCCATTGGGGAGTGCAGGAAGTGCTAATTCATCAAGCTGGATGCAGGAAGAGGATTTCCTATCATTTAGGGCTGAACGATTTGGACAGAATTTCATATCTCGATTTTCATGCCAGATATCTCGATATCGATACAATACGATATGACTACGTGTTTGGTGAAAACCAGAATCTGAATTAAATGGTGTTTGATTTAAGCCTACATTTCAAAAATTTGTGTCAGAAAATGTATTGTTTTTAAGCCTTTCGCACGTACGATCACACAGGTGTAATCAGTCTAGGCTGGTCCCTGGAGCGTATGATCAAGTGCATCACATGATCAACTGCTAAATTCAAATGTTGAATTTAGCCAGAGACAGGCGCGCTCAGAGCTGTCATATATCACAACTTTTCAGTGTTTTCAACTACATACTGTTTATTTTAGGTTTCAAACATATAAGTTCACATAAGTACTAAAAAACAATACATTTTAGAGTTTGTAAAATACACACTGATGTCTAGGTAAGAGGTAATAATAATCCTTTCCATTATAATTCGACACGTTTTATTCATATCAGATACACATTGTGTAAGTAACTTCAATGTTTATTTCTATTCTATTCCCAGTTCACCAGCCACTTACTTTTAAGTATTTCGGGAGAAGTGGATGAATTTACGTGTTGTAAACATAGAGGTTGTAAATCCAACAGATCCGATTCTCTGAACTGCGTCTGCGGCACAAACTAACACGGCGGCGCCCATCGTGCATACAGCTCAACTAACGCAATCGTTATAAAGGTGTTTAAACAACAATATACTTCCACTTGCATGTATTTGACAATCGGAATATCAGATATTTGTGAATATTCTGAATAAAAAAGGAAAAAATGACATAAAAGCAGATCATCATTCATTCAGCGCTGTTGCTGCTGCGGTGTGTCACGTGACAAGCAGTGACAAGCAATGACACGTCACCATGGAAACGCCGCCCCCCCTCTCACAATATAGTTCCCACATCCCTGGTAGTGTGTGTGCGCTGGCTTTAGCGGTGCATTCAAGGGCACTCGTAAAACTGATGTTTGTTGTGACTGACAGAGTTGTATGCAGGGCGAGCGCGGAGAGGGGAAATCTATATCGTCTATATCGTTGCTTTTTTCGATAGTAATATCTTGAAAGTTCATATCTAGATATAGATACGATAACGATATATCGTTCAGCCCTACTATCATTCCTCGTTCACTTTGTGAAGCATACAAAGGTCAGTCCAGAAAGAAAGGTGTTGCTCCTGCTCGATAACCACTCTTCCTATATCTCTGTGAGAGCTGTGGATTTTTGCAAAGGCCAGGGAATTGTACTACTTACGTTCCCACCACATTGCAGCCATAAACTTCAACCACTTGATCGTAGTGTGTTTGGTCCGTTTAAAAGGATGGTGAATTTGGCGAGCGATGACTGGATGAGGGGGAATCCAGGTAAAACTATGAGTATTTACGACATTCCAGGCATTGTGAGGATCACCCTGCCTACAGCCGCAACAGAGAAAAACATACAGGCGGGCTTCCAGTGTACAGGCATATGGCCTTATAATTCTAATATTTTTCAAGACTGTGACTTTGCGCCTTCTCAAGTCACAGATCGTCCTGATCCATCTGGTTCTCTTCAAAAAACCTCCTCTCCATCTCACGTGCAGCCCGGCTCCTCTCCTCCTTACCTGCTGCCCGGCTCCTCTCCAGCTCACCTGCCACCCGGTTCCTCTCCTCCTTACCTGCGGCCCGGCTCCTCTTCAGCTCACCTGCAGCCCGGCTCCTCTCCAGCTCACCTGCAGCCCGGCTCCTCTCCAGCTCAACTGCCGCCCGGCTCCTCTTCAGCTCACCTGCCACATGCAAGAAGATGCAAGAAGGTCTGCACTCCAGATGTGGGGAGTATGAGTCATTCAGAGCCTTGGCACTTGCTACACTGCTGGACCCAAAGTTAAAAAAATGTGGCTTTTGGAAATTCTGCCAAAGCCCAGGAGGCTGAAAAGCACATCACACTGGAGTGTGATTCACTGATGCGTTCAAGCACAGCAACTCCTGGTGAGCAGTTTCAGTCTTCACCTAACTTTATAGAGATATTCTGTAACTTATACTTCATATATGCTGTCAGTTATGCTTTGTAACCAATTGTTGTTTTCATAACATTAACTGGACAAATAACTGAGGAAAACCAAAGGCTTTTATATTATTACACAAGGGAGAGTAATCAATAGAACAGGGAACATAATTTCAATAAGGCGGTTCAACCAACTCTGAGTTAACTTGAACTCTGAGTTTTTGAGACTTACCCTGAGATGTTACAGTTCAATTCACTCTTAAGTAGACTGACTAAAATTTAAAAATAAAAAGCCATGATCAATGGAGCGTCAGACAAAAAGAGGTCTGCATATTTCTCACTAGCAGAACTGGATGTGCTTCTGCAAGCATATAGAGGGTACGAAAAAAAAAAAAATCAACACTGCTGCAGCGGCGAAGGACCAAGAGTTAGCTTGAATTTGAAATTTGAATTATTGTTATACAGTGTTGGTTGTAATTATTTACAAAGTAATCTAAATACTATAATTTAATTACTTTTCACTTGAAAATGTATTCCTCTTAATTCTTCTGTAATTTAAAGTTAATTCTGATGTAATTGCATTAAGTACTGCATAGACTATAGAGCAGTTCTGTTTAAAACAATAGTGGATTTAACATACATTTGTAATGTTAAAATGTATATTTTTAATGTAACTTCACCCTCTACGCACTTGGGTCAGTTCAAGAATAATTCATGCAATTGTATATTGTTTATTTAAAAGCATTAAAAGTGCAGTTGTATTGTTCAAGTGGTTGAGGTTGATATGGGATTTAGAAAGTAATAAATCATCCAATAATTTCTAGAGAGTACTTATTACATTAATCGAATTACACTAGCCGCGTTTCAATTACAGATTTGCGCAAAACTTTTGCGATATTTTCTAAAAGTCGACAAAAAAAATATTGCGCAATGACAGCGTTTCCATTAACTGATGTTATGCGACTAAAACCATTTTTTTTCCTCTCGTGATAAATCATTCCAAAAATCATGCTACGTATGTTGTTAGGTTTATGTCTATCCCAGCCACCTCACGCCATTATTATTAATGGAAAGAGATGTGCATGTTATAGCACTGATGGCCAGGAAAGCACCTTATACTTGAGCGGCACATATGAGGTGTTATGATAAATTGTGGCATTTTATATTCTATTATTTTATGAGTTAAATAAAGAACTCGTCTTCTGTCCAAACATACCATCATCTGTAAAGAATTATTGACTTTTACATACGCCAGGTGTGACGCATTGCCACATACAGAGACGAGCGAAAAGTTTGAATCTTCATGGTGGTAACTCAAAGTTTTTTTTTTACCACTTCGTTATTTTGGCTCGGAATTTCGTTTTTTGGAAATATAAACTGAATTTAGAAATGCTTTTGAAATGAAAAACTTTGCGTTTAATAAACAAAATATTTTTTTGGAAAGAAGACCGCATTTGGAGTGGAGTGCAAAATAATCTGTTCCCTGAGTCCACAGGCTTTGCTGTTATCGTGAGTGTACACAAAAGTAGAGAGTTTACAGTTTATAATTATGTCTTGCACTTATCTCTATGGCTAAAAATGAATCTGAGTATTGTGAGTTTCCGCTGGAATAAGGAAAAAATCCATCAAAAGGCGCCAACGACTTCGTCGGAAAGAGGGTTAAAGAAAACGTAGCCTATTTAGTTTCATATATAGTTAGGCTATGTCTAAATATTATAATCTTTTATATTATATTATATATTTTATATTATATTATATATTTAATATGTAGCAGGTAGCAGTCCTGCGTGCTTGGGAAGAGCACAGGGCTTTCTCCAGACATTCGGGGACGGTTGCGGCGCAGCCTGCGGTCGTCGCGGAGGAGTGTCCTGAGCCGCCTAAATGTTTTGCCTTGCCGTGGCTATCCAGTGCACCGAGTGCAGAGAAGGCTCCGTTCTCCCTCCTGTTCCACCCTGGTCTGTCCTTTTGTTGCACCTGGGTTCCCTGGTGGAGCGTTTTGTAGCCACTCCGTAGGGAGGGGGTAATGTCACATGTCTGTCTTGTCTAGCACATGTGGTGTTTTGATTTATTTCTGTGCCGTGTGCGTTCTTGTCCTTAGTCTTGACCCCACCCCTCTTGTTATCTTATTATTGGATTCATTTTTCCCCACCTGTTGTTCCCTAATTACCTGCCTTGTTTGTTCCCTATTTAACCTCCTTGCGTTTTCAGTCTTGTGCTTGTTCCTGACCCCGGTGTGTCTCTTTTATTATGTTTGATTTTCCCCCTCGAGGGTATTTGTTTTTTAGTTCTGTTCATTTAATAAATCTTTTGTTCCTCTGCAATTGAGTCTTCATTCCTTTTCTACCCGTACGTAATAATTATTTTAGAGTAACTTACCCAACTGTTATAATATCAGAGGTGAAACTGGAAGAACAGTGTGTTAAAGGGGTGGTAAACCACGATTTCACTATTCTAACTTTAGCTAACGTGTAATGTTGCTGCTTGAGCATAAACACCATCTGCAAAGTTACAACGTTCAAAGTTTAAAGCAAAGGGAGATATTTGCTTTTAAAGAAATCAGTTTCTAAGGACTACAGCAAACGGCCGCTAGGGACTACTACACATTCACCCAGGTTTTGCTGACATCACCAGCCTCAATATTTACATAAACCCGTCCTCCGGGGAATATGAAATAAGGGGGGGTGAGGCCATTTTGTATCGCGGCGCTGTTGTGGTATAGTTAGGCTGGAGTGTTGTTGCCGCGATGCCAAGGAAACGCTGTTATTTTCATCCGGATTGCAGGTCTGGGGTACTTGCTCTGTTCAGCCTTCATAGGGACGGGGGTGCGTTGCAGAGCGTTTAACATACAGCATGTTATATGCACGTGTGTTTGAGTCAGCGGGGAATCAGGCACGCGCAGGGCTCCCTGCAGCACATCCACGGAGGAGAACATCCACCGTCTTCGCGATTTCAATGCCAGATTTGCACAACGTCAGCTGCGTGAAAAAAACACTGCCGGTGCGTGGATGCATGACGCGCGCGCTGCACATTTCACGGAGGACAACACAATCTTCCACAAACTTCGCGAGTTCAATACAGGATATGCACAACGGCTTGTCCTGAAAGCTGGATTTACAAACAGAAGCTGTTTACGGGCCACAACCTGTAAGTCTGATTTATTTTTCATCGATGTGTTTTCCTGTAATAGGTTGTAGCAAGGAAGTAAACAGATGACAACACTGTTCTGCAAACCAGTCTGTTAAATGCTCATTCATACTTAACGTTATCCGACGAACACCTATCGTTACAAACACTAACGTTAAAATCTCAACAGTGAACTTGGCATTAGTGTAAATGATTCTTTGATTAGAGCTTTTATGTATTGTTTATCTACAGGCATGCTAAACATGGTTCTGTGTGTGATTTGGCTAACTTACTAGTTTAAGCCAGTGCTTAGTGTTTGTTTTGGGTTAGTTCTTGTGACAGATATTTGGCTATAATCGTTCTAAAAATACAAAAGTTAAAGTGCCATTCAGTAGCGATCATTATAGATCCGCAGTCTTTACTCTTGAGGACTGAACAGGTTCTGCTCGATCATCTTCACTCAAATGTTCTGGGTCTGATTCGGGCTCAGATTGGTATGGTTTTATTGACGCCGTTGTTTCTAACATTGACCAAAGCACAGCCTCCGATAAAGGTAAGGGGCGTGACGTTTCCGACATACGTGCACTAGGCGTTTAGCGAATCAGAACACACTGGGCCAGCTAACCAATCTGAGCCCATCGCGTATTTTTGAGGGACTGGCTTCATACAACCCGGAAAGCATCAGACCGTTTTACAAGGAGGGACAGAGCAGTGTAGAATAAAGGTCAAATATATGAAAAATAAGGCAATTTTTTTTAAAACGAAGCATGAACACATGTTACAGTGCACCCCACAAACACAGTCAAGCCTTCAAAAGAATGTGTTTTACCACCCCTTTAATGAACCTAATTATAGTTTTCATGTAGGTGCAATCCTGCAGGCACAAAGAGAACATAATCAGGTAAGGCTTGAGCATATCATGGATGTAGACTACCTGACTTTACAAACATTTGAAATATTAAGTAACTAAATAGCATCCAGTATCTAGCAGTGCAGCAGAATTTTTGACATAGGTCTAATAGCTGTTTTTACTGAATTAAATATTCTCATTTGATTTCTACTCAGCCAACAGAAAGAAGTCAGAGGCTCGCAAAATGGGGGAAGGACCACCTCTGAAAAATGTAGAGTAGATGGCCCTGAGCCTGAATGCTGGAAGGCCAATGGCTGAGGGAATTCCTGGAGGGAGTTCATCAGAGCCAGTCACTCCTGAAGATGCAAGTGCCTTAATAAAATGTAAGAGGCCTACCTATATATGCTATTTTTTTTTAAATAGGCTATTTTGGATATTTTCATTTATTTTACTTTGGGTTGGGTTTTTTGTTGGTCCCAACAGATTCTGATGGTAAAATCTGTCTTTTATTGCTGCTCTCCTTGCGCATCCATGCAGCCTAGCATGGATAAGAGCAGGGAGAGCAGCAATAGTTTCCCATAGAAATATATGGATTATGAATAGGGTCTGAGTTAAATTTAAGGAAAAATGTATCCTTTAAGACTTCTGTTCAAAGCTCATCCCCAAACTATCTTTTACTCTTGTTTACCATCTCCCCTACTGTATTACTTAACAGGAGAACACCTCCACAAACTGTGCAGGCACACAATTTATAGATATGCAAAATGTATTTAATAGGGATGGGCATTTTTGTCAATTTCTCATTTCGATCATCGATAGATCTCAAAAACGAGTACTCAGGGGCGGGGCATGTGCAGGGGGCGGGGCATGTCCGTCATTGAGATAATGAAAATACTGTTATGAAAATGGTTGTTGACATACAAACGTGACATGAAAACAAGTATATGAAAACATGAACATATAAAACAAAAAATAACTGCTAGATTATGATGCATAAATGTCTTTGAAAAAGAAGCATCTTTATAAAATGACCGTCTCAAATAACCAAGTCAATAATATCGAGCATTGCATTTGAGCTGAAACCGTGAAATAACACCACCCTGCAGAGCTTGCAAGCTGGTTAATAAACTCAACCAAACGCACCCTATATCAGATTAATATTAACCTATTACACTTTAAATCAACACAAACGGACGTGAATGCGCACGTGAACTTCGCACGTGCTAGATTTTACAAGCTGGTTTGAAACAGAACATTTTGAATGCGCTCTTCCCAACAACGCTGATACACGGACAACGAATTCACACAGAAACAACGTTTTATTAAAAACGTGTTCTCATTATAATGCTATGACAGATTGACTCTGCACATCATGCACTTAATTTTATTATTCATGATCGCAGTGTTTACAGACATCACTGCGCGTTTTCGAACTCATAACGAAAAACAACTTTAAATAAACTAGGTCTACTGTTAAATAATACGAAAACAGTATAGCACTGCTGCATTACTAATATCAATGATTCTGAGATAGAAATAGCCTATCTGAAAAGAATATGACCGTCTCTAAACCATATTATAATGTCGAGCATTAATGCATTTGAGCTGAAACTGAAGAAAATGAACAACCGGTATTACGGCAGCGCTTTGCTAGCTTATTAAGCTCAACCAAACGCGTTTTATATTAGATTAATCAGATATAGAAAACATAAAAGTAATCTTACAATGTGCATCTGCAGAAAAGGACGCGAATGCGCACATGAACTTCACGCGTTAGTCTTAGTGTTCTCGCTAGTTTCTCTGTGGATTTCCTTTAACAGCTGATACGCGGGGAACTAAGCACAGAGAATTTAAAGCATTCCATTTCCATCGTGTTGTCGTTATAATGCTATGTAGGCTATGACAGATTGGCGCTGCACATCTTGCAATAACCATTTAATGATCACAGTGATTTCAGACATCACTGCAGTGCACGCCTCAGTTTCACTTTATTTCGCCGTGGTCTGGAGGCGTGCTGTATAACGCTAACCAATCAGACCTCAGGTACCGCGCAAAATGACGCAATAACCAATAAAAAAGAGACAATTTTTTTTTAAGTCAGGGCGATCATCGTTCTCATGATCGATGGTCGCTGTCACGTTCGAGTACTCGATTACTCGACCACTGTTGCCCATCCCTAGTATTTAACAGTTTAACTTTTGGTTAATGTTTGGATATGCCATAATTTTTAAATGTGTTTTTGCCATTTGAGTTTTTAAGAGTATTTATATGTATGTAAGTGGCTCAGGGTACCTGGCTTGGCGTTTAAAGACTGTACAGACTTGAACCTGGTGATGGTAATGAACAAATAAATCATGGGCACAAACAACCACAGCTTTGTTGCTATCTGTTTTTTTTTATTTTATAAGTGTTCCTGTGCTTCATAACACATTTTGAAAACTTGTCCAGTCCCAAAACTTTACAAAAGTGCAGTTTTATCAAATTAGACCCCCCCCCCCAATTGCTTTATATGTAAATGAGTAAACAAAAGGAGTTGTCAAATTATGAAAACAATTATGAAAACAAATGTGGCACTTTAATTTTAAACTCAACATGGTGGGACCGTGACATCTCTGCCTTACTGCTGATCTTGTCTCTCCTGCCCCAAAATCACAAGACCACGAGTAGGGAGCGTAGTCTTAATTTATTCAGAATTTATTTGGAACTCAATTAATAACAAATTTTGAAACTAACCAGAGTAGTTTCTTGTTTGAGTCAAGATGATTGAACTTTCTTTTCCACTATAAACTTACTGTATTTATTTGAACATAAATGGCATTTTAATTGGTCTGGATTTCTTGTGTTGTCTAGATGTGAATCTTGCAAAGTTGGATCTGCACAGCCTTTCCTGCTCTGTTAAACAACTACATGCTGAACTGTACTGTCCATCATTTGACAATTGGTGATAAATGTCACATCGCAATATTGAAATTAATTTTTTCGTTTTAAATCATGAAGCCGAATCAGTGGATTCACTACAGAAAAGGAAATTAAAATCTGATGAGAAACAAACTACTTCAACATATGCTGATAATGTATAATTGTCTTCATTTATTTTCTTAATATTTCTCTTGTGGCCCATATAGCCTAATGAAAAAAAATAAGAGAAGTAGGCTTATTTCGTGTTAAACAAGATGTTTTTTAAATAAAGCTGCTCTTACTTTTCATTTAGACTGATATTATTGCAGTGTTCTGACAGATTATAGACTGACAATCATTTTAACTATAGACCTTTAATTCATTGTATAAGCGGCCTAAATGTTTTTAAATAATTTTAATGGAGAGTAAGCTAATCTATCTAATCTTTTATTATGCAGCGTGTCGGTTATGCATTGTGTTATGAAATTGTTGCAGGGCATATTAAATGTAATATCAATTTAATAGAAGTACGCCTACTATTTCACACGTACAGTGTGAGCAGTCAAGTTGATCTCGGCAATCAGAGTGTGCGCACATAAACCGTGAGCTTTGGCTTTACATCGCATGCGATCTACTCGTACAGAGTGAGTAGGTAACCTTGCTGAAATCGCAAAGTGTATGCCCGCCTTAAGGTATTTTAATCATTTACAGGGGCTAGTTTGTGATTTTATTGCGTCCGATTCCAGAATGTCTGTTTTTTTCCCACCAAAAAAATCCTCTGCCATATTAATACCTACTGTTTTTTGACAAACACCAAGGTAACAATAAGTAAAATGTACTTAAAGGTAGGGTAGGTAAGAATGATCTAAAACACTTTTGTCCAAATTTGTTTAAACTTTCTTTATATGTCAATACATAATTAAAATGTAAGTACTCTGAAAAAGCGAGTATAAAAATCGAGTGACTCTAGACTTTTTAATCTGCAATAAACACCGCTCATTATTTTCGTCCAGGACGAAACAAGTGATTGGCTTGGGCTCACTCTCTCTCGCTACCATGGCTACCACCTCTTTTGCTACAGGATCTGCCCACATGCGCGCAGCCACGCACCCGTTTGATTTGAGGAGTTCACGAGGCTGTATTTCTGCTGGACAGGTAATCTGTCATTTTGATTATAAATTTTTTTGGTTTATGTTTTCATGAAGCATGTATCACTAGCACACGTAGCTGCCTAATATAGCTAACACAACATTACTTAGCATAAAGTTACAATGTTATATACTTAGCGAGCCATTAGTAGAGATGATAAATACTCAATATGCTTAGCTCAAGTTGATCGCTGTCGAGTTGAATTTCGCAAAATGTAACTTTAGATAACAAAATGCATGTGTAAAAGCTAGTACACCGCATCCAGGAACTTTTTTTAGAACTAAGTTAGCTTTAGCTACTACCCTCTGTCTAAACTCTTTTACCATGTTCACCGGGAACTTTACCTGCACGTTTATTTCCGCCTTTGGTTTGTTTTTATATTCTCTACCTATGTTTACTGATGTTTTTATCTTGTATCTGTGTGTGTCGTAGACAGTGTTGTGTGTGTATTTTAAACTTTACCAGTATCGGTATTCTAGCTTGATAGTGAGTACTAAAATACATCTTATTTGTTTATATTCATATTGATAAAGTTAGATTTTTTTATTACATGTGATTCTGACATGATGTCACTACATGCACTTCTCCGCTCGTCTCAGGTAAATAATGCGTCTTCCAGGGTTGCCAGATGCCAGCAGGGTTTTCCAGCCCAAAAGTTCGCCAAAAACCGCCCAAAACCCGCCCAATTTTTTTTTTTGGCTTGTTTCTCGTTTAAATACATTGAAATCATTAACAAGCTTTAAAATGACCCATTTATCGACCCTATCCGATTTCAGAAACAACATTCAATGAAATGAACGCAATGGTCTGTGTACTTTTGCGCCCATTTTTCGTTTTTAACCATGGAAACAAAAAACAAAAATGGAATGGTTGTTGTATTTTTAAATACTATGTTGATTAACAAAATTTAAATCAAAACGTAGGCTATACACAAATTCCATGCACACAAAATAAAAACTTATTTTTGGATTTTTTTTAATTACGTTTTGCATTTTTATAAACTAAAAACGAACAGATTCATATAAAAAATGTAAATTTACAAAATGTCGGTATAGCTACCGAGCAGCCAATCAGAAAATAGCATTGCTGTATCCGGGTAAGATTTAGATATTCCGCAACAACAACGTTTACATTCTGCCACCTACTGGTGGTTTAGTTTAATGTTTTCTTTCCAACATTTCTTATTTGTATATTCAAAAATATTTAAAACAATCTCATAACATTTTTCAGTGTAATTGATTTCATTTGATTGGCATTAGCCCTACAGTGTCTTATTCTAATTTAATTTATAGATCAAATTTAAGATTATAAAATGAAAGCTGAAGCATAGCCTATATTTAATAAGATTATGGGAAAATGCCCTTCATAAAAGGTAAAAATATCAAAGATATGCAGATTTAAATATCTCAAAGCTGATTGAACACTGGTGAGACTATTGCTTCAGAATAAATTATATTTACAACACAGTAAATTCTGGGGGGAAAAAATATTCCAAATTATTATGGATTATTAATTTGACTTCTCCCTGACATCTTTGAAATAGAGAAATGCAAGAATGAAATGCGCACACACACACACACACACACACACACACACACACACACACACACACACACACACACACACACACACACACACACACACACACACACACACACACACACACACACACACACACACACACACACACACACACACACACACAAATGTTGAATTAAATAAAAAAAAAAATGTTTTATTTATTTATACAAATTTTTCAGATCAGAACCTCGTCCCCACCCAAACCCCTGCTGCCGTCGCCAAAATCTCACTCTGAACTCAGTTCAAAACTTGAGAGCCCTGTTAATGTCAGAATAAGATTATAGCTCAACTTTGGACAACAGAAAAAATTTTTTTTTTTTATTATTATTTTAAACGTATTTAGTGGACTTAATGTAGTTAGTTTTGAGATGGCATTTTTGAACAATCAATAAGTATTGCATAAAAATATTTTAGAAACTAAAAACGTATGTTAAACCATGGGCGTCGGAACCATTGTATGTGGGTCGGAGAGACCCACCCACTTTTTACGATCAATGGACCCACCCACTTTTATCGTCTTTGATTCAGCACGTCTGTTTACATACTCGTAACCGATAAACACTTATTATAGCACATGTAACACATGTTAGACGCATTATTAACACTTTTCTAACATTTTCTTCATTTTTATTGAAAATAAATGCCTTTCCGATCTGATATGTGATGGGAAAAGGGAGCGAGGTCGGCTAAAGGCAGATTTGAACCAAGGTTCAATTTGCGTCAAATCTTGATGCTACGCATCTTACCCCTACACTACTGTTGCTCTCAATGTTTCGGTTATTTCCATAATTTTGGACCCACCCACATTTTATTTGCTTCCAATGTGTGTTAAACAATATTTTTTACATGCTGTATAGAAAAATTAAACTTAAGTTTGACTTATTTTAACTTTATTTTATTTGTACTTATTAAATTAGTTGACTTAATATTCTGGTGTATAGGCCTAATGTAGTGTAAGTATACTGAGTGAACTGAAATCAAGTTTTACAGTGTACAATTAATTAAGCTTAGTATTATAGTAATAAGACACTGTAGCCTACTTGTATTACTGGGTTATCATACACATGAAAATCAGTTGTAAGCAGTAATGAGTAGTACATTTTATATATATTTATATACAGTCAAACCAAAAATTATTCAGACACTAAATATATTTTGTTTAATAGTGGGTGCAGGACACTATAGTTAATTTATGGAAGTGAGGATAGCAAAATAAACTGACATATTATACCCAAATATTCTTCACACTTCACTACCAGTAAAACTGATACATATTTCGGACCAAAAATTATTCAGACAATTTGACCTGAACATGTTTTCTTAACACTAAGTGTTCTTAAGTGTTATCTGACATTATCAACATTTTTTCTGACATAAGTTAAAAAAAAAAAAATGGTTAAACTAAGTGCAGGGGTCTTCAACATTTTTCAGGGCGCAATATAAAATGTCAAACTCCATTTTACACATATACCCACTGATAGAAGCTAACCATATCATGAATGAAGTTATTTTATTTTAAGACAGTGGATTAGAACTATGCACATTATTGTTGTTGCACAGACATCACTGTTTGTATTGTACATTACATGTTAAAACTGACATTTGCATAGTAACAAACATGATAAAAATCACAATGTATTAGCTCTTTGCAGTTGTAAATCATTTTAAAGGATTTGCAGAATCATACATTTTAATTTGACTAGATGGACAATTAAACATTTACCTGAACTTTAGCTACATGTTTCTTAAAACAGTACCTCTGCGGACCCCTGGTTGAAGAACCTTGCTATAGCCGCTAGCGAATAAACTGTGATAATGTCTGAAATGTTGGAGTTGTCTGAATAATTTCTGGGTTTACGTATATGTATGTATGCATGTATGTATGTGTGGCAGGAGCGGTGTTCGCTCAGGCAGTTCTAATTAATCTATTTCCGACTACGCCACCTGGGGAATTTCACCCCAGGAATCTAACCGTACCTCTAAGGTAGAAGGCCCGCACAGGTCCTAATCACTTTGAGTCAGAGACACAGATGAATTGCAAAAGCAGATGTACATTTATTTTATTAATCATTAAAAAGACACTTGTCATAAAAGGGTGTTGACCAGCAATCACTTCAATTTGCTAAATCCTAATATTGGCGGTGGAGGGACCTGGGCGCACCCAGGGGGCAGTCTCGGGATATCACCTTTTTGGAAATTACTCTACTCAGTGCACACACACACCAGCACAGCACACTCAACGACTCATGTCAGAGAAGACCACGGCACACAGTGAGGACACCACCACCTCATTTTATCACTTGGCTCCACGATGAAGCACCAGGCAGATAACTCGTTCAGAATGGCGATATAGTCCTTATCGCATGCCTAAAAACAAAACAGAGGATGTTATGCTGAGTTCTTCCCCCTTGGCCACATGCTCTAATAGTGACTATACTCACAACTGAGCACGCTGTCCCGGGATCAATATGCGACGAACAGAGCTGAATGCCTCCGACAACGCTCACCGGCGCAGACAGATCTTACACTACAGTGAGCATACGGATCAATCAGACTAATCGCTCAGCCAAACAATTCATAGAAACGTGGTTTACAAAGCGCTGTTGCACGCAAATGCTTCTCCTACCTGTCTCAGATGTCCACATTCAACTCTCCCGACTCCAGTGACTAGCAAACAACACTGCCAGTGGCCAACAGCCTCGGCGAAACCTTTACGAGCGGCAACACAGTTGTCCGTGAACCGAACAAACGGCAGCAGGGCACCTGGATGACATCACGTCCCTGGACGATGACACATGCCAAAGAGCAGGTAGGCCATGCTTTTATTTGCACCAGAAGCTGGGCCATTGGCCACACATTAAACAATTACGAGTGGGAGGGGCAATAGACCGTCCTGCTACATATGTAAAAAAAAAAAAAGAGAGAGAGTGCAACATTTTAATGTTGATTTCTCACTTATGTTTCCCTAGGTTGGAGAAAGAAAAACTGGAGCAAGGTGAAAAACTGGAGCAAGGTAAAAACATGGATAGACGCAGTCTGCGAAGACGAGCAGTGAAACGTGAGTTCTATGCTTGATTTGTTTCAAGATGAGTTACAGGAATGTGAAGCTGCAGAGAAGGCTACAGTGAGTATCGGTAATTCAGCTGAATACCAGGATCAGGGTGATCAGGGAGAAATTTCTGACATTGAAGATGATTCTCACAGTGATGATTCTCACAGTGATGATGACACCGAACATTTCAGTGCATCGCTAACCGAGTCTTTGTGTGCCTGGGCAGTTAATTTCAGGGTGTCTTTAGTAGCTTTGACTGCACTTCTGGCCATCTTGAGAGTTCATCATTCTTTTCTACCAAAGGATGCTAGAACTCTTCTCAATACCACTACTTCGTACAGCATCCAAACTGTTGCTGGTGGTACTTACCACTACATCTGCATTTTGAAAGCTTTTTCAAAAGGCATGGAATGGATCTGGTTTTACATTCCAAGCAGACATGTATTCAAATTGCAGCTGCACGTAGATGGATTGCCTTTGTTTAAGAGTTCTTCGGTACAGTTCTGGCCAATCCTTGGCTTGCTACAGGGTGTTGTGAAGAAGCCAGTTGTCATTGCTCTGTTTTGCGGCAACTCGAAGCCAAGCTGTCTTGTTGAGTATTTAAAAGATCTTGTCAGTGAATTACAAGTGCTAAGCGAAGGATTTCTTATCAAGGGGAACCAGTGCTTCTTGAAGGTCACCTCTGTCATCTGTGATGCTCCAGCAAGAGCTCTCGTCAAAGGAACAAAACATCACAATGGTTATGCAGGTTGTGACAAGTGTGTCCAAACAGGTTTATCTTAAACATAGGATGACATTTCCAGAAGTCAAAAGCCCACTCCGGACTGATCTTTCTTTTGAAATGATGTCTGATGAGGACCATCATATCACAAAGTCACCATTAATTGATGTAGGTTTAGGCATGGTGTCATGCTTTCCTCATGATTACATGCATCTTGTCTGTCTTGGGGTGGTACGTCGACTGTTGGATTTGTGGATTGCATCAGGGCCCTTACTCTGCCGTTTGTCTTCTCATCAGATGAACCTCATCTCTACTGAACTTATAGGCTTGAGAAGTTTCATTCCCATGGATTTTGCTGGTAAACCCAGAGGGCTTTCAGAGAGGCTCAGATGGAAAGCCACAGAGTTGCGACAGTTCTTGTTGTACACAGGGCCAGTGGTTCTCCAAAATGTGTTGTTGGCTTCAGTCTACAAAAACTTCATGTTGTTATCTGTTGCCATTTCTATCCTTGCAAGTCCTTCATTGTCTGCAGATCTTAACGATTTTGCACACACATTGCTTGTGTCATTTGTGACACATTTTGGAGAATTGTACGGTCCTGAATTTGTTACTTACAATGTTCATGGGCTTACCCATCTTTCTGAGGATGTTCGAAAACACGGGAATCTAGACCTAATATCTGGATTTCCATTCGAAGATTATTTAGGTAAGTTGAAAAAGATGATAAGAACCCCGCACAATCCACTTGCCCAGGTTATTCGGCGAATCTCTGAAATGGATCCTTTTACAGGAAATGATGAATCATCACATGGAAAGATAAAGTTGCAAAAGGAGCATAACCTTGGACCAGTTCCACCCTCTATAATGGGCATACCAGTACATCAATTCCAGGAGCTTGTCATAGGTGGTACCAAAATTAATGTATCAAGCAAGGGAGACAGATGTGTAAAGATTGGTGGCTCCATTGCTTTGATTGACAATATCCTTCAGTCTCAGGGCAAGATATATGTTGTATTCAGGGAATATTAATTAATGGAAACGTTTTTTGAGTATCCTCTTAATTCTCGTGAGCTGGGTATCTACCTGGTTGGCCAAATCTCCTCAAGCCTGAAAATCATTGAGTTGTTCGACCATGTTGAGAAATATGTGAGGTTACCAAAACAAGATACATTTGTTGCAGTGCCACTACTGCACTTGTGTCAATGAATTCATTTTTGTTTTTCAGCTTTGCAGTGAGAGGAGAAACCGAATAAAAGCTGCTGGTTCCAGTGTTCCTGTCATGATTATAGACTTAACATTTGTTTTCATCAGTTTTGTTTGTTCGTAGTTTGTCTGTCTTGACCTAGTTTCTCAGTTCATTTGATTAGTCGTTCCGTTCACCTGTTGTCATTTAATTAGCCAAGATCCATGGTCAGTATTAATATGGTTGTGTTTATTTCTCACATGTATCCCTGTTAGGTTCTAATTAAATACTATTTCAAGGTCCCATCTGCTCCACTGATTTTGTTCAGTTCCCTGGATCCGTCGGTGACACTGATGCCCTCCTGCTCCTTGGCTCTGACCCCGCTACTTGCTCCATGTGGCTCTCTGGTGCCACTTCAAGCTTCCCGTCCACAAGCTTGAATAGAGGTTGAGTCCCCAGGCTTCACATCAAGCCTCCAGGCCCATGTCTCCACCTTGGCTCTGCTCTCTCTTGACTCCACCGTGGTTCGACAGCCCTTGGACCCCTCCAGGCTCCCTCGTCCCTCGTCCCTCGTCTGTGGACTCCACTGTGGACTTCTGGGTCTCCAGCTGCCCCTCGACCCTCCACCCCTTCAGCTCCACCAGGTTTCTCCTTCCGTCCAGCTTCTCCTTTGTCCTCACTGTCTGCAGAGCTCCGCCTCAGTCCTGCCAGCCAGCTGCTCCACCTTGCTAAATAACAATTCCCTTGTCACACATGCGTTTACAAATATATTTGGTGTTGAGAAGGAAAAACCTCTTAAAGGGGAATTTGGGTAAAAAACATGCATATGCACCAAAATATGTTTGTATTTGTGTATATGCTTATCAAAACTAGACTTTGTTCTAACAGATATGTTCAAGGTTGTAGAGTTTGCTGAAACACACGAGGTGGAGCTGGTCCCAGCCATTTGGGTGGAGAATGACCAGTGCTGTTGGCCTAAATCATTAAGGGGCATGGCCCTCTACCAGGCCATTAAAAACAAGATGGCTCCTCACCTTGACTGGGACCGGTGGGATGTCCGAACAATGTTTTCAACAGGTATAATAGACTTTTTTAAATGTTATTTCTTTTATTCTGCCATTTCATTGTATACATGGCCACTGCCTAACACACATCATTACTTAACCCTCTGGAATGCATGACTTTGATTGGTCGATTGCAGCATTTGACTGAGCAAGTGGTTCGTTGTTAGATGATATTGTCCAACCAGCAGTATAACAGACCATTGTTAGGCTCAACAATGTGTTTTGTATGATGTTTGTAAAATTATTAGTATAAGTATATACGTCCTGCAAAATAAAAATGTGTCTCTTTGAGTGAAACTAAGGGGATTAATTAATGTTTTATGCAACTTTTTAAAAAAAATGTTTACAGACAGTTATGAAGAGGGCAGGAGGAAGGCCAAAGAGGCAGAGACCTGGTCAGATCTCCAGTCAGAAGCAGAGGTGTCCGGGCAAAGACCACCAAGGCGTAAAATGTATGGATATTTTTTCTATCACCGCGTTGACTATTCATATTCCTTGATGCTTTGATTTAATTTGAAACTTTGTTGAATTTGGAAATATAGTTGATTTCATTTTGATAAATTTAGTTTATTATTAAAATAGTAAGAGTGTCCGGATTGGGCCACCTGGAGGTCAGGAGCAGTGTTTGCTGGACTCAGAGGAAGAGTCTGTCCCACCACCCAAACAAAATGTGCCATCTGCCCCCACTATAAACTTCCCTACAGTCACCCCAAACACCAGTTCCGCTCTGTTCCCACCACCACTTTACCAGCGGCATCATTATCACCAGAACCACATGGCACATACACGGAGATGATACAGAGCTGGCAGCCGATGGACAATATGCCATGTGAGTGTTTTCTTTTGCTTTCTTTTGTAGGTTTTCATTTTGTAGAACATTTTATCCTCAATTCAAGTTCTCTCTTGTAGCACTGGCAGGTTATCAGACATTCCGAGTGCCCCCCCGGCAATCATCAGAATCTGGTAGGGCCAACAATGATTTCTTCTCTGCCATTGTACTGGAATATGTTAGGAATAGACTAAGGGCCAGATTTACTAACAGCTTGCTCCAGCGCAAACTCTCTTTTTGGGGTTAAACTACTTTCACGATTAGCTAAATACACAAAATTAAAATTTAGCTCTGAAAAGGCATGGACAGTTATTTTTGCATAGGCATTTGTAGGAGTTTTACTTACAGACGCAACAATTATGGGAGGAGAGTATTTCAATTCATCACAACGCGATTTACTTAGATTTGTGCTCGTCGGTTTACTGATATTTGCACCTTTATTTAGCGGCCAAAAAGAGCATGTGTTAAACCAGATGCTAATTTGAGCTGCTATTTGTATTATGGAAATGCAGAAATGTTCTCCTGTTTAGTAAATCTGGAGTAAATAAGAATGTATATTTGTTACTTTTATAGAATTTTTCAAAATTGTAAACTTCTTTTACATAGCCATGCTGAAGGAGCTTTTAACTAAAGTGGAGATGGTGCTGGACCAACAAAACAATATCCTGAGACTGCTCCAACATCGGGAGGTCCAGGTGCAGCCTCAGGATATTGAGGAAGGTTTATTGCCACTGCGAGACCTTACCCAACTGCTCAGTCTGGAGCAAAGGATGCAGCTCAACCCAGACTACAAGCAAACATTGGTGAGACTTACTTTATTTCTAGTTCTTATTTATTTTATAATTCCTAGGACATTCAATGCTTGGGTCACTTTTTCCAAAACTCTTCATACAGTTCCCCGTACCAGCTTGGAACAGCAATAAAGTTAGAATTTTGATGCCTGTAGTTAGAGTTTTGGTCATGTCAAGAGAAAATAATTAATATAATTTGAAAGATGTAGTCATTGAAATAGTGCCAAATTAATGAGCGGCACGAGCCGCAGGTGGAACGAGGCATTTTTACAAAAACGCTCGTGCTCTTTTCGTGAAACGTGTGACACAAGACGAGCACACGTGCAATGAAAAGGATATGTCGCCGGATAGCAGAGCAGGATGGCTGGAGCTGGCGAAGGCGGCCGGCTTCTTCTAGTGCTGTCCTCTGCTTGCTCGCTGCTAGTTTCCAACGGCGGCGGTCCCAGATCCAGCGATGCGAAGGGCTTAGCTGAAGAAAAGGAAATCGAATCTACAGCCTGCGAGCCCTGCTTATATACACGTGGGCACGCCCTACCTGTAGGCAAATGAGGCGTGAAGGGCGCGAAGCGCCCTCATTGGATGCCACGTCACGCGGGCTCGCCTATAGGCTGCTGCAGTTGCCAGCCGAGCAGCCAATAGACACGCTGGAATAGCCTGCTATGGTCTGCCAGGCTGCCGCACTGCGTTGACAATATGGCAAAAATTAAGGATAATTTTGTGGTTTTTCAGATGTATTGTTACAGCACTTGTATACTGTTGCTCTCTTGTTGAATTGATTACTTCTATTCTCTGTAAACCCACGAGTCCCAGTAAGCCGACCCTGTCTTCTTCCTTCCCTACAAAGAATCTGACATTTGCTACAGTCTGATTCTCATTTGTAATCTTTCTACTCTTCTTCTTTGGTTAAAAGCGTCTGCTAAATGATTAAATGTAAAATATAAATGTAAATTTATTAATCATTTTTATATTATTGTTTTTTTTTAAATTGGTTTCAGGTAAACTGGTTTGGGCTTATTGGTGGGGCGGATGTGCGTGACTGCACCTGGCGCATAATGAAGAGGGTGATTGCCAACTCCCTGGCGAAAAACCTCAATTGGAGGGGAGTGAATGGAAAAACGTCACTGGCCAATCTCCAACTCAGAGAGGTAGTGATTTGTAAGTATATGATTTGTTTATATACTGAATCAGCAGTTTCCTTTACCAGCTTGGCACAGCAGTCAATTTCACTATCAAAATGCACTTATAAGTTAGCTACCAAATGACTTTATACATGTCTCAAATTAAGTGTTTAGAATTTTTTGTGCCAAAGCAATGGAAATGTACTAAAGTTGAGCCCACATAGACTGCTTTTGTGCTCGAAGTGTAAAGTTTTGAAAAAGTTACATGTAATTGATCCTAGGGATTGTAAAAAAAAAATGTAATGCTTAAGCTTTAATAGTGACCTTACAATACGTATTCCTTTATTTCAAAGCTGCAGTTCGGAAAAACCCACTCACAGCTCGTGCTGCTGAAACCGAAATTGAAGGGACCATGAAGAGGTGGCTCCAGCTGGCAGCAGATAGAGAGGGTGGACGGAAAAGACGGCTTTTGCGAAAGGAAGCTGTTCAGTAGAAATATTATTTCACTGTTCCTGTTCATTTGTTTTTGTAAATGACAAACATTTTTTATTTAATTTTGTTAATTGTTGTAAAATGTTCGTGTAGGGTTATTTGTTATTTTAATAAAAGCCCTTAATTAATCTATAAATGATTTAATTAGTTTTTTGTGTTTCCCTGCTCAAATTAATTACATTTAGCAGTTTCTGGGCCACATCTGGCCCGGGGACCAAGCCGACTCTCAGCCAGATCTGTCTTGCAGTGTCTGGGCCAGACCTGGGCCACATCAATTGTGCAACAGGGTGTGGGCCGTATCTGGGCCGACGGAAATTATGTGTCCATTTTCAGTGTGTGGGCCCGTTTTGGGCCGGGGACCCAGCAGAGAATTGAAATAAGGACGTGGCCCAGAGGTGGGCCAGACAAATTTTGCTATCTGGGGCGTGTGTGTGTGTGTGCGTGAGTGAGTGAGACTGCTGCCTGCTGAACAGAGGGTCGCAGGAAGTAGGATCTGAAGTGCCGGTATCTCGGCTACAAAAAACCCGCCGAACTGATCCAAAACCAGCCCAATTTTTATCCACCCGCCCAAACCCATTTTTGCCCGCAAAATAGATTGTGAAACCGCCCAATATGGCAACCCTGGCGTCTTCCTCCAGCTGAGCGGTCGGCGCGTTCATGTGTTTTGGGGGCGTGGCTTTGGAAAGAGCCCAGAAGGGAGAAGGTGGAGTGAATGGAAATAATGACCTGTCTTTAAAACAGTCGTTAGAGGTCTACAGACACTAAATTTTTATACTTTCTTTTTCAGAGTACTTACATTTTAATTATGTATTGATATATAAAGAAAGTTTAAACAAATTTGGAAAAAAAGTTTTTTAACCAATTCTTACCTACCCTACCTTTTAAAGCTGCTGTCCGTAATTTTTTTAGGTTAAAAATGATCCAAAATAAATTTGAGCAAGTACATAAGCAGCTAGTGTTCAATAATATCTGCTTATCATAGCTCGATTTAAAATGGTAAGCTTGTAATAATGTTTTTAATTCCAGTGGTACTGGTGGATTTCCGTGGGAAATTCAAGCATATCTTTGCGTCATTGTCACATCTGTACACATGAAGGTGTCCCGGCTAGTAGGTTATATTGCCTGTGAGGATGTTGGAGGTGGAGATTTACAGCCTTTTCTCACAGCACTTGATATAATTAAAATTATCAATTTGATGGCAGATCCAGAAAGGTTCAAATGACAATCACAAGTGACAACTGGAGATGTACCCGTTGTAAAATGCAAAAGAATTCGGACTTTCGGGGTGCATCTCAATCAGCCCCCTAGTTCAGTAGTCAGGGCACTGAAAAGGACATAAGTCAATGGGCTGACTCCCTGATCAGTGCCCTGACTTCTGAGCTAGGGAGCTGATTGAGACACACCCTTGAAGTGGCTACAGAAAAAAAGAGACTTCCACCGGGCCTATGCGAAAACAAGGATAAAAATGGCTTTTGAATGGTGACGTGAACACCGTGTTTTATAGGGGTTCTAAACGGACGCAGAGACTGCTTTTTTCTGCTAGACAAGACTTTTCAATGGTTAAATTATGTAATAGAAGCACACTTGTTCGCTTAATTCATACAGTTACAGAGTTTTCTTTGTTGTGCCTTTCTTGTTTTGCAATATGCATTATGGTAAATATCAATTATTTTGCGCTAGCTATGATACGGAGCAATTCACCTCTACTCCACATTTATTTGTTGGTTTATGACAGTCAGAAATTAGACTGCACAGAAATTGAAACTAAACTACAGGCATCCCTAATACACATTAAATGTAGTCACGCTATGCTGATGTTGTTAACATTAACAATTTGAAAACAAAGTATTTATTTGCCCGGTTTGACATAATATGATAAGCTATCGTTAGATTTAGTCTAATCATCGCGATTTACTGCAATGCTTTTTTTCCCCTTAGTTGGTCAGAACAAAAGTGGATGTTATCTACTTACTTGTTCAGTCGACATTTTCCGATGAAAATTATGTTGGTCATACTTTCTAAAAGTATAATCTGTGATTGCGACAAAGAGGAAAAACTACAGACTGCAGCTTTAAATATGCATGCCGAAGAAAATTAAAATTAAGTAAATTTCACATATGAAATTAAGTAAACTCTACTTAACTAAGTTAAGTAAAATTAACAAAGTAAATAAGTAATTTTAACTTGGCCAGTAAAAGGTTAAGTAATTTTTACTAGAATTTTCCTTTGCAATACCTTCTTTTACTCAAAAAATATAATATTGAATTAAACCACACTCTTAAAGATTATACTTTACTTAAAAATATTTAAGCAAATAACACAATAGCTATTGTGTAGATACCATATCTACATCTTGATAGTAACATAGCACCTGAACACAGAGACCTCAATACTTTTGGCATATAATACTCAATGACGGTAACATTTGATGGATCGTTTTTGAGTTTGAACGTGTCATTTTGAGTAGAAAATGTACTCCAAATGTCACAAATTGGCAAGTTACTAAACTTAACAACAAAAGCAATGATAAAACAGTGTAAATACAGCTAGAAAACAGCAAAAAAAATCATGAAATTATTCAAACCCCAATGCATGATGGGAACACCAGTATCAGAGAAGTTGAGTAGTTTTGCATAATTTTATAATGCGGAGTACCAAAATAGAATTTACTTACTTTTTAAAATTCTTGTCTGAACTAACTTTTTCATGTAGAAATTACATTTGTTTTTTCTGTAGTATTTACTTTACCACAAAATCATTTTTATTTGAGTAATTTAATTGCTGTTCAAATCCACATCTCTGGGTTTTCAAGAAGAGATCACTTCAAAATTCACTTTATATTCTTTTTGACCACTGTGAAGCACCATATGGTTGTGCTTCGTGGTAATTGGAATGCAAGATCTAGCCTACACTTTTATTACGAAAATGCTGGAAAGTATTTACAAAAACAATATTTCTTGTAAATGTATTAATTATTTCAGCTCATTTCCACATTTTTAAGATGAAATCCATCCTTTTTAGATAAAAACCCCCATCATCTATATATTTCTATTTTTAAACAGGAGATTTGAATAATTAAATAATAATTGGAATATAATTTTTCTATTATTAAATAAAATATGAATTTATTCTTATTATTCTTTTTTTATTTTTACAACAGACAAACATGCCACTGACCACGTGAGCAGGTTCGTAGGACCACAAAACTCCCTCCTGCGCGAGTTTTATCTCTGAGCTGGCATGCAAATTTATTTTTACGGACGTCCACATGGGAAACCATTACTGTCCGAATAGGGCTTATGGCTACGTTCACACTGTCAGTCTAAATCCGATTATTTGCGTATCCGATTGAAATCGGATCTAAAGTGATTGATTGTCCACAATGTGTATCGTAACTGTTCAGATCCGATTTGTGTCACCGCCACTCTTTCAGGGCCTATTAGTCCTCTGCTGCTTCAGTTGTACGGAATCTTAAAGGGGTGGTAAAACATTCTTTTGAAGGCTTGATTGTGTTTGTGGGGTGCACTGTAACATGTGTTCATGCTTCGTTTAAAAAAAAATTGCATTATTTTTCATATATTTGACCTTTATTCTACACTGCTCTGTCCCTCCTTGTAAAACGGTCTGATGGTTTCCGGGTTGTATGAAGCCAGTCCCTCAAAAATACGCAATGGGCTCAGATTGGTTAGCTGGCCCAGTGTGTTGTGATTCGCTAAACGCAGAGCACGTTTGTTGGAAACGCCACGCCCCTTACCTGGAGGCTGTGCTTTGGTCAGTATTAGAAACAATGGCGTCAATAAAACCATACCAATCTGAGCCCGAATCAGACCCAAAACATTTTAGTGAAGATGATCGAGCAGAACCTGTTCAACCTGTTCAGTCCTCAAGAGTAAAGACTGCGGATCTATAGTGATCGCTACTGAATGGCACTGTTACTTTTGTATTTTTAGAACGATTATAGCCAAATATCTGTCGCAAGAACTGTTAACCCAAAACGAACACTTAACACTGGCTTTACTAGTAAATTAGCCAAATCACACACAGAACCATGTTTAGATTAGCATGCCTGTAGATAAACAATACATAAAAGCTCTAATCAAAGAATCCTTTACACTAATGCCTAATTAATACATGATTGATTAACTTTTTCGAACATTATTCTTTAACATTGTCTTTCTAACATTTTTACTGTACATCTATGAAATGCACTTTCTGTAAAGCTGCTTTGAAACAATGTGTATTGTGAAAAGCGCTATACAAATAAATTTAAATTGAATTGAATTGAATTAATGCCAAGTTCGCTGTTGAGATTTTAACATTAGGTGTTTGTAACGTTAGGTGTTCGTCGGATAACGTTAAGTATGAATGAGCATTTAACAGACTGGTTTGCAGAACAGCGTCATCTGTTTACTTCCTTGCTACAACGTACAATTAACGTATTACAGGAATACACATCGATGAAAAATAAATCACTTACAGGTTGTAGGCAGTAAACAGCTTCTGTTTGTAAATCCAGCTTTCAGGACAAGCCGTTGTGCAAATCATGCATTGAACTCGCGAAGATTGTGGAAGTTTACCTCCGTGAAATGTGCAGCGGGAGCCCCGCGTGCGCCTGTTCCCATATGTCTCATACACACGTGTGCATATAACATGCTGTATGTTAAACGCTCTGCAACGCACCCCCGTCCCTAGGAAGGCTAAAGCAAGTACCCCAGACCTGCAATCCGGATGAAAATAACAGCGTTTCGTCGGCATTGCAGCAACACCACTCCAGCCTAACTATACCACAACAACAGCGATACAAAATGGCCTCACCCCCCCTTATTTAATATTCTCGGAGGAGCGGTTTATGTAAATATTGAGGCTGGTGATGTCACCAACCCTGGAGGAATGTCTGTAGTCGCCTAGCGGCCGTTTGCTGTAGTCCTTAGAAATGTATTTCTTTAAAAGCAAATATCTCCCTTTGCTTTAAACTTTGAACGTTGTAACTTTGCAGATGTTGTTTATGCTCAAGCAGCAACATTACACGCTAGCTAAAGTTAGAATAGTGAAATCGTGGTTTACCACCCCTTTAACGCATTTATTGCAACTACATAATATTAATCAAGATATTAAAATATTATATTAGTTGAAAAGATCCATCTGTGTTAGATATAGATCCATGTAATTCCTTGAGAGAACCTTGCTAGAATCTTTGTCAAAGTTCTGAGAACATTCCCTGTTAGCTGGGTTATTCGTCATTACTGCAAACCTACTTCTTCATAATACTTCAGTTTAGTTGTAACGTAGTTATTTCTGTGAGGGCTACTTTTTGAAATCATTCAAGCATATTTAACTTGTAAACTACATTTGTCACTATTTGCATTGTAACACTGTGATATCAAAAACATCTGCAACCAAACATTTTGCTGCACGTTTGAGTCACGCAGTGTGTGAATGGGACTTTTATTTTGATCTGGCGAAATGACCTCATAAAGCTGCGCTCATTGTATCTGTTGTGATTCGGCTCAAGAAAGGTTTGTGTTTTAAACATTTTTAGGTGTTTACGCACCACACATTAACTGTTCAGTTAATTGTATACCTTTTTACAAGCGTTGGAAATTAATAATGTAACAGTGTAATGCTATATCTAACATTAAGGAACGTTATTTAGTGAGTAAAGTGCATCCACACGAGTAACAGAAAAGGTGCGTCTCATTTCTCTCCATTATTATATCGTGAAACCGTTTATCATAAACACGAATTCAGTCACTGTTTAGTATTGATTGAGAAACGGAGGTTTTGAAACTCCAAGTCATATTGTTAAAATCGTTATACAAATAGATGTGAATTGAATTTGAACCAAATGCTTGGTAAATTGATTCAGGTGATTCGAATCGCTCGATTCACTGCACGCTGACGATACAGACTGGTCAAAACAGTGTAAATGCAACGAGAACAAACAAACGTGTAATGACAACTTTCACAAACCATCTGCAAATGTTTTAATTCACATGCAATCTATTAAACGTAATATATGAATCAATGAATACCAAAATGTAAAGCTTAAATGCCTAAATATGAGCCTTCTATGCAATTTGTGTTCATTTATAGAACTTTAGTATACAATTTGAGTGGTTTTGGCCGACTCCCTTACCCTTATCAGTGACTGTTTCTGAAATAGAGCTGATTGAGACACCCAGAGATTTAGTTTGGATTTGTTTTTTCTTTCTGTTAATTACTCTCATCTTTATCATGACAGAGAGTACGAACACAGAAAACCTCCTGGTGAAGCGACTGAGATCCATGTGACACACAATTATAAAGATGGCGTTTATTAAAGAGGAGGGTGAAGACATGACGATTGAAGAAACATTCAGTGTGAAACAAGAAGATACTGAAGATCAAACAGGTTGGTCTCATTCTCAAAGCTGAACTCAGTCATTTGATCCTAGTTAAAATGTCCATTTCTACTTAAATTAATGATGTTTTTAGGGATGCTCCGATATGAACATTTTGGCTGATGCTGTTATATACTGATATTTTGCCCGATAAATCTAAATGTAAATCCAGATTTTTTATATAAGTTTTGAGAGTCTGATTACAAGAGCAAAAATCTCACCATTAAAAACCATGACCCAAGCACTTCATCATATTCAGACATATACAGTACAGTGGCATATTTTGAACCATTTTAAGATTTACAATTAATTTTACACTCCAACTTTCCTTATCAAAAATAAGCTATCGCTTTCTTTACAAATAAATAAAACAACTTTCCATATCAAAAATAAGCTATTGCTTTCCTTACAAATAAATAAAACAATGCCTATATAATGCTAACAAGTCATTGGATGACATTACTGTCGTGTTGTGTATAAAGAATCAAAATGCATGTGCCATGGAAAAATTTAATGATATAGCCTCCGCATTGACAATGATGAAATGATTTTAATTAAACCATATCATTGATGAAACAATACAAGAAAAGTGCTAGCTGTTATTAATAATGCATTAATGTTTTTTTTTAAATTAATATTTCTGTTTCAAATAACAGCATTGCAGTTAGAGCTGTGTGTGCTGAAGCTGAAGAGCTAAATGAACACCGGGAAACTGAATATAATATTACAACTTATATCTGCACAAAAAACAAAACAAATACACAAGTGAACTTGACTAAGTCACATGCTAGTCAGAATGTCCTGTTGATGATGCGCTCTTCCTGTAATAGCACACTGAAACACGGCAATGCGAACGGCAGGTTGTGAGGAAATAAAAACTATCATTGGCATTACATAAAAAAATTATGATAAGCTTATACAAGGAGAAAAACAGAGGACCTAATAATGAGCCCTGTGGCACACCATACTGCGTTTGATGACCACACACCATACACCATATGTGTTTGATGACATGACTCTTCATTTACCCAAACAAAATGGTAGTGGTAAACAATCCTGGATTACAAATGCCAACATGATTCTAAAGCCATTCAAGAGAACATTGTGGTTTATGTTGGCGAAAGATTTAATAGCACTTGAAGAGAGATGGCTGCAATCAGATGCCAAAATCAAGTCATTTGTAACTTCAAATTGTGGTTTAATATGATTGCAGCTGGTTCAAAATGCCGCTGCTAGACGATTGGCCAGTACAAGAAAGAGGGACAGAATCCCCCCAACGTTAACATCCCTTCAATGGTATCGGATTGACTTTAAGGCCCAATTAATACGTTTAAACATTTTAAATGGTCTCACTTCCTAACAAGATTTGTCACATCTTATTATTCTATACCAGTAAAGAATCTGAGATTAGCCAATAAACTATTGCTCTATGTACCACAGTCCCAACTCAAGCAAAATAGTGACAGTGCCTTTTCAATAGCTCAACCTAGGTTATGGAATAAGTTACCGATTGCCATCCGCTCTATCCCCACTTTGTATGCTTTTAAAATGGCTTTGAAGCACGTTTATATTTTGCCGTTTGAATCGGACCCAGTATAAGAACTAAATATAAATTTTATGTTGTTGTGTTTGTATTGTCTTTGCTTGCTTTTCTTGAGCACTTTGGGCTACGCTTGAGGCAGTATAAATGTGCTTCATAAAAAATAAATTAAAAATAAATAAATAAGGGGTTTGATAACTTCCAGCTTTTTTTGGACTGTAGGCATTTTGGACATGTCCTAAAGAAAGCCAAGTTAACAATATTGAGAAGAAGTTCTGAGATTACATGAAATGCCTCTTTTAGTAGCTGTTTTTTTCAGTAGGTTTTGATGTTTGTTGCTTTGTGTGTTTTTTTCGCTTTAGACCTGATGGCACTGAAAGATGAGAGTCCAGAACTGAATGACAAGGAGGGGAAAGATAAATATGAAAATGATTTCACAACTGGAGAAAAATCCACAGAGACTGAAAAGACATCCTCACAAAAAAGACGTCTGAAGTCTAACAAGTATTTCACCTGCCATCACTGTGGAAAGAGTTTCAATCATCAAGGAAACCTTAAAGTCCACATGAGAGTTCACACTGGAGAGAAGCCTTTCACCTGCCAACATTGTGAAAAGAGTTTCACTCAAAAACAAAACCTTAAAGTCCACATGAAGATTCACACTGGAGGGAGCTCTTTCACTTGCCAACAGTGTGGAAAGTGTTTCACTCAAAAAGGAAACCTTACAGTTCACATGAGAATTCACACCGGAGAGAAGCCTTTCACATGCCAAAAGTGTGGAAAGAGTTTTACATATAAAAACTACTTTAATTCCCACATGAAAAGTCACAATGTAGAGAAGCCTTTCACTTGTGATCAGTGTGGAAAGAGTTTCACACGTAAAGTATCTTTTAATTATCACATGAGGATTCATTCAAGAGAGAACTGTTTTATATGTCATCACTGTGGAAAGAGTTTTACCTATAAAATAAGCCTTAAGACTCACATGAGAGTTCACACTGGAGAAAAGCCTTATACCTGCACTCAGTGCGGAAGGAGTTTCACATATAAAG
Organism: Gobio gobio; assembly: GCF_949357685.1. Lineage (NCBI taxonomy): Eukaryota > Metazoa > Chordata > Actinopteri > Cypriniformes > Gobionidae > Gobio > Gobio gobio. The sequence goes on along the minus strand of NC_137101.1, from coordinate 38,895,350 downwards.
CATCCCTTGACTCCCACATGAGAAGTCACACTGGAGAGAGGCCTTACACTTGCAATCTGTGTGGGAAAGGCTTCCCACAAAAAGGAAACCTTCAGACTCACATGAGAATTCACACTGGAGAGAAGCCTTTCAAGTGTCTTCAGTGTGAAAAGAGTTTCAGATATCAAAGAGACTTGAAACATCATTTGCAGACTCATTGTGGAAAGAAATTGCAGTGTTCTGAGGTTGGTAAGAAGTTAAAAAAAAGGACCAATTTTAAAAATCGCCTGCGCATTCACCCTGGAGAAAGACTATTTAATTGTAATCAGTGTAATAAAACATTTATTTTGGCATCACACTTGCAGATACACCTGAAAAGTCATGCAGATGTGAGACCCTATTCTTGTTCTTTGTGTGGAAAGTGTTTCAAATGGCTTGGCCATTTCAAATGGCACCAGAAAATATGTGTCTGTGTGAAGTCAAGGCTGCCTTCACACCACAGCTAAATGTGGACCAAATCTGATTGTCCATTTTCATGGCACTACTTTTATTTGCATCTTTCACCCCTTTATACTTTTTTCTTTGGTTAAGTAAATATGATCACCTGACGTTCTCCTTTGCTATAGTTTCAAATATTGAGTGGTTGCGTAAAAAAACACTCTCTAATTTCGATTGTATGGAGGCGTCGCTGCATTCCAAATTTTGATACCTCCGAATCTGAATATTAGTTGATCTTCTTTCTTGCTGAAAAATGCCACAATGTGAACGAAAGTTTAAAATAAAAGGACATAAACTGAATGAAATAATTGACATTGCACTGAATTATTTGATTCTTCTTTAGTGAGATTACACAAGTAGACGTATGTTGTCAAGTAGGGCTGTCACAATATCACCTTTTTCACACCATGGTTATTGTGGGCAAAATAATTAATGGTAACACTTTAGAATAATGGTCCGCAGAGCCGGCTCAAGGAATAAGCAAACTAAGGATTTGTTTGAGGATTATGAGGATTTGATGCTCAAGAAACATTTATGATTATTATCTATGGTGAAAACAGTTGTGTACAATATTTGTAGGATTTTTTTGAAAGCTTTCTATTTCAGAGAAATGCTGTTCTTTTGAACCTCCTATTCATCAAAGAATCCTGGGGAAAAGTGAGCATATTCAGCATAAGAGACTACTTACATTTTTTTTTTAAAGTACATATCCCAGTCCGAACTGTGGTACTGTAAGGCTTTGAATATTAACACCTGACCACACCTCTGGGTTTCCTACTGTTACAATTAAAAACCGTATAAGGGTAAGACCATTACTGCCAGACATGATGAAAGCAACTGTTGGGGTAACAGTTTAGGACCTAGGACCAGTAGTGAAAAAAGAAGACCAAGAGTCAGGAGTTAGATTAATTAAAGAAATATTTACTGAAGAATAGTTTGGAGTTTCATCAGCAGAAGCCAGCGTCAGAGTCTCTCATGGAATCGCAGGCCAGACTCTAACTTACAGAGAATTTTGCCCACCAGTTATACTGTTTACAAGGACATTGATTTCATCAACAATAACAGATGGCCTAAGCCTTAATTGGCTACGGAGACCTAAAAGCCTTAACATTTGTCACACATGTAGATATGCCGGAATGGCGTAGTTAAGTCAGGATGCTCGTCGCAACATCCCTCCCAGAAGGGTAAGATTGGCCTCGGACGCCGTAAAGGGCACCTGCATGTCGGGAGGGGGGTCAGGCCCTGAACAGAAAGCTCCAACAAACCTGCACAGAACTTGTGAAACGCACACACATACAAGCACTAGGGCATCACACTCTAGTTAATGTCAGGGGATTATGACCGTTTATCAAGAGAACACTCAATACATAAACAGCGATACCGCCACAGCTATCCTACACGAGAGTGAGCCATGCATCCTGGCTGGAGGTCAACCCAGAGCAGCTGGGGAGACTAGATTTAACTCTACAAAATCATCCTCAAACTAAATATATAAAAGTATAACATCTCACAGAATTGCAATCATCTCTAGATTACATATGAAAGCAGAGAAAGAGATATTTATTTTGATTATCCTGGATTATTCAGGTTATGGATATAATAAAAAGAATCATTGAAAAGGATATGTGTATAGAAGAGACACAGGTATCTGACCTGCCGCTTCACAACACCGCTACAACTACTAAAATTGATACTGGGTTCGCGAATTATCAAGAATTGACAATAGTCAATTGTATTGGTGGCACCGAGGGGCCATAAGGGCTTGGGCCGGCCCTGATGGTCCGGCATTAGTAAGTAACTATGCATGACGTAATGCAGGACTAACGAATAGTACTACATGAACACTTTAGCTTCTACTATGAACTAATATGGAAACAAGCTTAACTGATCAGTAAGTAATATCAAATCACTAAATCTGTTAGTGAGCACTTCTCCATTGCTGAGATAATCCATCCACCTCACAAGATGCTGATTAGACACAGCCTAAGGCACACCTGTGCAATAATCATGCTGTCTAATTCAGCAACCTGATATGCCACACCTGTGAGGTGGATGGATTGTCTCAGCAAAGGAGAAGTGCTCACTAACACAGATTTAGACAGATTTGTGAACAATAATTGAGAGAAATGTGTACAGGAATAAACAAGTGTTGCATTTATAATTTTGTTCAGTGTATGTAACCACACAAATACCATAGTTAAACTTTTGTTTTTGTAGCGAAACCATGGCTAATTTGTGGTTACCATGGTTTAACTACAACAACCGTCTAGTTACCAAAAACATTTTTTTTTTAATTTTGTGTCGTAAAACAATGGTACATTTTCTTAAGGGAATTCTACATTTATTTTTAATCTCCTTAGTAGTTAATCAAAATTTCTTGATTGGCAATAGTAGTTACTAGATATTAATATATTATTATGTACTGAATTATATGTATCATTATCAAAGTGTTACTAGAAATTAGGGATGTCCCGATCAGGTTTTTTTGCCCTCAATTCTGAATTCTTGCCCTCAATTCTGAGTCATTTGAATTTGAGTATCTACCGATACCGAGTCCCGATCCGATACTTCTATAATACATAAAAAAAGAATAAAGAAGAGCGAAAAAACAGATCCAGGATGTTCCTTATTTTTTATTTAATTCACCTCTTTAACCAATAGCGTCTCTGCAACAAAGTGATGTCATGCCGCACACGTTGCTGTTTCTGTGTGGAGTCAAAAGGGTCTAACTCTGTGCCATCGCATAACTATAGATGTGTTAAAAAATAATGAGAATATATACCGTATATACATATATATCCGAGTCCTGATCGGGAGGTAACGTCTGATTCCGATCGAGTCTGAAACCACGTGATCGGGCCCGATTTCCGATCACATGATCGGATCTGGACATCCCTACTAGAAATTCTAAAGAGGATGATGTAACTTACAACAAATGTACTTAATGAGTTTCAGACATTGCTACGGATCATCTCACAATGCTCTTTACCATCAGTTTGGCTCTAGAACAGAATTGTTGTTCCTGGTTTTACAGATGGATTGGATGCAGTGGATCCAACATTTCAGAATGTCCAGAGAGACTTTTCAGTACATTGTCAGCGTCTAAAGCCAGCGTTGGAGAAACTGGACACAAACTATTGTCTGTCTGTGCCTCTCCAAAAAAAAAAAGAGTTGCTGTTGCGTTATGGAAACTCATGTGAAAGACTTCTGCTCTTCTGTTGAAATCATTCTGTTGCCTGAAGTCATTCAGATACCAAATGCTGGGTGGTATTCCATTGTCTTGCATGCAGTTGTTGATGGAAAAAGGTTTATTTTTGAATGTTTTTGCCAGGCTACCTGGATGTTTGCATGATACAATACAATACAATACAATATTTATTTGTAAAGCACATTTAAAAACAACCAAGGCTGACCTAAGTGCTGTACATAAAATAATCAAACTAAAAGAGAGAAAAAAGTATCAAACTTAATGAACACACAGCAAATAGTAAAACAATAACAAACCTAAGATCAAGCAGTATTGAAAGCCTGAGAGAATAAATAGGTCTTTAGTGCAGATTTAAAGGTGGAAATGGAGGGAGCTAATCTGATGTGAAGAGGTAGGCTGTTCCAAAGTTTTGGACCTGCCGTCGCAAAAGCATGATCGCCGCTCATTTTAAGTATAGATCTAGGCACGATGAGTAGACAGTGCTCACTGGATCTCAGAGTCCTAGAGAGAGTGTACGGACGGAGCAGATCAGTCAGGTACTGAGGGGCCAGATTGTTGAGGGATTTGTAGACGTATAAATTAATTCTAAAATCGATTCTAAATTTGACAGGTAGCCAGTGCAGTGCAGATAAAATAGGAGTTACCGGCTCATACTTGTGGGTCCCAGTGAGGAGTCCAGCAGCTGCATTTTGCTCTAGCTGTAGACGGGAGAGAGAAGATTGAGAGACACCATAATAAAGGCAATTAAAATAATCCAAACGTGTTGTTACAAAGGCATGAATCATTGTTTGTAAGCTGGGATAAAAACTGTTTCACTTTAGAGAGTTTGGGAAGATGGATAAAACATGATTTCACAACAGTACTGATCTGTTTATCAAATTTTAGGTTGTGATCAAACAGAATGCCTAGATTTCTAATGCATTGAGTTTCATATGGAGTAAGACCCAGAGCTGAAAAGATGACACAACTTATCACCGAAATGATAGCGAAAGATTTGCTGCCCATTCATTTCGTTGAAAGAGAAGGATTTAAAAATTTGATGCATTACGCTGAGCCCCAGAATAACGTCCCATCGCGCAAAACAGTCACGGGAAGAATAGATGCTCTATATGAAAAGACTGCTTCTTCACTGAGAGACAGACTGTCAAAGACGATGACTATCACTACGGACTCATGGACTTCGCTGACCACCGAATCCTATATAACACTAACTTGCCATTACATTGCTGAGTTAGAAATACATAGTACAGTGTTAGAGATGTGCAATTTCGACGAACAGTGGCTGTCAAGTTCGGAGAAAGTAATTGCATGTGTTCATGATAATGCTAGTAACATGGTTCTGGCGAATCAAAGTCTTTGGGAATCAGTGCCCTGCTTCGCACACACCCTGCAGCTAGCCATCAACGAAGACTTCAATGTTGCTTCTGTAAAAAGCGTGATAGCTGCCAGCAGCCGGTTGGTGGTACATTTTCACCACAGCACCGTGACTACAGTGGCACTTTGCCAGAAACAACAACAGCAGAAGGTACCTGAACACAAACTTATCCAGTACTGTCGTATGCATGGAATTCTGTGTGCGATATGTTCAAACGTCTTTTGAAACGACTGTTTGATGGACTGTGTGCGCGGTTCTGTCTGATTGCACTTGACTTGAAAGATGAGCACTGGCAGATTGTAGAAGAACTGATACCTGTTCTCCAGTCTCTGAAGTGCCCTACAACAACAATGTGCAGTGAGGCGCATGTTTGCGTTTCGATGATTAATCTGATCACACATAGCCTCATCACTAAACACCCAAAACACACAGACCGGTGAGTCTCCAAGAGTCTCGGAATTCAAGACGGCAGAATCTCTGAAACGGCGCATAGTCACTGTTGCTGAGGAGGCTGAGAAGGTGGCTCTACCTCTGATTGCAGCAACATTGGATCCAAGACACAAACATCGGAAGTTTCTTGAGACAGGGCTTCAAGAGAGAGTAAAGGAGAATCTGAAACTATTAAAAATTCTGTCACACCCATACAGAATGACCCTCAGCCCGATCGAGCAATAGAATTCCCGTAGAATTAATGCGTTGTTACGTTTTTAGAGAGGTGCACGTCAGGGTTTGTCGTAGGCTACACGTGCAACACCGCCTACGACGTAGCTACAGCATACCCTTACGAACCAAAAATATATTGCAATATACTAGAATTTATATTGCAATACATTAGAAATATATTTCAATGTATCAGAAACTTCCTCATATATTTGACAACCTATTGCTATATTGATTCATATATTAAAATACATTGATATACAAACAAAACTGTATTACATTATTGCATGTATGTTTATTGAAACAAAGTATTTTTTTTTATGAGTTAAGCCAGCTCATGCATAGGTTTACAGAGAGGTTGATTAACAATAGTCCAAATCAAATTTTGCATGACATTCATTACATTTTACATTATATAGCCATATGGATGGACCAAATATGGCTATCTATTGATTCATATATTGTAAAATGGAGATGAGAGTATTATAAATTAAATTATCATTAACAGCAGCAATTACAAATTTTTTTTTGAGTCCACTTTTTATTCCCCCACATGACATTTCATCCTCAAAATTTTATACCTCCACATGACATTTCATCATCAACATGACATTTCAGTCCTCCACATGTTCTCAGGTCACTGTCCCTTCAGTGTCACGGTTCATGAATACATCGTCTCACCTTCTCTGTCGCCGTTTCTCAATACCAAGTACGCAAACTTCTGACTTGCGTCCTTGGTAGTTCAGACTTGCAAGTTCGACTCGGGAGAACGAACTCCAGAGGACGGGAGGAATCGTATGGAATCGTCAAAAACGTCAATAGCGGATGAGAAACCCCTTGTAATTTAAAAATACTACTGTTAATGTTTCACAAAATTTAGTTTTAAGACTTTTTCAGGCGATATTGTATTTGTTTAAAGCTCAAATCTGTGTTTTATTTATGAAGAGAGTGCCTTTTTGAAAATTTGATCTGGTGTTTTCGGAGTTGTGAGATCCAGTCGATCAGCGGGCGCTCTCCCCGCCGAGAGCAGCCTTAACATGGCTAGTCCTTCTGACGTCTGCCGCTGGCTCTGATGTCTTCAGATATAATTCGTCTTCTAACGGGCGATCTTTGGTCTCATGAATCTATAATTTGTTCCCTGGCAAATCGTTTTGACTGAGGGCAAAGTGAAGTTTCATAACTTTATATTATTAAATTATATTAATGGCTTAAATTTTTATTATTAAAGCTATTAAACACATAAACTGACATTTAACAAAAATAGACTGGGTTGTGTTTTATGTCATAATTCATTTTATTACAGTGATAATCACACTTGTCTGAACCACATATTAATGGTTTTTTTATGTAAACGAAAAGAGGCAGGGTTTTTAATATTTCGTTTTGTTATAAATATACATGCCATAACATTGCCTGCACTACATTTGTGTGGCTATAATATGTTTAATATTTTTCAATGAAAATGAAAAGAGGCAGAGTGGTGTTTTATCATATATTTTGTTTTATTGTAGCCTAAAATATACATACATATACACTGAATAACACTATCAAGAACGCTGCTGTTCCATTAGCAGAGTACCGGACTATCCTCCCGTCCTCGGGAGTTCGTTGTCCGGAGTTGAACTTGGCGAGCCTGAATGAACTACCACGGACGCAAGTCAGAAGTTCGCATAGGCCTACTTAGTATAGAGAAACGTATATTTTAGGCTACAATAAAACGAAATATGCCTCTTTTCATTTTTTTTAACAAAAAATCTTAAACATATAGTGTGTTTTCACGACACGTCATCAAACCGGAAGTCGGCCATATTGGCGATACTGAACGTAAACAATGCCACTGAACCGAACGGAACTCGTAAACTTTTGCTGATTATTTCTGCTGAAAATGGTCAATTATTGTCGTGTTTTAGGCTGTACTAATCGGTCGGACCGGGAAAAACATTTGGAGTTTTATAGACTGCCAAAAGTAATAACAAATCAAGGAGAAGAGTGCCAAAAACTGTCTGAGGAAAGAAGGCGTTTGTGGTTGGCCAAACTGAACCAGGATTTCAAGGGCAAGAATCTTGACAATATTCGCGTTTGTTCTTCTCATTTCTTGTCAGGTAGGTGAAAAATTAGGCTACTATCTTGACTAATTTTGTAGTGTTATAGTATACTCCCGTATTGTTATTACGTTGCTGTTTGTTATTTCTTGGCTAGAAATCTGATTATAATCTCATTTCTTAACCTTCTCCAATAATACAAGACTTACATATTTTCTGTAAAATGTTACTGAAATTTAGTTAATGGTGCTATTTATTATTATTGTATTCTAGGTAAAAGAGCTGGGGCCCGTTCTTCGTACCTCGCTAACTCAATTAGCTGGATTTGATTGTTGACGATTTGACATGATCTTGGATTGTTTGGTTCTTCGAAGCTCATCCAGGACTTGCTGTCATAGCAACAGGTCCGTAAGCTTAAACCTGCTCGCGAGCAGGCTTATTTCATGTAAACAGGATTAGTTTGCATCTTGAGGTGATACTGAAAATCTGTCCCAGCCACTGCTACTTTATTACAAGAGTGCATTACTGAACCAGGGGCAATAATAATCATTTTAAATAATAATATAAAAATGTTATATTGTATATGTATATGAGAATGTATAATGTTGTGTATAATACTATAGACAGCCACTTGATTGAGCGATTTATTTGTGATGGAATAATTACTTTATACAATTTAATTTTTATTGGTTTACACACATCACATGTTGTACAGTTAATCTGAGCCGTGCATTAAGTGATCACGGATATTATGGGAGTGGCTTGATGCAGCGCAAGAGAGGATAATTTGATCTTGACCCATAAGAAACTTGAATACTGTCACGTTACAAATCTGCATGAAATTGAATTAAAAATTAAATTACAACATTGAAATAAAAATGTAAAGGGTGTACAAATACTGTATAAAATCGTGAATATAAATAATTGGTAATCATGTTAAAAAAAAAACATTTATCATTTATCTATTATAACTTTTGTGTTGGTTTGGTTGTTTGGCTGTTTCCTTAAAGGTTCAGAAATTCGTGGGGTTTTTTTGTGTAATTTGTCAAGTTTTTTGCCAGGTGGCTTTTTAATTATATGATGTCATTACGTTGCTGTCTTGACGCCAGCCAATCGCTGCATTGCTGATCGTGGTTTCGAGTATCGATGCATCTGCCCTCTTTAGGGAAAAAAAGAACGCTCAGTAATCTTAGATCATTTAATCCAGATATTTTAATCCAATCCGCAAATTCGTTTGAAGAACCAAATTAGCCAGAGATCAGTTATCATGATTAAAAGATCTGGGATCTGTCAAATCATCTTAGATGTATTAAGCGAGGTACGAAGAACGGGCCCCTGACCTTTAAAGTTTCTTAAGGGTCAAGATCAAATTCTCTGCATCTCCTGCGCTGCATCAAGCCATCCCATAATATCCGTCACTTAAATTAATGTACGGCTCAGATTAACTGTACAACATGTGTGCAAACTTCCAATAAAATTAAGTAATTATTCCATCACAAATAAATCGCTTTATCAAGTGGCTGTGTCTATAGTATTATACACAACATTATAATATTATATACATTCTCATATACATATACAATTTAAAATTTGTATATTATTATTATTTAAAATGATTATTATTACCCCTGGTTCAGTAATGAACTCTTGTAATAAAGTAGCAGTGGCTGGGACAGATTTTAAGTATTACCTCAAGATGCAATCTAATCCTGTTTACATGAAATAAGCCTGCTCGCGAGCAGGTTTAAGCTAACGGACCTGTTGCTATGACAGCAAGTCCAGGATGAGCGTCGAAGAACCAAACAATCCAAGATCATGCCAAATCGTCAACAATCAAATCTGGCTAACTGAGTTAGCGAGGTACGAAGGACGGGCCCCTGTACAAGAAGGATGATCCAGATTTGGTGCCATGCGTTAATATGAAAGGAAAACAAGGACCACAGTCACCTAAGGACTCACTGACATCACGCTACAAACGTCGTGTGAATCGAACCCAGCAGAAACACAACGATGCTGCTGCCCATTCTTTGCTTCTTATGGACATACCAGATGATGCTGATGATTCTGCCACAAGTGACTATGTCAGAGATAATGTCTGCAGTGTAGGGACTCAAACTGAAATGACTGGTGATTTTTTTTATTCTATGACCAGTGAACTTCAAAATCTGAGAACAGAAAACATTCAGTTGCGTTCTTTTGTTGAAAATGTGTCCTCTTCCTATGAACAAAGCGCATTTGAGGGTAAAGATGAAAAGGTTTTATTTTTCACTGGTCTACCTACATATCAGATTTTGTTAGCACTATTTACATACCTAAGTCCCCACCTCCCTGTGAAGAAGTCACTTAATGCATTCAAGGTGCTGATGCTTACATTAATGAGACTAAGGCTTAATGTTTCTACAACCTTCCTGTCTTATGCATTCAATGTGTCAATAACCACTGCTTCTAGGGTATTCACTGATGTTATTGATGTCATGTTTATTCGGATGAAACCACTTGTTATATGGCCAGAAAGAGCACAGTTGGTCAAGACAATGCCTATGCAATTCAGAAAACAATTTGGGAAAAAATGTGTTGTTATCATCGACTGCTTTGAGGTCTTTATAGATCGTCCATCTAACCTCAAAGCCAGAGCAGAAACGTGGTCATCCTACAAGCACCATAACACAGTCAAGTTTTTGATTGGTATTACACCACAGGGCACAGTCTCTTACATATCAAATGCATGGGGAGGAAGAGTAAGCGATAAGTACATAACCGAAAACTGTGGCTTTCTGGACAACATTTTACCTGGTGATTTAGTTCTTGCTGACCGTGGCTTTGATATTCAGGACACTTTAGGTTGCATTATGGCTCAGGTAAAAATGCCAGCCTTTACCCGTGGGAAGTCGCAGCTAGCTCCAGTTGACTTAGAAACCACAAGGAAAATTGCTCATGTTAGGATTCATGTGGAACGTGTGATTGGTAGTGTGCGCCAGAAATACTGTATATTGGGGGGGACATTGCCAATTGATTTCTTGATGAGAAAAGATGATCGTTTTTGTACAATAGACAAGATTGGACTTGTCTGTTGTGCTCTGGTGAACCTTTGCCCATCAGTTGTTGATTTTGACTGAAGTTGCTGTTTTAGGCTATGTTTGTAAAAAATAATCCTTGTGATTTCATTGTAAATATGTAAATAGTATTGTTGTGTAATACAAACATAGTATACCACTGCCATTAAAACAACATGGCAGTGACAGCAACATGACTTATTAAAAGAGCAACAGAACAGCTGGGTATGGTATGCCACAACTTTTTACTTTATTATATGATGTACAAATTATGTGAACATGTACTCTATTAAATAAAACTGTAACAACAACAAAAAGTGTGAATTGTTATAATAACACATTCAATTTTCAAAAGGAAATAAAATAAATATTAAAATAAAACTTTCAGATTAATTGAAAATAAATAAATACAAAAGTGCCTGAAGTGCTTAAGGAAAAAAATTACTATGCTTGGCTACACTTAAGCTGTACATCAGAGATATAAATGAAAATGTGAAGCTACAGAATGGTTCACTGCATATAACAATTATACACATAGTATTTTACTTAATACCTTTCTTAGACCTTTTTTGAAGAAACTGAGGTAGCTTACGGCAGTTAGAACAAAACCATTTTCCTTTTGGAGCAACCTGAACATTAACACATGCATAGTAAACCACTGAATAGGACATTTTGCATTGTCACACATAATCATCTGACCAAACTCAACCTGGCCACAGAGACACCAGCTTTTTTCTTGCCTACTGCCACTTGCACCATTGTCAGAACCATCCGAATCAGGGACAGATACACCAGGTTGTGCTGACACATTAGCCATGGTCGATGAAAGCCTAGTGTAGAATTTGCCAACTAGTTCTGGCATAATGGCTGTCAAAAATGTGCTTGCTTTTCTTGCATATCATGTCCCAGAACTCTTCATTAAACAAAATGCGTTCAACATGCAAGTCTTTCTCTGTCCAAACAACAAAATAGGCAGACTCCAGTTTGCACACTCCAAGCTGCGTTTGGACCTGGTAGAAATACTGGTGGTTTCTGTTTAGTGTCAGTTTCCCTTCGAAATCTTTCTCCAAGTAAAATCCCTTAGCACCGTCTAGCCTGTCAGATTTTACACAAAATGGACATTTAATTTCAATAACACTGACACCACAACAGTCACACGAAACAAGGCCATCCGGGGAAGCACCTAAGAATGGCACACAGGGATTAATGAAAAAACCTGTCTCGTGCACTTTCACATTTTCATGAGATTTCTTATGTTCATCTGTAAACATATCACGTGCAAATTTCTCATTAGAACATCCCCAGGTAGTAGCTTTTGATGTAAATGTTTATGATTGGGGATAGCATACACTTTTAATCAAGCTTTGAGCTGGTTGATTGGGATCAGTGCAACATGCCGTTTTCATTTTCGATGCTGTGATTCGCCCAGCACGAAACTGAAACCACAGTTTAGAAGAAGCTTGATCCCTTGTAGCCATCTCAACTGCCTTTGCTTGCTCCTCTGATACTGAAATGTTTATATCACTACAAATGGACAATACATCACTGTAGTCCATGTGAAGTGCCTCCTCATTTCGCAGTTCAGTCAACACCAGAGGAAAGTTTTCACCAATGGATTTGGGAATAAAATTATCAGAAAAAGGCTCAATAAGGGATAAAATAGCAGACTTTGAGCCAGTTGAGCTGAGAGTGCTGAATAATGATGATAATTCATCATTGGTAGGATGTGGTGTTTTGCTTCCTTTAACAGTAGAACTGGCACATTCTCTCTCAAATGACTGTACATGACCAGCACAGTCACTCTTAGCAGCTATTTTACTTTATATGTCTTTGCTGCAGTAAAGTCAATCTCCCGACATTCCTTGTACTCCACCTTTGACATTCCAGTAGGTAACATCCAGTATGCCTTTTCCTGCGTCACTGTCTTTGAGTCCCTCAATTTCACTGTTGCTTCAATCAGAAACAACAAAGCAGCAACATGTGTGCACGTCTCCCCCAGGCCAGCCATACAAGTGCAGTGGGCTCCAAGAATCCTCCCAGACTTTTCTGCAATTACCCAGGGTTCCAGGGGTTTTTCTCGTATTCGCTGGGAATGAAGTACCTGCATAAAAGTCAAGACAACTAAATATAAGTGTGTAAAAATAACAAACTAGCCTCTCATTAATTTATTTGGTAACACTTTAGAATAATGGTCATTAGTTAACATGAACTAATAATGAACTGCACTTATAAAGCAATTATTAATCTTTGTTAATGTTAATTCAACATTTACTAATGCATTATTAAAATCTTGTTAACATTAGTTAATGCACTGTGAACTAACATGAACAAACCATGAACAGATGTATTTATATTAACTAACATGAACAAAGATGAACAAATACAGTAACAAATGTACTGCTCATGGTTAGTTCATGTTAGTTAATACATTAACTAATGACCATTATTCTAAAGTGTTACCATTTATTTATTTAATTAACTAACTAACTGAAGTGTTAGCTGATGCAACAGGCTATAGAGAAGTGGATCACCTACCTTGGCTTTCACAATGCACATGTCGTTGATGAGCTGATGCTGTGCCTCTCTCACCCATCCACACACCATCTGGTTGTAGGCCTCCAAACCTTTGTAACATTTGAGGTCTTCAGCTGTGTATGGGCTTGGCGAAAAAACTAAGTAGTTCACTATGTCCGGATAAGAAATCGAAGGGAGAATTGTCGGGTCGTCAGTCCACGACAAAGGAGCTAGCTCGTACGTATCTTTACCGCCTATTAACTTAAGTTTCTCAAAATATCGCTCCCTTTCCTGCTTACTAAGTCCTTCTCTATATGATTTAGCAGCTTCCACACGTTTTTTCCATGGTTTAGACATCATAAATTAGTAGAAATGAGTCTTCAGTGGTATATTAACAGTGCAATCCATGCTGTTGTTTACATCCGAGTATCTCCAATATGGCCGCGCATCCGGGTAACTGAACAAACTTTGACGTAGGTGCAAACCCTCTATTAGCCACACAAATGTCGTTCAGGCAGCTACATTGATTATCTTATATATTTATAACAAAATGAAGTATAAAACACAACCCTGCCTCTTTTCGTTTAGATAAAAAAAAAAAAAATAGGCCTATATTAGACATTAATATGTGGTTTAGGTAAGGTATGGTGACCAGACTTCTGAAATGGAAACCGGGGACATTTCCTATTTGAGTGGTCAAAATATCACTAAAATCTAATTTGTTATTATCTTTTAATTTAAAAACTGGACAATATATTTTTAAATGTTTTTGTTTGTTTATTTGTTGTTGTTGTTGTTGTGGGCTCTCTATATTATTATTAACATTAATAATTATTATGATTTAGTTTGATTATTAGGATTTTTATGTGGATTCAATACAATTCAACGCACCCGCAAAAAAATAAAACAGTTAATAGTTGCCATTGTAAATAACAAGCAGTTCAAAACAATATTATAACATGACTTAACAAAAACACATTACAAAAATAAAATATAAAATGATAAATAAAACTATTTAACAAATATTTTAACATTTTATAATTGTATTTAATATTTTAATTTTCACAAGTTTATACTACTATATAAGTAATACATAAAAAAAAAAATGTTTTTGCTTAAAATGTTTTATTAGGCTTGTGGTTAAAAATAACTCTTACTATCCTAAATTGGTCTTGTTTTGCATTTTAGGCTTATCTTAAGCAGAAATTATGTGTATTCTGGATGTGTTGCATGTGACAAAACAATGCTGCACCCCGTTGAGGCTCTGTTATAAAGCACATGCAAACAGTATTACTTTAATTGATGAAAATGTCGTTCTGCTCTCGGTTACGTTCTTAGTAGAGGCTCGCGCACAACCAAGTTCAGCTTATCATGCGGGGGTGTTGGGGGCATTACTGATCGTTGCGTCCGTTGGTGCGAGATGCATTCTGGGATACCGGTCTGTCTGAAGTCTCCTCTCGATGCAGCCTCGATAAAAGGGGCAGATCAAGGACACATCCGGGGATTTGAACTGTAGCCTACTTGTCTATGGCTAGATGTGAACTTTGAATTGGAACAGTGCTTGGGCAGCGACTGATGACGTTTCACAAGTCCACGAGAACACAAGTACAGACAAGAACGCATATTGAGAAACGGTCTGTGTGTGTGGTTGTGTTGGAGGCGTGGTTTCTGATTGGTGAACACTTTGATCACTTCCACCTGCTGCACTCATCACCTGGGCTATTTATACGTGTGTCTCACTAAGCCTTGTTGTCAGATTGTTGCAGTTTGTCTGGAGGTTCCGTACTGTTTCGTGTGTTCCTGGTCGTGGCTCTTCGTTTGACCTGCTTCAGTCCTGCTTCATTCGTCTGTGCTTTGTCCAGCGATCTGTCCTAACTCTACTGTGAACCTGAGTATAATAAATACCTGTTGTTGAACTCGCTATTGGATCTTCTGCCTTTTTCCTGTCACCAGACGTAACATTCAGCTGCTGCTTTTGAAATAAATCTCATTCAGTTACTGTGGACTATATTGATGTCTTATTCAATCTATTATATTTTAAAATATATGACAGACATTATACATTAGATTATTTCATATTTACCATGTATACAATATATAATATGATAATTATATATATTATGTAATATAAATCATTATATTTAAGACATATGTTCCCATATAAATCTTATTATATTAACTTGTACATTGATGTATATTATCACATATAATTTTACATATATATATATATATATATATTGAAGGGTCAAGGGTCAAGCCAAACATCACTTGTCTCTTCATCAGACACATATCCTTCAAGAATGATTTTATGTTCAATATTAAAATAAGAATGAATGATAATCAAGTTATAACCATTTCCTACATTTGATAAATCAGTTCTCTATATTCAAGGAGTGATTTTGGATATTGTAGTGTTTTAGTTGCTCTGTGCTTTTGAATCCAGCTCTGATGTCTGTGTCAAGACGTGCTGACAGGCAAATGTCCTTGGTGTTTGAAGTGAGAAGAGCTCAGCATGTGTTAACTGTATGTCTTCCTAAAGCGACCCCCGGGGTCATCTATGTTGTCGTCTATGTACAGCTATGTGACTCTTTTGGGGACTCAAAATGTAACAGAAATGTACCTCTCTGATAATACTTTTCTTTCTTTATAGAATAGAATAAAGTCACTTCTGTACTAAATGTAGTATCAGCATGTTTTGGAGAAGTGCTTTGTTGATAGTTAGTTAAGATGTTCCGACCTTGATGGAAACTGGTATTCTCTGGAGTATTGTGTGTGTGCGTTGTATGATTTGTGCAGATCCAGTATTGTATATGGGCCTTCCTGCAGGCGATGCCAGACCTTTAGACGCTTTTCTGTGACCTCCGAGGTCACTGGAGACTAATCTGGGCCTGGGCGACATCAAGTCTACACATTTTTAGAGATATATGCTCCTATCTGTCTACGTGTGGAAAGTTGCTTACATTGCATGTTGTTAGAACCAATCAGAATCATTCCACATGGCAGTAATGACGTGTCTAGACCTTGAAAACAGTATAACTGTTCAGAAAATTGTATGTACGTTAGACGGAGGCGGGGAGACTGTTAGAGGGAGCGCGGCCTACGAACTCCTCTTGAAGCTGGCTTCTGCTGATGAAACTGCAAACTATTCTTCAGTAAAATTTTTCTTTAAGTAATCTGACTCCTGACTCCTGGGTCCTAAGCTGTTACCCCAACAATATATATACAATGGCTCTTCCAATATATAATTTCATATAATGAGGGATATATTTCAATATACATAATAATATATTAAATAGTATAATGAAATGTATTTATTTAATATATGAAAACGGCAATAATTGCAGTATTGTCCCATATATTGCAATATATAACTTACATATATAATATACTATTATATAATATATCATATGATATATTACTATGTAAATCACTTGGGGTTACTTGACTGTAACCCTGTTCCCTGATAAAGCGGAACGAGATGCTGCATAAGCTTATGCAAATGGGAAATGTCTTTGACATAACCAGCTGTGAAAATAGTGTGAAAACACGTCAATGAAATTGACCCGGAGGTATTTATAGCCTCGGCCGGTGACGTCATAGGCGCACCTGCTGCACGAGGCTATAAATAGATGAGCTTCAGCTGGAGCAAACCAGATCTTCTTTGTTTGAAGACCAGTCCTGAAGCATCATCAGCACGGCCTAGCAATGCAGCATCTCGTTCCGCTTTATCAGGGAACAGGGTTACAGTCAAGTAACCCCAAGTGTTCCCTTTCAAAAGCTACACTCAATGGTGCATAAGCTTATGCAAATGGGAACGAGAATACCCACGCCGCCGTGCTTGATGGTGCCTGGACCCCTTACGGTTGTGTAGGTGTGCACAAGAACGCAAGGAGCCTCAGGCATTAGCCTGTGATGTCGACTCAAGGACATGAGAGCCCAGAGTGGCATGAGCATCCAAGCTATAAAGTCTTAAGAATGTGTGCGGAGAGGACCAACCTGCCGCATCACAAACACTTTGTAAGGGAGCACCCCTTGCTAACGCAGTAGAAGAGGCGACTCCCCTGGTGGAGTGAGCCCTTAATCCTATAGGTGAAGCTTGACCGTGCACCTCATAGGCAAGAGCAGTAGCATCCCTGACCCAATGTGACATTGTTTGATGGTGGCAGAACCTCTGTTACGGACCCCATGGCAAACAGACAGTTGCTCTGACTTACGCCACTGGCTAGTGCGGTGGACGTAGGCCTGAAGAGCATGGACTGGACACAGTCTATGAAGTTTCTCCTGATCTGGCGTTGTGAACGGCAGAGGGCAGAAGGTTTCAAGAGTGACAGGATGTACAGTCGACAAAGGAACCTTAGGCAGGTAGTCAGGTGATGCAAAATCACTTTCACCAAACCTGGGGCAAAGTCTAAGCAGGATGGCGATATTGACAGAGCCTGCATGTCCCCAATTCTTTTCAGAGAAGTTATAGCCATAAGAAAAACCATCTTTAGAGTCAGAAGTTCGTCAGACGCTGATTCTAGAGGTTCAAAGGGGGTCTCAACCAGACCCTCGAGGGCTAAAACTAAGTCCCATGAAGGGATCTTGGCTCTTAATGGAGGCCACAACTGCCTGGCACAACAAAGTGAGCAGGCAGAAGATGCCTCCCAAGCGGCACCCCATCCACCAGGGCATGGCAAGCCAAAAGAGCGGCCACATAAACCCTGAGAGTGGAGGGGCAAGCTAATGTTTCAAAGGGGGTCTCAACCAGACCCTCGAGGACTAAAGCTAAGTCCCATGAAGGGATCTTGGTTCTAACAGGTGGCCTCAACTGCCTACCCCACGAATGAAGCGAGCGAGTAGAGGATGTCTCCCGAGCGGCACCCCATCCACCAAGGCATGGCAAGCCGAAAGAGCGGCCACATGAACCCTGAGAGTGGAGGGGCAGGTGCCTGATGACAACTTTTCTTGCAGAAAATCCAGAACTGAAGTTACCTGGCAGTTGACTGAATCTACATTGTGTCGTACACCACCTTTCAAAGACACCCCATTTATTAGCATAAACTTTCCGAGTGGAGGAAGCTCTAGCATTTAGGATGGTCTCAATAACTGCAGGCGAAAGCCCCGTGTCCCTCAGTTGGTGCAGTTCAGGGGCCAAACATGAAGGTATCTGCGAACTCAAACATGTGTAAGTACCGGGCTTTTATACGGTGAGCATGAGAATATAATTGGGTTAGAATGAAGGCAATAAGTGACGTAGTAATTGAGTCTTCCCAGCAGAACTTATGCTAGAGCTTTCATTTCTGCAGGAAAGACTCGGGAGAATTATATCAACAATAGTGCATTTAATAATAGCTCAGCAAGCTAATAATATACAGAGTCAATTTGGCGTAGGCCCCGTCCGTAGGCATAATCCGAGGGTATCGGATCTGCAATTCCTACCTGAAGACAAGGGCAGGGGCGCAGCCGACCCCCAAAAGTAGGTGGTGTATGAATACACCGGGACGGGGCCCGCCAACCCCCAAAAGTTGGTAACTGAGTATACCCACCGGTCTAGAATCCTGGGGTTCCTGAAAAATAGAGAAGAAAATTACTATGTGGTAGAATTAAGATGTGAAGAGATACGGCATGCCTATAGCTTAATGAAAAGACAATTTATTTATTTGTATTATTATTATTATTATTATTATTATTATATATATAGCCTCATGGAGAGGCGTCAGGGCTCTTTTAGACCTTCCACCAGAGCCTCAGTTAGTGGTGATTGTGTTCTCCCGAAGTTTAGAACATCTTTTGGACAATCTAGTTTCTCCTTCAGAGGGGCAACACTATGGAACTCTCTTCCCACTGGATTCAAATTGCAGAACAATATTAACATCTTCACCAGAGAGCTCAAACAGTGGCTTAAATCGGGCCAAAGTTGTTCACATGTGTAAATTGTGTAGTGTTTTATTTAACAATTGTGTTTTCCGTTGTAAAAGCCCCTATGGACAGGTGTTGAAAATTAGCACATGTGCTATAACACTTTAAACAATGCATCTGGTTTGTCCAATGTTATTGTTATGTCCATAAGAAATAAATAAATAAATAAAATAAATAAATATATATATATATATATATATTGCCAGTTCACTCCTAGGAAAACGCATAGACAAGGCCTCATTGGACCATACAGGCAGCCGCCTTGGCAAAAATAATAAACAGGCCTCATTGGACCACACGGCCTCATTGGACCACACACAGCCTCATTGGACCACACGGCCTCATTGGACCACACAGACAGAGCCGCATTGGCTATAATAGAGCGGTCACATTGGACCACATATAGCAGGCCACCTAGGGCCGTACATAAACCACACATATTCTGGCCTCATTGGACCACACGGCCTTTATAGACCACAGAGACAAGGCCTTGATGAGCCACCCGGCCTATACAGACCACAGAGACGAGGCTTCTAAGCCACAACGGCCGCTAATGCCACAAAGAGACGAGGTAAGACTGGACTGCACGTGAACGAAGCCACTTGGGTAGAATTTTTTTTTTTTTTTACAAAGACTTATGCCCCAGGGGGCGACTGGCCACTGTTGGCATCTTTTAAGGACAAGACCAAGCCACTAGTGCCACACAAATACAAACCACACGAGACTAGGGCATCTAAGCCACATTAAACATATGCCCCAGGGGGGCCACTGGCCGATCAGGCATCTTTTTAAAGGACAAGGCAAACATATGCCACAAGGCGCCAAGCCCCACATGAACACAAGGCCCACGTGGCCACAAGGCCACTAATGCCACACATAGACAGACATACTTGAATACAAGGCCACTAGGCCACATTTAACCATGCCATGAAGGCCACAAGACCACGAGACAAGGCCACATTAGGCTACACGGTCACAGTAGACCACACAGAACATAGAATGTTTCCTAAACCATAATCCCACACTTAGACGAGACGTACAGACGATGGCCACTAAGCCACACGAAACGAAGCCATAAAGGCCGCACCCTTGAAGGCCGAACATGGAACAAGGCAACATTGTACCACAGAGACGAGGCCCGCCGGGCCACAAGGCTGCTAAGCCACACTCAATGAGGCCAACGAGACAGAGCCGCTAGGCCACACAGAACATGCCATGCTTAATGGCCACAAGACCACGAGACAAGGCCACATTAGGCTACACGGTCACAGGAGACCACATAGAACAAAAATATCGCATTAAATAAGACATTCAAGTTTTTTTTTTATTTTTTTTTTTTTATTATTATTATTATTTTTTTTTAAATAATATTATTAACTTAAGATTATTTAATAACGAACATTTGACAAAGGCACAACGGCTGCTACAGCCACATAGAGACGAGGCCACATTGAACAGAGCCGCTAGGCCACACATATTAGATGACTAGAAGTCGTTGAGGAGTGCTGGCTAGAATAATAACGGGATGAGGGAAATATGATTATGACACCACCACCAGTAGTTGCATAGGAATTTACCTTATGGTTACTGTAGAGCTTGCTGGGCTTGAAGAATGGTTTTAGAATCGGGTCTTTTGTATGATTCAAAGGCCGAGGAGACCATCTACCCAACTTTGATGGCCGGCATGGGGATTACTCGTTCAGCAGCTGTAGTAGCTGCCCCGATTCTAAATGAGTGGCCGGTGTAGAGAGAGGGGGATAGACTGCAGCTTTTAACGACAGTTTAACTGGGTTCTGAGCCAGCCTTTTGAAAGAGGTGCACCGTTAGGTAAGATAAAGAGAGGGGCATAATTAGAAGTTTTAGGGTGGTTTTTAAGGAATTTGACCATAGATGAATGGACATTTTTTTTTTTTTTTTTTTTTTTTTATGTTTAAGGATTAGAGTGGAGCGATTAGGTGAGAACGAATATCAGAAAAGGAAATACCAAAGGTAGGATCGAATGTATTAGTATCTGAGAAGAATTCGCCTGGACGCATGAACCGTAGAAAGCAACTAGAAACACTGCTTCTAGCAGAATATTGATGTAAAAGGAAAGAGACCGTTGCGGACGGAACTGATGAACCTATGCCGCTACGGGAGAGTAATGAGCAGACGTTTATCTATTTGTTTACTAGAGGATTTAGCGAAGCCTTTAAGGAGTAAACAAATGGAAGTTTCAGAGAAAAGACTTGGAAAATTAGGACTATGGATTTTTGCATAGGATTTGATGCCAGCGAGGAGTCGGCGGATGTAAGAGGTGTTTTGTTTTGTTTTTTTGTTTTTTTTATAAGATGAGAAGGGAACAAATGGTCGAAATCAAAGTGGGAAATACTGACATTTGAGGCGAAACAGAACATAGAAAAAACTGACCATGCGGACGTGTAAGTTTTGAAAGTTGAGGAAGCGACACTTTTAGGAATATATTTTCTAGCCTATATTAGCAGATAGTTTAATATAATATTAATGCTGCTTGGGGAGGACAGGGTGCTGGGTCCGGGTTGGCTTATGCAGAGCCGTCTGAAAGTCTTGGACGATGTTCGCTCTAAGAGGGAACGCTGTAGCTGCGGATGGAGAGACAAAACGCCTACCGAAAGACTGAGCTGGGATTGCTGAAGAAAACCATCTTGACCATCATGGCATCCCGCATACTTAATAGAGGAGACCTTGGTAGAGGATGCCAACTCCACGCATTGAACTATGTTCGTAGCAATACTGACCTGAAAAAATGTCCCATGCACGTGCGAGTTGGAGAACATATTTCTTTCCATCTGCAATTAGGGGGATTCTAAACCCTTGCGTAACTCCCGCTCACGTCTTGATAGAACACCATCTAACCGTCAACCTGCTAAGAGAGCCCCTAAAGAAAATAAACCAGACAGCATGACAAACATAACATGGGCATGTGATTGAGAACATCAGACGATGCCCTTGCAAAAGGATAATAATGTTTTATATGTTTAAGCTTTACTAACTAATAAAACCATAGCTAGCTATATAGGACCCGGCACGGCTACTGAACCTATGAAAAAATTCATCATTTGATAACCTAAGCCAGGATAATACTGTGTGATTGTAGCCACATTTGGCAGTATGAGACGAATATCACAATCCTAAAAATTCCTTTGACCCTGGAATAACATCTGAAGTCTATAATAGTTAGTTTGACATACTCACCAACGCCATGATAAAATTTTGGCCTGAGTAATTTCACTAAGGTGAATGGGTTGATGTAAACTCCGGACAAGTCCTCGTGGATATGATTAACGTACCTGGCATTAATGCACTGAAATCCCACAGTATGACATCAGATTGCAGTCTGAAAAGCAACGAATCACAAAGATTATAAGCGCACTGTGTGCCAGCTTTAGCGAAGAGAAAAGCTCACTGCGAGATAGCTCGTCATTTGCTGTGCACCCGGAAATCAACACTCATGTGCAGACTGAGACAACAGTCAACGCTATATTTACTCCCCTGTATATTGTGTTAGACTCAATAACTGAAAATTTTGGCGTTAATGGTGCAGTGTAGCCGATTACAGACATGTCTTCCTGTAGCTCGAACAGTAGAGCGCGGCACCAGCAACGCCAAGCCACGGGCCCGGCTCCCAGGGAAAGCAAGACCGGACAGAATACCGAATGTGCACCCCGAATTCAAGCAAGTCACCCGGACAAAGCGTCTGCCAAAAGCATAATGCAATGTAAGGTCTGTTGAGCGCTTGGATGCAGTGACGAATTGGAGGAGTTAACATGACAATACACGCGATCACATTTGAATGGTTCAGCGCTTGTTCGCTGGCTAATTCTGCCTTCTAGTGCATACATTTGACCAACGAAGAATAGAGCATGCAATAGATCATGATTCGGTGTAGATTGACCGCAGCAGTTTCCACTAGTGTAGGAGTTTATCTGAACTAAAGCACTTCCGACGGTTCCGTGCATTTATAAAGGGAGCACACTCTGCTCACTTACTGTTTTCATTAAAGATTTGAATAAGTGTTCCCGTGCTGCGATTTAGATGCAATCTTTATGTAATACGGGTCGATTGAGTACGGAAATATATTAGTGCTGCAATCGAATATCGAAAACTTGTTTAGTATGCAAACCTTACCTGACCTAGGGTGCTGTGAGTACAAGCGAGATACACGTTTGTTTTATACTAGTTGCAGCCATGGCGTCCTAGCACGGAAGGACCAAGTGAACCGTAATACTAAATTCTAAAGTTACTAAAATAGAAAGAGGTATACAGATATCAGCTGAATAAAACACAAGTAATTAACTGGAGTTAAGCGAAAACAAAGCATCAATTACTATACATAACGTGTTTATTTCAATTGACTAATATATAATATAGCGCATATTTATAATGCAATAAGACGACACCTTTATGGAACACAGAACGCTACAGTACTTCCTCATCAGAAAGGAAGCCATGTCAAATCACTAAGGGAAACCATTTCAACGCTGGGTGCCCCGTATGATTGAGCAGATGATGTACTCTGCTGGATGACAGCCCAAAACACTTTTAAGCTTAAAACTTTGTGTCAGTTTTAATTGCATGTTGTATGTGAGGAACTCACAGTGCTGCAAGAGAATAACACCATTGAATGAGAACGGATCAAAGCACTGATGTCGGTGCTGTAGCCTACTTAAAAACTATGCTGAGCAAATTAGCATATTTAATTCAATTGTATTGATTAATAACACAGAACCCATTGCGATTCCAGCTTAACTCTGTTAATCATGAGCCCCGATTAACTGGGTGCATGTTGCTTTAAACTCATGTTGGTTTCCTTGCGTTCATAGGGAGAGTGATAGAGGCTAATATGCTGTGCCATCTGATTTGTTTCAGTTTTTCTAAACAATTTGCCATCAATACAGGCCGTTGTCATGCGAATCATTTACAGCACTATGGATTACGACACAAGTGAGCCCTATCGAGCGCTCACATTGCACGAGCAGACCGGCAGACACCTGTGCGCGTCTCATATGATGCTTGTGTCTGCACTGTACAGACAAAATTGAGAAAGAGTACAATACTACACCCAATCGGCATCGGAATGTATAATCATATACATATCGCTGTGGTGAATGCTGATGTAGAGATGACGCCAGAATGGTGATGGAGATCACAGCCGTGTCTTTGATAACATGCCCAATAGTCCTCCGTGGAAGTGATTGTTCTGAATCTGAACGCGAGATTGCTCTCGTTAGTGAAGGCACTCGTGTCTGTTGCCGCGACAGCCCGGTGAATAGAATGATGGCTGACATGGACTTAGAACGCCACTGTGTGCATATTATTAACTTTATAATAGGACCAGCGATCGACCGCTACGGAACATCCAGAACGTTACTGAATCGTCGCTTCAGATCTGCGTAATCGTCGCTTCAGATCTGCGTAATCGTCGCTTCAGATATGCGTAATCGTCGCTTCAGATCTGCGTAATCGTCACTTCAGTATCTGCATAATCGTCGCTTCAGATCTGCGTAATCGTCGCTTCAGATCTGCGTAATCGTCACTTCAGTATCTGCGAACTCAAACATGTGTAAGTACCGGGCTTTTATACGGTGAGCATGAGAATATAATTGGGTTAGAATGAAGGCAATAAGTGACGTAGTAATTGAGTCTTCCCAGCAGAACTTATGCTAGAGCTTTCATATCATTTAAATCTGAGATGCGCAGGTCAGAGAGCAGCTTTAACGCTCAACGACTCATGAGCCAATCAGAAGTAGTTGTCAAATAGATTGATACAGGTTAAGGCAATGCTCCATGCGCGAAGGTGTTTACAATTGTGTCTCATATTTCTCAACTCAAAACGTAAGTCATGGCTATGTTTATGAAGCCAGGGGAAGACATTAAAGACATTGATAAAAGCATAAAGAATAAATGGCGCTGGGCTTGGATTGAGGATGTGGGTAGCGACGGAAAGCCCTTTGGAAGCTGGTGTCAAAAACTCCGGCAACCAGGAGCATGCTATTGCACTGTGTGTGCCAGAAAGCTCATGTATGGAACTAGCGGGAAAAAAGTACTGTCACGGCACGAATTAGACCCTGTTCACAAAGCAACAGTCAGAGCACTGCAACACACCTCACGTTTGCCAGGGGCAACAGCCACGGCAGCTATTCCACCCTCAATGACCGATCGTGTGACCGATTTAAAAATTTGCTTGTGCTCCTTCATTGCTGAGCTTGACCTGTCATTTAATATCGCCCACCCACTCGTCACTTTATGTAAAAAATTAGCGGAGGATAGACCTGCCCTGGCGCATCTGTCTGTCTCCAGGCAGTACGCAAGCTATCTTCTTACACATGGCATCTCGCCAGAGTTTAAAAAACGTCTGTCTGAGAAGCTTAAGAATGCCATGTTTTCAGTCAACATCGACGAGGCCACGGACAAAAGTATGGATAGAATTCTTAATGTACTGGTCCGATTTTATGACGAGGATGCAGGCAGTGTGAAAACACAGCATCTTGCCAGCAAAAAAGTCAATATTGCAAATGCCTCAGCTTTGATGCTGGAACTAAATGACGTCCTGCACTCATATGGGCTAGAGTGGAGGCAGGTCACCAGTATGCTACTAGACAATTGCGCAGTGATGAGGGGGAAGAAGTCGGGGCTTGAGACCCTAGCTAGAAAGGAGAACCCCAATCTGTTGGACATTTCGGGAGACACTGTCCATATGGTGTCAAATGCGGCTAAGGCTCTCATGAGGCCATTTCAATCAGAGGTGGAAGATTTTTGCTCTGATGTTTATTATGACATAGAGAAGTCCCCCAAGCAGAAGGAGATTTTTGCACAATTTCAGAGTTTACTCCATCTCACCCCCAAGAGCTTGATAAGGCCCATTAGTAACCGATTCATTCAGATGCTTGAAGTCTGCAGTAGAATGAATGAACTCCTGGATGTACTCGTGGTGCACTACTATCATGTCATGGACGCAAATGAGGAACACAAATACAGGTAGGCCTAATAAAACTCTTTTAATAATAACAGGTGTAACAAGTGTGTATTTAAATTTAAATTGTGTGTATTTATATTTTTAGCTCATTATGGAATGTACAGGAGGCCTAATGATGCAACATCTTTTAAGATATTTTTTAAATGGTTACTGTAGGTGTTAGGAAAATAGCAAATTAGCAGCATATTAAGGTAATAGGCTATATAGTTACATAAACGTGTGTGTGTGTGTGTGTGTGTGTGTGTGTGTGTGTGTGTGTGTGTGTGTGTGTGTGTGTGTGTGTGTGTGTGTGTGTGTGTGTGTGTGTGTGCGTGTGTACTACAGAAGGGTTCTTATTCAGGTGTTTGAGCGGCATGACCTCTGAGGAAAAGGCCAGGATAGTAGTTCTTCAGAAAGAACAGGCAGCAGCGTCCCGGACGGGAACACAAGTTAACCAAGACCGAAAAGATCGGATCTCTGTGGTCATTTCAGAGTTCGAAAGTGTAAAAGTCATGATTGACTTATACAGAGGTATCTTTTGTATGACTAGGCAAACTAAATGCAACTTAAAATGTTGTATTTGTTAAATATTTTTGTGTTTGAAGTCCACTAGCACCTGATCTAACAAATGACCTAAGTCATGATGCATTGAAACAGTCAGGTCTTTTCTACAGCAACAATAACCAAATTAATGAGAATATGATCAACATTTAAGTACGATATTGTGAAGAACTATGTAACAAGGTATCAGTTTCCTATAATTTACTCCTGTAACATGAAAGTGAGTAGCATATTCAAAAGCCATCTCTGTAGTCTCATTAGTCTAATCTAATTTTATTGATCAGAGGATGCAAGACCTAGACTTGATACCTAGAAACATATGTCACCTCAGAGGCTATACAGAAGCTTGATTTTTTTTCCCCATTGTGTCAGAAAGAAAAATGTATTGTTATACAGTTATCTTGGAATATATCAAAAAATAATTCCCTCTATTATATGTATGACAAGTGTTCTGATCCAATTAATGTTTCGCTGGAAATAAATTTAGTTGTATTATTATTTAGTTACAGTATATATTGTATTTTAAATACATAATCATACTTTTGTTCATTTAATTGCTCAAATTGAATTATTTGTTGTTTTTTATATTTGCAGGGGTCCTTCTGACATTTCAGAGATTTGTCAAAGAGCTTCAACATGAAAAGCCAATGGTGCATTTGTTGCATGTGGAAATGGTGGCCCTTGTTAGAGAGCTCCTGAGCAAATTTATGAGACCAAAGGCTATTCCACTGAGTCACAAGGAGATTCTCAAGGTTGATGTACGGAGCAGGGATTTGCAACTGTCAAACCAGAGGCTCTCTGTTGGACAATTCTGCTACAATGCAATGAACAAAGCTCGTGTGGAGAGGAAGGTATGGATTGGACACATCTATGACTCTCTCAGAGAAGGGTATATAAGGTTAGCAGAGTTTCTGCTAAAAAACCTTCCCCTGGATAACATCATATTAACATCACTCTCTGCTCTGACGCCGTCTCTAATTCAATCCGATGCAGTTTTTGGAGCATTCACTACATTAGGAGAGGCCTTGCCAAATGTTGTCCCTCCAGAAGAGATCGGTCAACTGGTTGAAGAATGCAGGGCCTACCAGATGGATGCGGACATGCTTCTTCGTGTACCAAACTACATCGAAGGGGACTGTCGAGTTGATGTAGACTGGTGGAGCCATGTTGCTTCTTTGAAAAATGCAGAGAGAGGTGTGAAGTATCCCACCCTGTGCAAACTTGTTAAAGCGCTTCTGTCCATTTTTACAGGCCCCTTGGTGGAAGGATCATTCAATTTAATGGATGATATCCTAGAGTCTGACAGGTGCTCCATGAATGTGGAAACATACGAGAGGCTCGCAGTGATCAAGTCCACACTTAAGGCCAGGAACTGGACAGCCCCAACTATGAACATTGACCAGCCTTTAAGGCGATCCTGCCTTTCCTCATTCCAAAACTACCAATTACATTTAAAGAAAAAGAAAGAGACTGCACAGGCACTAAAGAAGAAAAGGCTTAGTGAGGCAGCAAGGATTCTGTCCTCAAAGGAGGCAAACAAATTGTCTCAACAGGCCCGAAAAACCAAAAGGCCAGCAATATCCTCCTCTGCACAAACCTCCACCTCCTCTGCACAAGCCTCTACCACCTCTGCTCAAAAGGCCCTCCTGAAAAAGAGAAGACTACCCCAACCCTCCTCTGCGCAAGCCTCCACTTCCTCTGCACAAGCCTCCATTTCCTCTGCTCAACAGTCCCTCCTGAAAATGAGAAGACCACCCCAACCCTCCTATGCACAAGCCTCCACTTCCTCTGCACAAGCCTCCGCCACCTCTGCACAACAGGCCATCCTGAAAAAAAGACCACCCAAACCCTCCTCTGCACAAGCCTCCATTTCCTCTGCTCAACAGTCCCTCCTGAAAATGAGAAGACCACCACAACCCTCCTCTACACAAGCCTCCACCACCTCTGCTCAACAGGCCTTGGAAAAAGAAGACCACCCCAACCCTCCTCTGCACAAGTCTCCACATCATCTGCACTATCACAGTTTTTTCCTCTCTTTTATCAATCCAAAGCATCATCAACCATGTTAAAAAGGAAAGGTTCCGAGGACCAAAAACAATGTTCATCAAAAAGGAAGAAATGAAGGGAGAGAGACATGTTTTCCACACTGTCTTTTACAGTTATTTATTTTGGTTTTTCAGTTGTTTTTCAGTGGTCACCATTTGAATGTTTTGAAAAAAAAAAAACTACGTTCAGAAAGGAAGAAATGAAGGGAAGGAGAAATGTTTTTGTTAATCCCATACCGTCTTTTACAGTATATTCATTTTTTATAGTTTTTAGAATGGTGCATATTTTGCAATTAAATTTGTTAAAGAAAAATGAATGCGTGTCCTTTTCATGTCTTTTAGGTAATCAATTCCTGTGTACTTTGGAGTACTATAATTGCCACTTGACTGACCTGTCTTGGTATGACTGTAGCATCTGCAGCATTTACTTCCAGTGATTGTACTAAGATGGGCTAATAAGGTCAATGTAGGCACTGAACATATTGAGAAGAAAATGCTGTGTTTTCTTGAATAATACTGAGGGCATAATGCAAATATGAAAATATCTAAAAAAGAGCCACTTGTCAATAATGATGATCAGGGTTATACATACTTAGGCTGTTTATATATTTGGGCCCAGGGGCCAACAAGTTGTGTTAAAAGTGCGTTGCATACATAGTACCCTCTTGGGGGGCAAGGAAAAAAAGTTCAGGCTCAGGAATTTTTTTCACTATCAGCCCTGAGTTCAGAAATTTGACTATGCTAAATGCATAGTAATGGCGGGGGTGAAAGATGCGAGTGTGTGGCACTGGCACCGCTGACGAATGTCCAGAAGTTAAAGCCGGAGTGTGGCAGGGTGAAGAGCGAGCGAGATCGGTGTGCGTGATTGAGAATGAGACACACCGGTCTCGAGTCATCTCATGAGGGAGCACGGAGGCATATAAGGACGAGCGACACCGGTGAAGGACGAGAGAGGACCAGGCCTGGATTTTAAGTTGTGTCTTGTTTACATTTTGTAATGTATGTGTGTGGCAGTCGTCCGTGAAGGGGCTGCCGCTTTTAATTTAATTTTGTGTTTATTATTTGATTAAAAGTTGTTAAACGTTCGCCGGTTCCCGCCTCCTTCTTCCCTGAACAAATGAACTCCATTACACGGAGCAAGAACAATGACTGCTGAGTTTTGTTGGTGGCCATGATGTTGTGGTCCGGGAAAAGTCTTTTTCAGCTCGCACCGTTAGTGGTGAAGGAGTTGGCTGAAGCCACCCACGAAAAAAACCCAGGCTGAAACACCAAGGTCGTGTGGTAATGTAATTGCTCTCCGAATCCACATCTTGAGTTTTCAAGAATATATCACTTCAAAATTCACTGTTTATATCCTTTTTGACCACTGCAGAGCACCGTACGGCTGCGCTTCGCTATAATTTGGATGCAATTCTAGACTTGTATTTCTTTAAATGCTGGCAAGTGTTTACAAGAGCAGAATATTTCATCACCGCTCAAAAAATAAAAGAAGAAAAGCACGTAAACATTTGAATTTGGCCGTTATTTACGGCAGCATTTATTCTTATCATACCAAGCATATGACATTTTATTTACAGCATATACAATCATGTTATGATTGCACGAGATATGCACCACGAGAGCAGCGCGTTCCGATCACAAAACTCTACTCTCCACCGTGAATAAATCACAATCCGAATGCATGAGGTTTTATCACTGACACTGAGGTGGTGTGCACAGTTAATGTGAGAATCAAAGCGAGGCGAACGGCGCGTGACATATGTGTTCATGCGACGAACAACCGTATTAGTCCAAAAAAACAAAAATTGAGATAACCATGTGACTTGAATGTATGTGTGCCACTTTGTATACAGAATCACTCTGGGGGGTGTTCGCGCGACCAAAACTCTGTATTTTAAAATTTAAAATAGTCTCACGCGGAAAAACCGTTTATGTCCACTAACGAAAAATGGAGACGCCGGTTGCTTTCATGTCCGCTGCGGACATTAATAGGCAAAACCTCTGCAAAAAAAGGAGAGTGAACGTGAATGAATGGAAGGACAGAGCAAGGAAGTATTTGAGGAATGCTGGGAAACCCTATGTGAACCGGAGAGGAGAGCAAAAACAAGGAAAAAGTCCACCAAAAGAGGTGAGTGAAAACCTGTATACAAAGTATCTACCTAAAGTTAGCGGTTACAGTCAGAGGGGCGTGTAGGCTCTTTCTACTACAGTTCATATAGCTCACTCTGTTTAAAGGATCATTTCATGAATGGGTCGAAATGAAAGCTGAGAAAATTAGGATTCAGGGGACGTTTTAAACTTCTCTGTACTCCTTATAACCACGGAGAAATGAATCGAAACGCTTTAGGTGCGTCTCTAACACCAGCTCAGCTGCGTCATTCATAGATTGTGTTATACGTAACGTTACTGCTGGCAGAATTGTATACATAAACAAACATAATATGTAAATATTATTATGTAAATTCATCCCCAATCTTTAAGATGTTTAGAGTAGAATTTGATTGCTTTATGTCTTCACTAAAATTGGTAAAAAAAAAAAAATAAAAAGTCATTGACGTGTTTAAAATATTTTGATATAATTTTTGTATCCCGTTACCATTTAATGCAACACGTTGTTTTGTAATATTGTATGCTATGTTATGTTTGTTACTTGTTATTTAATAAATAATAAAAATAAATTAAAAAAAGGTAATAATAAAAAAAAAATGCATTGATTGTGTAAGCTGATATTCTAGCAAGTAACCTTAATAGCTGCTAATAGCTCTAGTTTTTATAGCTAAAAAAAAAAAAAACGCTAATGTGACTTTGTTTCTGTTAAGGGCAAGGTGTGCAAGGAGACGTGTCCCAGGCAGTGTTCAAGCCTAACAGATGAAAGAAAACTCCAGCTCTTCACAGAGTTTTATGCTGTCTCTTATGAGAGGCAGCAGGCTATCATTCTCTCTGGTTTGGAGCAGGTAGGCTAACTTAAGCAATTCATGACCATATCATGTCAACAGTATGCAATGCATTACAATGTAGGCCCATGAAATAACCAGTGAATTGAATACTACTGTATGCCTTCAATTCACTAAGACTGCACATGTGCTTGATCACTGTAAATGTTAAATTTTGTGAGGATGGATGAAGGATGACCAGCATCAAGTAGGCCACCAAGTGCATTAAAGACCACAGCGCTTTGATGCCCTAAAAGGCACATACATGGCTTATTCATTCTCCTAACCAAAGCCTACTCACATACTTAATGACCTTAACTTGACAGCATACGACGGCTAGCCTGCTACGCTATGGTAAATGTATTTTTTTTTCTTTTTACTTCTAGCACAAGGTGAGTCGCAGACGACCACGTGGGCCTGACACTGAGAATACTAAGAGGAAGTACACCTTCAAGTACAATGTGCAATAAGGAGGCCAAAGACTTGCTGTTTGTAAGCTTACATTTATGTCCGTCTTTCAACTGACCAACAGTCGCCTACAGGCAAGTTTTCTATAGCCTAGCGTTTTCCGTTTAACTTTTCATTACATGCATGATTTTAATTAGATACATTGTCCATAACATATTTATTTAAAGTTACATATCTTTGAAAAGGTTATTCAAGAAAAGTTAGGCAGTCAGTCTGAGGGAACAGAGCAGGTAGCTAAAGTCAGGTCTCCATTAGAGGACTTCAGAGGAAAACATAAGAACAGGTAAGTAAAAAAAAACAAAAAAAACTTCACCTCAGGAAAGATTAATGTGTATTTAAAATGGGTCATTTATGTAGTAGAAATGTAAAATTATTTTTTAATTTGGAGCCTTCTAGACTGAGAAAAGTCAGAAAATTAATTTTTGATTTATGGGGATGAAAGACAACAACTCCCAGAATGCACTGGGACACAGAGACGCACTGGTCTCGTAGGCTATCTCTCACGGAGGAGAATGCACATCAACTGATCACTTGGTTAGCGTTCATGTAAACACTACATTCAGATTCACAAATCGTAATAAATTCAGTTAGATTTAAACAAAAGATGTGCATGTAAACAATGACGATTTTTGCGTCATCGCAGGATTTTTTCCAGACAAAAAATACATAAATCTCTCGTCTCAGGGGGACATGAGGGAGGAAAGCACGGTAATTCGAAAATACTACAGGTTTTCTACTGATACAAAGCTTAATGCTAAATCCTGAAGTATCCCTTTAATGACTGTATGTGAAAAACAAAATCCTATAATTTAATGTCAAAGAAACAATGCAATTTTGCAAAACAGACCAGCATAGTTTATTATATTTCCCGTGTTCATGAGTTGTGTTGTTTATTTTTTAGGCCTCATAGCATTCATCCTGCAGTGAGAGAGGGGATAAGAGAGCATATCCTGAGCTTCCCACGCCAACCGAACCACTACTCACGGTTGAAGGGAGATGTGGAGAGGGAGTACCTGAGCCCTGATTTAAACCTGCTCCGCATGTTCCGCCTGTACAAGGAAAACAATCCAGCATCCACTGCAAAGTTCTGGCTCTATAGGGACATCTTCAAGCAGCAGAACCTCAGTTTTGGGCAGCCAAGAAGTGACACTTGTGCGAAATGTGATGCCCTGTTCTCAAAATTAACAGCTGCTACAACAGATGGAGAAAGGTTGAAGATCGCAGCCGAGAGTGAGCTTCACCACCGGAAAGCTGAAAAAGCGTACACCCAGTTGCAGGCTGACACAGATTGGGCCAAAGCCAATGATGACTGCCATGTCATTTGTATCAACATGCAGGGGGTAGTGTTCACGCCAAACCTGACACACTCCAACGTGTACTATCAACGGCAGCTGGCCAACTACAACCTCTGTATCCAGGAGATTGGCACTGACGATCCTCCTACAATGTGCCTCTGGCATGAGGGCATCGCTCACAGAGGTTCCATCGAGGTGGCAAGCTGTCTTTTGAAGTGGGCAGAAACATCTTTCGCTCCCCTAGTCCAGGCAAAGAAATGGAAGCTCATCATCTATAGTGACCGATGCTGTGGGCAGAACAACAACTGGCAACTCCTAAACCTCATGGCCCTGCTCGTATCTAGAAGGTACTTCAGTCAGATAGAGCAGAAGTTCGGAGCGGAGGCCCAAGCATTTTAATGGACATTAGAATGTGAAGAGTTGACTGGTATGTGTAGGTCATGTGCAGGGTAAGGTGGGGTATATTGTGTATATTGTGTAAAAGTAATCATAAAAGTAGTTGTAGCTTATCTTGTATGCCTTATCTTATGTTGTATAATAGGAATATATAGGTATTTATTTATTTAGTAAATGAATGAATGGGGTGATTATTTATGAAATGTATTATAAAAGTTAAAGGAACAAAAAAGGAAGATGTATATGTAAACTAGCATATGGAACTATAGCATGGAATGATGATGATGTATGTATTGTAAATATGTATTGTTTACTGTTATTAATGTTGTTTATTGTTTGTATTTATTGTTTATTGTATGTACGGTTTATTGTTTGTACTGATGTTTATTTTTTGTACTATAAGTAGGCCTATGTATTGTTCATTGTTCGTACCGTATTGTCCGTGTTTTTGTTCTGTGATTTACGTTGGCAAAAAATAAAAGAAATTGAAAGAAAGAAATGCTTAATATTTTCTTTAAGGTTCTGTTACTGTATTAAAACTAAGATAAAGCAATCAAATCTCCAGTGGCTTAAAATGATAGGATGAATTGGACTTATACTGTTATTCCACATTAACTGGACATATACTGTTCTTCCACATTCCAGAAATGTAAATTACTCTAACAAAAAAAAAATACATATAATATTCAGAATCCAAAAAAAAAAAAATGTATTATTCAAAATTTGCAAATATGGACTTATATGGTTCTTCGTCTCAAGCCCTCATATGTCACGACCAAACGTTAACGATTGGTTAGGCAGATCCAGAGTGACTCTTGGCAGATCCAATAGTTTTAATAGTTTTAAACTTCAACAGAGTTCCCGCCTTCAAGGAAGTAAACGCTTGTCAATGGAGAGTGGCCAGACTCTGGCTGCGTTCGAAACCGCATACTCTTTGAGTAGGTAATCATTTTCAATAAGTACTTACTTAACGAGCTCTAAAAGAGTAGGTACTATATTGCCTGATCTCGTTAAGTATGAATGCGATCCGCACTTTATGCGCCATGTTGACGTTATCATGTGACCTACGACGTTATCTCAAGCGCAACGACTTGAAAGATGAGTGACAGGTTTAATTAATCAATCTATAAATATCTTAATATTGATTAAACTTGCTAATTGTGTGGGCTTGTTGAAGAAACAGCTGCCCGTTTATTTTGTGATATTAACCCTACTAATCTGACCCAGTTTTATCCTTACCAAAACCCACAATCGTGATCTCTTAAATATGTTGTTAATTTCTTTATTTTATATGCAAAACATGTCATCCACAAGCAAAATTGGCCTAAATCTCCTTTATATTTTCCTTTTTAAATTTAACTCCTGTTTTATCCCTCAATCCCTTATTCAAAGATATCTAACCTTGTTATTGTTTTTTCTTTGGATATAATGTATGCAAACCCATGATATTTGTTTTATTATTAGGATTGTTAAAGACACAACCATGTAATTATAAAATAAAAGATAGGCCTATGAGTGACAGGTGCAGTAACAGCTCAAAGCATCAATAACTCCACAGCCCGACCTGTGCAGTTTCCCTCAGAGTCTGCAACGAGGACGTCTTTCAGCTGCTCGAAGATCTCACCTTTGGAGAAAACTGTTGATTTTATACTCTTAAAATGTAAGTTATCACTATTAAAAATTAAGATTACCCCAGAATGAATTGCATTGCTAGCCCACTAAAACACTTACAATAATAATAATAACAAATGCTGACCAATACTTAATTATATTACTTTTTTTTTTACTGAAAATTATATTGTTTTAGTAAAACAAGCAAAATGCAACTTGTTGTCATATGACATAGCGATGCATGAAAATACACTAGAACAAATGCAGCCGATGTGAATACCAATTTTCAGTCAAGCAATGAATAAATGCATGAGTTAATAAAATATTTTATTTACTGACAACAATAGGAAACATGAATTAATGAGTAAAAGAATGAATAAAAGTAAACATCACAAATGAATAAGTCACCATGAAACAAAGCTTTATTCAAATGTATTGTTCTAACAAACCATCACACATTTACAGACGGTGAGCCCCACATCTGCTGCCATCTCAACACAGCTGTGCCAATTCTGTGGCTTTATATTGATGAAGCAGTTGACCACCGTGAACACCTTCGCCTGTCCAGCCGTCCATCATGTCCCTTCTGAACCCCACAACCTTGAAGCAAGAGTGGAGAACATGTGCGGGACAATCTCTGACTGCTGATGTCTACTCCAAACATCCGTGTGCCTGCTCTCTCCATCAGCATGACTACTTAAAACGTTTTACAATTCATGTTGTCAGCATCCCATTTCTTACCATATTTGATTTAATATTTTTTACAATTACATGCTACTTGTATTGTAGCTTTATGACTTTTGTGGTGTAGTGGGCTAAACACTGAACTGATAAGCAGAAGGTTTCTGCTTGGATCTCCGCAGCCGTCACCACCAGTGTGTCCTTGAGCAAGGCTCAACCACAGAAGCTCTGCAGCAAATGCACAGACATCAAGAATCAGAAAAGTGCTGAAATAACTCTGTTAGAAATTAAAATAAAATACAACTTAAGATTTAAATGCATGTTTTATTCATTTCTGTAGTATACTCAAAGCCTTTGATAACAGCCTTCCTTCATCAGCCTCTCTCCAGTCTCCACCAGATAAACACACACGTGCTCTTCTGCCCCTGTAACATCAGACAACTTTCACGTTACCTCTATCTTAAACAACACCTTGATAAAAGCACAAAAGTTTATGTGCTCAATAGCCTTAAATGTTGAGGTAGTTGCTGATGTGTTAATGTTCCTCAATTCATCAACAGTACTAATGGACAAATAAAAAAAGATAACTTATGTTTATTTACTTTATGTAGATCTATTAACATTACTGACGTTCATGTAAAGCAGTGTTGACCACAGTGAACTCTACATTATAGCACACACATCACTCTGATCAGATGTCTATTTCATGCTGTGATGTCATCTGCAATACTTATCGAAAATGTTCCTGTCAGATGTTAAATAAACATTTAGTAAGCATCTTTATCTTTAAGTATATCGTTTATGTAAATCCACTTTGGAGACGTGTGTGTGTGTGTGTGTGTGTGTGTGTGTTACTGGAGCTAATACATAATAAAACGTGTTTTTACAGCCCAATCACAACTACACTACACTGTCTGTCGTCTTTACACTTTTAACAATTCAACAGTATAACGTTACTCTACAGTAGTCCAACAAATGCGATTTTAACACAAGGAACGGTGATTTTGGTTTGTAATACTCACATTTGATTGGCTTTTCTCCGCCTGACGTCTCCTTTCCTGTGGCCTCATGGGAAGGCAGGGATAGAAAAGTATCCGACGATGGGTACTTCACAATCTGGGCGGAATCAGTAAGCCATCCGGGAACTTCTCGCCTACTCTTTTATGATTACTGAGGTTTCGAACATACTTCTCCTTTCACGTACTGTTTTCGCCTACTATATAGTAGGTAAGTAGGCATATTCGAACGCAACATCAGTATACGCACGTCCGAATCTCGCGAGAAATACTCCAAAACCCTGGTAGTTCTCGCCTACTCTTTTATGAATACAAAGGATTCGAGCATACTCTTCGCTCGCCTACTGCTTTTTACATACTATATAGTAGGGAAGTATGCGGTTTCGAACGCAGCCTCTATGTACAAATGAAATGTAAGAGAGTCTGGTAAGACCAGGCTAGTAGCCTAGTACTTCACCAAAAGTTTCATTACCCGAAGCTTCATTCATCATTGCTCACTAGTGACACCTGGCTACTGGGCAAAGAAATAACAGACAAATCCATTAATCCTAAACCAATGACCTGAGCAGACATTTGTCCATTGCCTGGGTATAAAATAAAATATGTATCTTTCTCTGTCTGACTTTACTTGTGCAGAGACAACTGTCACACACTCAGTTAATTAATTATTCATAAACTAGTATGAATAGTGTGAACAGTATGAACTAAAAAAGTGATGCTGTGTTGAATGCAGTGCTTAATGCGGAGGGAGTGTAGTACAGCAAACTGCAACAGAGCAGTCTGGGGTGGGAAAAGTGAAGAATCGTTAATGTTTTTTTGTGCAGTGTACCTTTACTAGTTTTAGTACAGTGTAGTGCTTATGGGACTGGGAATGGAGCAAACTGCAACACAACAGTTTGGGGTGAGTGAAGGAAGAATTTGAAGGTCTTGGTTGACAATAAATACAAGGAGGCTAAAGGCTGCAACATACTCAGCAAGAACAGAGAAAAAAGTTCTCGCTCCCAGGGCTGCGAGAACAAAATGACGTAATTTTGTTCTCGGAGCCCTGGTTTGGGAGTTCTCGCAGCTTGTTCGTCTGAGCAGAACTTTTTTCTTGTGGGTGTCCGAGAACTATTGTGTGATTGGTCAGAATTTTAAAGTGAGCGGGGGTAATGCGGAAAAACGGAGATGTTCGGCACCTGCTTTTCTCGAAGTATGGAATGTCCTGGCCAGAACAAACTTTGTTCTTGTTCTTGCCACCTCGAGAAAACGAACAAATTTATTTGTTCTTGCAGAGTATGTTCCAAGCTTATGGAGAAGGCCAGAGAGCAGTTGCAGTAAGTTTTGTCTGTAAGCCTTACCTCTGACATGTGGACATCCCTACACATTACACTGAAGCTTTTTATGCTCATCCACAAATCTTTCGAATTGTGTCCCTCTTTTACCTAGGCCTATTAGCACTGCTTTTGAGCATATTAGCTTTGAGTAATGATGACTGTAATTATTCCAATTCATACAGATTGCAGCTATATGGCTCCAGTCAGAGAGTCAATGTCGGGCAAAACTAAATGCAGACCCTGAGAGAAAGGAGAAACATCATCGGAAAGTAAGGGAGAGATGGAGGCAGAAAAAGGAAAGAAAGAAAAGTATTCACAAGTTGAAAGAGCGAGACCAAAGACATAGGCACAAATTATGGAGAGAGCAACAGAAAACATCTAGGCTTAAGAGGAAGGCTGCAGTTCCAGGGCCTTCAAGGTTAGAAAGGGCTACCATCACAGTACCAGGGAGTAAGAAGGCTCCACCCAGATGGTGTAGTGGGTCACAGAGGACACAAAAGGACAAACAAAGGACAACATTGAAACAACCTTCAAGAAGAGAATCAAAAAGAAGGTTGAGACCATGCTAGATGACCTCATCGAGCTCTTCAATGACATGCTTGTGAAATTCAAACGCCATGCATCAACATCTGACAACAGTACAGATACAGCAGGGAACTAAAGAGGAACATGGCTGAGAACGAATGTATCATACATGTGGACTTCTCTGAGAAATATATATGTAAATATGCATCTGAGATCCAGGCAGTGCACTTTGGAGCATCCCATGAGCAAGCAACACTGCACACTGGAGTTTTATATGTAGGCCAGGTGGCTTCAGCACCATCTCGCCAAAGGACAGAATGGGGCTTATATGTTCCCATATGGCTATGTTAAGAACCTCTTCCCTGCTGTCACAGTGGTCCATTTCCTCAGCGATGGACCTTGCACTCAGTACCGCCAGAAGGGGAACTTCTACCTTTTCACCTTCCTCTTCCACAAAAAGGGATTCCAAGCTGGGACATGGAATTTCTTCGAGGCCAGCCACAGTAAAGCTTTTACTGTCATTCAGAAGTGCAGCTACTTTTACTGGTGTTCAGTCTGCAGACAAGAGAACTCCTGTGCCCATCAAGGCGTGATTGACATAAGCAGGCATGCATGTGGAAGGCAAGGGACAGAGCAAAAGAACAGGCTTTAAAATCAGCCAGCAATGTTGCACAGTTCTACACGCCATCAAATTCTGTTGGAGGCATGAGTGTACAAGAGGCCAAGGTACATAGCACAGGAAAACCAAAAGGCTGGTGGCAATATTTGATGAATTGCAAATTGTTAGTTATATTACCGTGAAAACGTATCTAATGTTTTATGAGTTATTTAATCAATTGTTTCTGTGTAACGAAGATCCACTGGAGGCAAGTTGAAGGACCCAAGTGCAGTTTATTTACAATAAAACATAAATCTCAACATAAAACAAAGACTTGACTAGATCCAAACATAAAACAAAGACTTGACTTGACAATAACGAAACTCACCAACAGCGGGTTACAACATTCAATACTTGACAAAGACACATGGCAAACATGAGGGCTTAAATACACACACACAG
Organism: Gobio gobio; assembly: GCF_949357685.1. Classification (NCBI taxonomy): domain Eukaryota; kingdom Metazoa; phylum Chordata; class Actinopteri; order Cypriniformes; family Gobionidae; genus Gobio; species Gobio gobio. The sequence goes on along the minus strand of NC_137101.1, from coordinate 38,855,240 downwards.
ACTAATGACAAGACAAGTGACACCTGTGAACAGTGATGAGACAATGAACCAATGACAGGACAAGACACAAGATCACATGAGGGCATGGGATTCACATGACACTGAAACATGACAAAACCAGGAAGTAAGACAGTGAACATGACACTCAAACATAACGTGATAAACTAAACCATGAACAATGAACAATGAACATGAACCAACACCAAAACACCATGTGACATTCTGTTGCAGACCAGGAGGGCTAAAGAACTGGTGAAGATGAGACAGAATCCCTTCACACTTGTCACAATGATACTGGTATGAGTTTAACAACTATCTGTAATTTTTTTTTAAATTCATTTCTACCAAAACAACATGTTCAATTTCTTTAAACAACATGCAGGTTTAGTTATGCACCTTATTGTGACAGGTCTAGAGAAGATGAATCCCCTCACAGTAAGAATATTTGACACCAACAAAGTTATGTACAGATTCCTTGATATGTTCACCACCAGTGCGCGGAGCTGTGGAACTGCTGAAGTGATTTATAAAAATAAAAAAAATCAATGACACCTTGCAGGAAAGTAACATCCCTTGGAGAAATTGTGTAGGTCTCTCTATTGACAATGCTCCTGTAAATTCAATTGCAGCCAGAATGCTGAGGGAAAATGGCAGCATTTACATACATGGATGTCTCCGTCGTATTATCCAAAACACTGCCAAACATGCAGGGCAGAAGTCTTCGGAAGTAAGTTCAAACATGTACACTTTATATTACCAATCTGTTAAGCCCAATGCCAAGTAAAACAGTTAGCTGATAGTGCTTTTTTTCAGAATTTTGTGACTTCCATGACAGCGAGTACATGGAAATGCTGCTGCACGTTTCAGTGCGATGGTTAAGCCTGGATAGGTGTATTACACAAATTCTGCGGCAGCATGGGCCACTTACCAGCTATTTTAAGTCTTTAAGTTGCTTATTTCATTGACAGTAGTACAGGTGCAATACACCAGACTAAATATGTATTTTTAAGCACAACCTGTTTTTATTTACAGATGAGAAACAACCAAGGTTTAGAAGGCTGGTGGATGTTTTTTTCAAGTCTCACATAAGGAGATAAACCTGTATTCCCATTGACCTCAAATATACTTTTTGGGAAGATTGTTGTTGGGCGATCTCTATGATGTTATGGAAAAGGCATAAAATGTGTGTAGGCATTCAATGTTTATGTAGTCTATGGGTAAAATAACATGCTTATGTGGCAGGATGAGTAAATTCCCTCCCATGTATTTGTTGAGAGCCTATCAGTAACTCGATTCCTGCCTATAAGAACTGAGTTTAGCCTACTTGGGTATGCATCATTGTTAGCTCCACCACGTCTCTTTTCCTTCCATGGTAACAAACTTGTGTGCCCTATTTCCATTGGGTAGTTATTTACCCTTCCTCGAAAAGGTGTGGCGTAGTCAGCTTATTACTTAGTGTTACCACCAAGGAGTTGGTGTTTGCCATCTAATTACTCCCCAGCAAACAAAAAGTTGTTGTCAGAACATTTTGTTAACATTCCCTTTAAGTTATGAAAACGTTATTTGGGAATGTTTTGTACACGTTGAAAACGTCCAGTTTTTTTAATGTGTTAAGAACGTTTTTTGTGGGGTCTCTGCGAACGTTACAGGAACATTCCATTCAATTATTTTGAAAACATTACGAAAACGTTATTACGGAATGTTCTTTAAATGTTTAAAATGTCCGTTTTTTTAATGTATTAAGAATGTTTTCTCTTGGTTTATGTGAACGTTACAGAAACATTCCATTCTATCATCTTGAAAACGTTATGCAAATGTTATTGGTTAATGTTCTTTAAATGTTTAAAATGTGCGTTTTATTCATGTATTAAGAACGTTTTTTCTTGATTTATGTGAACGTTACAGAAACATTCCATTCTATCATCTTGAAAACGTTATGAGAACGTTATTGGTTAATGTTCTATAAATGTTTAAAATGTGCGTTTTCTTCATGTATTAAGAACGTTTTCTCTTGGTTTATGTGAACGTTACAGAAACATTCCATTCTATCATCTTGAAAACGTTATGAAAATGTTATTAGTTAATGTTTTTTATATATTTAAAATGTGCGTTTTTCCCATGTTTTAATAACGTTTTCTCCTGGTTTATGTGAACGTTATAGAAACATTCCATTCTATCATCTTGAAAACGTTATGAAAATTTTATTTCTGGATGTTTTTTAAATATTCAAAATGTCCAGATTTTTCATGTATTAATGTGTTTTTCCTAGGTTTATGTGAACGTTAAAGGAACATTCAATTCTGTTATCTTGAGAATGCTTGCCATGGGACATTTTTTTATAAACAAATATCAATTCAAACAATAACACTTGATAAAACATTACTACTTATATTTGTCAACACCAAAAACTGTAAGACAAACATTTTTCATATTTTAATATATTTTCAATTTTTATTTGTCAAGAGCACTACTGTAACATACAGTACATCAAAATGAAAACAATATAACGAAATCTCATTTTACATACTTAAACAATACACAAACTGAAACATTCCAAATTATGTAACAAAATACTTTGTGTCTAAAACTTGAAAAAAATTAAGTGTGTTGCGTGTCCTCTGTTCCAGAAGTCTCTGCTTGAAGTGACACTGATTGTGGCATCTATAGAAACAAAACATAGTATTAGTATATCATTTGCATTGTTTTCTTTATATATATATTTTTACAAACTATAAAAGCCTTACCTTATCTCTGTGTGGTGCAAACTTCAGTGTTTCTGAAATGAAGCCCTCAATAACTTTTTCCAGCACCTTTGGGTGTGTTCGACGACAGGCATTTTAAAATCCAGTAAAGATACACAAAACCCAAACGTGTTACTGTTCCTTGCAATAAATGATGACTAAGCATACAGTACGTACAATACACTGTTAATTTGCTCAATAACTCTAAGTAGTCTTTGGACTAGCTTGCTCTGAAAGAGTTTAACTTCAGCAACTTTCTATAAAATGTTTGGTATAAGAAACAACTGAGAAACAACTCACGGATTATGACATTACATATTTCCAGTTGCTGGAAACTCTTCTTGCCTTTGCAGCCTTTTAGACTATATTGGGCCCATAGAGCATTCGTCCCAAGTCTTCGAAGTAGTCTTCTGACCGACTCCCCAGGCGTGTTGCCGCCAATTAGGCTCAGCCAATCAATCTGAAAATAAATGTAATGCTAGATTATGCTGTACAGCAATAATTAACAGCAATAGCTGAACCAAGAAAAATAAAACTGTGTGCATAATTACATAAAATAATATGGAAAACACAGGGTTGCTTAGGTGCTTGGTTTGTTATGCTATGCTTAGCCCACTACACTACACCTCACCAAAGACCACACACAGATGGAGTTGCAACAATGCATATGACACTGTTCCAAGTGCAAACTCTAACAACCTTGAAATACTAACCACTCTCTTTTTGTATGCTGCATCTTTTAACTTTGTGCACAAATCTTGCAGTTCCTCTGGTGTGTTACAGGGCTTTTCAAGGATTTCTGGTCCTTCGGATGGTTCAGAACACATGTTTGTCCTTAGAAGGCGTTCAATGTTTTGGAGTCTCTCATCAATTTGATTGAGACGAAGGAGTACAGCCCGCTTAAACTTTGATGACTCTGGATACCATACACTCCATTAATCTCATCGACAACATAAAATTACTGTTTATGTAATGAATGCCATACTGTTACAAACAGAAGTTTTTTGGTACACTTACCTTGACTTGCCACAGATGTCCTCTCTGTATTGTGGTCTTCAGGTGGATTGCTCATGCAAAACTCTGCTTTAAAAAATGTTTAGTAATAAGTAAATGATAAATTACACCAGTACATTTTAATTATGCAGGCCTAAAAGGTTAAATTACCATCACTGTCTTGTTGGGTTGTGACCAATGCCTGGTTGTCAATTAGATTTCCTGATAAACCCAAAGCATAATTTAGAAAAAACATATTCAATTTACACATGACCCATTGGAACACTATGCCGAAAGCAGTTTATGCTTAACATGGCCATGACTCTCTACCACTTCCTTCAACCTGTTGCTGATGTTAATGGCAGGACTCCTCAAGGAGAAGCCTATTTTAAGCAAGGCAAAAACATTAATGAAAAATAATAACATTACTGCTGATTTTGTAGGCTTCATTATATGTTACAATACTATTACCATTCTGTAGGGAAGAAAGATTCTTAGTATTTATCTAATTAATTGTATTATTATTTGTCTTTTTGAGTATCTGATTTCCAGGTAGACCTAAGGTATCATACAACTCAATCAGCAATATTCAAGATAGTTAACCTATCAAGAATCAGCCCACTGACATTTGTAAATTTGATAGACATTTTTGTCTAAAGTAACTGCATTCACCAATAACACGTATTGGGAATTCTTGTGTTTACCAAATCATACTCAAAACCTTTAGCAATTTATAATTAAAAGACTGACTGACTTGTCTCATTTGAATCCGCGGTCTTGAGCGCTGAAAAATATTTTGCAGATGGAATAACTAGAAAAGAAAATGAAGGATAGCCACAGTCACTTGATAAGTCACATAATAACAGATTACAATATGATTACCTAATACAATGCCAGGTTATATGTATAGAATTACTCTTATGTAGACAATTAAATGTGGTGTTCTCTTAGTTATGGAATTATTTAATATAAAAAACAAACTAATAACCATTGTACAAACATTACTCACAGGAAGGTGTGCTTGAGATCAATTTTGGTCTTTTCTTTTTAATCAGTTCCTCATCCTCGTCATCTACGAAAAATAAATAGATTTTTATATTTTGAGATATATTAAAAATAAACAACAGCAGGCCTTTCGTAATGACAACACTCTTGTCTCGTCAAGTTATTAAACTCACCATCATCAACATCTCTGTAACGTGTGGGTTTACAGATAGGTCTTCGAGTAGGCTCGTCTTCACTCTCCAAATTTGATGAAAACATGGCATGTTGAACTTTTCGCTTGGCTTCTGCATATGTCTCTGTTATGAAAATATGTACAGTATTACATTATTTAAAAAAAAAAACCCCAAAAAACAAGTGACCCATGCTCTGCCCTCAAACATTTTTGATGGTTTAATCCCCACACACAGCATCATAGTGTCTCTCAGCAAGGCTATTAATAACCATACTGGAATTCATTTCAATACATCTGCTAAATAAGTATGTGCTTACACTTTTGGAAATCTCATTCAGATTTATCCTACATAACATTATATGCTAAAATGCATACCTGCATATCCAAGAACAGACACTCTGTATCGTGACCAGGTTTCCTTGTCTGGAATGGTTTCTTTTTTTATTTTAACTGACGCGTTTTTGCGTGGCCAATAGCAGAAAACAGCCTGCCACCAAAGAAACAGATGCCTTTAACATTAAAGACTCCAAATGCTAAATACATCAACTACAAAAGGTGTGCTTAAAAGTTGCCAAGTATGAAGAAAAAAAATGACAACTTAATCACAAATTAAGCAAGTGTAGATGTGTACAAGACAATTTTAAACAGTAATCCTTTAACTTTTTTTGGTGATGCAAAATCTATGTTTTATGCAGAGAAGACATCATTCCTAACATACTTTGAACCCAAACTTTGAGAACATTGACATAAGACATTATCAAAAGTCAATACCTCTTGTGTTTTTTCAGCCATATTGAAGGCACTGTATCCACAGTGTTTTCTTCAAATTTTATAACAGAAAAGCAGTCCTCTGTGACCTAAAAGGCACACACGTAAATGTAATAACTTAAAAATGAATAACATTAAAATCAGCTTACAAGTGAACACTTACCATACTTTGGATAGCTGACTTAAGTTCAGATTATAAAGAGGATACAGAGCAATAATAATAATAATAATAATATTAAAATAAAATAACACCCATTCTTCTGCCAAAAGGCAAGGTAGACTTGTGAAAGTATAAAAATGCAAAACAAAAAATAAGGCAGGACAGGCATGTCACAATGTACAACCAATGTATAGGGAAAGCTTTTTTTTTCTTTATTCAGTCCAAAAGCTAGTAAAGCACTGATGTCAAATGAAATTTAAAATGTATACCTAAAATAGAAAGTAATATGCACAAATACATTTCACAAAATTTGTGGACAGGCAAATATGTTAAATGTCAGTTTTACAGTGTATGTAAAACTGTGAGAAAAATGACATCACCGTTATCCTCTACCACAAACGCCTTTCTGTCTAGCAACTTTAAAGACAGCTTTTTCATTCTTGTGTGGTTAATGTGGCCTTTATAAATGCCAATAAGCCTGGAATCACAAGGCTCTATAAACAGTGGCCCCAGGTGGTCATAGACACGACAAAGCACGCTCTCATGCTCTCCCTCTGCATATTGTACAACCTCACAGCATTCCATATCACTAAGAGCAAAAATGTTGTCTGGTCTCCGAGTTCTGAGAGTGGTAGACAGTTTTGGTGTTTCTTTTACCCATCTGTCCATTTCACCAAGCTGTCTGACAATTTGTGAAAGAGGACTTCTACCAGAACGAACCAGCCTTTTAAGCTGGTACAAGTAGCTCTCAAATCTGAAGGCACTGCACTCATCAAGACTGCCATAGTGGTTAGCATCAGATGCAAGGTGTACAAGCGAGTGTACGTTATAAACCAAAAACTCACTACCATACAGTAGTTCACCTTGTTTTACAAAAAATGTCAGCAGTTCTTCAGCATACAAGTTATATTTCTTGGCAAGGGCAGGACTGACAAGAATAGACAGTGCCACACTAAACAGCATAAAGGGGTCCTACAGTCTGCTAGGTATGAGACCATTTAGCACAATTTTCCCAGTATAAAGTGCAAACTGGCACAGCTCTGTGGCCTTCCACCGATCAATTTCTTCTAGGCAACGTGGCTTTCTGGCAAACACAGTAGGAATGGATGGTCGAAGTGCCACAAGTCTGCTACTGACTTCCTTTATCTGACCAGAAGACAATCTAATCCCCTTTGGGCCACGTAACCACAAGATAACCAATTTGCGCATTACACCTAGGCAACATTGATGCATGTAATCAATAGGGAACTGCTTAATCATATCAATAGGCAGTTGGCAAAATGGGGATCCGTCTGAAAGGAGGTGGTGTTCTTCCTGTGTCTTCTCTCTGAATGACCGATCTGTTCTGAGATTTAGGTTACTGACATCAGGATATATTATGCGATGGCCATCCCACAAACCTTTTTGTGTACACTAATCACAGCCATAATACCCTGAATACTGTTTGATACTTTTCACCAAAGCCTTGGCGGGAGCGTCACAGGTCACACAGCCTAGAGTCACTTTGATTTTTTCATTTCCAAATTCTAAACCAGTTTCCATCAAATTACAGAGATCCCTGACAACATTGTCCAGAAATTCAAGATTACTAGGCTTTGAGGTCCCACAGCACAAAGCAAATGGGAAAACTGAGTAAGGAGACAAATTCATTTTACACAGAACAGGCCAAAGTGACAAACTGCTACTTTTAAAGAGAGGCAAACAATCAACATTCAAAGAAATGTCTAATTCCCTAAGCTTGCTTAAAACACTATGGGGGATACATTTTCAAGTGCTTCAAGAGTTGTTCTTTGCAATCAAGGTAGACATATTGCATGCCAGGTTTTACCTGCAAATTTACACTCTCACAAGTCTCAAGTAAAGTTCTTGCTGTTTTGGGAAGCTCTCTATGCCCATTTTCCCTCAGAATCTTTAACCTCTTAACCAAATCAAAATGTCTGCAGCTCTTAAACCCTATGGTCTATATTCATAAATCTGGTCTTATTTTAAACTAGACACTTGAAATGTTGCTACCCAAGAGTCATAATAACTCAAAGTAATATGGGAACAGAGTAATATACATGTAAATATACATGTAAGTGACCCACGTTTTTTTTTTTTTTTTTTACTAAGGGAAAAAAATATTATAATTTAATGTTAAGAGCCTGAAAATAACTTAAATATAAAACTGAATGTCTAATCATGTCATGATTCAAATATGAGGATGATTCTCCCAGTAATGTAACTTCTGTGAGCTTTTATGTCAAGAAAAGTCTAGGCGTCCTTTCAAAAAGGGCATTTATTTCAGAACATTTGCTATTGTAAAGAGTAGTTTTTCATTCAAATAAATCTGCAATAAACTGCTAATTATAATGGATAAACAGTTACTGAAAAACTAAAGCAACTATTTACAGAGATTACAAAGTGTAAAAAACTCATTTATCTGATAAGAAGTGTGAGTCAGAGTCGGCGCGCTCCACTGCAGTTGCGCCATAGAGAACGCGCTGACAGCTGTGAAGGAAATTTTACATTTAGATGTGTTTTACTATTAGAGGTGTTTTTATTTCATCTAGATGTGGGTTTTTAACTCTTAGAAGTGTTCATTTTACTTAGAGGTGTTTTTACTTGGGTGTGAACCTTAACCTTTTATTCCTAGATGTGTATCACTTGTTAACATTGAACTATTAACATTGAACATGTATTTGTACTAATCATTATTAAAGAAATGTAACCAAGCTTTTAGAAATGCATATGTTAAGTGCAGGAGCTCATTGTTCTGGGTGATAAATGGGAACTAGCTGGCGGGAACATATTGTTCTGATAGAGTACTCAGTTGCAAGGAAGCTGGGTAGTGCAAGAGGTCAAGATGACATGTCGTACTTTAAGTGTGACAAATATGTGCGCGGCTGCGATTAGACTAGGAATACAGGATACGTGAAAATAACGTAGCTTAAGAACAGGAACTTCTGCAGACATGAATATTGTGTTGTCTAGTTAGAATTTATGCTGAACAGGGGTTTTGAATAAAGATGTTTCCTTTTAAGGCAAACAAGATTGGATGCAACCTACTCAGGATGTATGAAGGGTATATAATGTAACCCCGGAGAGCAAACTTTGCCCTTCTCATGACAGACATTCTCTGTATGTGAACTGCCTATTTCTTGCAAGAAATAAAATCATGTTTGATACTTTGACTTTTCAAAGGTTTGCATTTGTATTCCTCCCTCCTCATTTTTCGAATAGAATTATTTCCACAACAAATGGCGACGAGGACGATGGGATGCAGTGAACCAACCGATCGGCGTGATTGAGAGGGCAATTGACTGATCATCCCGGGAGATCAAACTCTGCGGCTCAATATCCTCAATTTAAAGGAGAGAGAATTGTCCTACTCATCACGACGAGCGGAGGTGAACGCACTCCCAGAATTGAACTCACGAGGTCATCAAAAGACGGTGAGAGAAAATTATTTACGTGGTAAATAAGAAGTAAAGTAAATATTTGCGTATTGAATATTTCTGCTAAAAGGGTCAGAGATTTGGAATAAGCCTGAAAGTGGATTTCCAAACAGGGTTTGAGAATAAGAGTTTCTCAAATGCCAAGTGTTAATTGTTTTCCCAAAAGGGCCAGAAGTTGCGAGAATAAGCTAGAAATTTCTCGAGCGTCCAAACAAGGTGCAGTTTGAAATAAGCCTGACAGTAACTTTCAAACATTGATTAAGGCACTTGTTTGGGAAAAAGACCTAGCATCGACTGATGTGGGCATTTTTGAAAGTCCTAAATTGACGAATTTAGGCAGGCGTGGTGGTCACGCTGGGGAAAAGAATTAACACAGTAAATATAGTACGTGGTGACCATGTGAGAGAAAGGATTCAACTACGCAAATATAAATACTGTTAATAGAAACAATGGGTAACAAGAGTTCGAAAAGCGTGGAGGAGGAACAGGTTAAGAGCTCATATAAAGCTATGGACAAAATAATGGGAACTTGGTATCATGCTTTTGTGCCGTATTTGATAAGTCAATATGGGTTTAACGGGGGTTTAAGTGTGTCACATTTGACACAGACCAAAGTAAATTGGGCGACTCATTTCGTCAAAAAGAAGGACAGAGAGGCATTGACTGTGGAAAAATGAAACTGAGAAATTAAAACGCCACAGCTGTTTAAAGATCACCGGTGAGTATGAACTTTGACTAAATTTTGGCTAACATTTTGAGTAATATGATCGGTAAGTTGATTAGTCGGTATAAAGATTTTAAGATGAACAAGAGCAAATGCTGTAAGCAGCTCCGCTCTGAAACCCTGACTTCAAAGAAATTTGCTGGACTGATGAAGATAATGGGCAAGAAAACAAGAAAATTCAAATTTGTTGAATTTGTTCAAAATTTTGTGCGTATTCATTAATTTATAAAATGGGTGAGGTGCCATACCCGAAGGGAGATATACAATTGAGTAACTAAAAATAATGTTGGGAAAAAAAGAAGCAGACAGCACCATAAATTGCAAGCCATTGTCTGTTTTATTGGACCCTGAGCGAGCTCTGTTCTCAGACAGACTGCCACTTTTGGAGCACACAGGTTGCTGAACGTTGCTCCATAAGATAAAGATGAGAGTGTTTAATTGTGGTCAGCGGGGCCATTTTGCACGTAATTGTGTCTGGACACCTATAAGGTGTAAAAAGTGTGGCAAATCAGGCCACCAGACTAAATTCTGTAAACGAAACCCAGTAAAAAGAAAGTAACAGAGGTTTACACTCTGTCTATGAAAATGAGATAACAATAAGATAAATAAAGTCTTTAATGATTATTTTTGAAGAAAGGATTTGAGATAATTTTAATATGAGGTTAAAATTAAAGTTAAAGATGATAAAACATGTTTTAAAAGACATACAAGATATATAAATCCTGATTAACCGAGTTTTAAATGAAAAATATATCATAAATATGTTCTTGCTCTTCTCACTTTTGCAAAACGCTGATAATGATGATTTGACTGAATATTGGGTTGTTGAAATAACTATAGGTGTTAAAATGTTGAAAACCCTAGAAGTTGATGTTTTGGTTTCAAAAGATAAGCCTGTGCTGAGCTGAAATAAACAATTTGTAATCTCGATCCGGCCACCACGTGGCCTAACTTGAGTAACAGAGACTCAATCTGAGTGGAAATTATAGTTTCTGAATTCATTTTGGGGGCAAAAGACAAATATAAAGTTATGATCACTTGAAAATGTGATTTCTGTCTAAAGATAGAGTTAAAAGGAAAATGTCATATTTATTTGAAAACAAAGCCAGATCTTACGCTGAGCTAGTGTGAGGAGTGAAAGGTTTATGAAAATGCAGTGTACCAGCCCTGAAGGCCTCAGAGTCTCTCTCTGATCCCAGACCAGCTCAAAGCTGATATCTGAGCCTGTGCCACAGATGATAGAAGATATTGATGAGTAAGGGCACAGGGCATCATGTGAACATAATAGACAGTTATTTGTTAAGATATAAAAAGGTGCCATCAAGAGGGCAATAAGACATGTTTTAAAAATAAAGACTTTTAATGAACTGAAATGTTTGACGAATGTATGATATGACCAGTAACTTCTGTCTGCTCTTAGCCTTCACCATGTACAGAACTGATGGCCTTGGTCACAGATGTAGCAGAACATTAAATTGAATGGACAGGTGTTTTGGCTAAATTCACTGAGTATAATCTAAAGCACTGCTATGGGGCAGCTTTGAAGAAGTATGATGGATTTTAGTGATTAAGTTGTGTTATAATAAACCTGTCTCCATGTTTTTACTCATTTGAAAGCAGACCAGATGGCTCTGGTGACTCTTGAATGCACTTTCCGGAAGGCTCTAGAAAATATCTGATCCTGTTGAGGGTCAAAGATCTCAAGCGATGACGAGGTGGGCACGATGTGGTTGTTCCCGATGACGGGTAAGACTTCCTATGGCCTGACGGGAGGCAACCCAAGCCAGGGAAATCACGATAAGTCATCTCGGACCCCCCCCCCCCCCGAAGAAAAAAAAAAATGGAGGAGGGGGTTTTATGTGAGGTGTGTATGAGAGGTGAGGCAGATGTCTGTGAGGCCAGCAGCATCACTGGTGTTGGGAGGAGAAGCTGTGTTTCGTAGGGGCCAAGGTCAACACTGGACACAGCAGCCCCTGCCCTAATATTGGCCCCTCTATACCGCTCACCAAATACCGCATAAATTGAGAGCCAGGAAACACCCTGAAGAAAAGAGCAATGATTGGCATTTAAGAGCCAGCTGAAACCATACTGTGATTGTGATTGATAACTTTGTGGAACAGAACAAAATGTATTAGTATCAGTAAGGCTGTATGATATTGAACTAAAATGTCTCTATCATAGTCTTAATCCTGCAGGTCATTAGATGGAAGAGGATAATTTGGAGACATGGTGATGGCTTTAAGAGGATGGCTTTTGAAGTTTAAAGAGAAGTTCTGGATAACAGAGGTATCTAAACTAAAGATAACTTGAAACAATTTCACAATATAACTTATTGGAGATGTTCTAATTTGAAAGTTCAACAGTTACATTTCTAAACTTTGTGAAGGATTGATGAATTAAGGGTTAGTGAATTTAACATTATAGTAAAAGTCTTAGAAGACTGCTGAAAAGATAATGTGGATGAGAGAGGGAGAGAGACTGCTTGAATAGAACCAGGGATTGTACTCTGCCTGCGACTGAGACAAACCAAAAACAATGATATCAGAACAAAACAACCCAACTGATTTTTCTAAAAATATATTAGTAATGAACAGATTTGAAACTGGTTAAGGAACCATGTAAAAGCACATTTTGAGAATGAGCAGTTCATATTTATGTGTCCTGATTGAGTGTAGTGTGCAATTAACCTCTGGAATGAGTGTTTTTATCATCACAGATGGGTTAGTTAAGTCAAACGACAAACTCTAAAGAAGCTGATTATTCTGAGCGAATCTGGTGAAAAGATGATCCAGAACATGGACGAGCTGTAAATGGATTGGTATCCAGCTCAGTCTGTTAATGGTAATTATGACTACTTTGTCCTTTATGATGTTGTTTTGAATTAATCTATGGATTAGTGTATATGTTAAAGGGGAATAATTAGAGATTGCCGCCCATCATGGGTTTAACACCCTTGTATAAATTCAACAGAGGCTCGGAGTTTAAATAATGTCAATTGATTAAGAATGGCAAATGTACATTTTATAGACTGGACGGCAGAGACAAGGAGACAAATTAACTAAAGTCACTATAATCTAAAATATCCAGAGACTCCCTAGTATTTATGAAAGGCCAGAGGGTGAACAAAAGGAGAACTTCTAAGAAACAAAAGAGTTTTATTTTATGTTTCCTCTGAATGGAGGCATGAAACTAGATGTCTAAAAGAGCTTCTATTTCTGTATTAAGGGCTGAAGGAGCAGGCAGAGAAGGCTTTCTGTGACTGGGATTGGGATAAGAGAAATATTTTGGTTTCGGCAGAGCAGTAGAGATAAGAAACAATAATGAGCATATGGTGCATTTTTTTGAGAGACAAATAATGTGACAAGTTAAAACAAGAGAGAAATAACCCAAAAAGATTGATTTTTTGGTGGAAAATGGATTTATGAACGATTTATGAACACCCTAACACACTAAGTGTTAATTGACATATATGAATTGAAAAATCATTTTGAAACGGCTTTAAAGAAATGGATGATGACTTATAGTACAAATTTGAATACTTTATAAAGTGATATGGGAGATTATGAAAATTTGCAAGATGATAAGTGTCACTGCCAAATGACATGAATTAAGAGGTTTAAGATTTTGGGCCAATTGGAAAGAGTTACGTCCAAAGAGTTTTAATGGACAGGAAATGGAGAAAAGGGTAATTTGAAAAAGAGCCCTGATGAATTGATGTTGAATGGTTTACTGATAACAGGAACTGAAAAGATTTTGATAAGAATTGGGTATTGAGTATGATTAAGTATGATGTCACGAGATAAAGATGAGCGAACGTGCTGATTGAATGTAATATGAATTGATAATTATGTCATTTCGATGAAGTGTATTTAACATAAATCTAAAATTGTTTATGTTCATTAATTGTTTAAATATGATGTGGGCTATGATGAGTGAAAATGGGTCTGTTGGAAATAGTAAGTAGGGTGGTTTGTGAAGAATTGTTGAAAAGATTGACTGAAGGAAGGTTGATAAGTATGTAAAGCACAGTGAGAAACTGTGGGCATGTAGATAAGATTGTAGCATGAAATCGAGGTAGAGAGCGAAATGACCCCATTGGTAGACACACAAAAGAGAATCGGTGCATGATAGACATTTGTGCTTTGGAACTATGCCCTGCATGGGCAGATGTGTCATCTGAACTGTGAGCAAGGAATGTAGCCTGAAGGATGTTTTATGTATTGTTTAGTTTGAGTTTGAGTTTGAGTTTGAGTGAATGCCAAAAAGGTCTGTTATGATTTTGATTAATCAAGAGAACCACTGATTGTTTGTTTTTTCAAATATGTTCTCTAAAGTATTTAGTCTCTGAGGAGTGACTGTGGGTCTGGCCTAGGGATGTGTGTGTCGTCAAACGGTTGATAGCAGAAAGTTGGCATGTTTGGATTTTGGAGGTATCACACACCCCTAACATGACGGAAGTGCAGTAACAGTGATTACTGACTTAGCCCGGCTTCCAGAGATGAAATATGGATTTCTTTCATTTTATTGGATATTTTCAATATGTTTATGGGAAACTTTCTAGTTAAGACTTTACTAGTATGTAGCTATGTGTAAATGCGCAGCGAAACTAACAACAGAGTTTATTTCAACAGGAAACCGTAAGAGCAGCAGCCGCAGCACAGCAGTCAAAGGAACCAGAATGTCTTTTATTATCTGAAACAAACACAAATGTTTTGCCTTCCTTATAGACTATGCAGTTTTTCAACTCAGGGCCAGAGAAAAGCAGCGATGGGAACAGTGCGACCGCACTGTGCAAAATGGCGTCTGGATGAGTAGTGATGGCAAGCCTTGTTTACCCCAAAAATATTTTCGATGATTATGATTAATGGCTGCATGGGCGACCACACGCAGCCAAAGGGGGTAAACAATAGCTTACATCAATAGAATTGTGAATTATTGAATAGAGATGTCTTTTCTGTTGTCTAAGGTCTGTGTGCAGGTAAAATTTGGGGAAACCAGCTGGGACTCCTTACATGACATCAGGCCAGGTGATTTCGTGCTGATAAAGGATCTGAGGCGAAAACACTGGAGAGCAAAGAGGTGGCAGGGGCCATTTCAAGTGTTGCTGACAACTCACACTGCGGTGAAAGTTGCGGAGAGGGCTCCGTGGATTCATGGGAAGCACTGTCGGGAGGTATCAGCTCATGCGGTAGCTGCAACGGAAGAGGAATCCCAGGCGTCAGCTCATGCGGTAGCTGCAACGGAAGAAGAATTCCATACACAGCCTACGAGCACTAGTGTAAATTACTATGATTATGGAGGAGTAAATGTCAAATTTTGTGTGTATGTTCTTTAAAATGAACATGGGGTGGATTGTGAATGAAATTTTACATTTAGATGTGTTTTACTATTAGAGGTGTTTTTATTTCATCTAGATGTGGGTTTTTAACTCTTAGAAGTGTTCATTTTACTTAGAGGTGTTTTTACTTGGGTGTGAACCTTAACCTTTTATTCCTAGATGTGTATCACTTGTTAACATTGAACTATTAACATTGAACATGTATTTGTACTAATCATTATTAAAGAAATGTAACCAAGCTTTTAGAAATGCATATGTTAAGTGCAGGAGCTCATTGTTCTGGGTGATAAATGGGAACTAGCTGGCGGGAACATATTGTTCTGATAGAGTACTCAGTTGCAAGGAAGCTGGGTAGTGCAAGAGGTCAAGATGACATGTCGTACTTTAAGTGTGACAAATATGTGCGCGGCTGCGATTAGACTAGGAATACAGGATACGTGAAAATAACGTAGCTTAAGAACAGGAACTTCTGCAGACATGAATATTGTGTTGTCTAGTTAGAATTTATGCTGAACAGGGGTTTTGAATAAAGATGTTTCCTTTTAAGGCAAACAAGATTGGATGCAACCTACTCAGGATGTATGAAGGGTATATAATGTAACCCCGGAGAGCAAACTTTGCCCTTCTCATGACAGACATTCTCTGTATGTGAACTGCCTATTTCTTGCAAGAATTAAAATCATGTTTGATACTTTGACTTTTCAAAGGTTTGCATTTGTATTCCTCCCTCCTCATTTTTCGAATAGAATTATTTCCACAACACAGCGCACAAACAGTATTCACCAAAGCCTACTTACGTAAACTGCGCAAGATAATGCATTTTGATTGGTTACTAAGTCCATCAATCAAACCTTTGTTGGAAAGGCATTGGCTGGGCACCGAGTGCATTTATCCAACGAAAACCATGGGCGCAATGATAGCTCACCAAGCCTGTAAGGCGCTTCCTCTATATGATGCATCCCAGGAGAGTCTCTGATTGAAGGAGAGAGACGAGGGAGGTTTCATTTCACATGGGAGAGACTATAGAGACAGAGCGTATTTAGGCCACGCCCACACCGGGGGGGAAAACAATCCAACGCTCTCCATTGACTTTGCATTGCGGGAGGCTGCCTCATTGTCATTTCGGACTTATAACAAAAAACAGAACAATGTCTAAAAGCTGATATGTGACAAGGTGTACAGCAAACAAGCTAAAAAACAGAAATACGTTTTTATAAGCTGTCGACCCAAAAAAACGAGCGTTTAAGAAGATAAAAGTGGATACAGGCAATACGAAGTGACACTTCAGCAGGATGAATGGGTAAATTGTGGGATCTGACACTCAGTATGTCTCAGTATGTGTATGTGTGCAGTAAACATTTTGTCACTGTTAAGTCAAATATCCAAATGTCCGTTTTATATATGATATTTCCTGTCGTTGATTACATTCCCCTCTAGTCGCCGTAGTTATCAGTGTAATATGACCTGTAGCGCTCTGTCTCAATGGCCTGAATACACTTTTTTGTCCTTAAACGCTCATTTTTTGGCTCAACAGCTTATAAAAACGTCTGGGTTTTTGCTTCTGGGTTTTGTTTAGCTTGTTTGCAGTTAACTTTGTCACATATCAGCTTTAATACATTGTTCAGTTTTTTGTAATAAGTCTGAAATGACAAGGATGCAGCCTCACGCAAGGCAAAGTCAATGGAGAGCGTTCGATTGTTTTCCCCCCCGGTGGGCGTGGTCTTCAGATTATGACGCGTGTCGCTCTGTCTCTATTCTTGCAGGGGGAGTTTGCCAGGAACGGATTAGAATCGATATTTCATTGAAAATGGACATGATTGATTACGCGAACTCAAAACTCCCTTGCAAACAACGGAGGATTTTTAGTTTTTTCCCTATTTTTTCGTTGTTTTGGATTAAAAAGTGGGATGCATTTTGAAGAGTGGACTCTTACACAGAGATGTATGCGGGTGTTTATTGGATTCATCCGATCTGATCTGAACGACAGGAGATGAAAGATGAGTATCGCTAATATTATGCTAATGTTTACATGGCCGGTCCTTTAGCGTTTCATTTAACCCTTTCCTCTCTGGTGTATTTATTGCAAAAACAAGTTCAGAACATGAATCTTGAGTGTTTTAGCTTTCAAATGATGCATAGTTTGTGATAGTTGATTGAATATTTTGTATAAAACAAAAGTAAATAAAAGTACACACACGCCCACTCACGTCAACCGCCCCGCCCACGATCCGATGCGGGTTAACAGTGAATCAACTGCATTATGCTTGATTTGGAATTCACTGGTCCACTGAGAAAGACTGTCACTAAGACAAGGACTATGAGAGGTAGAAGGCTCGTTTTCATCACTGCTGGTCTCAGATATGACATCAGAATCACTAAATTCCGAATCACTTGATTCACAATCTGCCACTGACACTTGTTGTTGCTCTGGCAACTGCAGAGTAACCAATCTCTTGGGAGATCTTGGGACATCTGATTGCATAGATTCTGCATGTGTTGAGTCAGGTTTTTTTTGGAATCGTTTTGCTCTTTTCCAGAATTTGTTATAGGCCTGATTTTTTCTTTGCATAATTGCATTTGATCTTATATTTGAGTTGATGTATTGAAAAAGAAACTGGGGTCCAAAAATATAAGCTATGAGGCAAAAAAAGAAAGGATCATACCCTGTTCATATCAACCTCCATTTTCATCCGTTTGGGAAACTGTTGAAAAAAAATCACTGAGACTGTGAGTGAGTGAGTGAGTGAGAGAGAGAGAGAGAGAGAGAGAGAGAGAGAGAGAGAGAGAGAGAGTAAGTACTGACATACAGCGGATTCATTTTCTTATTAAACTTGCAACTAAAAGTCACATAAATGTATAGCAATTAAAATAACCTGATTTATTAAAATGAGTGATGATTTACTGACGAATAAATGTTTTTAAGACATTAATGGCAAACAAGGAAAAAATATTGTTGACAATTTTTTAAAAACAGAATGGAATTTGATGGCATTAAATTCACAGGTTAAGACTAAACATATAATTATTTCTAATGGTAATAATGTTAATAGTAATGTTGCCAGAGCAACAGAGAGAGCTCACAAACAGAAAACATTAGTTATAATGACAATGTGTAGCAAGTAAGTAGCCTTTAGCTATATATTATATATAATATAATATATTTCTGGCTTGTGTGGTGATGAGAATCGCCATGTGAAGTAACTTTATTTCACACTCGCTGGTGCCTGAAAGTAAGTTTTCAACTGGAAATTGTTAAATGTCTTAAATATTTTGTAAAATATTTTTGTTAACTTGATGTTATGGGAAATGAGCAGCGGTGTTGAGCCTCTCCTGATTCGAACTTCGCTCATAACCACTCCTCAAAACCAGGCTTACTTTGGACCAGGGCCCGATGAAGCCTCGCAAGTGGCAGTGGAAACATGACAGGCTCTGTTAATTAATATTTTACGTTCAAATTTAATGTTATGAAACATCTAAGAGTCACTAATTCATAAAATATATCTGCACTCAAATAGGAGTTCAAATTAACACAGGCCAACTTAAAAATAAATCCCACATCACTACAAGTAACTGTTAGCCTATATTTGTCTCCCCCAGAAATTACTGCAGGAGTATTTAGCTACTACCCAGTCATACAAACTTTGCATATATAACAAAACAACAACAAAAACCTATAACGTCTCACCTGTTAGAAGGTCTGCGATCTGTCTTCAGAAGTCGACATAAATAAAGGTGAAATGCAGACCATTGGTTTGAAAATGGCGCTGCACGCAGCGCCCGATGTGACGTTGTAACGTGGAAGACGTTAGTTTGATTTGAAGTGCACAGCACAGACCAATCGGTGTATGACCGCGAGATCAATGCACTTGCGCTACCTTGGCTGTGGTAGTCTAGTGGTTAGCGAACAGACGTGTAAGAATAAAAAAAAGTCTGTGGGAAACAAAACCTGACGATCCATTCACAATGCAACATTTTCTCCAACCAATATGCCTATATAGGTCGTTTGTCACTTCCCTGGAGTGTCAGTTCCCTATAGGAACGTTTACTAAAGTTAAGCCCCTATCGACAACAGGACAGATGCATTTTATCTGCATCAAATTTACAACTTCTTATAGCTCAGTTGGCAGAGCATTGCTCTATCAATATGCAGTAAAGTGGTCATGCGATCGTGGGTTCGATCCCAGGGAACGCATGTGCACATAAAGATCCTAGGATTAATAGATCACAAAGGATGGGTTGAGTGTAGTCATTAATAAAAAAAAATCTAAAAGTTTATGTATAGTCCACACATTGCGTTTAAATGATCACGCATTTTGATTGGTAACATTTTTAATGACAACAGACTGTCGTTATTTTTACGCCAGCTAGAGGGCGCGTGTAAATATAGGTCTTAATAAGGTGCTTGAAAAACGACATTTTTCCCAGTAATGCAGTGGTTATTGACATAACCTTTAAAGTACAGAAAATATAAAATAAGATAACTACACACAATCTTACATCTTATATAAAATAAGATAACTACACACACTCTGCAATACATCATGCATTTTATTAACAAAATGTAATTTCTTAGCACAGAATATGGCAGAACATATATTCTATGCTAAGAAATTACATTTTGTTAATAAAAAACATGATTTATTGCAGAGTTTGTGTAGTTATAAACCAATCATAAATGTGTCATTAGGACAATATAGTGGAAAAAATTTAATAAAAGTTATTGGTTCTTGTTCAGCAGTGTATTTTATTTTTTAAGTTAAACTTAAGAGGTAAGAAAAAATAAAACCTGCAGCCATAATTAAAGAAAGATCAGTAAAATTGTTAATTTTATAATATAATAATTTCTGTTACATTACTTCTAAAATTATGGCATTACAAGAAGGTTATGAGAACGTTTTCACTGAACATTATGAGAACATCAGTCAAGCACAAATAACATGATAAAGACGTTGCAAGAACGTTGTTATGAGAACGTTTTCACTGAACATTATGAGAACATCAGTCAAGCACAAAAAACATGATAAAGACGTTGCAAGAACGTTGTTATGAGAACGTTTTCACTGAACATTATGAGAACATCAGTCAAGCACAAAAAACATGATAAAGACGTTGCAAGAACGTTGTAGGGAGAACGTTTTCACTGAACATTATGAGAACATCAGTCAAGCACAAATAACATGATAAAGACGTTTCAAGAACGTTGTTATGAGAACGTTTTCACTGAACATTATGAGAACAGTCAAGCACAAATAACATGATAAAGACGTTGCAAGAACGTTGTAGGGAGAACGTTTTCACTGAACATTATGAGAACATCAGTCAAGCACAAAAAACATGATAAAGACGTTGCAAGAACGTTGTAGGGAGAACGTTTTCACTGAACATTATGAGAACATCAGTCAAGCACAAATAACATGATAAAGACGTTGCAAGAACGTTGTTATGAGAACGTTTTCACTGAACATTATGAGAACATCAGTCAAGCACAAATAAAATGATAAAGACGTTGTAAGAACGTTGTAGGGAGAACGTTTTCACTGAACATTATGAGAACATCAGTCAAGCACAAATAACATGATAAAGGCGTTGTAAGAACGTTGTAGGGAGAACGTTTTCACTGAACATTATGAGAACATCAGTCAAGCACAAATAACATGATAAAGACGTTGCAAGAACGTTGTTATGAGAACGTTTTCACTGAACATTAAGAGAACAGTCAAGCACAAATAACATGATAAAGACGTTGCAAGAACGTTGTAGGGAGAACGTTTTCACTGAACATTATAAGAACATCAATCAAGCACAAATAACATGATAAAGACGTTGCAAGAACGTTGTAGGGAGAACGTTTTCACTGAACATTATGAGAACATCAGTCAAGCACAAATAACATGATAAAGACGTTGCAAGAACGTTGTAGGGAGAACGTTTTCACTGAACATTATGAGAACATCAGTCAAGCACAAATAAAATGATAAAGACGTTGCAAGAACGTTGTAGGGAGAACGTTTTCACTGAACATTATGAGAACATCAGTCAAGCACAAATAACATGATAAAGGCGTTGCAAGAACGTTGTAGGGAGAACGTTTTCACTAAACATTATGAGAACATCAGTCAAGCACAAATAACATGATAAAGGCGTTGTAAGAACGTTGTAGGGAGAACGTTTTCACTGAACATTATGAGAACATCAGTCAAGCACAAATAACATGATAAAGACGTTGCAAGAACGTTGTAGGGAGAACGTTTTCACTGAACATTATGAGAACATCAGTCAAGCACAAATAACATGATAAAGACGTTGCAAGAACGTTGTAGGGAGAACGTTTTCACTGAACATTATGAGAACATCAGTCAAGCACAAATAAAATGATAAAGACGTTGCAAGAACGTTGTAGGGAGAACGTTTTCACTGAACATTATGAGAACATCAGTCAAGCACAAATAACATGATAAAGGCGTTGCAAGAACGTTGTAGGGAGAACGTTTTCACTAAACATTATGAGAACATCAGTCAAGCACAAATAACATGATAAAGGCGTTGTAAGAACGTTGTAGGGAGAACGTTTTCACTGAACATTATGAGAACATCAGTCAAGCACAAATAACATGATAAAGACGTTGCAAGAACGTTGTAGGGAGAACGTTTTCACTGAACATTATGAGAACATCAGTCAAGCACAAATAACATGATAAAGACGTTGCAAGAACGTTGTTATGAGAACGTTTTCACTGAACATTATGAGAACATCAGTCAAGCACAAATAACATGATAAAGACGTTGCAAGAACGTTGTTATGAGAACGTTTTCACTGAACATTATGAGAACATCAGTCAAGCACAAATAACATGATAAAGGCGTTGCAAGAACGTTGTAGTGAGAACGTTTTCACGGAACATTATGAGAACATCAGTCAAGCACAAATAAAATGATAAAGACGTTGCAAGAACGTTGTTATGAGAACGTTTTCACTGAACATTATGAGAACATCAGTCAAGCACAAATAACATGATAAAGACGTTGCAAGAACGTTGTTATGAGAACGTTTTCACTGAACATTATGAGAACATCAGTCAAGCACAAATAACATGATAAAGACGTTGCAAGAACGTTGTTATGAGAACGTTTTCACTGAACATTATGAGAACATCATTCAAGCACAAATAACATGATAAAGATGTTGCAAGAACGTTGTTATGAGAACGTTTTCACTGAACATTATGAGAACATCAGTCGAGCACAAAAAACATGATAAAGACGTTGCAAGAACGTTGTAGTGATAACGTTTTCACGGAACATTATGAGAACATCAGTCAAGCACAAATAAAATGATAAAGACGTTGCAAGAACGTTGTTATGAGAACGTTTTCACTGAACATTATGAGAACATCAGTCAAGCACAAATAACATGATAAAGGCGTTGCAAGAACGTTGTAGGGAGAACGTTTTCACTAAACATTATGAGAACATCAGTCAAGCACAAATAACATGATAAAGGCGTTGTAAGAACGTTGTAGGGAGAACGTTTTCACTGAACATTATGAGAACATCAGTCAAGCACAAATAACATGATAAAGACGTTGCAAGAACGTTGTAGGGAGAACGTTTTCACTGAACATTATGAGAACATCAGTCAAGCACAAATAACATGATAAAGACGTTGCAAGAACGTTGTTATGAGAACGTTTTCACTGAACATTATGAGAACATCAGTCAAGCACAAATAACATGATAAAGACGTTGCAAGAACGTTGTTATGAGAACGTTTTCACTGAACATTATGAGAACATCAGTCAAGCACAAATAACATGATAAAGGCGTTGCAAGAACGTTGTAGTGAGAACGTTTTCACGGAACATTATGAGAACATCAGTCAAGCACAAATAAAATGATAAAGACGTTGCAAGAACGTTGTTATGAGAACGTTTTCACTGAACATTATGAGAACATCAGTCAAGCACAAATAACATGATAAAGACGTTGCAAGAACGTTGTTATGAGAACGTTTTCACTGAACATTATGAGAACATCAGTCAAGCACAAATAACATGATAAAGACGTTGCAAGAACGTTGTTATGAGAACGTTTTCACTGAACATTATGAGAACATCATTCAAGCACAAATAACATGATAAAGATGTTGCAAGAACGTTGTTATGAGAACGTTTTCACTGAACATTATGAGAACATCAGTCGAGCACAAAAAACATGATAAAGACGTTGCAAGAACGTTGTAGTGAGAACGTTTTCACGGAACATTATGAGAACATCAGTCAAGCACAAATAAAATGATAAAGACGTTGCAAGAACGTTGTTATGAGAACGTTTTCACTGAACATTATGAGAACATCAGTCAAGCACAAATAACATGATAAAGACGTTGCAAGAACGTTGTTATGAGAACGTTTTCACTGAACATTATGAGAACATCAGTCAAGCACAAATAACATGATAAAGACGTTGCAAGAACGTTGTTATGAGAACGTTTTCACTGAACATTATGAGAACATCATTCAAGCACAAATAACATGATAAAGATGTTGCAAGAACGTTGTTATGAGAACGTTTTCACTGAACATTATGAGAACATCAGTCGAGCACAAAAAACATGATAAAGACGTTGCAAGAACGTTGTAGTGAGAACGTTTTCACGGAACATTATGAGAACATCAGTCAAGCACAAATAAAATGATAAAGACGTTGCAAGAATGTTGTTATGAGAACGTTTTCACTGAACATTATGAGAACATCAGTCAAGCACAAATAACATGATAAAGGCGTTGCAAGAACGTTGTAGGGAGAACGTTTTCACTGAACATTATGAGAACATCAGTCAAGCACAAATAACATGATAAAGACGTTGCAAGAACGTTGTTATGAGAACGTTTTCTCTGAACATTATGAGAACATCAGTCAAGCACAAATAACATGATAAAGACGTTGCAAGAACGTTGTTATGAGAACGTTTTCACTGAACATTATGAGAACATCAGTCAAGCACAAAAAACATGATAAAGACGATGCAAGAACGTTGTAGGGAGAACGTTTTCACTGAACATTATGAGAACATCAGTCAAGAACAAATAACATGATAAAGACGTTGCAAGAACGTTGTTATGAGAACGTTTTCACTGAACATTATGAGAACATCAGTCAAGCACAAATAACATGATAAAGACGTTGCAAGAACGTTGTTATGAGAACGTTTTTGCGCAACATTATGAGAACATCAGTCAAGCACAAATAACATGATAAAGACGTTGCAAGAACGTTGTTATGAGAACGTTTTTGCGCAACATTATGAGAACATCAGTCAAGCACAAATAACATGATAAAGACGTTGCAAGAACGTTGTTATGAGAACGTTTTTGCGCAACATTATGAGAACATCAGTCAAGCCCAAATAACATCATAAAAACGTTCCAACAATGTTGTTCTAAGAATGTTTCCTCTCAACGTTACGAGAATGTTTTTGAACTATGAAAACATTATAAGAATGTTCCTGAAACATTATTTTAGGAATGTTTTTTTCTAACATTAACATAACTTTTACACAATGTTAGTGAAAGTTATGGAAACTCTAGTTTTGAGTTAAAGTGCTGATTGGTAAGTAAAATTCCTGTGTGTCAACATGAAGCATTTGGCGAGTAAAATTTTTGATTCTGAGATATTGTTTAAACTACCTGGACTTAATTTGCTTTATCTCTTTCTGTTCTCTGTCTGGTAGGAGCAGTGTTGGGGCTAGTTACTCAAAAAAGTAATATATTACATATTACATATTACTCTCAAAAATAGTAATGCCTTACTTTACTTTATTACTCCCTGGAGAAAGTAACTAGTTATATTACTAGTTATATTACTAGTTACATTTTTTTTCTTAATTACTCTATAATTGCCTGAGATGCATCAGATGGAGGGAGAACATACAAAGGAGGAGTGTTCTTTAGGGTCTTTATTACGCCAACAACAGACTGGCACTGTCAAGCACAAATAACTACAAACAACTGTACTTGTGCAATCAAGTAAAAACAAGTATTAACTTCCTCAATGTTTAACAAACACCGTCTGGTGCAAACAATCAATACATTTGATTGTCAATTTATAACAAGTTCAAACATATATTAACTTCCTCAATGTTTAACAAACACTGTCTAGTGCAAACAATCAATTTGATTGTCAATTTATAACAAGTACAAGAACATATTAACGTCCTCAATGTTTAACAAAAACCATCTAGTGCAAAAAATCAATTTGATTGTCGATTAACAAGTACAAACAAAAAAAATATTAACTTCCTCAAAAAAATATATCCATAAATAAAAAAGACTGGCCTTACCAGCACTGTGTAGAGGAGAGGTAAATTGTTAAAAAGCAAAACACAGTGCAGAGGAGAGGTAGGTTGTTGAAATTAGTTAAAACAAATACAGAAGACTCAAAGTAAATAAAAGGAAAAATACAGTTGGCATTTACTGTAATGCATTTTTCTGGTGCAAAATATGAGCTTCTGAATGTGTCAGCTTATTTGTCAAAGTAGTGGTTATACCTCATAAGGAGGAGTCTCTCAAAGCGCTTGTCTCCTAACCTGTTCCTCCTTGGAGTGAGAACAAGGCTTCCGAGGCTGAATATCCTCTCCACTGGAGCACTGGATGCTGGTGCTGTATTGTATTTTAAAGATAAGTTCTTAATTCTGGGGAAGTTGTCTAGGACCCCCATCTCTGACCCAGACTTCAGGTACTCCATCACCTCCCTGTCTGGGCCAAAAGATCCTGAATCCTGCTCTTTGAGTAATAGAGGCTCTTGGTTCCTTTTTTTAAAAGTGACAGTACTCTGGCGACAGTGAACTAGTGGGCGGGTACTGGTGATTCGGTGATGATTGGGGTTGTGATGGTGTGGTTGACAGTGAGAAGTCTATTATGGCCGTTTCAAGTCTTGTTTACACTGCATGCGCCTGTGGCGCATCACGGCTGCGACGCCGCTGCCGGAGCTGATCGCGGGCACTCGTCAATGCCAAAGTCAAATTCAAATCTCGTCAAAGTCAATGCTTGTGTTTACACCAGTCGTGGCGAGGCGCATTTCAGAAGCGTGACGAGATAATTCTGGCACGCTTCTGAAATGCGCCGCACCACGACTGGTGTAAACACAAGCATTCACTAAAGATAGGCGCTTCACTAAAGATAGGCGCCTCGCCTATTTTTGACGGATGCCGCGCCGAAGCCACGCAGTAAATACAAAATACAGAAATCATGTCAATTTCAAAATAAACACCCCGTGCAGACACAGTGTTATATGACACCTCAAGTCCTTTTTACAAGGACAATTCTAAAGAGGACAAGGCGTGAAGTTTAAATGCTTTAATTGTAGGAGTGGAAGGTGAGTACTATAACCTCATAATTCTCTTCCTAAGTGATTTTGAAAGTAACATATATCACCAGTGAGTATTTATGCATCTTGAAAACCAATTAAACTGTTCAGTAACCTTATGTAATGTAAAAAATAAATGCATAAATAAAAATGATACTGTCTGCCTTTTACCTTTTGTTACTTGCCTATATGTTTTAAAGTTATGGAACTGGAGAAGAACTTATTACAGGATTATACCTACTACCTAGTGTAAATGCTGTTCAAATATACTGCCATCCAAAGGCAAAGCGCAGTACCTACACATTTGGTCAAAATTGAGTTAAGACTTGAAATGGGCTTTGTGACATCTGTTCTGTCTTGTGACAAAGTTTGCTGGTTCAATTTTATCCAGTTTTAGAGAAACGAGAGTGTCAAAATTGCAGTAACTACAAAATCCAAGCCAATACAAAGGCCGATCGTAACACACTGAAACAACAAGCCAACCATGGCACAATCCCGTGGCCAAATGATGGTTGAACTTGCGTTAAAACGCAAATATCCAAAGACTGGTAAGGAAGATAGCAAAATAATAACTCATAGTAAGGCATCTGACAGCTTTATAATCAGTTTACATTGACTAGCCAGCCAGCAAATTTTGACTAACCTGTGCTGCTCTATTAAAGGCAATATCCTCTGACAACGAAATGATACCGATTTAATCACGTTGGTGTTTGTTGATTCGGACATCTCTCCGTTTCAGGCAGCTAATCCAATTGTATTTACAGGGGTTACTCCTTAAAAAGTTAGCTGGGTCTGGTAAAGTTAGCTGGGTCTGGTAAAATTATCTTGTTGGACAAAGTTACTCTAGAAGTTAGCGGCGCTAGTCAGCAGGTGACAACCGGACGAGCGCAGCCGGGCCGACAGCAAGCACACTAGGTGAAAAAGTACACTTGCATAATGTACTGAAAGTACTCTATTTTCACGCACTAATTTTGTTGGCTACTTTAATATACAAAAAAAAATTCTTTAGTACTTCGTTAGGCTAATCTTAAGAATATATAAGTGTACTCTGTGCTATTTTGAGACACCATGAAAATGAACTAAAATGTGCTTAGCCTAGGTAGCACTTATAGTACATTTGAACCCATCGTGTACTACAAGTGGTAACTAATTTTTTTTTTATTACCGAGATATTGTTAAAAGCACATCTTATTTCATATTCATGATGTCCCAAAATAGTATTCAAAAGATATTCTTAAGATTAGCTTAAAAAGTAGGCTAATACTTAAGAAGAATTTTTAGTATATTAAGTACAAACTTAGTGTGTGAAAATAGAGCACTGTAAGTACATTATGGGAGTGTAGCCTTTTTTTAATATGGGTAGTTTTGAAATAGCAGTCAGCTGTTTAATTTATGTCCTGTCATATTAGGTCAAGAATAATGATCTGCTTTTCAGTTGTCAGAGTCAGTCTTGCCAATCAGTTTTTTGGATTTCACAGATAGGCTAGCTAAGAATACATAATAATTATATTTTAATTATTAATTATAGCTTTAAGGGTGTAGATAGCATAAACAGGAAATTTACATTTACGTTTGAGAATAGCTTAGAAGTTAGGCTAAAGGGAGAAGAAGCATACGTAAGTTAACTTACTCTCTAACCTCTAATTCTAGGAAATTATGTATGGCCATATTAAAGGGATAGTTCAACCAAAAATGAAAATTCTGTATTATATACAGTTTATTATTACTATAAACATGTATTAAGAAGCATGAAAAAAGTTGGATGAACACATTTAGTTTGTAGATACTGCACTTTGCCTTTGCAATAGTGTTTTAGTTGTTTAAGGTCATTCAAAGGCAGAGTGCAGTATCTGCATTTTGGGGGTCAAAGATCACATTGGTGGTCATGGTTTTTATCTATAAAAAATTTCTTCCTAAGAAGGCAATACATGAATGCATTACCACTAATCTACCCACATCATGTTTGACTGGCTGGTGTTTAAACTTTAAAGCCATTTTTCTCAGTTTCAGTGTTTGCGTAGTTACTGCACTTAGCCTTTGTAGGGCAGTATAGTGCACTGTTGGGAAGGTGCTTGAACTTGCAGTCTCTATAGCTTTTCTTATGCTGATGTGAATTGCTGGGCGTGACATGACCTCTTTTCCTTAGATTACCTCGGTTACTATCACACCAATGTTCTCAAACAAAAAAGTTTATTTATTTTCACCATTACAGCAAGTAGGCCTACTTGTCTTTGGGACTTTAATCACTTTTTACAATCGTAGCAACAACAAAAATAACTTATTTACAAATGAATATGTAAAATTTTTATTCTGCAATACACTTTCTGATAATGCTTTTTGATAACCACATCCTGTCCTGCCAAGACAAACTGTCTTCAGGAGAGTTTAAAAAGGTGCAGAAGACCTCCCTCACATTACAGGCATCTGATGCCCTGATTCCTCCCATGTTTCTTGCTTGTGCCATGTTTCTCCCCAGCTGCTCTGCCTCATCCAGCAACCTCTGGTTTTCGCTAGGAGCAAGCAGTAAATCGTGTAGGATGCATGCAGCCATCATGAGTGTGTCAAAATGTTTTGGATGCGTGTTGATTCTGTGAAGAAATATTCTCCAACTGGAGGATAGAATGCCAAAGGCATTTTCAACCACCATTTTTGCTCTTGAAAGTCTGTAGTTGTAAATCCTCTTTCTGTAACTCAGGTTTGCTCCGGGTTATGGTCTCATCAAGAATGGCTTGAGTGGGAAAGCTGCGTCACCAACCATGACAAACGGCATGTCACCCAGGTGGGTAGCACCAGGCAGAGAGGTACTGGGTGGCACATGCAATGTGTTGGTCTCCATTTCGCTCCCCAAATCCGATCTTGCCATACACCCCACCATCAAGTCTCCGACTTGAATGATTTGAAACCTGTAGTCAGCATCCACAAGCGCCAAAAGCACTATGGGAAAAGTCTTTTTGTAATTGAAGAACTGACTTCCAGACAATGGCGGTGCTTTTATTGTTAAATGTTTGCCGTCTATTGCTCTCAAACTATTTGGGAAATTCCATTTCTCAAAGAATCCTTGGGCCACCTCCTTCCACGTGTCTTGTGTTGGCCTGGGTAGGAACCTCTCCATCATCACCTTCAATTGCTGCACACAACATATGGACAGAGTTCATGACAGTTGCATGACCTAGGCGATAGCTGAATGCTAAGCTGACCATTGAGTCTCCAGAAGCCAAGTACCTGTGAGGGTAGAAACCAGGGAAAATAATTGTATTAATCTGTCTTCTTAGTTTCAGTCGACGTATGCAGGGCGAGATGGAAGACATTACGAGATGCTTTTGTGAAAAACAGAAAAGATAAAAGTCTGGCAAGTGGATCCGCAGGGGGAAGTCAAAAGGACTGGGAGTATTCTGAGATGATGTCCTTCCTTTTGCCCCACTTACAGCCAAGGTCTGTATCAAATTCAAACATGTAATTTACATAAATGTAACAGTGCTAACAATATTACTGACAATATTACAGCATCAGTGTAATTTTGTCATATTGTATTACAAATGTGATAAGTGCACATTAAAATTATAACGTTCCTATGCAAATTGTTTGCATGCCATAAAGACATTGCAAGGACTAATTATTTTGTTTTTGCTGTTTGTTTTTATACAGTTCAAAAAGCAACTTACAACTGCAAACAGTCAATGTGGAACACAATGAAAGATCTGATTCTCCACTGTCATCATTGGGTACAGATGACCGATCCAGTACCCCTGGTATTGCTATACAGAGGTCCATGTCTGTATCTCTGGCCCCATCACTTGCTGCGCACACAACCTTAGAGGAGAGGGAAAGGCCCTCTAGGTCCCGTAGCCCTAGGGAGCGGACGTCTACACCAGTAGTGAAGCGTGCTGCTCAAAAAAAAAAGGAGGAGCCACAGACCACAGACATTGGGGAATGGCTGATGTCCTTACTTCAAGAGCCTGTTCCAAAACCTCACATGCGGGATGCTGAACTAGATTGGATAAAGACAGGAGACAACAAGCCAAAAAAGAGATATTGCACACCCTGCACGAAAAAGGCCAAACTGTTCCCCCACAACATGCAGCTGGTTTGCATCCTCCCACTCAGGCTATTTTAGGGCACTTCAGGCCAGCACACACTGGGAAGATGAGAGTACTGAGGGGTCTCACTACAGAGACTTGTAGCCACTACAGAACAAAACTGGCTCAATTGTAAATAGTTACTTGTTAACGTTACTTTACGTGTTAAAAATGTGTGTTCATAATATGTTTCTTGATTAATAAAAATAAATACTTTTCTGAGAATGTTTTATTTCAAAAGGTTTCTGGAGCTTGTGGTCACCCAGATAGCAGACCAACACTGAATCAACGTTGAATCAATTTTGAAATTTAACATTGATTTTTCATCAGGTTTGCACCCTGAAATAATGTTATTTCAATGATGAAAAATAGATAAAGATAGCCATAAAATCAATATTTTTTCAACTTAAATTAAATCACTTATTTAACACTGAATCAACATAGAAACACTATAAAATCAATCTTACTTTATGTACAGCAGGATTCTATGCCAGTTATTTTTCATGTATGGCTGCAATTTATATGATTTTGTATCAAAAAGTCACTCAAAGTAAACAACATCCTTCAGTTTACATGCAAATGTATTTATCTATGCCCCCACAGTTTCAACAGGAAATCTCACTTTGACTTAAAACAATTACATCTGAATTTATTACTCAAATGCCAGAATAAGAGCCTGGAAATACATGACAACCTGCATCTGCAAAATGGAAGTAAATACAAATGGAAACTCGCCAATAAAGACAGAACCCATTTCTATTGAAATAAAGAAGATAGAAGAAAGAATGGAATACTCTGAATGCTCTAAACTCAGGGGTTTCCACCACGAGCAATGCCCCCTAGCCTTTCAGGGGCGTAACGGAGCCATTTTTGCACCGTCCCAGCAAAGATAAACTCTGATGCCTCATTTTTAATCAGCATTCATTTGTAAGGCATCTAAAACAAGTTAGTAAATATTTGGAAATGTGACTAAATATACATCACAAATGTACTACAAACTTAAGTGAAACTTGAAA
Source organism: Gobio gobio (assembly GCF_949357685.1). Taxonomy (NCBI): domain Eukaryota; kingdom Metazoa; phylum Chordata; class Actinopteri; order Cypriniformes; family Gobionidae; genus Gobio; species Gobio gobio. The sequence goes on along the minus strand of NC_137101.1, from coordinate 38,823,446 downwards.
TTTGATTAGAATCTTTAAAACACAATTAATTTAAATTCAAGACTATTTAATGAATTTTAGTACAGACTTTTCCCTTTAAAGCACCTGCAGACACACAGGAGGAATGAATGTTAAAGCAAAGAAAATAAATTCAGTGTTTTATCTATATTAATAATGTATTTAATAGTAAATAATAGTAAACAAATAAATAAAGTGTGAAAGTGAAACTGTCAGGTCTCGGGTCTGATCACCTGTCTTTGTGTTTGTTTTGTGTTTTGGTGCGTGGCTTTGTTTTGACAGCTCGCCATGTGCTTGTGTCTCCGCCCCTACCTGTTCCTGCTCGTTAACTCTTCTCACACCTGGTTCTTGTTCGCCTCATTATTATTTTCCCTTTATAGCCCCTCGTGTGTCTCTGTCCTTTGTCAGACTGTTATGGTTTATACCACTATTCTGACTGCCTGTGTCCGTATCTAGTACTCTTGTCTTGTTTCTTCCTGTTTCGTTCAGGCTCCAGTGCTCGTGGCTGCAAGTCCTCTCGTCATTCTACTGCGCTCACTGTGGACTCTAACATCATTCACATTTGGTGGCGGCTGTCTGGATTAGAGAGCAGCCTTTCCTGGTTGTGTCGATTGCCGCGGTCGCGGCTTTTTCTGTTCCACGAACTGTTTTTCTGACGCCTAAGTTATTTTCTGTTCATTAAACCTTCTGTTTGCACCCGCATCTGAATTCTGCCTATTTTCCTGACAGAACAGTCTGACCAGACGATGGATTCAGCGGGATCCGACCCACTCCGTTCTGCTCTCGTTCAGCAAGGGGTTTTGCTGGGCCAGCACTCCAGCCAGATCAACACTACTGCTCAGGAGGTGGACGCACTGAATGCCCGAGTCGCGATGTCGATGAGCTTCAGCAAGAGGCGGCTAACCGGGCGCCCGCTCCTCGCGCAGTTATTCTTCCTGAACCCGAACCACACGCCAATAATCCACCGATCTATGACGGCGATCCGAGGTCTTGTCAAGCCTTTCTCTCTCAGTGCGCTCTGGTGTTTGCGTTACAGCCTCGACGCTACGTCACAGAGGAGGCAAAAGTGGCGTATGTCATTACCCTTCTCTCCGGTATCGCCCGCGAATGGGGAGTGGCCGTGTGGAATTCTCGTGCTCTCTGCTGTGCTTCTTTTGAGGATTTTCGTGAAGAGATGACGAAGTTATTCGACCGTTCAGCACAGGGAGATGAGGTGGCGTCTCAGTTGTCTAGTCTGACTCAGAAGAGGAGTTCAGTGACTGATTATGCGATACAGTTCCAAACTTTGGCGGCTGCTTGTGCTTGGAATGAGGGTGCGTTACGTGCTCGTTTTCTTGATGGACTGGATCATGCCATTGCTGACGAGCTGGCTGCTTTGGATCTCCCTCGGGGATTGGATGACATAATTAATCTCGCGCTCCGTGTTGAGGGGCGTCTCAATCGTCGCCGTCAGCGCCGTCTGTCTACTGCTCCGTGGCGCCACCTGGAGTCCTCTTCGCATGATGCCACAACTTCACTGTCAGCTAAAACTGAGCCGATGCAGCTGGGTCGGCTTCGATTAACACCACAGCAGAAACAGGAGCGTTTAACCCAAGGATTATGCTTGTATTGTGGCAAGCCGGGCCATTTTGTTCTTCAGTGCCCGTTAAAAGCCAAAGCCCACCAGTGAATCGGGGAGTCCTGGTGGGCGCTTTTTCCTGTTCTAACTCTCCAGCCACACGCACTCAGATGCTTTTTCATCTCGCCTTCCGGGGAGACGTCCACTCGGGTCAAGCGCTTATAGATTCAGGCGCTGAAGGAAATTTCCTGGATTCTGCCTCTGCTCTCAAATGGAATATTCCCACCATCCTCTTGGCTGAACCCATTGTAGCATGGTCACTGGCAGGAAGTCCCCTTACTACCATCACACACGTCACACCCCGTGTAAGCCTTTCACTTTCTGGTAACCATTGTGAGGAGATTGAACTGTTTATTTTGGACTCTCCTAATGCTGTGCTAATATTAGGACACCCATGGTTGCTAAAACACAACCCGCAGGTTGACTGGGTCAATAATTCCATTTTAGCCTGGAGTCAGTCTTGTCATGTGTCTTGTTTAGGTGCTGCGTTTTCTCCTGTCTCTGTGTCTTGTGTTTCGCAGGTGGATCCTCCTGACCTTACCGGTGTTCCTGCGGAGTACTTTGATCTTCGAGCGGTTTTCAGTAGGTCTCGGGCCACCTCACTTCCTCCGCATCGTCCTTACGACTGTGCCATTGAGCTCCTCCCGGGCACTTCTCCGCCTAAGGGTCGTCTTTATTCCCTTTCTGGTCCTGAAAGAGAGGCTATGGACAAGTATATTCGTGAATCACTTCAGTCTGGGCTCATCCGCCATTCCTCCTCTCCTGCTGGTGCAGGGTTTTTCTTCATGCAGAAGAAAGACGGCTCCCTACGTCCTTGTATTGATTACAGAGGTTTGAATGACATTACTGTTAAGAACAGGTATCCCCTACCTTTAATGTCTTCTGCTTTTGAATTATTACAGGGAGCTCGGGTCTTCACCAAATTAGACCTCCGCAACGCCTACCATCTAGTGCGCATTCGGGAGGGGGATGAGTGGAAGACGGCATTCAACACTCCATCGGGGCACTATGAGTATCTGGTTCTTCCGTTTGGTCTTACCAATGCTCCAGCCGTATTCCAAGGTCTCGTCAATAGCGTTTTGGGAGACATGATTAATCAATTTGTCTTTGTGTATTTGGATGATATTCTTATCTTTTCTCCCTCTCTCCAAGCACACACCCAACATGTTAGACGGGTCCTCCAGCGTCTGTTAGAGAACCAATTGTTTGTCAAGGCGGAGAAGTGCGAATTCCACGCTGAGTCTGTTACGTTCCTTGGCCACATTATTTCATCTAGGGGGATCAAGCCTGATCCAGCCAAGATAGAAGCTGTCGCTAAGTGGCCAGTCCCCGACTCTCGTAAGGCTCTGCAGCGCTTCCTGGGTTTTGCCAACTTTTACCGCCGTTACATCAGGAATTTTGGTCAGATCGCTGCACCCCTCACTGCGTTAACCTCCACCAAGGTGGTCTTCAGCTGGAACCAGGATGCTCAGGTAGCCTTTGATAACCTTAAGTCCCGATTTATCTCTGCACCTGTTCTGTTGGTTCCAGATCCCGAGTCCCAGTTCATTGTTGAGGTCGATGCATCTGATGTCAGGGTTGGCGCAGTTCTATCTCAGCGTTCCCTTCGTGATGGGAAGGTGCATCCTTGTGCTTTCTTCTCTCGTCGCCTCAGCCCTGCAGAACGTAACTACGACATTGGCAACAGAGAGCTGTTGGCAGTGAGATTGGCTCTGGGTGAGTGGCGTCACTGGTTGGAGGGGTCAGCGCGGCCCTTCTTGGTCTGGACGGATCACAAGAATTTAGAATATATCCGTTCGGCCAAGAGGCTTAACTCGTGGCAAGCCCGTTGGGCACTCTTCTTTGGCCGGTTTAACTTCACCCTGTGTTTCATGTTTCCAGGGTTAAACCTGTGTTTTCCTCTCCCATCAATCCTGCTGGCGATCGTTTGTTGCCAAGTCTGTGAACTAACCCTTTAAGGACTCTGTTACCCCTTTTCCACCAAGGCAGTGCTAGAGCTAATTCAGAGCCAGAGCTAGTCCCAGTTCATAGTTGGTTCGACTGAGGAGCCTTCTAAGAACTGTTTGCTTTTCCACATGCTGAGAGCCACAACAGAGCCATGTCTTACGTCACTGTATACGTCTCATCTTTCTCAGCAACGCTAGCGAGGCAGCAGCAATGTTGCCAAGTCTGTGGTTTTGCCGCGGGCTGTTTTTTCATGTCCGCGGGATGAAGCGACCCCAATTATGTGATATTTAGCCCCGGGAATGCGAATTTTAGTAGGCAACCATGCCAAAAAACACATATTTTACCCCCAAATGTGATTTTTACCGGGGAAGCCCCCCTGAAACGCAATTGGGCTTGTTTTGAGTAGCAATTGGGCGGGTTTTGTTGTGAAAACCTGGCAACCCTGGACAGCGGGAAACAAAAACACACCAGACTTGTTCGAGATGCATCGGCGCTGCGCAGACCGATCCACGTATGATATATATTTAAAAAACGCATGAGTGAATCAAAAGCATAAGGAGTCATATGCTCTCGCTGGACTCGTTATCATACGGCGATCGGTCTCTGCACAGCACCTCTGCGAACAAGCCTTCCATCAACAAAGCAAACGTTGCGTTACTATTGATTCACATGGCTTTACGATCCTACATCGGCATCAAAACACAACGAAAACACAGCGAATTCAACGCATTCATGCAGTTCGCCGTAATTTGTATAGACGGAGATTACAAACAAGCAGCAGCTGTTAGCTCCATTAGCTGCTATTTCAACAATGGCGGATCTCTTTGTGTTGGTCTTGTTGACCCCGCCCCCAGCACCTGACGTAATCGGTTCTTACTTCTAGCCCTGTTCTAGCCCAGCAATGTTTTGGTGCTACTTAAGAACCACTTTTCCTGGCTCGTAGCTGGGGCTTTGGGTGTGGAAACACAAAGAACCGATTTGAAACTAGGCTCTGGCTCCGATCTAGCTCTAGCTCTGCTTTGGTGGAAAAGGGGTATGTGACAGTCATTATATATCTCTCTAAATGTGCTGTAGCTAGCCAAAAACACTAGAGGATTGGAGATGTTTTTCCATGATGGAGGAGATTTTAAAACAATAATTATAACATTAATATTAATAATACTAATAATCAACTGTTTCGTCCCATTGAGTTTAATTTATGGTAGGAGTTCTTTGATTATCCACACACTCATTGGCGGAGATTCATCCTTTGAGGATAATGAATGTGCTCACATCCACAGAAATGTACCCAAATGATTTGGATTTGCTTTAACATGTTGAATCATGGGACAGATGGAATGACAGTAAGCCTCACCAGTGGAGAATTAAGATGACCAAAAATCATCATTGATTACATGTTTGTCTTTTCAACACTGAAAAGCATTGAATTATCAACATTGATCCATTATTATTTAGCATTGTATTTTCAACATTGGTCCAATATTGTTTTAGCATTGAATTTTCAACATTGACCAATATTACTTAGCATTGACATTTCAACCTCAACCAAATTGATTATTTCTGATGGAATTTCAGCATCGACTCAATGTCACAATGCTATCTGGGCAGTGATTTCTTGTCTGTGACATTATGATTTTACCTCAATCCAATAGCCAGTCTTTGCTTGGGTTCTATGGAAGCTCTGTAATTTGTGGATTGCCTGGTCAATGAGGGACAGAAGTTCATCCATCTTCTCTACACTCATTCTAAAATACTGGTGATGGTGATATATATATATATGCCCTAACTCGTAAGCATTCAAATGATCATACTTACTCTATAGGACGCAGAATACTTCTTCCGTGGTTTAAGCAGGTGAAGACTAGAAATCAGAGGCTTTCTGGCTGACGTGTTGCTTGGTTATATATATCTTAAAGTTTATTTATTACAAGTTAATTACTTCATATAATACCAATTATAAAACAAAAGGTATAAGTACATATAAAAATAAACTGGTTACAAGCGTTGAAAAGGCATCAAGGCATCTAACAGCGGAGAGGCTGTCCCACGGAACCAGCGTCTACTGTACTTTTTATACCTCAGTCTTTTATAGACTTCTTCTGCATTCCACATTCTTGAAACGTCATCAACTGTGGAAACCCCCTCAAAACTTGTCTATATAAAGCTGTTCTCTTCTTTGTATTTAGCAGCTCATCAGCAAGCCTTTCTTCTATAAGTGGTATGTCATCCTCAGTTGAGTCTTGAGAAACATGAAGCTTAGCATTCTCTGTATTAAGAACCATGTTGGATGACCAAGTATGAACACCAATCCATGGAGCCCAAGAGCTGTAGCTTGGGGGGGTCAATTTCACTTACTACAATCAATCAACAAAATTAAATAAAACATAGAAAATAGTATTTAAAAGTAGGATACATTTAGATTAGATTCATTTATACTGAATTTTATGAATCTGCTTTTTTCATTAATGTTCATGAAAATAATTATGTAAATATTTCTAAAAAAAAAAACAACAGAAAACATTAACAATGTCGACATGATTGGAATAAATCTAAAATACAGTTATAAATAAACATTTAAATAGATAAATTAAACTATAACGTATAAACAAATTAAAGGTAAACATACCAGGCATGCCAAAGGCTCCCTTCTTGTGGAGATCCATTATGACTACACTAGGGTAGTGCCCACATTTAACACAATTGTAACTGTAATCTAGTTCCGTCATGGCCTCAAAGTGCAAATAAGCTTGTAGGACAAGCTCAGGTTTAGGGAAAGGCCCACCTTCAGTTGCATGTAATATTTTCATTACCCTACTTACTGCAATACTATTCTGAAATTAAACAACTTTAAAAAATTAATATTGAATGAATTAAATCAATAACAGCAACTTGAAAAGTTCATGTAAAATTCATAGAAAAACAACAATGAATTATGTCATACCTGTACCGAGATTCTTAGGAACATGCACAAGTGCAGTGAAAAAAGAATATGATCATTGAAATTATGCAGCCCATCTGACCACTCTTGGTACCTATATGTCATTTCACAGTTTGGGCTCTGTCTGTAGTAAGTAGATACTCCTAAAGTAGTAAATAAATGCATGAACCTAAAATATCAATGAATATATCTGAAAGCACATGTTAAATGTAACATTAAAATAATCATACATACCTTGGATTACACCAGAAAACGTCAGTATATTGGCATCTTTTGTGATTAGTCTTGGATCACTTAAAATTTGGGTTCTGCACTTGGTACATTTAAATTCTGTGGGCATCAGATGTCTTGGAACGGACTGGTTGGACTTTACATCTCTGGAATGATCTAGTAAGGTCTTGGGAAGCTCACTGGGAAGTTTTTTTGTGTGCCATCATGTAATGTATAATTTCTTTGATGTTTGAGTCAGATGGTGGATAGCTGTTGTTATCTTTTTTTCCTTCAGGTGATTCATGAGGAACTTCCTCCACACTTTTCACCTTCTTGAACAACTTTGTGATTGTGAAAGAGATGCCACTTTGAAACAGCCTTGTGAATACAAGATTTTCGTGGCATTGAGCAAGGGCAGTACCAATAATTTTTCTTAACATCATACGAGTCTGGGTACCTTTGTTCAGTTTCATCTATTTGTTTAGCCAGCTGTTGTAGCGGCATGCTCACACGCGCGTCTGGAGGGATGTAAACATTCACGAGAATGAACGAGGAAAACTCCCACGACGAGTAGAAAGGTTTACAGTTTATGAAGTGCGCCTCTAGATTAGGAGAGCACATCTTCTTCGGCGTTGTTACATCTGAACACCAACTTTCGTTAATGTAGAAACACAATCCACCACCTCTCGTTTTCCCTGTTAGTTTGTCTGTTTTGTTAGGAAGGGATCGGAGATTCGCAAGAGGAATACTAGGGAGTCAGACTGATCTCATGAAATAGCGTATGTATGACATGCCAATTCGCTATGCCATTTTGGCGTGTTATCAAGACGTATAACCGCTTTTCAGCGTGTTTATCAACGCCGTTTCATTCTATCCCCCTACACTGCCCCTACCCCTAAATCTACCCATCACACACACACACACACACACACACACACACACACACACACACACACACACACACACACACACACACATACACACACACACACACACTGCCCCTGCCCCTAAACCTACCCATCAAAAGAAACATTCTGCATTTTTACATTTTCAAAAAAACATAATTTAGTATGTTTATAAATCCATTTACATTCACGCGGAATCACACGGCGTAGACATACACGCGGAATCACACGGCTTAGACACACACGCGGAATCACACAGCATAGACATACACGCGGAGATAATGGTTTGTTTCAGCGTACACATACACGCAGATTCACACGGCGTAGACATACACGCGGCTAGCTCAAAATGCGTACAGATAACACGCCATTTGGCTTTAGAAAGTGGCGTGAATGTTTACGCAAAGTCATGATGTCATGTTGAGGGAGTGCAGTGCGGAGGCCGCGCGTGCGGAGTTTAACCAGTGCGCCGGCTCGCTTCCCCCGTTTGCGTCTGGCAGCGCGTTTTAAAGACGAGAAAATCAAACAAAACGTCCGAATAGTCAAAAACTGTAGAAATGTTGTCTGGTGTGTGTTTCCTAATGTCAAGTAGTTCGTCTTTGGTGAAACTGACCGGAAAAGAATGACTAAACGTCGAACAAACAAACAAAAACAACACAATAGCTACAATAACAATAGCATTAATTTCAGTATTTATAATATTATAAATGAAAAAATGAATACTGCATCTCAAAGCCCTTGGTATAATCTATCATTTACAGCAATAAACACAAATTGCCTGTTTTGGTCATTTTTATGGCTATGACTACTTTGACGCTCAATATCTCCTAATTAGATTATGCGACTTTAGCCGGGGTTTCACAGACGGGGTCACATATATAAACATTATTTTAGTTTATTATGTAGGCTACACAGACAGGTATAGGCTCGAGCACTACCCAAATCAAACAAGAGTGTGCGTTTTTTTTTGTCTGCAGAGTTTACTGTCTTGTAAACATATCGAAGTATGAATGAAACCACATGATCGGAGCTATTTTCTTGGTTGTGTATGACCAACTTCTAAAAACAAATATAGGCTAGTTGTCTTTATAAAGAAATACTCACTTATATGATATAAGTGAGCATTATATGTAGCGTTGGAGCCACTGCTGTGATGCTGTACAAATGCTTCCAGTGTGAATACTCTCACGCAGCTGCAGTCACGGTGTAGTTACGCTGACGTTAAGCTCACGCACTGCTCACGCTTGCAGTGTGAAGCGGCCATTAAGAATTGCCCCGACTCAAAAAAGTTTTTTTTTGGCTTGATGAAATAGCACTCAAACCACTAAATTAATCTTAATTTGTTTTTTTCTGAGTAAACAAGGCACAGTATGTGAATAGTACAGATTACAAGATTTTTACAATTAGGTTTAGACATTAAGTAAAGTTAACTAGTTAGTAGGGGTGTAACGGTACACAAAACTGATGTTTCGGTATGTACCTCGGTTTTGAAGTCACGGTTCGGTACGGGTCTGGTACAGCAGTTTTACAAAATTGCTTTTTATTTATTTTTATTAAACAGTGGTTTACTGGGGGAAAAAAGTGTCTGTCCTTAAATTAATGAATATTCTCCCCCTGGCTTCCAGCTTAGCTCCTCTCTCCTGTTCCATATCCAGCAAGAGGCTCTTTCTGCTTCCTCCCCCATCCTGCAACACTGCATGAAAAGTGGGATTTTCGACCCCGTAAACGCCTGTATACTCCTGGAAATCTCCCTAATTTTCGGCAGTTTTCGACAATTTAGAGGCAGCGAACGTCGCGTTCGTCTGTGCCACAAATTGTCATAAACGAACCATGACGTAGGTGGAGAGCCCCCCGCTGAGAGACCGCGGAGGTGCGACGCCTCTAATTAGCATATGAATAGCAGCGAAACTAGAGAGTCAACGGCCTGACTTGAATTTACTCACTCAGTATTGGCTGAAGCCACTACATTTAAAAAAGAAAAATCCCTCGTGATTGGTTGGCAGATCACTGCAAACCAATCATTATTGGTCCCCCTGGCTCATTATAAATGTAAACCCCAATAATAATAATAAATATATAATTTATGTTGTAATAATTTGTTTTATATTAATGTTATTGTGCTATGAAGTATTCATACCATCAAGGAATATATGGGAAAATTATACGGACCGTGCCGTTTATTCAAACAAGGGGCTTCATTTATAAACATACAGCTGTTCATTCAAAGAAAGGGCTTAATTTATAAAACACAGCGGTTTACTCAAAGAAAGAGCTTTATTGTTAAACACACAACTATGTACAGTGCAGCAGTAATGTCTCGTAATGTAAAGTTCGGCGTGCTCCAGGCTGCGAGAGGGCGGTGGCCGCACAATCCATCCAGACACCCCGTCAACAAAGCCGTCTTCCTCGTCAGATATGAGTTCAATGGTCGCGGACTTCCAAATGTCCACCTCATCCAGCACACTCTCGCTTCCAGCAACTGTAATACAATCCATAAAGACAATAAGCAACCTGAAAAATACTCACATTGACAAAAAACGGATCTAATATAATAAATCTTACCCTTTTTCTTCTTGATCGACTCCGAGCTAAACTTCGCAGTTTCCGCCTGCTATGTAAGTTCAGGTTGTTTGTATCTGAAGCTGCGGCGTGTCGATTCATAATACGTCTTACAGGCAGCTGGAAAACAATTACATGAGACTGGGATTAATAAAAACAGTCACAGTAAAATTAAACAAGGAATGAGAAAAACAGAAGTTATACTTAAGTTACACACAATGTTGTCTTGATCAGCGGTTATATCAGCGCTCCAAGCAGATAAGAGCTCACGGCTTCGTTATGAGGCGAGGATAGTCTGTGTAAACAAAATGTGCAGTTTTAAGCTCGGATCTATTAACGCATCCATTTCCTTATACAGCTGAATAAAAGCATATTCTTTAAATCGTAACGTTACATTACCCATGCTGTGGTTCATAGCGCCTGCAGTTTGCCTCAGAGTTGTGAAGACGAAGACAGCCTCCTGAAAATGAGTCCAAAAAGTTGGCCGCGTCCATGCAGAGATTGAGTTGAAGACGGTGTCCTGTCATTGTTGATCGCGAAAAAGGAAAGCAGCAAAAAACATAGGAAATGTAAAAAAAAAAGCTTAAAGCTCGTCTTCTACGCGTCATGGCCATGACCTCGACCTCGCACGTCATTGGACTAGGGCTCTAATATGGAACGCGCCCGGGGCCAAATCTCTTTATACGAAACGCGTGACTTAAGACCGTTTCAACACGCCCTGTTTTCCGCGTCAACGCAGCAATTTTTTACGTGTTTCTTTTGTATGTGTAGACACGCACATTCTGGTCGTGTAACAGGCATACACACACAGTCGACGCACAGTTTTAACATGTTAAGAAGACACATTTGAACGTGTTTCTTAACGCGCACATTCTGTACATGTCGAAGTGTAATTTTTTTTTTTAAAGCAGACTTACCTTTAGATGTAGCCTAGGCTACATACATATTAATATAAGATATTAATTAATTGCTTAACTGACTACTGTGCTAGAGTAAAGTAGCCTAATGTTGCAATGTATATTAAGTAAATGCTTAATATTATACAATTATTATAATTTATCTATATGGGTTATTGTTGGTTTTTTAAAGTTAGGCTATATATAATTTCTAAAAGTATAGGCTAATTTACACAGCACATATTTATAACTGAAAACACACACACACACACACACAACTTTATTCACTTTCACATAATAATGTTTTTGTAATTTGGTGTTTAGTTTGTTGTATAGTTTGTTTATACTGTTCTGTCTCTGTTTTGTTTCCAGGAACATCTGATGAGTGCTATAATAAAATGACTTCATTATATTTAAAATATGTTTTGATATTCATTTTATTTATATTATTAATATTTTATTTACCCATAAACGTGTCTTTAGGAAGCCATAAGTTATAGAGACAAGAATGACTTTTGCCATTTAAATGCCACATTAATTTACTGAGGACCCATACAGCCAATGATCATGTGTGAAAACACTTATACATAAATTGATCACTTAGAAATCAAAACTAAGGTTTGAGAAAGAAAGAATATGCATACAACAAAATATATTTTTTCATAGCAGCTTCAGTAACAAGTTCAAAACAAATTCTGCTGTAAACCGGCTCTAACAAGCCAATATAGTGTCAATATTCAGCTCAAGTGACTTCAGTGTTGATTCAGTTCAGCTGATTTCAGTTCAACTGTAAATTCCTCAGTTGTGCATATTTGTGTGTAGTTAGATATATGCAAAAACAACATTTTTGGAAGAGTTAAAATAGTTTTGCACAAAGTGTTGCTTTTGCAAGAGATGTCTGATGTTTTGTGTGTTTTGTGTGTAGAGTTACAAGAAATGGAGCCATATTTTCAGAAATTGTGTGTAAGCAATTAGATAAAACTGTAAATGAATCCAGTTTATTTTAGTTCAGGACTCATAGTCCAGGTGTTAGTAATCTGTGCTTAATCTTTGTTCCAGGCAACAATTTTTTAACTCACGATTAACTAGATTAAGGCCTACTCTTGGCATAATTTAAACCCTGTCCAGGAAACCACCTCTTGAAAATCTGCATTGATAATTCATAAAATATGGTGTGAGCTCAATTTAAATGACAATTACAGAAAAACACAATCTGACTTAACTATAAACACACAAACTTGTACTTTTCACATTTATGATTAATAGCCATTTAAAAAATCATTCACAGTGCAGGGTGGATAAATTAATTCTGGTATGTAAACTGTATGCTTTACTTGATTTATTTGTGTGCTTTGGTTCATTGTCTTGCTGTCTTCGTTGTCCTGTATTATTATTATTTTTTTTACATAACATTGGTTATTGCTAATGACATATAGAGTAATTAATCTACACTGTGAGCCCGGACAAGTTGAATCTACTTAAAAAATTGGAGCAAACTGGTTGCCCTAAAAATTTAGTAATGTGAACTAAAACGAGTACATTTAACTTAAATTTAAGTTAACATTTTAACTTAAACTTTAAACTTATTTTAGTCAAAAAAATTCAGAACCTAGATAAAACTCCCCCTGCTGCTACTCTGATTTGCATTTGTGTAGCTCACAGCATGTTCATTTACATGATAAAGCCTCCCCTAGAATTAAGGGGAGGGGGGGTCATGGGGGGACAACTGCCAAGCAAGGCCCACGTCAATTTACGACAATTTACGGCAGTTTTCGGTGTTGCCTGCAAATTGCCGTGCACAGTCGTAAACCTGAAGTTTCACGGCAATCTACAGTGCCACATACTGACGAAAATCCCACTTTTCATGCAGTGCAAACTGCTGCCTTTCTCTCCTTTCCTGTCAATCCAATGGCCGTAAACATTCTCCATAATGACTCGGCTGGGAATCCTCTACAGCCGACCTCGACTGGGAACAGCCATACCTTCCACCCTTGGCGCTCTTTCTTTCAAAGGCTTTAGCACAACCTTCTTCCCACGGAACTGTAAGTTCAATCAAAATAATCTTCTTCCTCTCCTCTCCTCAGACCACAGAACCACATCTGGTCTTAAGGTTGTCTGGACAACCTGGGGGAACTGCAGCCTACCTCCCAAGTCTACCTTCATTTCCCAGGCTTGGGCCAACTGAAATAGGTTATTTGTTGATCTTGATGTGGTTGATGGTTTTTCCCCCTCTCTCACAAACTTGATCAATATGGTTGGTTTTCCAGTTTTTTTTTAATGTTTCCTACATCTCACTAGCTCCAAAGCATCAGCAAGTATCCTGAGCACCTTATCATGGCGCCACCTGTATCTTCCTTGGCCGAGTGCAGTTTTACAAACCGCAAGGATGCGTGCCATGGTGCCCCTCTCACCACAAAGCTTGCATTGCAAAGCATGCCCCACTTATGCAAGTTTGCTGGAGTTGGGAGTGTGTCATATACTGATCGCAACAGGAAGGATATACGGAAAGGCTCCAATTTCCATAGATCAGTCCATGTGAACTTCCTCTTGGGAAGGTTCCATTTGGTCCAGGCTCCCTGTGATGCTAGCTTCACTGCTCTTGATCTTCGTCCTTCCTCCTCCAAGTATCGTACTTCTTCCTGGATCATGTCTCTTCTCTCTCTGGCGTCTGCCTTTCCCCATTGATGGAAACGGGAAGTTCCGAGACCCTCTCTCCCTGAGCATGGCATTCCGATGATTTCATGTAGCCTCAGCATTCTTTCAGCTTGTGCAACAGAGGTATCAGCAGCCCACTTGCGTCCTGACCTTGTAGTAATGCCTGCATTTATGACTTGCTCATCCTAGGTGTTTCTGTATGTCATTACGATTCTCCATTTTGCCACCTTGAATTCCATCTGCTTCAAGGTCTTTATAAATTGTGGCATTTTCTTTTCTATTGCCTTTTATGAGTTTAATAAAGAACTCTGTCTCGTCTTCTGTCCAAACATACTTCGCCATCACTAACAAATGATCTACTTTTACGTATGCCCGGTTATTATGACGCATTGCTGCCACATACAGAGAAGAGCGAAATGTTTTTTAATTTGCATGGTGGTAACTCAAAGTTTTTTTAGCACTTCGTTATTTTGGCTTGGAATTTCGTTTGTTGGAAATATGAACTGAATTTAGAAATACTTTTGAAATGAAAAACTTTGCGTTTAATAAACAAAATATATTTTTGAAATGAAGACAGCGTTTGGAGTGGAGTGCATGCATAATAATCCAGTCCCTGAATCCACGGCCTTTGTTGTTATTGTGAGTGTACACAAATAAAAGTAGACAGTTTACTGTTTATAATTATATCTTCCACTTATCTGTATGTATTTTCTGCTGTCATAAAGGAAAGAAATACATCAGAAGGCGCCGGTGCCTTCGTCGGACAGAGGGTTAAAGAAAACGTAGCCTATTTATTTTCATAGTTAGCTATGATTAAATATTTTTTTTATTGTTATTTTATATGTTGATTATGAAAAGTGAGCAGCATGAGTAAGGCACATAATCAGATGCGCGTATGTCTGGGGACATGGAGTGGGTCAGACATTATTTTGTTTTGTATAAATTGTATTTGAATTTTGATCAATGTTTAATCAACTATTTTCCTGTATATTTAATCAAAAAGAAGCAAACCAAGATCGTCGGCAATGGATTGACGTGCGTAACTGGCCTGTTTCCTCTGCCTTTGAGTAAGGCTGAAACTATAGTGTTTTTCTGTTTTTAATACATTTATTGAATATATCTCTTAATTACAGTAGGCCTATAGATAATTATGATATTTGTGGCTGCACCGGGGTCTGTCATTACTAGGTTAAAGTTACGCCACTGTCCTTATTAGGAGAAAATATATGTTGTTTTAATGACATAAGATTTCGTTATTACGACATACTTGAGTGGAAAAAAAAAACACGTAGGCCCTAAGTGGCAGCAATGTGTCACCGTACCAGGTGACCTGTAAAACCGAAAAAAAAACTGTTTCCATTGCAGTTTTGCGAAAATTTCCTTTTTCGAATTGCCTGAAAAACCACCTCATGCGAGCGTAAAAACTTTTTTGTGATATATGGGACTTTTTGCGAAATTGACGTGTTTCCATTGGGCATATTTTCAATTCACAATTTCAATTTGCACAATTTGAAGGGTAATGGAAACACGGCCATAGGAATTTCATACACAGCCACAAAAGGCTTGGCAGCAATCCATTTTGGTAAAGCCATGCTTTGAATTTCCCCGAAAGTCCTGATTTCTCAATCCTCCTCAGCCAGTCCTCTGCCTGCTTTTCAGTGCTCTTGATATCGTTCCTATCTGACAAAGTCGTCGAACCACTTTCCAAGGCACTTAATTGGATTCTTCTCTATTGACGGAATATCCTGCACTTGCAGCTTAAACCTGTTTGGCAATTTTCCTTTTCTGATCACCATACTCCTGGTTTTCTTTGGCTTAAACTTCATTCTGGCCCGTGTTGCCATGTGGTCAAGCACTTTTAACACCCACCAGTATTGTTGCTCGCTGGGGATTCTTCGCCGACCACGCTATGTCCATCGCTCTACCAGGCATTTGCGTGATGAATATCTTCCACGCACTGTATTCTGTCTATCTTGACCAGTAGATCTGTTGTTCACAAGACTTCATCTTCATGTTGTTTAAGAGATACTGCTTCATTAAGGTCCCTGGCCAGGGAGAATTGTCACCACTATGACGTTAAATCTGGTGTGTGCCTGTCACAGAACTTTTCATTACTAAATTGCCGTTCACTGACTGAAAAAGCATCCCTCCTCAATGATATAATTACTGATACTCAACTGGATATGTTGCTTCTCTCAGAAACCTGGCAGTCCCAAATTACTACTTTCATCTAAGGCCCCGTCCACACGAAGCCAGAACTTTCACTATCCAATCTTTTTTTTTTCCTCGTTTCAAGAAATATCTGCGTACACACGAGAGCATGAAAACAGCTCAAAACGATGTAGTATACATGCCAGGCCAGTATGTGGCACTGTAATTCTGCCACAGAAATACACTAAAAACGGAGAAGAAGAGTTGTGGCTGGAAGGGGTACGGCAACAGTCGGAGGTGAGGTAAAATCTCACAATAAAATAACAATAAATAAATTTGCTACTTACCAGATGTGTTTTATTAACGCATACACCTACCCCAACCCTAAACATACCCTTACAATAATGCAAATACAGTAATTAAACAACGCAGTATTGATGTGCGCATGCCCAGTGCCCATAGTTGTATCCCTTCTAGTCTTCCCCGCGCAGGACGTGGTGTGATGACATCACCGTTTCACAAAATATATACGGATTGGCTGTATACACGAAACCGCAAGGGTGTCGTTTTCAGATTTATCCACTTTAGGACCCGGTTTCAAAAAATAGCGGTTTCAGTCTCCCAAAACGCCGGATCCGTGTGGACGAAACACCAATACGATAAAAAAAATGTATACGTATACAGTGATACGTGTCTCCGTGTGGACGGGCCCTAAGCCTTCTTACTCCGTCTGGTTATACATATTTGTCTAAGCCACATCTCTGTGGTAGAGGTGGTGGCCTAGCAGTTGTCTATCGTGATACTATGAAAATTGTCATGACTGAATTCCATAATGCAAAATCTTTTGAATACATGGCTTTTAAAGTGCTGCTGATCATATTAATATATTGTCCTCCTAAGTTTCTGTCAGACTTCTTCTCTGAACTCAATTAACTACTCACTCTGGACTATGCTGTATCCTCCTATGTTATGCTGCTTGGTGATTTCAATATCCATTTTGACACTGTCTGCTCTAATACTAGTGACCTTACATTAACTTTGGACGATTTCAGTCTTGTACAACATGTTGATTTTCCTACTCACTGCCATGGTCACACGCTTGATCTTATCATGTTGTCTTATCATAAACAAATAACAGTTAGATTTGACTTTCCTCTTCCTGAACCTCTTCTCAAAACTACTAATAATTATCGCAATGTTAAATCGGGTATTCTTTGTCATTCTCAGACTCCATTAATGCATCTTCTCTGTCTTCTTACTCTGATTTCTCGTCCTTCTGCTGTTCTCTCTACTTAGAACTCTGCTATCTCTCAAGCCTCAAGCTATCTTTATAAGCCAATCACACCCGTAGGATAACTAAGCTGGTAAGTCAACTCTTAAGGCCACACATACAGAAGCAGTGTTGGGCACGTTACTTTAAAAAAGTAATTAGTTATAGTTACTAGTTAATTCTTACAAATAGTAACTGAGTTAGTAACTGAGTTACATCATTATAAAAGTAACTAATTACCAGGGAAAGTAACTAATGTGTTACTTTTTATTTTCTTCAAATGTTCAAATATATCAAATAACCTGGATGCCCCCAATATTAAATATGTTAAATGAATGAATTGGACACTAAATAGAATAAATTATTATTATAAAACATTGTACATTAATGTACACTATTGTAATGTTGCTGTGGGACAATGTGAGACACCTATCAAATTCAATATATTATTGTAAATATTATCAGTAGACCTACTATAGTGTACATATTGTGTAAATATTATCAGTAGACCTACTATATAGTGTAAATATTGTGTAAATAGTATCAGTACTTCTTTACTACTCCTCTGGTAGTGGAGCTCACGTTATCACCTGGGTTTTTAGCCACTAATGTTGTGGCTGTGATGACGTGAGGCTTCATTAGATTAGAAATAGAATTACTTGCCACCGACGTGGATAGACTCTTTCTTCCTGGGCATAAGCTGCACGTTACATAAACATTCTTACCTTTCACCTCAACGAGGGAAAAGTAGCGTTTATACTTTCAGTTTGCGAAAGCTACCATTGAAGTCGTTGGACTGCCATCGCTGACTGTGCATATGCGTGTGCGTCATAGGTGTGTGTGTGAACTCAACCTATCAACCTCAACCTTGTGTCCCACCCACCAATCATCATCAGTTATGTGTACCACCCAACCCACCCCCCAACACGCATGGCCGGTGCACATGCGCACACACACACACATGCGCGCGCTGCAGGTCCGACTGACAGAGAGCCTGTTCGGATGAAAACCGCTTCAATGAGCTCAATTATAGTAACGCCGCATTTCTTTTCCTCAGTAACGCTAACGGCGTTGCAACGGAAGAAACAGTAATTCGTTTGATTACTCGTTACTGAAAAAAGTAATTAGTAACGCCGTTTATCTATAACGCCGTTATTCCCAACACTGTACAGAATATTACTCCAACATAATCAACACTGCTAAAAGTCAAAGATTTAAAGAATGTTTTTTACGCAAAAAGCTTTGAGCATTTGAACATCATAGAAAACATTTGTGACAGTTCACCTGAGATTTTGTAGCGGATTTGAAATATATTATTTAAATATAAGTTCAAATCAAACTTCAACAGTGCGTCACAAGTAGGCTAATACACTTGACAGCACTTACTTTTTTCTCATGTTTGTCCACATGCATGAAGGATGCCCAGACAGAAGAGGTGTCCGTGGGTTTAACTTCTTTATATTCGTTGTTTTTTAGCTTTTTTCGCACATCACTCATGACGGTATCCATTATATTTACCGTGCGCTTGCAGAGATAGCGAGCGAGCAAAAGAGAGAGAGAGAGATTGCTCGTGTTTTTCTTCTTTCTTTTTTTTAAACCTTATTTCCCGGCTCACACTTTTCTTATCCTAATTTTACAAGTTGCAAGTTACAAAAAACACACAAGCAGTGCTGACTGACTCTGATCACGGCCAGGTGTTCTCCGAGTCCGGATCGACTTGGGTATTACACACAATGTTAAACAGACCCGTGACCCGAAGTAATAGATTGGGACCCGACCCGGACCCTGCTGATCATTTAAAATATAGACCCGAACCCGTATGGGTCCCGGGGGCTCCGTGAAGATCTCTACAAGTAATACAGTCTTTAAATGAGTATAAGCAATACGGCCGCTAAGCCGTCAAACAGAAAGTCTTTCTCAAACAAATGTAAACAAAGAGGCTGTAGACCCGGGTAGATGACCGGTCTGTAGAAGAGAACAAAGGCGTCAGGCTGACGGCCGTTGACAGTGGTACACAGAGTCCTGGTCATAGTGTTCAACGGCAGGCGAGCTGGGTAGAACACAGACTGAGCATAAGCACATAAAGCTGGTTAAATAGTTACTATGGTCAAGTGGACCAGACAGGATACGGGAGGTGATAGCGGGATGACGCATCTGCAAACAGAGTTAATAATCTGGCAAAGAACAAAGGACCGGCAGGGACTAGAAATAGAAAAACCAATCAGAGGGGAAAGGGGAACAGGTGTAGAGTGAATCAGCATAGCAGCAGGTAACGAGAGACAGCTGATCTAAATTAATGTGTGCGTGCAAGTGCCCGGAGGGAACACTGCATGAAAAGTGGGATTTTCGACCCCGTAAACGCCTGTAGACTGTAGACTGTAAATCTCCCTAATTTTCGGCAGTTTTCGACAATTTAGAGGCAGCGAACGTCGCGTTCGTCTGTGCCACAAATTGTCGTAAACGAACCATGACGTAGGTGGAGAGCCCCCCGCTGAGAGATTGCGCGGAGGTGCGACGCCTCTAATTAGCATATGAATAGCAGCGAAACCAGAGAGTCAACGGCCAGACTTGAATTTACTCACTCAGTATTGGCTGAGGCCACTACTTTTAAATAAGAAAAATCCCTCGTGATTGGTTGGCAGATCACTGCAAACCAATCATTATTGGTCCCCCTGGCTCATTATAAATGTAAACCCCAATAATAATAATAATAAATATAAAATAAATATATAATTTATGTTGTAATAATGTATGTTTTATATTAATGTTATTGTGCTATGAAGTACACTATTCATACCATCAAGGAATATATGGGACAATTATACGGACCGTGCCGTTTTATTCAAAGAAAGAGCTTCATTTATAAACACACAGCTGTTCATTCAAAGAAAGAGCTTTATTGTTAAACACACAACTATGTACAGTGCAGCAGTATCTTATGTTGTCCTCCAAAAACGTCAAAAAGAAGCGCCCAACACATTAGGGGAACACAGGCGTATATGGTGAGTTGCCCTGTACTTCGGTGTGGCCTCTAATCTGGATTGCAAAGTGTTACAGAGTTCGGTGAGCTCCAGGCTGCGTGAGGGCACAATCCATCCAGACACCCCGTCAACAATGCCGTCTTCCTCGTCAGACATGAGGTCAATGGTCGCGCACTTCTAAATGTCCACCTCATCCAGAGCCAGCACACTTCGTCTTGCTTCCAGCAACTGTAATACAATACATAAAGACAATAAGCAACCTGAAAAATATTCACATTGACAAAAAACGGTTCTAATATAATAAATCTTACCCTTTTTCTTCTTGATCGACTCCGAGCTAAACTCTTCGCAGTTTCCGCCTGCGGTACAAGTTCAGGTTGTTTGTGTCTGAAGCTGCGGTGTATCGATTCATAATACGTCTTACAGGCAGCTGGAAAACAATTACATGAGACTGGTATTAACCCTTAATCGTCCCTTGGTGTCCAGCTGACCCCACTGGACTTTTCCTCCATTTTTTAAAAGTGTTCCCTTCATCTCAGGGCCAGATGACTCAGAGACTCTGTGACTTTTCCTAAATAATCTATCTAAACATGCACAAAAAATCTGGGCTTGATTTGGTTGTTCTAAAGGTGTGTAAAAATTTTTTTACCGTTTAAGTCCCTCGGGTCAGATTGACCCCACATTGAAAATGAATGGGAAAGTGTAAAAAAAAAAAAAAAATCACTTTTTTTGTCAATTTTTTTTTACTAAATCCAGTATAAATCTGAAAATTTCCACATTTATATCAAGGTCTGGTCCTAGAGCATAAACACAAAGTAGAACGAACTTTCTATCTCATACATACACACGTACACACACACAAACACACAGACACATCTGTGTGACTGCAAAAGAGAGTATTTTTATTGAAATTGGCAAATAAAATCAACAAAACTGGCATAAATCTGAAAGATTTTCATACATAAATGAAGTACTAATACTAGAGCACAAATGCAATATGGAACAAGCATGTTCACTCACACGCGCACACACACACAAGCACAAACACAGGTGTCTGGAGCATTTTTTTGGATTTTGGCAATGAATTAGCCTGGATGCCAGCCGAATTTAGCCCCGCCCACAAAATGTTTTGCTCGGGCAATTCGGTCTGGACTCGCTCCATAGAGGAGGAATTATGCCCGAACAGAAACTGTTCGGACCAATGAAATTGTCAGGGCGGGCTTTAGACGATGATGGACAGATGATCAACAGTAACGTAATCATCCACGTCATCAAAGGCTCTTGGGTTGAATTTGCTCTTATCCTAAACGGAGAACTTGTTCGTATATGCATTCACCTTCACTATTTCTCTCAGAAACGATGATCGTGTTGGTAAGTACTCTGTGTATCCTTAAATTATTTTATTACTGCCAAAGATCGTTTACACTCATGTTTTTCTTGTAACGTTACTTAATCATGCGTGCGTGCAGACAGGGTTTCCAAGTGTTTTTGCAATGTCGCGCACAATTGCTACTCACAACGTTTGGTTGGCAAAATATGTTATTTTGGCAAGGTTGCCTGCTAAAATTCGCATTCCTGGGTTTATATAATCACATAATTGGGGTCGCTTCAACCCGCGGACATGGAGAAAAACACGGACTTGGTAACACAGTGCAGTTGAGTTCTGTTGACATTTGACAACTAACGTTACGCGTCGCTCCGTTGCTCTGATTGGTTGTGGGTCTATCCAATTGAGGTCTTTCTTGGCTCGGTTGAAACACGCCCCATAATCAAAGCTCAATGGAGCGGTACCAGACTCAAATTCTGACTAGAATTGAGTATGGCCACGCCAGGCTAGCAATGAATGGGAAAATGTAAAAAATGCTTTTTTTCACTTTGTTTGTAAAAAAAAATCAACTAAATCCAGTATAAATCTGAAAATGTCTACATTTATATCAAGATCTGGTCCTAGAGCATAAACACAAAGTGGAACGAACTTTCTGTCTCATACACACACGCACACACACACACACACACACACACACACAAACACACAAACACACACACACACACACACACACACACACACACACACACACACACACACACACACACACACACACACACACACACACACACACACACACACACACACACAAACAAACACACATGTTGGGACTGCAACAGAGAGCATTTTTATAGAAACTGGCAAATAAAATCAACAAAACTGGCATAAATCTGAAAAAATTCCATACATAAATGAAGGACAAATACTAGAGCACAAATGCAACATGGAACAATCATGAGAAAGAGAGGGAAAAGGGCAAATAAAAGAAAGATGAAAGGCAGCTTAACTTTTGCATAACTTCCCTATGGACCTCTATTGGATAATGTGGTCATTGCACTCTCTTTCTCTTTAACTATAATTCCTAAAGTTTTTCCACAAACCTACAGATGGCGGTATTCTATCCCTAACACATAGAGCAATGTCCAAAAACTATTTATATTTATTTAAGATCATCATTCAAGTGATTTTTGCATAAAAAAATATTTTTTAATGAGCCAATTTATGACATAGTTAGGTATTTGTGCAGCAAATAGATAAAAAACTACCAAATACCCACAAAAACACAGCATAAATGTATAGTTGAGAAGTAAATAAAAAAAAATGATATATAGTTTTCCATGTAAAAAAATTATATTTCCTTATGCAATCGCTCTGTAAAAGTTTGGGGTCTATCTGACCCCAAGGGACACAAACGTAAACCCTACTTGAGGGGCGATTAAGGGTTAATAAAAACAGTCACGGTAAAATTAAACAAGGAATGAGAAAAACATTATTAATTATACTTACACACAATGTCGTCGTGATCAGCGGTTAAATCTGGACTCGCGGAAATCGCTCCAAGCAGATAAGAGCTCACGGCTTCGTTATGAGGCGAGGATAGTCTGTGTAAATAAAATGTGCAGTTTTAAGCTCGGATCTATTAACGCATCCATTTCCTTATACAGCTGAATAAAAGCATATTCTTTCAATTGTAACGTTACATACCCATGCTCTGGTTCATAGCGCCTAAAGTTTGCCTCAGAGTTGTGAAGACGCCGGACAGCCTCCTGAAAAATACAAGACAAAAGACACTTATATATAAAAACGCAAACTGGTTCTGCAAATGTTACTTTTAGCGTGGGCTACTTTAAAAATAATATTACGCTTATACATAAAAATATTCTTACCGCAATCTTGGGATTGTGCACCCGTCTTCTCTTCTTGGAGTTATTTTCTTCCACAGCACAGCAGTTTTTCGACTCAAAAGCAGCCCACTTATCCTCCATGGATAGCAACCTGGAGTTAATTACATCAAACTTCTCATTCAGATTGTTCGTAAGTAGAGTAAGCTGACGAGACAGGCCACTCATAGCATTCAGTAGTTTCTTCTCATCGGTCAGCGGACTGGCTGAAAGGGGTTGGTCGCGTCCATGCAGAGTAGGGCTGCAACGACGCGTCAACGTCGTCGATGAAATGCGTCGACGCGTCGGCGGCACATTATTTACGTTCTAGAATGGAACAGAAGATCTAGAATAATGGCGGTTTCTGCTCCTGGGCATAGTGAAAATGATCATTTATCATATAAAGCCAGACCGCGACATTCAAAAGTGTGGGAGTACTTTAAACAGAAGCCGAATAAAACTGTGCTTTGTTCGCTCTGTAATGCCGGTTTCACACTGCGCGCGGTGGCAGAGCAGGAGCTGTGCACGTGGAGAGCGGGAGCTTTCACACTGCCAGTCAGTGTTGCCAAGTCCCGTTTTTTTCCGCGGAATTGGGCTACTTCTACACTGTTGCCGCGGGCTGTGTCTCATGTCCGCGGGTTGAAGCGATCCCAACTATGTGATATTTAGCCCCGGGAATGAGAATTTTAGCAGGCAGCCCTGCAAAAAAAACACACATATTTAACCCCACCGAATGCGATGTTTACCAGAGAACCTCCCCGAAACGCGATTGGGCTAGTTTTGAGTAGCGAATGGGTGGGTTTTGTTGTGAAAACCTGGCAACCCTGCTGCCAGTGTTCTCTCCATGGTTCTCTCGCGCAGCTGAACCGTGGCGCGTGTATTGCAACCAAGCCTGTAGTGCTCCAGTCAGAAATTGAAGCTTCCGCGCCTCGATCGCCCCCCGGTGGCCGGTCCCAGTATAGCTCCTAAACCCCACCCCTCCATGTATTTGAATGGGCGCGAGACACACTAAACAATTTAATTACACTTCAAATAATTGTTTCCTAAAGATGGTTTCTGTCATTTTAGGCAGTTTTTATTACAATAATTTCATTTCAAGTGTTCGTTTTTTTAAATAAGTTTAGTTTTAGTGAGTTATTTGATGCTATAAAAACGGGGGGTGTGACGTCATGATTGACAGCTGAGATTGACGGGTTCTCTGAATGAACTTGTCACTGAGGCACTAACAGACTTTTTTCTGGATTTTTGGGAGGAGATTGGAGCTTTAGCTTTAATTTCTACACTTCCATAACTGTTTATTTCACACCAACATAATTAATTGTTCTGCATCTGCGAGAGTGTGGGCGGGCTTTTGATAATCGCGCCTCTACTTCCTGTTCTCTACTGCGCAGACTCCGGTCCCGAGATCGCTACTGCGCAGACTCTGTCCCAAGATGTCAGCGGCGTGTGCGGCCTACGAAAGCTTCAACTTTGGTCAGCGGAAGTCAATGAAGTCGCGTCGTCCATATTTTTTTACGGTCTATGATTGCAACAGAAGGTCACATTTTCCGGGGTTCTTCTCCGACCCCAGTATGTCTCGTGCTTTTATTTATTATGGGCTGCATATATCTCCTGTTAATGCGACCTGGTTCCCCTCTGTCCCAAACACATATGCATAATAACATGCTGTGTATAGGTAGTTTGCATGATTAAAGTAACATTAAAGTTAAGATATGCCTCTAGCTTTAATCATTTAAATGTGTCTTTTGAAGTTTGGGCAAAAACTTCTGGCAGCTTTAGTCGTTGTTTATGCACATGTATCTTCAAAATAGACGACTAGTTATACTATATTAAAACTATGCTGAAAGCTCCTGTATGTGAACCTTTTGCAGATAAATACAAGTGCATTTTCGTTTACTATTGACACAAATCAATAAGTAAATCATACTCAACTACTACAGTAAACAACTTTTCCTAATTAGGCCTACTCTGTATACATTTTATGATGAATAGTATCATTATATATTATGTTTAAAAAGCTTCTTGTGTTTATATATTTCATTATAAAATGGCATACTATGTACACTACCCTTCCTGAAATACAATTAATATTGTCATCATTCATTGATTTCATGTTAAAATAATATACAAATTCACTACCCTCTTTGAAATACAATAATCAGTAAAAAAGAATCATAAGATTAATCCGGAAAAATAATCGTTAGATTAGTCGACTAATTGAAAAAATAATCGTTAGATTAGTCGACAGTATGACAGTGTACATGCTTACTGAAACCTACGACGTGATGGTACAAAGGTTTGCAGGACTTGTGGTCACATCCCATTCTACAATCACCCACAGCAGAGGTCTGCATTAAGGAAGAAATGTGGCTCTGCCTTGCTAAGAAAGGCTACATATTCAAGCGGTGAAGAGTATGTCCATCCAATACGTTCTTACTGTTACAAGAGTGTTGTGCAGTCTCTGGGAGGACTTGTTAAAAGACCTGGATTTGAAGAGAAATGCGAAGAATGGCGAAAGCGGGAAATACCAAAGGGTGTGTTAGGAGATGTATATGATGGACAAGTATGGCAGGATTACCAGTATGTGAATGGAGAGCCTTTTTTATCAGAGCCAAATAATTTGGCCTTGATGCTGAATGTGGACTGGTTCCAACCTTTCAAATATGCACCTTATTCAGTTGGAGCCATCTACTTGGTCATTTTGAATCTTCCTCGTGAAGATCGTTTTAAGGAAGAAAATATGATTCTCGTTGGACTAATACCTGGACCAAAAGAGCCATCACTAAACATAAATGCTTTCTTAGACCCCTTAGTTGATGAGCTTCAAGAACTTTGGCATGGCATGATTCTAGAAGACAACTCTTTGATAGGACATCAGGTTTACAGAGCAGCTCTGCTTTGTCTTTCATCAGATATCCCCGCAACTCGAAAATGTGGAGGCTTTGTTGGACATGGAGCATACAGAGGTATTTGAACTATTCAAACATTCTTTACTATAAATGTAAATGTTAAAAAGATATATATATGCTCAAATATAATAAATAATAATAATAATAATACATTTTATTTCTAACGCGCTTTTCTTCAAACTCAAAGCGCTACAACCTCATACAATAGAGAGTAATTACAATAAAATACAATAAAATAGTCACATGTAGTTACAATAAGCAGCTCTAAAAAGGTGTGTCTTTAAAGACTTCTTAAAACCCTCTAATGTTGAAGAGTCTCTAATTTCCGGTGGTAGAGCATTCCAAAGACGTGGTGCTGAGACCGAGAATGCTCGACCACCCATGGAATTTAGATTATGTCGGGGCTGCTGGAGGATGCATGACCTGGAAGAGCGCAAAGAGCGTGCAGGAGTATGAACGGTGACCAAACTGCAGAGATAAGCAGGGGCCGATCCATGAATGGCTTTATATGTTAAAACCAAGGTTTTGAATTCGATACGCGCTTGTATCGGCAGCCAATGCAAATCAAAGAGTACCGGAGAAATATGTTGACGAGTATTTGTGTGTGTCAATAACCGGGCGGCTGAATTTTGTATATATTGTAATTTTTTGATGGACTGATTAGGAAGACCTGAGTAGAGCGCATTGCAGTAATCAAGCCTTGATGTAATGAAGGCGTGAATAAGCCTTTCTGCATCTGGTCGCGATAGAAATGGTCGTAATCTAGCGATATTTCTAAGATGGTAAAATGCAGTTTTTGAGACATTTTTAATATGAGCGTCGAACATAAGTTCAGTGTCAAAAATAACTCCAAGATTGCGCACTTGAAAAGAGGGGGTAACAAAGTCATTGACAGTAATCAGTTCTGGAATATTTAGTTTAAGGAGAGATTTTGATGTACCGACGAAGAGAAGTTCTGTCTTAGCCTGGTTGAGCTTAAGAAAATTCTCATGCATCCAGGATTTTATCTCTTCCAAGCAGTTGCTAAGGGCTTTGACCGCAAGGTTTGGGTTAGGGTGCATGCTGATGTAGATCTGCGTGTCGTCAGCATAAAAATGAAATCCTAACCCAAACTTACGAATTATGTTACCCAGAGGCAACATATAGATGCTAAATAAGATGGGACCAAGCACAGACCCTTGTGGGACACCCTGCTGAACTAATGTTGGTAAAGATTTGTTTTCCCCCAAAGACACAAACTGAAATCGATTTGTGAGATAAGATGTAAACCATTCTAATACAGTACCAGAGATTCCTAGCCATACAGACAATCTTTCAAGAAGGACAGCATGAGATATTGTATCAAATGCAGCAGTGATGTCTAACAATACTAAGATACTACAGGCACCCATATCAGCAGAAATAAGAAGATCATTCGTGACCCGGACGAGAGCAGTCTCAGTACTGTGGCCTGATCTAAATGCGGACTGAAATGGTTCTAGGAGATTATTGATGGACAGGTATTGCTGTAGCTGGCCAGCTACAACTCGTTCCAAGACTTTAGCTAAAAAAGGTAGATGGGAAATAGGCCTATAGTTAGACAAGTCATCTACATCACAACCAGTCTTTTTAGGGACAGGTGTGATGGCAGCTAACTTAAGGGCCGAAGGAACCTGACCAGTTAATAAAGAGTGATTAATTATACCAGTGATAGAAGGGCAAACTAGTGTTATACACTTTTTTAAAATCTCGGTAGGTATGGGGTCAAGAGAGCATGTAGATGAATTCATAGACATGACCAGTTTTAAAATATAATCCGTGATAACAGTGACAAAATTAGAGAAAATAGAAGATAAATGCGTAGGGCGGATCTCATTTGATAGACGAGAGGGATCATAAGCCATGGAGCTATAGATATCTTGAACTTTCTCTGTAAAGTATTTATGAAATTTGTTACACATCTCAATAGAGGAACAAATGTTTTTGTTTTGAGGTTTAAGCAGTTTGTTAATTGTTTTAAACATCAACCTTGGTTTACCTGCACCTTCATTAATCATGTGCGAGTAGTATTCCTCTCTGGTGGATTTAAGGGCAAGATGATATTTCATTTGCTGTTCTTCAAACATTAATTTGTGGACAGTAAGACCAGTTTTTCTATGCAAGCGCTCAATCTTTCTTTGCTGGGTTTTAAGTGCCCGTAACTCATCAGTAAACCAGGGGGATGATCTAGTGAAAGACACGACTCGTTGTTTCAATGGTGCTACAATATCAAGAATAGATGATAGCGCGGAGTTGTAGCTGTCCACAGAATCAGTCACAGGAAGTTCAGCAATAGAGCTCAAGAGTAACTGAGAATCAATTTTCTTGATATTCCTAAAAGTTATGACACGCTCTTTAGAAGCTTTTGAAGAGGCAGTGGAGGTAAATTCGCAAGTTAATAAGTTGTGATCACTGAAATGTAGCTCGTCGTTTCTAAGTTGGTCTATATCTATACCAACTGTGCAGACCAAGTCCAGTGTGTGGCCAGATTTATGAGTGGGGAAATCAACATGCTGATTAAAATTAAAACAGTCCAGTATATGCATGAAATTTGCTGTTTGAGAACAGTCTGGTTTGTCAACATGGATATTTATGTCCCCTATTAGCAAAATATCTGGACAATTAGAATTTAGCAGGGTCAGTAGTTCAGCAAGTTCAGAAAAAAAGACAGAAGTTACCTTAGGAGGACGATAAATAAGTGTGATAAGCATCGGGGAATTGCCATTAAATTTTCACAACCAAGCACTCAAACGAAGACATTTCAGGTGCAGTGATTAATGCAACAGACAGTTCTGATTTGTATAAAATTGCAAGACCACCACCTTTACCGGTAAGTCTAGGTTTGTCAATGTATGTATATCCATGTGGCAAGGCCAGGTTCAAGTTGTAATAGTCTTTTGGGTAATGCCAAGTCTCGCTGAGACAAAGAAAGTCAAGTTTTCCATCCAGAATAATATCATAAAGCGATGCTGCTTTCTTATTTATAGAACGCACATTTAATTGCGCGAGTCTAATTTTAGAAATTGCAGTCTTGCCGTACTTATTCTCAGGAGACATACGTGGGAAAGATAGATTGGATATACAAACGCCACGGGACTTTCGATGTACAACTCGCCGGGAGTGGGAGCACAGAATATTTATACAAGCAAGCCCCGGCGAGTTATATAAGCCCATGCGAGAGCTGCGATGAGCATATTTTGGCCGGCGCAACAGTTGCGAAGCTCTCAGGGCATTTTGAGTACAATCACTAAGAGGCAATTGAAGATCCAGCGATAGAAGTTCAGAGAAAGAGTACCTTTTCATATTGGCGTCCATATTGGTGTGTAGACCAGAGTGATCACTATAACGAGTGAGAACAGCATCGCAATCCAGTCCAGTAGAATCCTTGACACGTCCCAGTTGCAGATACGATACAGCAATTCGCAAGAGAGAAAACAGCAGCACCAGCTCAGCAAAAGATCCACGTTCCTCAAAGCGTTAGGAGAGCGCGGAAAACAGGTGTAAGCAACAGGTGTAAGCAGCAGGTGTCCGGCACGACAATAGAGAAGTCCAAAAACAATGAAGGCGCCAGAGAAGTTTACTAACATCCAGCAGCCTAACTCTAAAAACTGCAAGGTAAACGTAGCGTAAAATAACAGTTATAAAATCAATTACAAAATTAATAAACTGATAAAACACGGCGGAGAAGCGGCAGCCAACTGCGCCAGCGTCCTCTCCATTTCCGGTGACATATGTGAATATGTGTGTGTAACATATTGCATTTAACTTACATTTGCAGGATGCCACAAGTGTTTGAAGACGTTCAGCAAGAAGGAATTTGGTGAAAAAATTGACTACTCAGGATTTGAGCGGTCTTCGTGGGAGCCACGCACATCAAAGGATCACACACACACTATGCTGGATTATCCAAACGGGCAAAGACAAAGGCAGAACAGAAAAGAATTGAACGCGAGTATGGAGCTAGATGGTCAGAACTTTTCCGCTTGAGTTACTATGATGCCATCAGATTTGTCGTCATAGATCCAATGCACAACCTTCTCCTTGGTTCCGCAAGACATGTATTCAGACTGTTGACAGAATTAGGAGTTTTAACAACAAAAAGCCTTGATGAACTTCAAGCTAGAGTGGAAAACATCAAAGTACCATATGAGGTTGGAAGAATTCCCTTACGGATTTCATCTGGCTTTACAGGATTTACAGCAGATCAGTGGAAAAACTGGACAACCATTTACTCACTGTTTTGTCTGAAGGGGCTTATCAACAACAGACACTATGACATGTGGTTTGACTGTGTGCAGGCTTGTATCATACTCTGCTCCAGAGTCATATCCATCAATAGACTGGCAGATGGATACCTGCAGACATTTCTCTCAAAATTTGTCGAACTCTTTGGCCCATTGCACTGCACCCCCAACATGCATCTACATCTTCATTTGAAAGAGTGCATGTTGGATTACAGACCAGTTTATTCTTTTTGGTGTTTTTCATTCAAGCGTTTTAATGGAATACTCGAAAATTTTTATAACAACAACAGGGCAATTGAAGTCCAGATTATGAGGCAATTTCAGCAGAGCCAACAACTTCATATGCCATGGACATCTGAATATGGTGCTGAATTTGCCAGTATTTTAGGAAAACAAATGGTTGGGACTTTGTCATGCAATGACACAGCTGATATGCTTTATGTGAAACACAGTGTTTTGGTGTCAGCAGAAAGTCTTCTCTTCGGAAACTGTACAGTGGTGCCTCTGTCTCCATTCCACCAGACAATCTTGGATGAGACTGACAGACATGCAATGTTGACAATGTATCATCAGATGTACCCTTGTGTCAGTGACATTACTGTTTTGCCATGACATGCAAACGGGTAACATATCTGAATGTAACTTACTCAATTGATGGATCTAGAGCAGAAAGGTCAGCATATGTATATGCTAAGTGGTGTGGAAACACTAACAGTTTTGAAGAACCCATCCTTGACCCTCTAGCCGAACTACGACCAGCCATTATAAAGCAGTTTATAGTTGTTAATGTTGTGTCAAAAGGTACTGCATTCAAACATGTAATTGCACAAGTTTCCTGGCTTCAGCCCCATCCGGAGAGATATTTTTATGGAAAGCCAATAGAAGTTTGGGCGCGTCAGGGAACAGACTTATCATACCCTGCATCATTTCTTCCTGTTGAGCGCATTGCTGGGAGATGTGTGGTTAACACATCCACTGTGCATTTAAGCAAGACCAAAGAAAAGGTCACTGTAGTCATGCCACTATGCACAGTATTTGAGCTCTAGGAAACTGTGATGTAATTGCACAATTATGGAAAGCCATAAAATGTTGTTTGATGTTATTTGCATAGAATGCACATTTTGAGCCTGATTAAAACTCTGTTAAAACAATTACATTTTTTGAAATAAATTATTTTGTGTGTCTTTTTTTACATAACATTGGTTATTGCTAATGACATACAGAGTAATTAATCTACACTGTTAGCCCGGACAAGTTGAATCTACTTAAAAAATTGGAGCAAACTGGTTGCCCTAAAAATGTAGTAATGTGAACTAAAACGAGTACATTTAACTTAAAATGTTTTAGTTTAATAAATTCAGAACCTAGATAAAACTCCCCCTGCTGCTACTCTGATTTGCATTTGTGTAGCTCACAGCATGTTCATTTGCATGTTAAAGCCTCCCTTCGGATTAGGGGGAGGGGGGGTCATGGGGGGACAACTGCCAAGCAAGGCCCACGTCAATTTCCAACAATTTACGGCAGTTTTCGGTGTTGCCTGCAAATTGCCGTGCACAGTCGTAAACCTGAAGTTCCATGGCAATCTACAGTGCCACATACTGACGAAAATCCCACTTTTCATGCAGTGGAAAGCGTGAGTCAGAGAATGACCAGCAGAGGGGGAAAAAGAGGGAGTACCAGGATCATGACACTGCTGATGACTTGCAAATTTACAATTCAGCCCGCTCCGTCTCTGCTCTCCCCCTGGACTCTTTGAATACCTGTATTACTGACATTAAAATGGTTACATAGAAACGTCCTTAAATTTAATAACGATAAAACTGAGATTACTGTTTTCGGTCCACCATCCCTTTTGAAAAAGTCTGAATTGAGTCTACCTATTGATGGGGCCACATTAATTCCATCTCACACTGTTAAAAATCTGGGTGTAACATTTGACTCTTCACTTACATTTCAAGCTCATATAAGTTCTATTACCAAGACTGCATTCTACCACCTTTGTAACTTTGCCCAACTGCAAACTGCTCTCAGCACTAAAGATACCGAAACTCTAATCAGTGCTTTAAGAACCTCATGTCTCGACTACTGTAATTCACTTCTTATTGAGCTGCCCACTAGAACAATCGATAGACTACAATATGTACAAAATTCTGCTATCAGAGTCATCAATCAAGTCAAGAAATCTGATCACATTACCCCTTTGCTCTATAATCTACATTGGCTACCTGTTTCTGTCCGCATCCAGTATAAAATTCTATTGTTGTAAATGTCTTCATGAACTTCTGCACTGTTGTTCTCCTCCTTGTTCTCTCCGCAACAAAACACACAAAAAATATATTTTTTGTAACCAAGCTGCTTTGGGGCCACTATTGACTTCCATAGTAGGAATATATCTTCCTATGTGTTCAACATAACAAAGAAATTATACAGGTTTGAAACAACTTAAGGGTGAGTAAATGATGACAGAATTTTCATTTTTGGGTGACCTTTCTGAACCAGTAATCACTTTATTGGACAATGTTTCATTTTTAATTAATTTACTTAAATTATAACTATTATTATTAATTATTTGACCATTTTGATCTAAACATTTTTTTAAATGCCATAAACTTTAGGCCTATATGACAGGATTATTTATTATGTATGATTAATATAGCCTAGCTAAAGGATCAATTAATAATAACATTAATTAGGCTATAATCTATTAATTAACCTGTCTAAAAAAATATAATTCTGTCTGCCAAGCTCTGATAATGTATGGAATATTATATTAATATATTATCCATAAAAAAAACCAATAGGTCTATCTTTAGAAGCATTGCAAAGTATTGATGTCATTTTCACACGTCATTTTGCCTGTAAGTACAGGACGATTCCGTATTTCACGGGACAGGTGGCAACCCTAAGTGCAGGTATCACAATTCACCAGTGAGGGGGCCCCTGATTACCACCAGAGGGCACTCCACCCCGGACTGTCATTCCATCAAAGACTACATCTCCCATAATCCTTTGCCCGGACTCATCAGCACTCATTGTTTACACCTGTATCTAATTTACCTCATTACCTCTGCATATATCTAGCCTGTTCACTCTGTCATTCATTGCGAAGTCTTGTTTGTTGTATCACTGCATTTCTGAGCGGTTTCCCTGGTTTTTTGTCTCTTGGTTTTGGATTACTTGCCCGTTCGTGGATTACCCCTTTTGCCTGTCTCTCCTGTCTTGGTTACCTGTTTGGACTGCTTGCATATGTATGACCTTTTGCCAGTTTTTTGACTACGATTGTGGATTATCCTTTAATAAAGCTGCGTTTGGATTCTCAGTAGTGATGGCAAAATGAGGCTTCCTGAATCACTGAGAGCCCATTGCTTCACCAAAAGGTTCATTACCCGAAGCTTCATTCATCATTGCTCACTAATGACACCTAGCTGCTGTGCAAAGAAATACCAGACAAATCCTTTAATCCTGAGCAGACAATTGTCCATTGCCTGGGTATAAAATAAAATATGTATCTTTCTCTGTCTGACTTTACTTGCACAAAGACAACTGTCAGACACACTGTTAATTAATTATTTATTTATACAGTGATCAACCATGCTATCCAGCAGATGACAAAGGACACCTAATAATAGAGCAAAACTCTATTAGAGAAAAACTATCTAACCTAATAGTGATAATGTAGTACTGTAGTCAGGGCTCTGAACCGGTTCAAGGAACGAAAACGAAAACCGGAAACGAACGAAATTTTAAGAGGAACAAAAACGGAAACAAAATCAAAATCAATTTGAATCGTTCTGAACAGAAACGTTAATTTGAAATGACCATTAACCGGTTAATAACGTTATTTTATCGTTCTCTTTAATATTTTAATTTGGCAGTGACCAATCATGAAATGAGTAGTACAGCATGTGACGTTGACGGATCAAGCGTGAGTGAAATGCCCGCGCACCAGTCATCTATGAATCTACCGGTACGCAAGTCAGTGTAGAGCGCGCGCATTTTCATGCCTCAAGTACATTTCTTTCCCCGCTGAGGTCTACAATGAATATGCAGGTATTGGAGGACATTCTTTTTGAACGTTTAAATAAGCAGTACGGACTTTAAACTCAAATAGTCTGATTTAGGCTGATTTAGTTTATGGATTTTGTTTAAGCCTGTCCAAGTAGGCTACTAGCATCTATCAAACATTTTTCCTATAGTCGTTCAGATTGCCAATACAGGACAGGTCAATGTTTTCTATATAGACGGTTGATGCTTCGTATTAAATGGTATGTTATATTGCATTAAATGATCAAGCTTTATTAGCTGACTGAATTTGATTATGTGATGCAAGGACGTGTTGCGTAGTGTTTGCTTTGAAATTACCAGTTGACGGTGCATTAAAAGAGCAATGGTTACCTATCCAGTTTATTTATTCTTTATTCATGCATTTTTTAAAACAAGTCGTGTTGAAAAAAAGTTATGTACAAAGAATGTTATCACTCTTCTGAAAATAATTAGGCATTAGAGGCCACTTTAGATTGTCTAACGCTCCATTAAAACAGGTCCGCTGTTTATGCCTTGTAATTAATGCATGCATTTCTGGTTTTAAAAATGTTATTAAATAAATAATCAAGTTTAATTACCATGTGTTATATTATTATTGAGTGAAAATAAGTCTATTTATACATATTTGTTTAAAGTATAGGCTTAATTAAAATAACGTTATTAACCGGTATTTTTTCATATCAAACCGTTTTCGGAACAGTAATGTTTATTGAGAAACGCAAAAACGGAAACGCTATAATATCGATTCTGCTCGGAGTGAACCGATTGATATTTTTTTCCGTTTTTAAGCCCTGACTGTAGTATATTAGTATAATGTAATAATATATAGCCCTAACACATATGAAACACAATAACGACAATGACAACTCTGACACTCACACTTCTACTACTCCTGACACTTCTCTGAAACGGCACTAGAACCACAAGGTGGCACGAGTTTCGAACCGAAAGCGACACTCAAACCGAACCGATGACATATTCCACACAAACCGAGGCCTCTTTAGTCATTGGTCACGTGATTTCTCTGTTAACAACAAAAGCCTCGAATCTGGGCTTCATCTGGCTCGCCCATTTATTATCGACACAAGCTTCGATGCCTCTGTTCAATTTGTGAGATCTTGGATAGATAATTAAGTATATCCCTCATTGCCATAAAATTCAAAAACATAATTAGTCAATATGTTTTTAAAAATATATTGAACCATTGAACACTAATCATCAAGGTCTCTGGAAAGAGGTTTGGTTAAGTGATATTTACATTCCCCGTGGTTGAGTAAGCAGTCCGATGGCGGTGACTTCTTCCACTGGTTGTGCTTAGTAATAATACAGTGGGGAAAGGAGCTGGAATCCGTTTCAACAGCCTTGAACACGAAGATCTGTGGGATGCTGATCTCCTGGAGCACCAAAGGGTCCTAAAATCTGGAACACGCAGATGAGGCCCTAAAGTAGGTGCAGAAGGTCCTTAATCTGGAACATGCATATGAAGGAACCTTGAAGTGAAGGTTTGCTCTCCTGTACTTAACCTTGTTGCAAAAGTCTTTTTGTGTCTTCTGCCTCTCTGGGCCAGACACTCAGAACTTGGTCAATCCGCTTTTGTCTCTCTGGCATGGAGACTCGGGACGTGCTGTATCGTCACTGTCTCGCTAGACTAAAACTCTAATGTCTCTTTCCTCACAGGCTGGAGGCTCAGAACGTGGTCGTATCTGTTGCTGCCTCTCAAGATGTAGACTCAGATCCTTGGATCTTTTGTTGTCTCTCTGGATGAACCAAAGGCTCAGAATGTTACATTGTATCTGTTATGTCTCTCTAAAGGGGCGACTCAGAACTTGGTTGCTCTGTCACAGTCTCATAAAAGGCAGGGCAGACTCAGAACTTGGTTGATCTGTCAGTCTCATCCTTGCCGGACAAACTCAGAACTAGGTGAACTGATTGTCTCTCTCGAGGAGCTTTTGCGGCTTCATGTCACGCCCATAGTTGCCCATAAATAGTCCGTGAAACGCCCACAAGTTAATATTCATAATTTGCGAAATCATGGCAAACACAGAGAGGAAATAAAAAAAAACATAACTTCACTCAATGTGAAGTAGAAGTTATCGTTGGCGAGGTGGAAAAGAGGAGAACATTTTTGTTTGGAGGGCACAGTGTGGGCATTACTCAAGCCAAAAAGGCACTTGAGTGGCAAAAGGTTGCAGACGCCGTAAATGCTGTAGCCTCACAACCTCGGACCATGGCCAAAATAAAAAAGAAATGGTCGGACATCAAAGTCGAGGCAAAAAAACGTCTAGCGCTCCATTGCCAGAGTGTGTCTGCCACGGGTGGGGGAGAGGGGACACCGGAGCTGACCCCTCTTGATGAGAGACTGGCGGCAATTATTGGGGAATCCCTATTAATCCCTATACCTATTATCTACGTGGAAATGGGAAATAGTTCAGTGCAAATGTAATTTCTTGCAGTTTTCTGAATGGTTGAGACATGATTCCGTAGCTGATGAATACATTTTTACTATGAAAACAACTTTCCCCAGCGGACAATTAATAAATCTATCTATCTATCTATCTATCTATCTATCTATCTATCTATCTATCTATCTATCTATCTATCTATCTATCTATCTATCTATCTATCTATCTATCTATCTATCTATCTATCTATCTATCTATCTATCTATCTATCTATCTATCTATCTATCTATCTCCCTAATTACACCACAAACATCACAGCCTATTTTCTTGCTCCTCAGCACCCACTTTAACATCATCATCCTTAACATAGCTGCAGAAAAAAAACACAGCCCAGTTTCGTGCTAATAGGCAGCCGTGTGACGAGGTGGCCGAGTGGTTAAGGC
Organism: Gobio gobio; assembly: GCF_949357685.1. Lineage (NCBI taxonomy): Eukaryota > Metazoa > Chordata > Actinopteri > Cypriniformes > Gobionidae > Gobio > Gobio gobio. Next base: position 38,786,052 of record NC_137101.1, on the reverse strand, counting down.
GATGGACTGCTAATCCATTGTGCTCGAGAGACCCCGGCAAGGCCGTTTGAAGCACCTTGCTACCCACTTTAACATCATCCTCCTAAACAAAGGTGCAAAAAAACATCACAGCCTATTTCTTGCTGCTCAGCACCCACAGCACCCGTTGGACTGCTAATCCATTGTGCTCTGCACGCGTTGGTTTGAATCCCATCCTCGTCGTTTGGTGTCTTTAGTGTTCGAGAGTGCCCGGCAAGGCTGTTTGAAGCACCTTGCTACCCACTTTAACATCATCATCCTAAACTTGGCTGCCAAAAAAAACCAAAGCCCAGTTTCGTGCTAATAGGCAGCCGTGTGACGAGTTGGCCGAGTGGTTAAGGCGATGGACTGCTAATCCATTGTGCTCTGCACGCGTGGGTTCGAATCCCATACTCGTCGTTTGGTGTCATTAGTGTTCGAGAGTGCCCGGCAAGGCTGTTTGAAGCACCAGCCGAGGGGTTAAGGCGATGGACTGCTAATCCATTGTGCTCTGCACGCGTGGGTTTGAATCCCATCCTCGTCGTTTGGTGTCTTTAGTGTTTGAGAGTGCTCGGCAAGGCTGTTTGAAGCACCTTGCTACCCACTTTAACATCATCATCCTAAACTTGGCAGCCAAAAAAAACCAGAGCCCAGTTTCGTGCTAATAGGCAGCCGTGTGACGAGGTGGCCGAGTGGTTAAGGCGATGGACTGCTTATCCATTGTGCTCTGCACGCGTGGGTTCAAATCCCATCCTTGTTGTTTGGTGTCTTTAGTGTTCGAGAGTGCCCAGCAAGGCTGTTTGAAGCACCTTGCTACCCACTTTAACATCATCATCCTAAACTTGGCTGCCAAAAAAACTCAGAGCCCAGATTCGTGTTACAGTTTTTCTCCATTGGTTTCGCTCATTTCTTGAAACAGAAATTACATTCTCAAAACAACATGGACAAATCTCCAAACCACTTGGCAATTGTTCACAACAGAATAGCATTTCTCATTAATTTCATCAAATTGCAAATGTCTAAGTACATGTCTCAATGTCTCAGTACATCTTTGCAATGGATTAAGTACAGGTAGCCTACATTTAGCACAGTTTGCAAGTGATTAGATCTTGTTGATCTAAACTGATTGTGTGATTCTCAGTCTAATGGTCGTTCGCTCCAAAACGTATCAGCATCATTTCATTGTATAAGTCATCACATGCACAATAGTCTGTTCAATTGTCAAAATTAGTCAAGAACATAATACCATGAATACCATGAATCCCGTGGAACATTTGATAAATTTATTACAGCAATTGACAGTCAGGTGACTGTGAAAGCTGTCAAACATATATGTAAAGAGCTTGACCATGCAGGACCAGTACAATTTTTGAACATGGAGGCACCTGGCCAAGTAAATGAACAAGAGAGGAGAAGAGAGGGGAAGGGGGGATGAGAGGGGAAGTGGGTAGAGAGTGGAAGAGAGGGGAAGGGGGGATGAGAAGGGAAGTGGGTAGAGAGTGGAAGAGAGGGGAAGGGGGGATGAGAGGGGAAGTGGGTAGAGAGGGGTAGAGAGGGGAAGGGGGGATGAGAGGGGAAGTGGGTAGAGAGCGGAAGAGAGGGGAAGGGGGGATGAGAGGGGAAGTGGGTAGAGAGGGGTAGAGAGGGGAAGGGGGATGAGAGGGGTAGAGAGGGGAAGGGGGATGAGAGGGGAAGTTGGGTAGAGAGGGGTAGAGAGGGGTAGAGAGGGGAAGAGAGGGGAAGGGGGATGAGAGGGGAAGGGGGATGAGAGGGGAAGTGGGTAGAGAGGGGTAGAGAGGGGAAGGGGGATGAGAGGGGAAGGGGGTAGAGAGGGGTAAAGAGGGGAAGAGAGGGGAAGGGGGGATGAGAGGGGTAGAGAGGGGAAGGGGGGATGAGAGGTGTAGAGAGGGGAAGTTGGGTAGAGAGGGGTATAGAGGGGTAAAGAGGGGAAGAGAGGGGAAGGGGGATGAGAGGGGAAGGGGGATGAGAGGGGAAGTGGGTAGAGAGGGGTAGAGAGGGGAAGGGGGATGAGAGGGGAAGGGGGTAGAGAGGGGTAAAGAGGGGAAGAGAGGGGAAGGGGGGATGAGAGGGGTAGAGAGGGGAAGGGGGGATGAGAGGTGTAGAGAGGGGAAGTTGGGTAGAGAGGGGTAGAGAGGGGTAGAGAGGGGAAGAGAGGGGAAGGGGGGATAAGTTGGGTAGAGAGGGGTAGAGAGGGGAAGGGATAGAGAGAGGAAGAGAGGGTAAGGGGGGTAGGAAGAGGTAGACCTGGAGTAGGATGTGGCCAAAGAAGACAGGGACCAAAGTTATCAGATGCGATTCTACTGAGTACCCATGGGTTGACTATAGAGAGAGGCTGGACAGAGACTTCAGCCCAACCTCAGCAGATATAAAAAACAAACCTTTGAAAACGCATGAATGAATCGAATGATTTTACAAATGTGGAGAGAAATAAATATTTTCATCAATATGCATGCAGTACTGGTCTTGTGTGTACTGTTTGGTCAATATATTCATATACTTTACTCTAACAATATCTCAGAAAAAAAAATCTAACCCAGATTATATCATTAGAAAAGTAGAAATTTACAAGTGTTTACAGTAAGATTGAGAACAGCAGCGTGTGGATGGCCAGGAGGGTGAGGACGGTAATTTTCATAGTTTTTTTGTTTGTGTGTTATATTACAGTATATTATGCTGTATACATTTTCTTTTTACTCTGATGTATGGAAGTTACTTTATGTGTGTGAATGATAATGGTTACAATTTCCTTGGAGGCTACTCTTACCCTAAAATCCTATTTCTTTTTTTCAGTTTTATACACAATTGTATTCTGTTAGCTAGACAAAAATGAAGGACTGGGCTAAGACTGAAAGGTGGACATCAGGGATATTTCAATGGTCCTCTGCCATAGTGACAAAACATCTAAACATTTTGACTTGCAGTGCTTACACAATGCCAAAGGGACAAAGCATTTTGCGGGCACTGACTGTTTAAATGAGAAGGAAATTTAGTTTTGACACATGAGTGAACTGTTTTGGGAGAGGTATGAGCTTTTGCAGGTGAACCATGGTGTTGTGCCAAACCATCCACGTTATTTTGGCAAAAGCACCAAGAGAGTTGAGAACGTCCGGTCTGTTTCAAGAAATGAGCCAAATCAATTGAGAAGGATCTTTGCTATTTTGGTGGCACTGACCATCTATATGGGAAAGGAATTTAGTTCTGAAGCATGAGTGATCAGTTTTGGGAGAGATATTAGCTTTTGCAAGTGAGCTATAGTGTTGTGCTGAACTGTAAGACTGTTTTGCCAAATTATCTTACAATTTCGAGAATGTAATTTCTGTTTCAAGAAATGAGCCAAACCAATGGAGAAAAACTGTAATAGGCAGCCTTGTCACGAGGTGGCCGAGTGGTTAAGGCGATGGACTGCTAATCCATTGTGCTCGAGAGACCCAGGCAAGGCCGTTTGAAGCATCTTGCTACCCACTTTAACATCATCCTTCTAAACAAAGCTGCAAAAAAACATCACAGCCTATTTTCTTGCTGCTCAGCACCCACTTTAACATCATCATCCTTAACATAGCTGCAGAGAAAAAACACAGCCCAGTTTCGTGCTAATAGGCAGCCGTGTGTGTCGAGGTGGCCGAGTGGTTAAGGCGATGGATTGCTAATCCATTGTGCTCTGCACGCGTGGGTTTGAATCCCATACACGTCGTTTGGTGTCTTTAGTGTTTGAGAGTGCCCAGCAAGGCTGTTTGAAGCACCTTGCTACCCACTTTAACATCATCATCCTAAACTTGGCTGCCAAAAAAAACCAGAGCCCAGATTCGTGCTAATAGGCAGCCTTGTCACGAGGTGGCCGAGTGGTTAAGGTGATGGATTGCTAATCCATTGTGCCCTGCATGCGTGGGTTTGAATCCCATACTCGTCTTTTGGTGTCTTTAATGTTCGAGAGTGCCCGGCAAGGCTGTTTGAAGCACCAGCCGTGGGACGAGGTGGCCGAGTGGTTAAGGCGATTTACTGCTAATCCATTGTGCTCTGCACGCGTGGGTTCGAATCCCATCCTCGTCGTTTGGTGTCTTTAGTGTTCGAGAGTGCCCAGCAAGGCTGTTTGAAGCACCTTGCTACCCACTTTAACATCATCATCCTTAACTTGGCTGCCAAAAAAACTCAGAGCCCAGATTCGTGTTAATAGGCAGCCTTGTCACGAGGTGGCCGAGTGGTTAAGGCGATGGACTGCTAATCCATTGTGCTCGAGAGACCCAGGCAAGGCCGTTTGAAGCACCTTGCTACCCACTTTAACATCATCCTTCTAAACAAAGCTGCAAAAAAACATCACAGCCTATTTTCTTGCTGCTCAGCACCCACTTTAACATCATCATCCTTAACATAGCTGCAGAAAAAAACCACAGCCCAGTTTCGTGCTAATAGGCAGCCGTGTGATGAGGTGGCTGTGCCGAGTGTTTAAGGCGATGTACTGCTAATCCATTGTGCTCTGCACGCGTGGGTTCGAATCCCATCCTCGTTGTTTGGTGTCTTTAGTGTTCGAGAGTGCCAAGCAAGGCTTTTTGAAGCACCTTGCTACCCACTTTAACATCATCATCCTAAACTGGGCTGCCAAAAAAAAACAGGGCCCAGATTCTTGCTAATAGGCAGCCTTGTCACAAGGTGGCCGAGTGGTTAAGTCGATGGACTGCTAATCCATTGTGTTTTGCGCGTGTGGGTTTGAATCCCATACACGTCGTTTGGTGTCTTTAGTGTTTGAGAGTGCCCAGCAAGGCTGTTTGAAGCACCTTGCTACCCACTTTAACATCATCATCCTAAACTTGGCTGCCAAAAAAAACCAGAGCCCAGATTCGTGCTAATAGGCAGCCTTGTCACGAGGTGGCCGAGTGGTTAAGGTGATGGATTGCTAATCCATTGTGCCCTGCATGCGTGGGTTTGAATCCCATACTCGTCTTTTGGTGTCTTTAATGTTCGAGAGTGCCCGGCAAGGCTGTTTGAAGCACCAGCCGTGGGACGAGGTGGCCGAGTGGTTAAGGCGATTTACTGCTAATCCATTGTGCTCTGCACGCGTGGGTTCGAATCCCATCCTCGTCGTTTGGTGTCTTTAGTGTTCGAGAGTGCCCAGCAAGGCTGTTTGAAGCACCTTGCTACCCACTTTAACATCATCATCCTTAACTTGGCTGCCAAAAAAACTCAGAGCCCAGATTCGTGTTAATAGGCAGCCTTGTCACGAGGTGGCCGAGTGGTTAAGGCGATGGACTGCTAATCCATTGTGCTCGAGAGACCCAGGCAAGGCCGTTTGAAGCACCTTGCTACCCACTTTAACATCATCCTTCTAAACAAAGCTGCAAAAAAACATCACAGCCTATTTTCTTGCTGCTCAGCACCCACTTTAACATCATCATCCTTAACATAGCTGCAGAAAAAAACCACAGCCCAGTTTCGTGCTAATAGGCAGCCGTGTGATGAGGTGGCTGTGCCGAGTGTTTAAGGCGATGTACTGCTAATCCATTGTGCTCTGCACGCGTGGGTTCGAATCCCATCCTCGTTGTTTGGTGTCTTTAGTGTTCGAGAGTGCCAAGCAAGGCTTTTTGAAGCACCTTGCTACCCACTTTAACATCATCATCCTAAACTGGGCTGCCAAAAAAAAACAGGGCCCAGATTCTTGCTAATAGGCAGCCTTGTCACAAGGTGGCCGAGTGGTTAAGTCGATGGACTGCTAATCCATTGTGTTTTGCGCGTGTGGGTTTGAATCCCATCCTCGTCGTTTGGTGTCTTTAGTGTTCGAGAGGGCCCGGCAAGGCCATTTGAAGAACCTTGCTACCCACTTTAACATCATCCTCCTAAACAAAGCTGCAAAAAAAATCACAGCCTATTTTCTTGCTGCTCAGCACCTACTTTAACATCATCATCCTAAACTTGGCTGCCAAAAAAAACAGAGCCCAGTTTCGTGCTAATAGGCAGCCATGTGATGAGGTGGCCTAATGGTTAAGGCGATGGACTGCAAATCCATTGTGCTCTGCACGCGTGGGTTCGAATCACATCCTCGTCGTTTGGTGTCTTTAGTGTAGTGTTTGAGAGTGCCTGGCAAGGCTGTTTGAAGCACCTTGCAACCCACTTTAACACCATCATCCTAAACTTGGCTGCCAAAAAAACCAGAGCCCAGATTCGTGCTAATAGGCAGCCTTGTCACGAAGTGGCCGAGTGGTTAAGGCGATGGACTGCTAATCCATTGTGCTCGAGAGACCCCGGCAAGGCCGTTTGAAGCACCTTGCTACCCACTTTAACATCATTAGTACTCTGCGTTGTGCCCGCAGCAACCGCAGTCCGAATCCGGGTCATGGCAGTCTTTTTGTGAACTCCTGAACTCCTTTTTGCCAATTCAATACTGTAGTGGGGTACATCGACGGTTTGACCCGGCCTCCTCTGCTGCTCACATCTAGCCGTGAAAATAGCATGTGACTCACTGAAAGGAGTAGTCGTGGCCGAGAGGTTAAGGCGATGGACTTGAAATCCATTGGGGTCTCCCCGCGCAGGTTCGAACCCTGCCGACTACGTGATGCTTTGTCTGTTTTGCGACAAGAATTGTGTCATACAGGAGCTTTGTTTGAGCTCGTTGTCTTCTCTAACTTCATGTGCAGTATGGAAATTGGGCAGCACGTATCTCTTTTCAAGACTTAAGTGAGCACCGTTTCAAAAAGCCCCGGTCATCTGATTTTCTGGCCATTCTATATAGGCAGTCGGAGCAATGGCTTTGGTAATCCTCGATAACTTCAAGGCCTTGACGTTGTGCAGCTCAAGAGTCCCTGAATTATGTATTGTGGAGAACCTTGCATATTAGTCTTTATTTTTTAAATGTTGCACTTGTTCTCTCTGAAAAACAGAAGTAAAACAGACTTCTGTTAACATAGTAAAACAGAAGCCTACTCATTATGTACCATTTACTTCTCTGTTCAAACCACTTAAGCGTGCAAGCCCTGGCAATTGGTGTGCCGTCACCGTATTGCTTTTAGTACTCTGCATTGTACCCGCAGCAACCGCGCTCCGAATCCGGGTCATGGCAGTCTTTTCTTGTAGGCGAAGATGACATTGAACTCCTTTTTGCCAACTCGATTTTGTAGCCGGATGCATGGAAGGTTGGACCTGATCTCCTCTGCTGCTCAAATCCAGCCAAGAAAATAGCATGGGACTCACTGAATGCAGTAGTCGTGGCCGAGAGGTTAAGGCGATGGACTTGAAATCCATTGGGGTCTCCCCGCGCAGGTTTGAACCCTGCCGACTACGTGATGCTTTGTCTGTTTGTGAAAAGAATTGTGTCATACAGGAGCTTTGTTACAGCTCAATGTCTTCTCTAACTTCAGGTGCAGCTCACAACTTGATTTTTTAGCTGTGTGCATTGTACCCGTTGTACTCTGCCCTTCACATCCTGCCAAGAAAATGACATGCGACTCTTATCAAGGAGTAGTCGTGGCCGAGAAGTTAAGACGATGGACTCGAAATCCATTGGGGTCTCCCCACGCAGGTTCGAACCCTGCCGACTACGTGGTGCTTTGTCGGTTTCCGTCGGGAGTTGTTCCGTCCAGGAGCTTTAGTTGACCTGCTTTTGTTCTCTAACTTCACATGCAGAACGGAAATTTGGCAACCCACATCTGTTTTCGAGTCTGAAGCGAGAACTGTTTCAAAAAGTCCCGGTCATCTGTGTTTTTGGCCATTCATTCCAAACCACGTAAGAGTTATCAACTTGTAATGAAATAAAACAACTCTTTCAATGACAGTGTTCCTACCTTGCCAGGAGCAGCCCATATCTCTTCCCTTTATAAATTGTTGTCTTCATCCTTAAGATGACAAAGCATGAACACGTTATGGAGAAAGTACTGTTAAGTCCCCAGGGTGACTGTACTGTGGCAAGAGCCCAGACAGCTCAGTCGGTAGAGCATCAGACTTTTAGTCTGAGGGTCCAGGGTTCAAGTCCCTGTTCGGGCGAAGGGCTGTCAGTTTGTTGCAGACCTCCCCTAATAACTTGCCGTGCTCTTTCCTGCCTTTGAGAGAAATGGTCTTCCTCCCCAAGAAAAGATGTGGTGTTGTTTTTTTCCCAGTCTTTGGTTTTGTTTTACCTGCTTTAAGACATGGTTGCTGTCTCAGCAAGCAGGGTTGGGGGACTTGAGAGAGCTGAGCTGAAGCTATCCGTTGACGCTGTATGTTCAGGCACTTCTCAGCGGGCCTTGGTGATTTGGAGTGCCATCACTGTATAGCGTTTAGTACTCTGCGTTGTGCCCGCAGCAACCGCAGTCCGAATCCGGGTCATGGCAGTCTTTTCGTGTAGGCGAAGGCGGCACTCAACTCCTTTTTGCCAATTCAATATTGTAGTCGGGTACATCGACGGTTTGACCCGGCCGCTCACATCTAGCCGTGAAAATAGCATGTGACTCACTGAAAGAAGTAGTCGTGGCCGAGAGGTTAAGGCGATGGACTTGAAATCCATTGGGGTCTCCCCGCGCAGGTTCGAACCCTGCCGACTACGTGATGCTTTGTCTGTTTTGCGACAAGAATTGTGTCATACAGGAGCTTTGTTTGAGCTCGTTGTCCTCTCTAACTTCATGTGCAGTATGGAAATTGGGCAGCACGTATCTCTTTTCAAGACTTAAGTGAGCACCGTTTCAAAAAGCCCCGGTCATCTGATTTTCTGGCCATTCTATATAGGCAGTCGGAGCAATGGCTTTGGTAACCCTCGATAACTTCAAGGCCTTGACGTTGTGCAGCTCAAGAGTCCCTGAATTATGTATTGTGGAGAACCTTGCATATTAGTCTTTATTTTTTAAATGTTGCACTTGTTCTCTCTTACAAGAGTAAAAGAGAAGCCTACTCATTATGTACCATTTACTCCTCTGTTCAAACCACTTAAGCATGCAAGCCCTGGCAATTGGTGTGCCGTCACCGTATTGCTTTTAGTACTCTGCATTGTACCCGCAGCAACCGCGGTCCGAATCCGGGTCATGGCAGTCTTTTCTTGTAGGCGAAGATGACATTGAACTCCTTTTTGCCAACTCGATTTTGTAGCCGGGTGCATGGAAGGTTGGACCTGATCTCCTCTGCTGCTCAAATCCAGCCAAGAAAATAGCATGCGACTCACTGAATGCAGTAGTCGTGGCCGAGAGGTTAAGGCGATGGACTTGAAATCCATTGGGGTCTCCCCGCGCAGGTTCGAACCCTGCCGACTACGTGATGCTTTGTCTGTTTGTGAAAAGAATTGTGTCATACAGGAGCTTTGTTTGAGCTTGTTGTCTTCTCTAACTTCATGTGCAGTATGGAAATTGGGCAGCACGTATCTCTTTTCAAGACTTAAGTGAGCACCGTTTCAAAAAGCCCCGGTCATCTGATTTTCTGGCCATTCTATATAGGCAGTCGGAGCAATGGCTTTGGTAATCCTCGATAACTTCAAGGCCTTGACGTTGTGCAGCTCAAGAGTCCCTGAATTATGTATTGTGGAGAACCTTGCATATTAGTCTTTATTTTTTAAATGTTGCACTTGTTCTCTCTGACAATAGTAAAACAGAAGCCTACTCATTATGTACCATTTACTTCTCTGTTCAAACCACTTAAGCGTGCAAGCCCTGGCAATTGGTGTGCCGTCACCGTATTGCTTTTAGTACTCTGCATTGTACCCGCAGCAACCGCGCTCCGAATCCGGGTCATGGCAGTCTTTTCTTGTAGGCGAAGATGACATTGAACTCCTTTTTGCCAACTCGATTTTGTAGCCGGATGCATGGAAGGTTGGACCTGATCTCCTCTGCTGCTCAAATCCAGCCAAGAAAATAGCATGGGACTCACTGAATGCAGTAGTCGTGGCCGAGAGGTTAAGGCGATGGACTTGAAATCCATTGGGGTCTCCCCGCGCAGGTTTGAACCCTGCCGACTACGTGATGCTTTGTCTGTTTGTGAAAAGAATTGTGTCATACAGGAGCTTTGTTACAGCTCAATGTCTTCTCTAACTTCAGGTGCAGCTCACAACTTGATTTTTTAGCTGTGTGCATTGTACCCGTTGTACTCTGCCCTTCACATCCTGCCAAGAAAATGACATGCGACTCTTATCAAGGAGTAGTCGTGGCCGAGAGGTTAAGACGATGGACTCGAAATCCATTGGGGTCTCCCCACGCAGGTTCGAACCCTGCCGACTACGTGGTGCTTTGTCGGTTTCCGTCGGGAGTTGTTCCGTCCAGGAGCTTTAGTTGACCTGCTTTTGTTCTCTAACTTCACATGCAGAACGGAAATTTGGCAACCCACATCTGTTTTCGAGTCTGAAGCGAGAACTGTTTCAAAAAGTCCCGGTCATCTGTGTTTTTGGCCATTCATTCCAAACCACGTAAGAGTTATCAACTTGTAATGAAATAAAACAACTCTTTCAATGACAGTGTTCCTACCTTGCCAGGAGCAGCCCATATCTCTTCCCTTTATAAATTGTTGTCTTCATCCTTAAGATGACAAAGCATGAACACGTTATGGAGAAAGTACTGTTAAGTCCCCAGGGTGACTGTACTGTGGCAAGAGCCCAGACAGCTCAGTCGGTAGAGCATCAGACTTTTAGTCTGAGGGTCCAGGGTTCAAGTCCCTGTTCGGGCGAAGGGCTGTCAGTTTGTTGCAGACCTCCCCTAATAACTTGCCGTGCTCTTTCCTGCCTTTGAGAGAAATGGTCTTCCTCCCCAAGAAAAGATGTGGTGTTGTTTTTTTCCCAGTCTTTGGTTTTGTTTTACCTGCTTTAAGACATGGTTGCTGTCTCAGCAAGCAGGGTTGGGGGACTTGAGAGAGCTGAGCTGAAGCTATCCGTTGACGCTGTATGTTCAGGCACTTCTCAGCGGGCCTTGGTGATTTGGAGTGCCATCACTGTATAGCGTTTAGTACTCTGCGTTGTGCCCGCAGCAACCGCAGTCCGAATCCGGGTCATGGCAGTCTTTTCGTGTAGGCGAAGGCGGCACTCAACTCCTTTTTGCCAATTCAATATTGTAGTCGGGTACATCGACGGTTTGACCCGGCCGCTCACATCTAGCCGTGAAAATAGCATGTGACTCACTGAAAGAAGTAGTCGTGGCCGAGAGGTTAAGGCGATGGACTTGAAATCCATTGGGGTCTCCCCGCGCAGGTTCGAACCCTGCCGACTACGTGATGCTTTGTCTGTTTTGCGACAAGAATTGTGTCATACAGGAGCTTTGTTTGAGCTCGTTGTCCTCTCTAACTTCATGTGCAGTATGGAAATTGGGCAGCACGTATCTCTTTTCAAGACTTAAGTGAGCACCGTTTCAAAAAGCCCCGGTCATCTGATTTTCTGGCCATTCTATATAGGCAGTCGGAGCAATGGCTTTGGTAACCCTCGATAACTTCAAGGCCTTGACGTTGTGCAGCTCAAGAGTCCCTGAATTATGTATTGTGGAGAACCTTGCATATTAGTCTTTATTTTTTAAATGTTGCACTTGTTCTCTCTTACAAGAGTAAAAGAGAAGCCTACTCATTATGTACCATTTACTCCTCTGTTCAAACCACTTAAGCATGCAAGCCCTGGCAATTGGTGTGCCGTCACCGTATTGCTTTTAGTACTCTGCATTGTACCCGCAGCAACCGCGGTCCGAATCCGGGTCATGGCAGTCTTTTCTTGTAGGCGAAGATGACATTGAACTCCTTTTTGCCAACTCGATTTTGTAGCCGGGTGCATGGAAGGTTGGACCTGATCTCCTCTGCTGCTCAAATCCAGCCAAGAAAATAGCATGCGACTCACTGAATGCAGTAGTCGTGGCCGAGAGGTTAAGGCGATGGACTTGAAATCCATTGGGGTCTCCCCGCGCAGGTTCGAACCCTGCCGACTACGTGATGCTTTGTCTGTTTGTGAAAAGAATTGTGTCATACAGGAGCTTTGTTACAGATCAATGTCTTCTCTAACTTCAGGTGCAGCTCACAACTCGATTTTTTAGCTGTGTGCATTGTACCCGTTGTACTCTGCCCTTCACATCCTGCCAAGAAAATGACATGCGACTCTTATCAAGGAGTAGTCGTGGCCGAGAGGTTAAGGCGATGGACTCGAAATCCATTGGGGTCTCCCCGCGCAGGTTCGAACCCTGCCGACTATGTGGTGCTTTGTCGGTTTCCGTCGGGAGTTGTTCCCTCCAGAAGCTTTAGTTGACCTGCTTTTGTTCTCTAACTTCACATGCAGAACGGAAATTTGGCAACCCACATCTCTTTTCGAGTCTGAAGCGAGAACTGTTTCAAAAAGTCCCGGTCATCTGTGTTTTTGGCCATTCATTCCAAACCACGTAAGAGTTATCAACTTGTAATGAAATAAAACAACTCTTTCAATGACAGTGTTCCTACCTTGCCAGGAGCAGCCCATATCTCTTCCCTTTACAAATTGTTGTCTTCATCCTTAAGATGACAAAGCATGAACACGTTATGGAGAAAGTACTGTTATGTCCCCAGGGTGACTGTACTGTGGCAAGAGCCCAGACAGCTCAGTCGGTAGAGCATCAGACTTTTAGTCTGAGGGTCAAGGGTTCAAGTCCCTGTTCGGGCGAAGGGCTCTCAGTTTGTTGCAGACCTCCCCTAATAACTTGCCGTGCTCTTTCCTGCCTTTGAGAGAAATGGTCTTCCTCCCCAAGAAAAGATGTGGTGTTGTTTTTTTCCCAGTCTTTGGTTTTGTTTTACCTGCTTTAAGACATGGTTGCTGTCTCAGCAAGCAGGGTTGGGGGACTTGAGAGAGCTGAGCTGAAGCTATCCGTTGACGCTGTATGTTCAGGCACTTCTCAGCGGGCCTTGGTGATTTGGAGTGCCATCACTGTATAGCGTTTAGTACTCTGCGTTGTGCCCGCAGCAACCGCAGTCCGAATCCGGGTCATGGCAGTCTTTTCGTGTAGGCGAAGGCGGCACTCAACTCCTTTTAGCCAATTCAATATTGTAGTCGGGTACATCGACGGTTTGACCCGGCCTCCTCTGCTGCTCACATCTAGCCGTGAAAATAGCATGTGACTCACTGAAAGGAGTAGTCGTGGCCGAGAGGTTAAGGCGATGGACTTGAAATCCATTGGGGTCTCCCCGCGCAGGTTCGAACCCTGCCGACTACGTGATGCTTTGTCTGTTTTGCGACAAGAATTGTGTCATACAGGAGCTTTGTTTGAGCTCGTTGTCTTCTCTAACTTCATGTGCAGTATGGAAATTGGGCAGCAGGTATCTCTTTTCAAGACTTAAGTGAGCACCGTTTCAAAAAGCCCCGGTCATCTGATTTTCTGGCCATTCTATATAGGCAGTCGGAGCAATGGCTTTGGTAACCCTCGATAACTTCAAGGCCTTGACGTTGTGCAGCTCAAGAGTCACTGAATTATGTATTGTGGAGAACCTTGCATATTAGTCTTTATTTTTTAAATGTTGCACTTGTTCTCTCTTACAATAGTAAAACAGAAGCCTACTCATTATGTACCATTTACTCCTCTGTTCAAACCACTTAAGCATGCAAGCCCTGGCAATTGGTGTGCCGTCACCGTATTGCTTTTAGTACTCTGCATTGTACCCGCAGCAACCGCGGTCCGAATCCGGGTCATGGCAGTCTTTTCTTGTAGGCGAAGATGACATTGAACTCCTTTTTGCCAACTCGATTTTGTAGCCGGGTGCATGGAAGGTTGGACCTGATCTCCTCTGCTGCTCAAATCCAGCCAAGAAAATAGCATGCGACTCACTGAATGCAGTAGTCGTGGCCGAGAGGTTAAGGCGATGGACTTGAAATCCATTGGGGTCTCCCCGCGCAGGTTCGAACCCTGCCGACTACGTGATGCTTTGTCTGTTTGTGAAAAGAATTGTGTCATACAGGAGCTTTGTTACAGCTCAGTGTCTTCTCTAACTTCAGGTGCAGCTCACAACTCGATTTTTTAGCTGTGTGCATTGTACCCGTTGTACTCTGCCCTTCACATCCTGCCAAGAAAATTACATGCGACTCTTATCAAGGAGTAGTCGTGGCCGAGAGGTTAAGGCGATGGACTCGAAATCCATTGGGGTCTCCCCGCGCAGGTTCGAACCCTGCCGACTACGTGGTGCTTTGTCGGTTTCCGTCGGGAGTTGTTCCCTCCAGGAGCTTTAGTTGACCTGCTTTTGTTCTCTAACTTCACATGCAGAACGGAAATTTGGCAACCCACATCTCTTTTCGAGTCTGAAGCGAGAACTGTTTCAAAAAGTCCCGGTCATCTGTGTTTTTGGCCATTCATTCCAAACCACGTAAGAGTTATCAACTTGTAATGAAATAAAACAACTCTTTCAATGACAGTGTTCCTACCATCACTGTATAGCGTTTAGTACTCTGCGTTGTGCCCGCAGCAACCGCAGTCCGAATCCGGGTCATGGCAGTCTTTTCGTGTAGGCGAAGGCGGCACTCAACTCCTTTTTGCCAATTCAATATTGTAGTCGGGTACATCGACGGTTTGACCCGGCCTCCTCTGTTGTTCACATCTAGCCGTGAAAATAGCATGTGACTCACTGCAAGGAGTAGTCGTGGCCGAGAGGTTAAGGCGATGGACTTGAAATCCATTGGGGTCTCCCCGCGCAGGTTCGAACCCTGCCGACTACGTGATGCTTTGTCTGTTTTGCGACAAGAATTGTGTCATACAGGAGCTTTGTTTGAGCTCGTTGTCTTCTCTAACTTCATGTGCAGTATGGAAATTGGGCAGCACGTATCTCTTTTCAAGACTTAAGTGAGCACCGTTTCAAAAAGCCCCGGTCATCTGATTTTCTGGCCATTCTATATAGGCAGTCGGAGCAATGGCTTTGGTAACCCTCGATAATTTCAAGGCCTTGACGTTGTGCAGCTCAAGAGTCACTGAATTATGTATTGTGGAGAACCTTGCATATTAGTCTTTATTTTTTAAATGTTGCACTTGTTCTCTCTTACAATAGTAAAACAGAAGCCTACTCATTATGTACCATTTACTCCTCTGTTCAAACCACTTAAGCATGCAAGCCCTGGCAATTGGTGTGCCGTCACCGTATTGCTTTTAGTACTCTGCATTGTACCCGCAGCAACCGCGGTCCGAATCCGGGTCATGGCAGTCTTTTCTTGTAGGCGAAGATGACATTGAACTCCTTTTTGCCAACTCGATTTTGTAGCCGGGTGCATGGAAGGTTGGACCTGATCTCCTTTGCTGCTCAAATCTAGCCAAGAAAATAGCATGCGACTCACTGAAAGCAGTAGTCGTGGCCGAGAGGTTAAGGCGATGGACTTGAAATCCATTGGGGTCTCCCCGCGCAGGTTCGAACCCTGCCGACTACGTGATGCTTTGTCTGTTTGTGAAAAGAATTGTGTCATACAGGAGCTTTGTTACAGCTCAGTGTCTTCTCTAACTTCAGGTGCAGCTCACAACTCGATTTTTTAGCTGTGTGCATTGTACCCGTTGTACTCTGCCCTTCACATCCTGCCAAGAAAATGACATGCGACTCTTATCAAGGAGTAGTCGTGGCCGAGAGGTTAAGGCGATGGACTCGAAATCCATTGGGGTCTCCCCGCGCAGGTTCGAACCCTGCCGACTACGTGGTGCTTTGTCAGTTTCCGTCGGGAGTTGTTCCCTCCAGGAGCTTTAGTTGACCTGCTTTTGTTCTCTAACTTCACATGCAGAACGGAAATTTGGCTACCCACATCTCTTTTCGAGTCTGAAGCGAGAACTGTTTCAAAAAGTCCCGGTCATCTGTGTTTTTGGCCATTCATTCCAAACCACGTAAGAGTTATCAACTTGTAATGAAATAAAACAACTCTTTCAATGACAGTGTTCCTACCTTGCCAGGAGCAGCCCATATCTCTTCCCTTTATAAATTGTTGTCTTCATCCTTAAGATGACAAAGCATGAACACGTTATGGAGAAAGTACTGTTAAGTCCCCAGGGTGACTGTACTGTGGCAAGAGCCCAGACAGCTCAGTCGGTAGAGCATCAGACTTTTAGTCTGAGGGTCCAGGGTTCAAGTCCCTGTTCGGGCGAAGGGCTGTCAGTTTGTTGCAGACCTCCCCTAATAACTTGCCGTGCTCTTTCCTGCCTTTGAGAGAAATGGTCTTCCTCCCCAAGAAAAGATGTGGTGTTGTTTTTTTCCCAGTCTTTGGTTTTGTTTTACCTGCTTTAAGACATGGTTGCTGTCTCAGCAAGCAGGGTTGGGGGACTTGAGAGAGCTGAGCTGAAGCTATCCGTTGACGCTGTATGTTCAGGCACTTCTCAGCGGGCCTTGGTGATTTGGAGTGCCATCACTGTATAGCGTTTAGTACTCTGCGTTGTGCCCGCAGCAACCGCAGTCCGAATCCGGTCATGGCAGTCTTTTCGTGTAGGCGAAGGCGGCACTCAACTCCTTTTTGCCAATTCAATATTGTAGTCGGGTACATCGACGGTTTGACCCGGCCTCCTCTGCTGCTCACATCTAGCCGTGAAAATAGCATGTGACTCACTGAAAGGAGTAGTCGTGGCCGAGAGGTTAAGGCGATGGACTTGAAATCCATTGGGGTCTCCCCGCGCAGGTTCGAACCCTGCCGACTACGTGATGCTTTGTCTGTTTTGCGACAAGAATTGTGTCATACAGGAGCTTTGTTTGAGCTCGTTGTCTTCTCTAACTTCATGTGCAGTATGGAAATTGGGCAGCACGTATCTCTTTTCAAGACTTAAGTGAGCACCGTTTCAAAAAGCCCCGGTCATCTGATTTTCTGGCCATTCTATATAGGCAGTCGGAGCAATGGCTTTGGTAACCCTCGATAACTTCAAGGCCTTGACGTTGTGCAGCTCAAGAGTCACTGAATTATGTATTGTGGAGAACCTTGCATATTAGTCTTTATTTTTTAAATGTTGCACTTGTTCTCTCTTACAATAGTAAAACAGAAGCCTACTCATTATGTACCATTTACTCCTCTGTTCAAACCACTTAAGCATGCAAGCCCTGGCAATTGGTGTGCCGTCACCGTATTGCTTTTAGTACTCTGCATTGTACCCGCAGCAACCGCGGTCCGAATCCGGGTCATGGCAGTCTTTTCTTGTAGGCGAAGATGACATTGAACTCCTTTTTGCCAACTCGATTTTGTAGCCGGGTGCATGGAAGGTTGGACCTGATCTCCTCTGCTGCTCAAATCCAGCCAAGAAAATAGCATGCGACTCACTGAATGCAGTAGTCGTGGCCGAGAGGTTAAGGCGATGGACTTGAAATCCATTGGGGTCTCCCCGCGCAGGTTGGAACCCTGCCGACTACGTGATGCTTTGTCTGTTTGTGAAAAGAATTGTGTCATATAGGAGCTTTCTTACAGCTCAATGTCTTCTCTAACTTCAGGTGCAGCTCACAACTCGATTTTTTAGCTGTGTGCATTGTACCCGTTGTACTCTGCCCTTCACATCCTGCCAAGAAAATGACATGCGACTCTTATCAAGGAGTAGTCGTGGCCGAGAGGTTAAGGCGATGGACTCGAAATCCATTGGGGTCTCCCCGCGCAGGTTCGAACCCTGCCGACTACGTGGTGCTTTGTCGGTTTCCGTCGGGAGTTGTTCCCTCCAGGAGCTTTAGTTGACCTGCTTTTGTTCTCTAACTTCACATGCAGAACGGAAATTTGGCAACCCACATCTCTTTTCGAGTCTGAAGCGAGAACTGTTTCAAAAAGTCCCGGTCATCTGTGGTTTTGGCCATTCATTCCAAACCACGTAAGAGTTATCAACTTGTAATGAAATAAAACAACTCTTTCAATGACAGTGTTCCTACCATCACTGTATAGCGTTTAGTACTCTGCGTTGTGCCCGCAGCAACCGCAGTCCGAATCCGGGTCATGGCAGTCTTTTCGTGTAGGCGAAGGCGGCACTCAACTCCTTTTTGCCAATTCAATATTGTAGTCGGGTACATCGACGGTTTGACCCGGCCTCCTCTGCTGCTCACATCTAGCCGTGAAAATAGCATGTGACTCACTGAAAGGAGTAGTCGTGGCCGAGAGGTTAAGGCGATGGACTTGAAATCCATTGGGGTCTCCCCGCGCAGGTTCGAACCCTGCCGACTACGTGATGCTTTGTCTGTTTTGCGACAAGAATTGTGTCATACAGGAGCTTTGTTTGAGCTCGTTGTCTTCTCTAACTTCATGTGCAGTATGGAAATTGGGCAGCACGTATCTCTTTTCAAGACTTAAGTGAGCACCGTTTCAAAAAGCCCCGGTCATCTGATTTTCTGGCCATTCTATATAGGCAGTCGGAGCAATGGCTTTGGTAACCCTCGATAATTTCAAGGCCTTGACGTTGTGCAGCTCAAGAGTCACTGAATTATGTATTGTGGAGAACCTTGCATATTAGTCTTTATTTTTTAAATGTTGCACTTGTTCTCTCTTACAATAGTAAAACAGAAGCCTACTCATTATGTACCATTTACTCCTCTGTTCAAACCACTTAAGCATGCAAGCCCTGGCAATTGGTGTGCCGTCACCGTATTGCTTTTAGTACTCTGCATTGTACCCGCAGCAACCGCGGTCCGAATCCGGGTCATGGCAGTCTTTTCTTGTAGGCGAAGATGACATTGAACTCCTTTTTGCCAACTCGATTTTGTAGCCGGGTGCATGGAAGGTTGGACCTGATCTCCTCTGCTGCTCAAATCCAGCCAAGAAAATAGCATGCGACTCACTGAATGCAGTAGTCGTGGCCGAGAGGTTAAGGCGATGGACTTGAAATCCATTGGGGTCTCCCCGCGCAGGTTCGAACCCTGCCGACTACGTGATGCTTTGTCTGTTTGTGAAAAGAATTGTGTCATATAGGAGCTTTCTTACAGCTCAATGTCTTCTCTAACTTCAGGTGCAGCTCACAACTCGATTTTTTAGCTGTGTGCATTGTACCCGTTGTACTCTGCCCTTCACATCCTGCCAAGAAAATGACATGCGACTCTTATCAAGGAGTAGTCGTGGCCGAGAGGTTAAGGCGATGGACTCGAAATCCATTGGGGTCTCCCCGCGCAGTTTCGAACGCTGCCGACTACGTGGTGCTTTGTCGGTTTCCGTCGGGAGTTGTTCCCTCCAGGAGCTTTAGTTGACCTGCTTTTGTTCTCTAACTTCACATGCAGAACGGAAATTTGGCAACCCACATCTCTTTTCGAGTCTGAAGCGAGAACTGTTTCAAAAAGTCCCGGTCATCTGTGTTTTTGGCCATTCATTCCAAACCACGTAAGAGTTATCAACTTGTAATGAAATAAAACAACTCTTTCAATGACAGTGTTCCTACCATCACTGTATAGCGTTTAGTACTCTGCGTTGTGCCCGCAGCAACCGCAGTCCGAATCCGGGTCATGGCAGTCTTTTCGTGTAGGCGAAGGCGGCACTCAACTCCTTTTTGCCAATTCAATATTGTAGTCGGGTACATCGACGGTTTGACCCGGCCTCCTCTGCTGCTCACATCTAGCCGTGAAAATAGCATGTGACTCACTGAAAGGAGTAGTCGTGGCCGAGAGGTTAAGGCGATGGACTTGAAATCCATTGGGGTCTCCCCGCGCAGGTTCGAACCCTGCCGACTACGTGATGCTTTGTCTGTTTTGCGACAAGAATTGTGTCATACAGGAGCTTTGTTTGAGCTCGTTGTCTTATCTAACTTCATGTGCAGTATGGAAATTGGGCAGCACGTATCTCTTTTCAAGACTTAAGTGAGCACCGTTTCAAAAAGCCCCGGTCATCTGATTTTCTGGCCATTCTATATAGGCAGTCGGAGCAATGGCTTTGGTAACCCTCGATAACTTCAAGGCCTTGACGTTGTGCAGCTCAAGAGTCACTGAATTATGTATTGTGGAGAACCTTGCATATTAGTCTTTATTTTTTAAATGTTGCACTTGTTCTCTCTTACAATAGTAAAACAGAAGCCTACTCATTATGTACCATTTACTCCTCTGTTCAAACCACTTAAGCATGCAAGCCCTGGCAATTGGTGTGCCGTCACCGTATTGCTTTTAGTACTCTGCATTGTACCCGCAGCAACCGCGGTCCGAATCCGGGTCATGGCAGTCTTTTCTTGTAGGCGAAGATGACATTGAACTCCTTTTTGCCAACTCGATTTTGTAGCCGGGTGCATGGAAGGTTGGACCTGATCTCCTCTGCTGCTCAAATCCAGCCAAGAAAATAGCATGCGACTCACTGAATGCAGTAGTCGTGGCCGAGAGGTTAAGGCGATGGACTTGAAATCCATTGGGGTCTCCCCGCGCAGGTTCGAACCCTGCCGACTACGTGATGCTTTGTCTGTTTGTGAAAAGAATTGTGTCATATAGGAGCTTTCTTACAGCTCAATGTCTTCTCTAACTTCAGGTGCAGCTCACAACTCGATTTTTTAGCTGTGTGCATTGTACCCGTTGTACTCTGCCCTTCACATCCTGCCAAGAAAATGACATGCGACTCTTATCAAGGAGTAGTCGTGGCCGAGAGGTTAAGGCGATGGACTCGAAATCCATTGGGGTCTCCCCGCGCAGGTTCGAACCCTGCCGACTACGTGGTGCTTTGTCGGTTTCCGTCGGGAGTTGTTCCCTCCAGGAGCTTTAGTTGACCTGCTTTTGTTCTCTAACTTCACATGCAGAACGGAAATTTGGCAACCCACATCTCTTTTCGAGTCTGAAGCGAGAACTGTTTCAAAAAGTCCCGGTCATCTGTGTTTTTGGCCATTCATTCCAAACCACGTAAGAGTTATCAACTTGTAATGAAATAAAACAACTCTTTCAATGACAGTGTTCCTACCTTGCCAGGAGCAGCCCATATCTCTTCCCTTTACAAATTGTTGTCTTCATCCTTAAGATGACAAAGCATGAACACGTTATGGAGAAAGTACTGTTATGTCCCCAGGGTGACTGTACTGTGGCAAGAGCCCAGACAGCTCAGTCGGTAGAGCATCAGACTTTTAGTCTGAGGGTCAAGGGTTCAAGTCCCTGTTCGGGCGAAGGGCTCTCAGTTTGTTGCAGACCTCCCCTAATAACTTGCCGTGCTCTTTCCTGCCTTTGAGAGAAATGGTCTTCCTCCCCAAGAAAAGATGTGGTGTTGTTTTTTTCCCAGTCTTTGGTTTTGTTTTACCTGCTTTAAGACATGGTTGCTGTCTCAGCAAGCAGGGTTGGGGGACTTGAGAGAGCTGAGCTGAAGCTATCCGTTGACGCTGTATGTTCAGGCACTTCTCAGCGGGCCTTGGTGATTTGGAGTGCCATCACTGTATAGCGTTTAGTACTCTGCGTTGTGCCCGCAGCAACCGCAGTCCGAATCCGGGTCATGGCAGTCTTTTCGTGTAGGCGAAGGCGGCACTCAACTCCTTTTAGCCAATTCAATATTGTAGTCGGGTACATCGACGGTTTGACCCGGCCTCCTCTGCTGCTCACATCTAGCCGTGAAAATAGCATGTGACTCATTGAAAGGAGTAGTCGTGGCCGAGAGGTTAAGGCGATGGACTTGAAATCCATTGGGGTCTCCCCGCGCAGGTTCGAACCCTGCCGACTACGTGATGCTTTGTCTGTTTTGCGACAAGAATTGTGTCATACAGGAGCTTTGTTTGAGCTCGTTGTCTTCTCTAACTTCATGTGCAGTATGGAAATTGGGCAGCAGGTATCTCTTTTCAAGACTTAAGTGAGCACCGTTTCAAAAAGCCCCGGTCATCTGATTTTCTGGCCATTCTATATAGGCAGTCGGAGCAATGGCTTTGGTAACCCTCGATAACTTCAAGGCCTTGACGTTGTGCAGCTCAAGAGTCACTGAATTATGTATTGTGGAGAACCTTGCATATTAGTCTTTATTTTTTAAATGTTGCACTTGTTCTCTCTTACAATAGTAAAACAGAAGCCTACTCATTATGTACCATTTACTCCTCTGTTCAAACCACTTAAGCATGCAAGCCCTGGCAATTGGTGTGCCGTCACCGTATTGCTTTTAGTACTCTGCATTGTACCCGCAGCAACCGCGGTCCGAATCCGGGTCATGGCAGTCTTTTCTTGTAGGCGAAGATGACATTGAACTCCTTTTTGCCAACTCGATTTTGTAGCCGGGTGCATGGAAGGTTGGACCTGATCTCCTCTGCTGCTCAAATCCAGCCAAGAAAATAGCATGCGACTCACTGAATGCAGTAGTCGTGGCCGAGAGGTTAAGGCGATGGACTTGAAATCCATTGGGGTCTCCCCGCGCAGGTTCGAACCCTGCGGACTACGTGATGCTTTGTCTGTTTGTGAAAAGAATTGTGTCATACAGGAGCTTTGTTACAGCTCAGTGTCTTCTCTAACTTCAGGTGCAGCTCACAACTCGATTTTTTAGCTGTGTGCATTGTACCCGTTGTACTCTGCCCTTCACATCCTGCCAAGAAAATTACATGCGACTCTTATCAAGGAGTAGTCGTGGCCGAGAGGTTAAGGCGATGGACTCGAAATCCATTGGGGTCTCCCCGCGCAGGTTCGAACCCTGCCGACTACGTGGTGCTTTGTCGGTTTCCGTCGGGAGTTGTTCCCTCCAGGAGCTTTAGTTGACCTGCTTTTGTTCTCTAACTTCACATGCAGAACGGAAATTTGGCAACCCACATCTCTTTTCGAGTCTGAAGCGAGAACTGTTTCAAAAAGTCCCGGTCATCTGTGTTTTTGGCCATTCATTCCAAACCACGTAAGAGTTATCAACTTGTAATGAAATAAAACAACTCTTTCAATGACAGTGTTCCTACCATCACTGTATAGCGTTTAGTACTCTGCGTTGTGCCCGCAGCAACCGCAGTCCGAATCCGGGTCATGGCAGTCTTTTCGTGTAGGCGAAGGCGGCACTCAACTCCTTTTTGCCAATTCAATATTGTAGTCGGGTACATCGACGGTTTGACCCGGCCTCCTCTGTTGTTCACATCTAGCCGTGAAAATAGCATGTGACTCACTGCAAGGAGTAGTCGTGGCCGAGAGGTTAAGGCGATGGACTTGAAATCCATTGGGGTCTCCCCGCGCAGGTTCGAACCCTGCCGACTACGTGATGCTTTGTCTGTTTTGCGACAAGAATTGTGTCATACAGGAGCTTTGTTTGAGCTCGTTGTCTTCTCTAACTTCATGTGCAGTATGGAAATTGGGCAGCACGTATCTCTTTTCAAGACTTAAGTGAGCACCGTTTCAAAAAGCCCCGGTCATCTGATTTTCTGGCCATTCTATATAGGCAGTCGGAGCAATGGCTTTGGTAACCCTCGATAATTTCAAGGCCTTGACGTTGTGCAGCTCAAGAGTCACTGAATTATGTATTGTGGAGAACCTTGCATATTAGTCTTTATTTTTTAAATGTTGCACTTGTTCTCTCTTACAATAGTAAAACAGAAGCCTACTCATTATGTACCATTTACTCCTCTGTTCAAACCACTTAAGCATGCAAGCCCTGGCAATTGGTGTGCCGTCACCGTATTGCTTTTAGTACTCTGCATTGTACCCGCAGCAACCGCGGTCCGAATCCGGGTCATGGCAGTCTTTTCTTGTAGGCGAAGATGACATTGAACTCCTTTTTGCCAACTCGATTTTGTAGCCGGGTGCATGGAAGGTTGGACCTGATCTCCTCTGCTGCTCAAATCTAGCCAAGAAAATAGCATGCGACTCACTGAAAGCAGTAGTCGTGGCCGAGAGGTTAAGGCGATGGACTTGAAATCCATTGGGGTCTCCCCGCGCAGGTTCGAACCCTGCCGACTACGTGATGCTTTGTCTGTTTGTGAAAAGAATTGTGTCATACAGGAGCTTTGTTACAGCTCAGTGTCTTCTCTAACTTCAGGTGCAGCTCACAACTCGATTTTTTAGCTGTGTGCATTGTACCCGTTGTACTCTGCCCTTCACATCCTGCCAAGAAAATGACATGCGACTCTTATCAAGGAGTAGTCGTGGCCGAGAGGTTAAGGCGATGGACTCGAAATCCATTGGGGTCTCCCCGCGCAGGTTCGAACCCTGCCGACTACGTGGTGCTTTGTCAGTTTCCGTCGGGAGTTGTTCCCTCCAGGAGCTTTAGTTGACCTGCTTTTGTTCTCTAACTTCACATGCAGAACGGAAATTTGGCTACCCACATCTCTTTTCGAGTCTGAAGCGAGAACTGTTTCAAAAAGTCCCGGTCATCTGTGTTTTTGGCCATTCATTCCAAACCACGTAAGAGTTATCAACTTGTAATGAAATAAAACAACTCTTTCAATGACAGTGTTCCTACCTTGCCAGGAGCAGCCCATATCTCTTCCCTTTATAAATTGTTGTCTTCATCCTTAAGATGACAAAGCATGAACACGTTATGGAGAAAGTACTGTTAAGTCCCCAGGGTGACTGTACTGTGGCAAGAGCCCAGACAGCTCAGTCGGTAGAGCATCAGACTTTTAGTCTGAGGGTCCAGGGTTCAAGTCCCTGTTCGGGCGAAGGGCTGTCAGTTTGTTGCAGACCTCCCCTAATAACTTGCCGTGCTCTTTCCTGCCTTTGAGAGAAATGGTCTTCCTCCCCAAGAAAAGATGTGGTGTTGTTTTTTTCCCAGTCTTTGGTTTTGTTTTACCTGCTTTAAGACATGGTTGCTGTCTCAGCAAGCAGGGTTGGGGGACTTGAGAGAGCTGAGCTGAAGCTATCCGTTGACGCTGTATGTTCAGGCACTTCTCAGCGGGCCTTGGTGATTTGGAGTGCCATCACTGTATAGCGTTTAGTACTCTGCGTTGTGCCCGCAGCAACCGCAGTCCGAATCCGGTCATGGCAGTCTTTTCGTGTAGGCGAAGGCGGCACTCAACTCCTTTTTGCCAATTCAATATTGTAGTCGGGTACATCGACGGTTTGACCCGGCCTCCTCTGCTGCTCACATCTAGCCGTGAAAATAGCATGTGACTCACTGAAAGGAGTAGTCGTGGCCGAGAGGTTAAGGCGATGGACTTGAAATCCATTGGGGTCTCCCCGCGCAGGTTCGAACCCTGCCGACTACGTGATGCTTTGTCTGTTTTGCGACAAGAATTGTGTCATACAGGAGCTTTGTTTGAGCTCGTTGTCTTCTCTAACTTCATGTGCAGTATGGAAATTGGGCAGCACGTATCTCTTTTCAAGACTTAAGTGAGCACCGTTTCAAAAAGCCCCGGTCATCTGATTTTCTGGCCATTCTATATAGGCAGTCGGAGCAATGGCTTTGGTAACCCTCGATAACTTCAAGGCCTTGACGTTGTGCAGCTCAAGAGTCACTGAATTATGTATTGTGGAGAACCTTGCATATTAGTCTTTATTTTTTAAATGTTGCACTTGTTCTCTCTTACAATAGTAAAACAGAAGCCTACTCATTATGTACCATTTACTCCTCTGTTCAAACCACTTAAGCATGCAAGCCCTGGCAATTGGTGTGCCGTCACCGTATTGCTTTTAGTACTCTGCATTGTACCCGCAGCAACCGCGGTCCGAATCCGGGTCATGGCAGTCTTTTCTTGTAGGCGAAGATGACATTGAACTCCTTTTTGCCAACTCGATTTTGTAGCCGGGTGCATGGAAGGTTGGACCTGATCTCCTCTGCTGCTCAAATCCAGCCAAGAAAATAGCATGCGACTCACTGAATGCAGTAGTCGTGGCCGAGAGGTTAAGGCGATGGACTTGAAATCCATTGGGGTCTCCCCGCGCAGGTTGGAACCCTGCCGACTACGTGATGCTTTGTCTGTTTGTGAAAAGAATTGTGTCATATAGGAGCTTTCTTACAGCTCAATGTCTTCTCTAACTTCAGGTGCAGCTCACAACTCGATTTTTTAGCTGTGTGCATTGTACCCGTTGTACTCTGCCCTTCACATCCTGCCAAGAAAATGACATGCGACTCTTATCAAGGAGTAGTCGTGGCCGAGAGGTTAAGGCGATGGACTCGAAATCCATTGGGGTCTCCCCGCGCAGGTTCGAACCCTGCCGACTACGTGGTGCTTTGTCGGTTTCCGTCGGGAGTTGTTCCCTCCAGGAGCTTTAGTTGACCTGCTTTTGTTCTCTAACTTCACATGCAGAACGGAAATTTGGCAACCCACATCTCTTTTCGAGTCTGAAGCGAGAACTGTTTCAAAAAGTCCCGGTCATCTGTGGTTTTGGCCATTCATTCCAAACCACGTAAGAGTTATCAACTTGTAATGAAATAAAACAACTCTTTCAATGACAGTGTTCCTACCATCACTGTATAGCGTTTAGTACTCTGCGTTGTGCCCGCAGCAACCGCAGTCCGAATCCGGGTCATGGCAGTCTTTTCGTGTAGGCGAAGGCGGCACTCAACTCCTTTTTGCCAATTCAATATTGTAGTCGGGTACATCGACGGTTTGACCCGGCCTCCTCTGCTGCTCACATCTAGCCGTGAAAATAGCATGTGACTCACTGAAAGGAGTAGTCGTGGCCGAGAGGTTAAGGCGATGGACTTGAAATCCATTGGGGTCTCCCCGCGCAGGTTCGAACCCTGCCGACTACGTGATGCTTTGTCTGTTTTGCGACAAGAATTGTGTCATACAGGAGCTTTGTTTGAGCTCGTTGTCTTCTCTAACTTCATGTGCAGTATGGAAATTGGGCAGCACGTATCTCTTTTCAAGACTTAAGTGAGCACCGTTTCAAAAAGCCCCGGTCATCTGATTTTCTGGCCATTCTATATAGGCAGTCGGAGCAATGGCTTTGGTAACCCTCGATAATTTCAAGGCCTTGACGTTGTGCAGCTCAAGAGTCACTGAATTATGTATTGTGGAGAACCTTGCATATTAGTCTTTATTTTTTAAATGTTGCACTTGTTCTCTCTTACAATAGTAAAACAGAAGCCTACTCATTATGTACCATTTACTCCTCTGTTCAAACCACTTAAGCATGCAAGCCCTGGCAATTGGTGTGCCGTCACCGTATTGCTTTTAGTACTCTGCATTGTACCCGCAGCAACCGCGGTCCGAATCCGGGTCATGGCAGTCTTTTCTTGTAGGCGAAGATGACATTGAACTCCTTTTTGCCAACTCGATTTTGTAGCCGGGTGCATGGAAGGTTGGACCTGATCTCCTCTGCTGCTCAAATCCAGCCAAGAAAATAGCATGCGACTCACTGAATGCAGTAGTCGTGGCCGAGAGGTTAAGGCGATGGACTTGAAATCCATTGGGGTCTCCCCGCGCAGGTTCGAACCCTGCCGACTACGTGATGCTTTGTCTGTTTGTGAAAAGAATTGTGTCATATAGGAGCTTTCTTACAGCTCAATGTCTTCTCTAACTTCAGGTGCAGCTCACAACTCGATTTTTTAGCTGTGTGCATTGTACCCGTTGTACTCTGCCCTTCACATCCTGCCAAGAAAATGACATGCGACTCTTATCAAGGAGTAGTCGTGGCCGAGAGGTTAAGGCGATGGACTCGAAATCCATTGGGGTCTCCCCGCGCAGTTTCGAACGCTGCCGACTACGTGGTGCTTTGTCGGTTTCCGTCGGGAGTTGTTCCCTCCAGGAGCTTTAGTTGACCTGCTTTTGTTCTCTAACTTCACATGCAGAACGGAAATTTGGCAACCCACATCTCTTTTCGAGTCTGAAGCGAGAACTGTTTCAAAAAGTCCCGGTCATCTGTGTTTTTGGCCATTCATTCCAAACCACGTAAGAGTTATCAACTTGTAATGAAATAAAACAACTCTTTCAATGACAGTGTTCCTACCATCACTGTATAGCGTTTAGTACTCTGCGTTGTGCCCGCAGCAACCGCAGTCCGAATCCGGGTCATGGCAGTCTTTTCGTGTAGGCGAAGGCGGCACTCAACTCCTTTTTGCCAATTCAATATTGTAGTCGGGTACATCGACGGTTTGACCCGGCCTCCTCTGCTGCTCACATCTAGCCGTGAAAATAGCATGTGACTCACTGAAAGGAGTAGTCGTGGCCGAGAGGTTAAGGCGATGGACTTGAAATCCATTGGGGTCTCCCCGCGCAGGTTCGAACCCTGCCGACTACGTGATGCTTTGTCTGTTTTGCGACAAGAATTGTGTCATACAGGAGCTTTGTTTGAGCTCGTTGTCTTATCTAACTTCATGTGCAGTATGGAAATTGGGCAGCACGTATCTCTTTTCAAGACTTAAGTGAGCACCGTTTCAAAAAGCCCCGGTCATCTGATTTTCTGGCCATTCTATATAGGCAGTCGGAGCAATGGCTTTGGTAACCCTCGATAACTTCAAGGCCTTGACGTTGTGCAGCTCAAGAGTCACTGAATTATGTATTGTGGAGAACCTTGCATATTAGTCTTTATTTTTTAAATGTTGCACTTGTTCTCTCTTACAATAGTAAAACAGAAGCCTACTCATTATGTACCATTTACTCCTCTGTTCAAACCACTTAAGCATGCAAGCCCTGGCAATTGGTGTGCCGTCACCGTATTGCTTTTAGTACTCTGCATTGTACCCGCAGCAACCGCGGTCCGAATCCGGGTCATGGCAGTCTTTTCTTGTAGGCGAAGATGACATTGAACTCCTTTTTGCCAACTCGATTTTGTAGCCGGGTGCATGGAAGGTTGGACCTGATCTCCTCTGCTGCTCAAATCCAGCCAAGAAAATAGCATGCGACTCACTGAATGCAGTAGTCGTGGCCGAGAGGTTAAGGCGATGGACTTGAAATCCATTGGGGTCTCCCCGCGCAGGTTCGAACCCTGCCGACTACGTGATGCTTTGTCTGTTTGTGAAAAGAATTGTGTCATATAGGAGCTTTCTTACAGCTCAATGTCTTCTCTAACTTCAGGTGCAGCTCACAACTCGATTTTTTAGCTGTGTGCATTGTACCCGTTGTACTCTGCCCTTCACATCCTGCCAAGAAAATGACATGCGACTCTTATCAAGGAGTAGTCGTGGCCGAGAGGTTAAGGCGATGGACTCGAAATCCATTGGGGTCTCCCCGCGCAGGTTCGAACCCTGCCGACTACGTGGTGCTTTGTCGGTTTCCGTCGGGAGTTGTTCCCTCCAGGAGCTTTAGTTGACCTGCTTTTGTTCTCTAACTTCACATGCAGAACGGAAATTTGGCAACCCACATCTCTTTTCGAGTCTGAAGCGAGAACTGTTTCAAAAAGTCCCGGTCATCTGTGTTTTTGGCCATTCATTCCAAACCACGTAAGAGTTATCAACTTGTAATGAAATAAAACAACTCTTTCAATGACAGTGTTCCTACCTTGCCAGGAGCAGCCCATATCTCTTCCCTTTACAAATTGTTGTCTTCATCCTTAAGATGACAAAGCATGAACACGTTATGGAGAAAGTACTGTTATGTCCCCAGGGTGACTGTACTGTGGCAAGAGCCCAGACAGCTCAGTCGGTAGAGCATCAGACTTTTAGTCTGAGGGTCAAGGGTTCAAGTCCCTGTTCGGGCGAAGGGCTCTCAGTTTGTTGCAGACCTCCCCTAATAACTTGCCGTGCTCTTTCCTGCCTTTGAGAGAAATGGTCTTCCTCCCCAAGAAAAGATGTGGTGTTGTTTTTTTCCCAGTCTTTGGTTTTGTTTTACCTGCTTTAAGACATGGTTGCTGTCTCAGCAAGCAGGGTTGGGGGACTTGAGAGAGCTGAGCTGAAGCTATCCGTTGACGCTGTATGTTCAGGCACTTCTCAGCGGGCCTTGGTGATTTGGAGTGCCATCACTGTATAGCGTTTAGTACTCTGCGTTGTGCCCGCAGCAACCGCAGTCCGAATCCGGGTCATGGCAGTCTTTTCGTGTAGGCGAAGGCGGCACTCAACTCCTTTTAGCCAATTCAATATTGTAGTCGGGTACATCGACGGTTTGACCCGGCCTCCTCTGCTGCTCACATCTAGCCGTGAAAATAGCATGTGACTCATTGAAAGGAGTAGTCGTGGCCGAGAGGTTAAGGCGATGGACTTGAAATCCATTGGGGTCTCCCCGCGCAGGTTCGAACCCTGCCGACTACGTGATGCTTTGTCTGTTTTGCGACAAGAATTGTGTCATACAGGAGCTTTGTTTGAGCTCGTTGTCTTCTCTAACTTCATGTGCAGTATGGAAATTGGGCAGCAGGTATCTCTTTTCAAGACTTAAGTGAGCACCGTTTCAAAAAGCCCCGGTCATCTGATTTTCTGGCCATTCTATATAGGCAGTCGGAGCAATGGCTTTGGTAACCCTCGATAACTTCAAGGCCTTGACGTTGTGCAGCTCAAGAGTCACTGAATTATGTATTGTGGAGAACCTTGCATATTAGTCTTTATTTTTTAAATGTTGCACTTGTTCTCTCTTACAATAGTAAAACAGAAGCCTACTCATTATGTACCATTTACTCCTCTGTTCAAACCACTTAAGCATGCAAGCCCTGGCAATTGGTGTGCCGTCACCGTATTGCTTTTAGTACTCTGCATTGTACCCGCAGCAACCGCGGTCCGAATCCGGGTCATGGCAGTCTTTTCTTGTAGGCGAAGATGACATTGAACTCCTTTTTGCCAACTCGATTTTGTAGCCGGGTGCATGGAAGGTTGGACCTGATCTCCTCTGCTGCTCAAATCCAGCCAAGAAAATAGCATGCGACTCACTGAATGCAGTAGTCGTGGCCGAGAGGTTAAGGCGATGGACTTGAAATCCATTGGGGTCTCCCCGCGCAGGTTCGAACCCTGCGGACTACGTGATGCTTTGTCTGTTTGTGAAAAGAATTGTGTCATACAGGAGCTTTGTTACAGCTCAGTGTCTTCTCTAACTTCAGGTGCAGCTCACAACTCGATTTTTTAGCTGTGTGCATTGTACCCGTTGTACTCTGCCCTTCACATCCTGCCAAGAAAATTACATGCGACTCTTATCAAGGAGTAGTCGTGGCCGAGAGGTTAAGGCGATGGACTCGAAATCCATTGGGGTCTCCCCGCGCAGGTTCGAACCCTGCCGACTACGTGGTGCTTTGTCGGTTTCCGTCGGGAGTTGTTCCCTCCAGGAGCTTTAGTTGACCTGCTTTTGTTCTCTAACTTCACATGCAGAACGGAAATTTGGCAACCCACATCTCTTTTCGAGTCTGAAGCGAGAACTGTTTCAAAAAGTCCCGGTCATCTGTGTTTTTGGCCATTCATTCCAAACCACGTAAGAGTTATCAACTTGTAATGAAATAAAACAACTCTTTCAATGACAGTGTTCCTACCATCACTGTATAGCGTTTAGTACTCTGCGTTGTGCCCGCAGCAACCGCAGTCCGAATCCGGGTCATGGCAGTCTTTTCGTGTAGGCGAAGGCGGCACTCAACTCCTTTTTGCCAATTCAATATTGTAGTCGGGTACATCGACGGTTTGACCCGGCCTCCTCTGTTGTTCACATCTAGCCGTGAAAATAGCATGTGACTCACTGCAAGGAGTAGTCGTGGCCGAGAGGTTAAGGCGATGGACTTGAAATCCATTGGGGTCTCCCC
This sequence comes from Gobio gobio, assembly GCF_949357685.1. Lineage (NCBI taxonomy): Eukaryota > Metazoa > Chordata > Actinopteri > Cypriniformes > Gobionidae > Gobio > Gobio gobio. The sequence continues at coordinate 38,754,771 of NC_137101.1, read as the reverse complement.
GCGCAGGTTCGAACCCTGCCGACTACGTGATGCTTTGTCTGTTTTGCGACAAGAATTGTGTCATACAGGAGCTTTGTTTGAGCTCGTTGTCTTCTCTAACTTCATGTGCAGTATGGAAATTGGGCAGCACGTATCTCTTTTCAAGACTTAAGTGAGCACCGTTTCAAAAAGCCCCGGTCATCTGATTTTCTGGCCATTCTATATAGGCAGTCGGAGCAATGGCTTTGGTAACCCTCGATAATTTCAAGGCCTTGACGTTGTGCAGCTCAAGAGTCACTGAATTATGTATTGTGGAGAACCTTGCATATTAGTCTTTATTTTTTAAATGTTGCACTTGTTCTCTCTTACAATAGTAAAACAGAAGCCTACTCATTATGTACCATTTACTCCTCTGTTCAAACCACTTAAGCATGCAAGCCCTGGCAATTGGTGTGCCGTCACCGTATTGCTTTTAGTACTCTGCATTGTACCCGCAGCAACCGCGGTCCGAATCCGGGTCATGGCAGTCTTTTCTTGTAGGCGAAGATGACATTGAACTCCTTTTTGCCAACTCGATTTTGTAGCCGGGTGCATGGAAGGTTGGACCTGATCTCCTCTGCTGCTCAAATCTAGCCAAGAAAATAGCATGCGACTCACTGAAAGCAGTAGTCGTGGCCGAGAGGTTAAGGCGATGGACTTGAAATCCATTGGGGTCTCCCCGCGCAGGTTCGAACCCTGCCGACTACGTGATGCTTTGTCTGTTTGTGAAAAGAATTGTGTCATACAGGAGCTTTGTTACAGCTCAGTGTCTTCTCTAACTTCAGGTGCAGCTCACAACTCGATTTTTTAGCTGTGTGCATTGTACCCGTTGTACTCTGCCCTTCACATCCTGCCAAGAAAATGACATGCGACTCTTATCAAGGAGTAGTCGTGGCCGAGAGGTTAAGGCGATGGACTCGAAATCCATTGGGGTCTCCCCGCGCAGGTTCGAACCCTGCCGACTACGTGGTGCTTTGTCAGTTTCCGTCGGGAGTTGTTCCCTCCAGGAGCTTTAGTTGACCTGCTTTTGTTCTCTAACTTCACATGCAGAACGGAAATTTGGCTACCCACATCTCTTTTCGAGTCTGAAGCGAGAACTGTTTCAAAAAGTCCCGGTCATCTGTGTTTTTGGCCATTCATTCCAAACCACGTAAGAGTTATCAACTTGTAATGAAATAAAACAACTCTTTCAATGACAGTGTTCCTACCTTACAGGAGCAGCCCATATCTCTTCCCTTTATAAATTGTTGTCTTCATCCTTAAGATGACAAAGCATGAACACGTTATGGAGAAAGTACTGTTATGTCCCCAGGATGACTGTACTGTAGCAAGAGCCCAGACAGCTCAGTCGGTAGAGCATCAGACTTTTAGTCTGAGGGTCCAGGGTTCAAGTCCCTGTTCTGGTGAAGGGCTGTCAGTTTGTTGCAGACCTCCCCTAATAACTTGCCGTGCTCTTTCCTGCCTTTGAGAGAAATGGTCTTCCTCCCCAAGAAAAGATGTGGTGTTGTTTTTTTCCCAGTCTTTGGTTTTGTTTTACCTGCTTTAAGACATGGTTGCTGTCTCAGCAAGCAGGGTTGGGGGACTTGAGAGAGCTGAGCTGAAGCTATCCGTTGACGCTGTATGTTCAGGCACTTCTCAGCGGGCCTTGGTGATTTGGAGTGCCATCACTGTATAGCGTTTAGTACTCTGCGTTGTGCCCGCAGCAACCGCAGTCCGAATCCGTGTCATGGCAGTCTTTTCGTGTAGGCGAAGGCGGCACTCAACTCCTTTTTGCCAATTCAATATTGTAGTCGGGTACATCGACGGTTTGACCCGGCCTCCTCTGCTGCTCACATCTAGCCGTGAAAATAGCATGTGACTCACTGAAAGGAGTAGTCGTGGCCGAGAGGTTAAGGCGATGGACTTGAAATCCATTGGGGTCTCCCCGCGCAGGTTCGAACCCTGCCGACTACGTGATGCTTTGTCTGTTTTGCGACAAGAATTGTGTCATACAGGAGCTTTGTTTGAGCTCGTTGTCTTCTCTAACTTCATGTGCAGTATGGAAATTGGGCAGCACGTATCTCTTTTCAAGACTTAAGTGAGCACCGTTTCAAAAAGCCCCGGTCATCTGATTTTCTGGCCATTCTATATAGGCAGTCGGAGCAATGGCTTTGGTAACCCTCGATAACTTCAAGGCCTTGACGTTGTGCAGCTCAAGAGTCACTGAATTATGTATTGTGGAGAACCTTGCATATTAGTCTTTATTTTTTAAATGTTGCACTTGTTCTCTCTTACAATAGTAAAACAGAAGCCTACTCATTATGTACCATTTACTCCTCTGTTCAAACCACTTAAGCATGCAAGCCCTGGCAATTGGTGTGCCGTCACCGTATTGCTTTTAGTACTCTGCATTGTACCCGCAGCAACCGCGGTCCGAATCCGGGTCATGGCAGTCTTTTCTTGTAGGCGAAGATGACATTGAACTCCTTTTTGCCAACTCGATTTTGTAGCCGGGTGCATGGAAGGTTGGACCTGATCTCCTCTGCTGCTCAAATCCAGCCAAGAAAATAGCATGCGACTCACTGAATGCAGTAGTCGTGGCCGAGAGGTTAAGGCGATGGACTTGAAATCCATTGGGGTCTCCCCGCGCAGGTTGGAACCCTGCCGACTACGTGATGCTTTGTCTGTTTGTGAAAAGAATTGTGTCATATAGGAGCTTTCTTACAGCTCAATGTCTTCTCTAACTTCAGGTGCAGCTCACAACTCGATTTTTTAGCTGTGTGCATTGTACCCGTTGTACTCTGCCCTTCACATCCTGCCAAGAAAATGACATGCGACTCTTATCAAGGAGTAGTCGTGGCCGAGAGGTTAAGGCGATGGACTCGAAATCCATTGGGGTCTCCCCGCGCAGGTTCGAACCCTGCCGACTACGTGGTGCTTTGTCGGTTTCCGTCGGGAGTTGTTCCCTCCAGGAGCTTTAGTTGACCTGCTTTTGTTCTCTAACTTCACATGCAGAACGGAAATTTGGCAACCCACATCTCTTTTCGAGTCTGAAGCGAGAACTGTTTCAAAAAGTCCCGGTCATCTGTGTTTTTGGCCATTCATTCCAAACCACGTAAGAGTTATCAACTTGTAATGAAATAAAACAACTCTTTCAATGACAGTGTTCCTACCATCACTGTATAGCGTTTAGTACTCTGCGTTGTGCCCGCAGCAACCGCAGTCCGAATCCGGGTCATGGCAGTCTTTTCGTGTAGGCGAAGGCGGCACTCAACTCCTTTTTGCCAATTCAATATTGTAGTCGGGTACATCGACGGTTTGACCCGGCCTCCTCTGCTGCTCACATCTAGCCGTGAAAATAGCATGTGACTCACTGAAAGGAGTAGTCGTGGCCGAGAGGTTAAGGCGATGGACTTGAAATCCATTGGGGTCTCCCCGCGCAGGTTCGAACCCTGCCGACTACGTGATGCTTTGTCTGTTTTGCGACAAGAATTGTGTCATACAGGAGCTTTGTTTGAGCTCGTTGTCTTCTCTAACTTCATGTGCAGTATGGAAATTGGGCAGCACGTATCTCTTTTCAAGACTTAAGTGAGCACCGTTTCAAAAAGCCCCGGTCATCTGATTTTCTGGCCATTCTATATAGGCAGTCGGAGCAATGGCTTTGGTAACCCTCGATAATTTCAAGGCCTTGACGTTGTGCAGCTCAAGAGTCACTGAATTATGTATTGTGGAGAACCTTGCATATTAGTCTTTATTTTTTAAATGTTGCACTTGTTCTCTCTTACAATAGTAAAACAGAAGCCTACTCATTATGTACCATTTACTCCTCTGTTCAAACCACTTAAGCATGCAAGCCCTGGCAATTGGTGTGCCGTCACCGTATTGCTTTTAGTACTCTGCATTGTACCCGCAGCAACCGCGGTCCGAATCCGGGTCATGGCAGTCTTTTCTTGTAGGCGAAGATGACATTGAACTCCTTTTTGCCAACTCGATTTTGTAGCCGGGTGCATGGAAGGTTGGACCTGATCTCCTCTGCTGCTCAAATCCAGCCAAGAAAATAGCATGCGACTCACTGAATGCAGTAGTCGTGGCCGAGAGGTTAAGGCGATGGACTTGAAATCCATTGGGGTCTCCCCGCGCAGGTTGGAACCCTGCCGACTACGTGATGCTTTGTCTGTTTGTGAAAAGAATTGTGTCATATAGGAGCTTTCTTACAGCTCAATGTCTTCTCTAACTTCAGGTGCAGCTCACAACTCGATTTTTTAGCTGTGTGCATTGTACCCGTTGTACTCTGCCCTTCACATCCTGCCAAGAAAATGACATGCGACTCTTATCAAGGAGTAGTCGTGGCCGAGAGGTTAAGGCGATGGACTCGAAATCCATTGGGGTCTCCCCGCGCAGTTTCGAACCCTGCCGACTACGTGGTGCTTTGTCGGTTTCCGTCGGGAGTTGTTCCCTCCAGGAGCTTTAGTTGACCTGCTTTTGTTCTCTAACTTCACATGCAGAACGGAAATTTGGCAACCCACATCTCTTTTCGAGTCTGAAGCGAGAACTGTTTCAAAAAGTCCCGGTCATCTGTGTTTTTGGCCATTCATTCCAAACCACGTAAGAGTTATCAACTTGTAATGAAATAAAACAACTCTTTCAATGACAGTGTTCCTACCATCACTGTATAGCGTTTAGTACTCTGCGCTGTGCCCGCAGCAACCGCAGTCCGAATCCGGGTCATGGCAGTCTTTTCGTGTAGGCGAAGGCGGCACTCAACTCCTTTTTGCCAATTCAATATTGTAGTCGGGTACATCGACGGTTTGACCCGGCCTCCTCTGCTGCTCACATCTAGCCGTGAAAATAGCATGTGACTCACTGAAAGGAGTAGTCGTGGCCGAGAGGTTAAGGCGATGGACTTGAAATCCATTGGGGTCTCCCCGCGCAGGTTCGAACCCTGCCGACTACGTGATGCTTTGTCTGTTTTGCGACAAGAATTGTGTCATACAGGAGCTTTGTTTGAGCTCGTTGTCTTATCTAACTTCATGTGCAGTATGGAAATTGGGCAGCACGTATCTCTTTTCAAGACTTAAGTGAGCACCGTTTCAAAAAGCCCCGGTCATCTGATTTTCTGGCCATTCTATATAGGCAGTCGGAGCAATGGCTTTGGTAACCCTCGATAACTTCAAGGCCTTGACGTTGTGCAGCTCAAGAGTCACTGAATTATGTATTGTGGAGAACCTTGCATATTAGTCTTTATTTTTTAAATGTTGCACTTGTTCTCTCTTACAATAGTAAAACAGAAGCCTACTCATTATGTACCATTTACTCCTCTGTTCAAACCACTTAAGCATGCAAGCCCTGGCAATTGGTGTGCCGTCACCGTATTGCTTTTAGTACTCTGCATTGTACCCGCAGCAACCGCGGTCCGAATCCGGGTCATGGCAGTCTTTTCTTGTAGGCGAAGATGACATTGAACTCCTTTTTGCCAACTCGATTTTGTAGCCGGGTGCATGGAAGGTTGGACCTGATCTCCTCTGCTGCTCAAATCCAGCCAAGAAAATAGCATGCGACTCACTGAATGCAGTAGTCGTGGCCGAGAGGTTAAGGCGATGGACTTGAAATCCATTGGGGTCTCCCCGCGCAGGTTCGAACCCTGCGGACTACGTGATGCTTTGTCTGTTTGTGAAAAGAATTGTGTCATACAGGAGCTTTGTTACAGCTCAGTGTCTTCTCTAACTTCAGGTGCAGCTCACAACTCGATTTTTTAGCTGTGTGCATTGTACCCGTTGTACTCTGCCCTTCACATCCTGCCAAGAAAATTACATGCGACTCTTATCAAGGAGTAGTCGTGGCCGAGAGGTTAAGGCGATGGACTCGAAATCCATTGGGGTCTCCCCGCGCAGGTTCGAACCCTGCCGACTACGTGGTGCTTTGTCGGTTTCCGTCGGGAGTTGTTCCCTCCAGGAGCTTTAGTTGACCTGCTTTTGTTCTCTAACTTCACATGCAGAACGGAAATTTGGCAACCCACATCTCTTTTCGAGTCTGAAGCGAGAACTGTTTCAAAAAGTCCCGGTCATCTGTGTTTTTGGCCATTCATTCCAAACCACGTAAGAGTTATCAACTTGTAATGAAATAAAACAACTCTTTCAATGACAGTGTTCCTACCATCACTGTATAGCGTTTAGTACTCTGCGTTGTGCCCGCAGCAACCGCAGTCCGAATCCGGGTCATGGCAGTCTTTTCGTGTAGGCGAAGGCGGCACTCAACTCCTTTTTGCCAATTCAATATTGTAGTCGGGTACATCGACGGTTTGACCCGGCCTCCTCTGTTGTTCACATCTAGCCGTGAAAATAGCATGTGACTCACTGCAAGGAGTAGTCGTGGCCGAGAGGTTAAGGCGATGGACTTGAAATCCATTGGGGTCTCCCCGCGCAGGTTCGAACCCTGCCGACTACGTGATGCTTTGTCTGTTTTGCGACAAGAATTGTGTCATACAGGAGCTTTGTTTGAGCTCGTTGTCTTCTCTAACTTCATGTGCAGTATGGAAATTGGGCAGCACGTATCTCTTTTCAAGACTTAAGTGAGCACCGTTTCAAAAAGCCCCGGTCATCTGATTTTCTGGCCATTCTATATAGGCAGTCGGAGCAATGGCTTTGGTAACCCTCGATAATTTCAAGGCCTTGACGTTGTGCAGCTCAAGAGTCACTGAATTATGTATTGTGGAGAACCTTGCATATTAGTCTTTATTTTTTAAATGTTGCACTTGTTCTCTCTTACAATAGTAAAACAGAAGCCTACTCATTATGTACCATTTACTCCTCTGTTCAAACCACTTAAGCATGCAAGCCCTGGCAATTGGTGTGCCGTCACCGTATTGCTTTTAGTACTCTGCATTGTACCCGCAGCAACCGCGGTCCGAATCCGGGTCATGGCAGTCTTTTCTTGTAGGCGAAGATGACATTGAACTCCTTTTTGCCAACTCGATTTTGTAGCCGGGTGCATGGAAGGTTGGACCTGATCTCCTCTGCTGCTCAAATCTAGCCAAGAAAATAGCATGCGACTCACTGAAAGCAGTAGTCGTGGCCGAGAGGTTAAGGCGATGGACTTGAAATCCATTGGGGTCTCCCCGCGCAGGTTCGAACCCTGCCGACTACGTGATGCTTTGTCTGTTTGTGAAAAGAATTGTGTCATACAGGAGCTTTGTTACAGCTCAGTGTCTTCTCTAACTTCAGGTGCAGCTCACAACTCGATTTTTTAGCTGTGTGCATTGTACCCGTTGTACTCTGCCCTTCACATCCTGCCAAGAAAATGACATGCGACTCTTATCAAGGAGTAGTCGTGGCCGAGAGGTTAAGGCGATGGACTCGAAATCCATTGGGGTCTCCCCGCGCAGGTTCGAACCCTGCCGACTACGTGGTGCTTTGTCAGTTTCCGTCGGGAGTTGTTCCCTCCAGGAGCTTTAGTTGACCTGCTTTTGTTCTCTAACTTCACATGCAGAACGGAAATTTGGCTACCCACATCTCTTTTCGAGTCTGAAGCGAGAACTGTTTCAAAAAGTCCCGGTCATCTGTGTTTTTGGCCATTCATTCCAAACCACGTAAGAGTTATCAACTTGTAATGAAATAAAACAACTCTTTCAATGACAGTGTTCCTACCTTACAGGAGCAGCCCATATCTCTTCCCTTTATAAATTGTTGTCTTCATCCTTAAGATGACAAAGCATGAACACGTTATGGAGAAAGTACTGTTATGTCCCCAGGATGACTGTACTGTAGCAAGAGCCCAGACAGCTCAGTCGGTAGAGCATCAGACTTTTAGTCTGAGGGTCCAGGGTTCAAGTCCCTGTTCTGGTGAAGGGCTGTCAGTTTGTTGCAGACCTCCCCTAATAACTTGCCGTGCTCTTTCCTGCCTTTGAGAGAAATGGTCTTCCTCCCCAAGAAAAGATGTGGTGTTGTTTTTTTCCCAGTCTTTGGTTTTGTTTTACCTGCTTTAAGACATGGTTGCTGTCTCAGCAAGCAGGGTTGGGGGACTTGAGAGAGCTGAGCTGAAGCTATCCGTTGACGCTGTATGTTCAGGCACTTCTCAGCGGGCCTTGGTGATTTGGAGTGCCATCACTGTATAGCGTTTAGTACTCTGCGTTGTGCCCGCAGCAACCGCAGTCCGAATCCGGGTCATGGCAGTCTTTTCGTGTAGGCGAAGGCGGCACTCAACTCCTTTTTGCCAATTCAATATTGTAGTCGGGTACATCGACGGTTTGACCCGGCCTCCTCTGCTGCTCACATCTAGCCGTGAAAATAGCATGTGACTCACTGAAAGGAGTAGTCGTGGCCGAGAGGTTAAGGCGATGGACTTGAAATCCATTGGGGTCTCCCCGCGCAGGTTCGAACCCTGCCGACTACGTGATGCTTTGTCTGTTTTGCGACAAGAATTGTGTCATACAGGAGCTTTGTTTGAGCTCGTTGTCTTCTCTAACTTCATGTGCAGTATGGAAATTGGGCAGCACGTATCTCTTTTCAAGACTTAAGTGAGCACCGTTTCAAAAAGCCCCGGTCATCTGATTTTCTGGCCATTCTATATAGGCAGTCGGAGCAATGGCTTTGGTAACCCTCGATAACTTCAAGGCCTTGACGTTGTGCAGCTCAAGAGTCACTGAATTATGTATTGTGGAGAACCTTGCATATTAGTCTTTATTTTTTAAATGTTGCACTTGTTCTCTCTTACAATAGTAAAACAGAAGCCTACTCATTATGTACCATTTACTCCTCTGTTCAAACCACTTAAGCATGCAAGCCCTGGCAATTGGTGTGCCGTCACCGTATTGCTTTTAGTACTCTGCATTGTACCCGCAGCAACCGCGGTCCGAATCCGGGTCATGGCAGTCTTTTCTTGTAGGCGAAGATGACATTGAACTCCTTTTTGCCAACTCGATTTTGTAGCCGGGTGCATGGAAGGTTGGACCTGATCTCCTCTGCTGCTCAAATCCAGCCAAGAAAATAGCATGCGACTCACTGAATGCAGTAGTCGTGGCCGAGAGGTTAAGGCGATGGACTTGAAATCCATTGGGGTCTCCCCGCGCAGGTTGGAACCCTGCCGACTACGTGATGCTTTGTCTGTTTGTGAAAAGAATTGTGTCATATAGGAGCTTTCTTACAGCTCAATGTCTTCTCTAACTTCAGGTGCAGCTCACAACTCGATTTTTTAGCTGTGTGCATTGTACCCGTTGTACTCTGCCCTTCACATCCTGCCAAGAAAATGACATGCGACTCTTATCAAGGAGTAGTCGTGGCCGAGAGGTTAAGGCGATGGACTCGAAATCCATTGGGGTCTCCCCGCGCAGGTTCGAACCCTGCCGACTACGTGGTGCTTTGTCGGTTTCCGTCGGGAGTTGTTCCCTCCAGGAGCTTTAGTTGACCTGCTTTTGTTCTCTAACTTCACATGCAGAACGGAAATTTGGCAACCCACATCTCTTTTCGAGTCTGAAGCGAGAACTGTTTCAAAAAGTCCCGGTCATCTGTGTTTTTGGCCATTCATTCCAAACCACGTAAGAGTTATCAACTTGTAATGAAATAAAACAACTCTTTCAATGACAGTGTTCCTACCATCACTGTATAGCGTTTAGTACTCTGCGTTGTGCCCGCAGCAACCGCAGTCCGAATCCGGGTCATGGCAGTCTTTTCGTGTAGGCGAAGGCGGCACTCAACTCCTTTTTGCCAATTCAATATTGTAGTCGGGTACATCGACGGTTTGACCCGGCCTCCTCTGCTGCTCACATCTAGCCGTGAAAATAGCATGTGACTCACTGAAAGGAGTAGTCGTGGCCGAGAGGTTAAGGCGATGGACTTGAAATCCATTGGGGTCTCCCCGCGCAGGTTCGAACCCTGCCGACTACGTGATGCTTTGTCTGTTTTGCGACAAGAATTGTGTCATACAGGAGCTTTGTTTGAGCTCGTTGTCTTCTCTAACTTCATGTGCAGTATGGAAATTGGGCAGCACGTATCTCTTTTCAAGACTTAAGTGAGCACCGTTTCAAAAAGCCCCGGTCATCTGATTTTCTGGCCATTCTATATAGGCAGTCGGAGCAATGGCTTTGGTAACCCTCGATAATTTCAAGGCCTTGACGTTGTGCAGCTCAAGAGTCACTGAATTATGTATTGTGGAGAACCTTGCATATTAGTCTTTATTTTTTAAATGTTGCACTTGTTCTCTCTTACAATAGTAAAACAGAAGCCTACTCATTATGTACCATTTACTCCTCTGTTCAAACCACTTAAGCATGCAAGCCCTGGCAATTGGTGTGCCGTCACCGTATTGCTTTTAGTACTCTGCATTGTACCCGCAGCAACCGCGGTCCGAATCCGGGTCATGGCAGTCTTTTCTTGTAGGCGAAGATGACATTGAACTCCTTTTTGCCAACTCGATTTTGTAGCCGGGTGCATGGAAGGTTGGACCTGATCTCCTCTGCTGCTCAAATCCAGCCAAGAAAATAGCATGCGACTCACTGAATGCAGTAGTCGTGGCCGAGAGGTTAAGGCGATGGACTTGAAATCCATTGGGGTCTCCCCGCGCAGGTTGGAACCCTGCCGACTACGTGATGCTTTGTCTGTTTGTGAAAAGAATTGTGTCATATAGGAGCTTTCTTACAGCTCAATGTCTTCTCTAACTTCAGGTGCAGCTCACAACTCGATTTTTTAGCTGTGTGCATTGTACCCGTTGTACTCTGCCCTTCACATCCTGCCAAGAAAATGACATGCGACTCTTATCAAGGAGTAGTCGTGGCCGAGAGGTTAAGGCGATGGACTCGAAATCCATTGGGGTCTCCCCGCGCAGTTTCGAACCCTGCCGACTACGTGGTGCTTTGTCGGTTTCCGTCGGGAGTTGTTCCCTCCAGGAGCTTTAGTTGACCTGCTTTTGTTCTCTAACTTCACATGCAGAACGGAAATTTGGCAACCCACATCTCTTTTCGAGTCTGAAGCGAGAACTGTTTCAAAAAGTCCCGGTCATCTGTGTTTTTGGCCATTCATTCCAAACCACGTAAGAGTTATCAACTTGTAATGAAATAAAACAACTCTTTCAATGACAGTGTTCCTACCATCACTGTATAGCGTTTAGTACTCTGCGCTGTGCCCGCAGCAACCGCAGTCCGAATCCGGGTCATGGCAGTCTTTTCGTGTAGGCGAAGGCGGCACTCAACTCCTTTTTGCCAATTCAATATTGTAGTCGGGTACATCGACGGTTTGACCCGGCCTCCTCTGCTGCTCACATCTAGCCGTGAAAATAGCATGTGACTCACTGAAAGGAGTAGTCGTGGCCGAGAGGTTAAGGCGATGGACTTGAAATCCATTGGGGTCTCCCCGCGCAGGTTCGAACCCTGCCGACTACGTGATGCTTTGTCTGTTTTGCGACAAGAATTGTGTCATACAGGAGCTTTGTTTGAGCTCGTTGTCTTATCTAACTTCATGTGCAGTATGGAAATTGGGCAGCACGTATCTCTTTTCAAGACTTAAGTGAGCACCGTTTCAAAAAGCCCCGGTCATCTGATTTTCTGGCCATTCTATATAGGCAGTCGGAGCAATGGCTTTGGTAACCCTCGATAACTTCAAGGCCTTGACGTTGTGCAGCTCAAGAGTCACTGAATTATGTATTGTGGAGAACCTTGCATATTAGTCTTTATTTTTTAAATGTTGCACTTGTTCTCTCTTACAATAGTAAAACAGAAGCCTACTCATTATGTACCATTTACTCCTCTGTTCAAACCACTTAAGCATGCAAGCCCTGGCAATTGGTGTGCCGTCACCGTATTGCTTTTAGTACTCTGCATTGTACCCGCAGCAACCGCGGTCCGAATCCGGGTCATGGCAGTCTTTTCTTGTAGGCGAAGATGACATTGAACTCCTTTTTGCCAACTCGATTTTGTAGCCGGGTGCATGGAAGGTTGGACCTGATCTCCTCTGCTGCTCAAATCCAGCCAAGAAAATAGCATGCGACTCACTGAATGCAGTAGTCGTGGCCGAGAGGTTAAGGCGATGGACTTGAAATCCATTGGGGTCTCCCCGCGCAGGTTCGAACCCTGCCGACTACGTGATGCTTTGTCTGTTTGTGAAAAGAATTGTGTCATATAGGAGCTTTCTTACAGCTCAATGTCTTCTCTAACTTCAGGTGCAGCTCACAACTCGATTTTTTAGCTGTGTGCATTGTACCCGTTGTACTCTGCCCTTCACATCCTGCCAAGAAAATGACATGCGACTCTTATCAAGGAGTAGTCGTGGCCGAGAGGTTAAGGCGATGGACTCGAAATCCATTGGGGTCTCCCCGCGCAGGTTCGAACCCTGCCGACTACGTGGTGCTTTGTCGGTTTCCGTCGGGAGTTGTTCCCTCCAGGAGCTTTAGTTGACCTGCTTTTGTTCTCTAACTTCACATGCAGAACGGAAATTTGGCAACCCACATCTCTTTTCGAGTCTGAAGCGAGAACTGTTTCAAAAAGTCCCGGTCATCTGTGTTTTTGGCCATTCATTCCAAACCACGTAAGAGTTATCAACTTGTAATGAAATAAAACAACTCTTTCAATGACAGTGTTCCTACCATCACTGTATAGCGTTTAGTACTCTGCGTTGTGCCCGCAGCAACCGCAGTCCGAATCCGGGTCATGGCAGTCTTTTCGTGTAGGCGAAGGCGGCACTCAACTCCTTTTTGCCAATTCAATATTGTAGTCGGGTACATCGACGGTTTGACCCGGCCTCCTCTGCTGCTCACATCTAGCCGTGAAAATAGCATGTGACTCACTGAAAGGAGTAGTCGTGGCCGAGAGGTTAAGGCGATGGACTTGAAATCCATTGGGGTCTCCCCGCGCAGGTTCGAACCCTGCCGACTACGTGATGCTTTGTCTGTTTTGCGACAAGAATTGTGTCATACAGGAGCTTTGTTTGAGCTCGTTGTCTTCTCTAACTTCATGTGCAGTATGGAAATTGGGCAGCACGTATCTCTTTTCAAGACTTAAGTGAGCACCGTTTCAAAAAGCCCCGGTCATCTGATTTTCTGGCCATTCTATATAGGCAGTCGGAGCAATGGCTTTGGTAACCCTCGATAATTTCAAGGCCTTGACGTTGTGCAGCTCAAGAGTCACTGAATTATGTATTGTGGAGAACCTTGCATATTAGTCTTTATTTTTTAAATGTTGCACTTGTTCTCTCTTACAATAGTAAAACAGAAGCCTACTCATTATGTACCATTTACTCCTCTGTTCAAACCACTTAAGCATGCAAGCCCTGGCAATTGGTGTGCCGTCACCGTATTGCTTTTAGTACTCTGCATTGTACCCGCAGCAACCGCGGTCCGAATCCGGGTCATGGCAGTCTTTTCTTGTAGGCGAAGATGACATTGAACTCCTTTTTGCCAACTCGATTTTGTAGCCGGGTGCATGGAAGGTTGGACCTGATCTCCTCTGCTGCTCAAATCCAGCCAAGAAAATAGCATGCGACTCACTGAATGCAGTAGTCGTGGCCGAGAGGTTAAGGCGATGGACTTGAAATCCATTGGGGTCTCCCCGCGCAGGTTCGAACCCTGCCGACTACGTGATGCTTTGTCTGTTTGTGAAAAGAATTGTGTCATATAGGAGCTTTCTTACAGCTCAATGTCTTCTCTAACTTCAGGTGCAGCTCACAACTCGATTTTTTAGCTGTGTGCATTGTACCCGTTGTACTCTGCCCTTCACATCCTGCCAAGAAAATGACATGCGACTCTTATCAAGGAGTAGTCGTGGCCGAGAGGTTAAGGCGATGGACTCGAAATCCATTGGGGTCTCCCCGCGCAGGTTCGAACCCTGCCGACTACGTTGTGCTTTGTCGGTTTCCGTCGGGAGTTGTTCCCTCCAGGAGCTTTAGTTGACCTGCTTTTGTTCTCTAACTTCACATGCAGAACGGAAATTTGGCAACCCACATCTCTTTTCGAGTCTGAAGCGAGAACTGTTTCAAAAAGTCCCGGTCATCTGTGTTTTTGGCCATTCATTCCAAACCACGTAAGAGTTATCAACTTGTAATGAAATAAAACAACTCTTTCAATGACAGTGTTCCTACCATCACTGTATAGCGTTTAGTACTCTGCGTTGTGCCCGCAGCAACCGCAGTCCGAATCCGGGTCATGGCAGTCTTTTCGTGTAGGCGAAGGCGGCACTCAACTCCTTTTTGCCAATTCAATATTGTAGTCGGGTACATCGACGGTTTGACCCGGCCTCCTCTGCTGCTCACATCTAGCCGTGAAAATAGCATGTGACTCACTGAAAGGAGTAGTCGTGGCCGAGAGGTTAAGGCGATGGACTTGAAATCCATTGGGGTCTCCCCGCGCAGGTTCGAACCCTGCCGACTACGTGATGCTTTGTCTGTTTTGCGACAAGAATTGTGTCATACAGGAGCTTTGTTTGAGCTCGTTGTCTTCTCTAACTTCATGTGCAGTATGGAAATTGGGCAGCACGTATCTCTTTTCAAGACTTAAGTGAGCACCGTTTCAAAAAGCCCCGGTCATCTGATTTTCTGGCCATTCTATATAGGCAGTCGGAGCAATGGCTTTGGTAACCCTCGATAATTTCAAGGCCTTGACGTTGTGCAGCTCAAGAGTCACTGAATTATGTATTGTGGAGAACCTTGCATATTAGTCTTTATTTTTTAAATGTTGCACTTGTTCTCTCTTACAATAGTAAAACAGAAGCCTACTCATTATGTACCATTTACTCCTCTGTTCAAACCACTTAAGCATGCAAGCCCTGGCAATTGGTGTGCCGTCACCGTATTGCTTTTAGTACTCTGCATTGTACCCGCAGCAACCGCGGTCCGAATCCGGGTCATGGCAGTCTTTTCTTGTAGGCGAAGATGACATTGAACTCCTTTTTGCCAACTCGATTTTGTAGCCGGGTGCATGGAAGGTTGGACCTGATCTCCTCTGCTGCTCAAATCCAGCCAAGAAAATAGCATGCGACTTACTGAATGCAGTAGTCGTGGCCGAGAGGTTAAGGCGATGGACTTGAAATCCATTGGGGTCTCCCCGCGCAGGTTCGAACCCTGCCGACTACGTGATGCTTTGTCTGTTTGTGAAAAGAATTGTGTCATATAGGAGCTTTCTTACAGCTCAATGTCTTCTCTAACTTCAGGTGCAGCTCACAACTCGATTTTTTAGCTGTGTGCATTGTACCCGTTGTACTCTGCCCTTCACATCCTGCCAAGAAAATGACATGCGACTCTTATCAAGGAGTAGTCGTGGCCGAGAGGTTAAGGCGATGGACTCGAAATCCATTGGGGTCTCCCCGCGCAGTTTCGAACCCTGCCGACTACGTGGTGCTTTGTCGGTTTCCGTCGGGAGTTGTTCCCTCCAGGAGCTTTAGTTGACCTGCTTTTGTTCTCTAACTTCACATGCAGAACGGAAATTTGGCAACCCACATCTCTTTTCGAGTCTGAAGCGAGAACTGTTTCAAAAAGTCCCGGTCATCTGTGTTTTTGGCCATTCATTCCAAACCACGTAAGAGTTATCAACTAGTAATGAAATAAAACAACTCTTTCAATGACAGTGTTCCTACCATCACTGTATAGCGTTTAGTACTCTGCGTTGTGCCCGCAGCAACCGCAGTCCGAATCCGGGTCATGGCAGTCTTTTCGTGTAGGCGAAGGCGGCACTCAACTCCTTTTTGCCAATTCAATATTGTAGTCGGGTACATCGACGGTTTGACCCGGCCTCCTCTGCTGCTCACATCTAGCCGTGAAAATAGCATGTGACTCACTGAAAGGAGTAGTCGTGGCCGAGAGGTTAAGGCGATGGACTTGAAATCCATTGGGGTCTCCCCGCGCAGGTTCGAACCCTGCCGACTACGTGATGCTTTGTCTGTTTTGCGACAAGAATTGTGTCATACAGGAGCTTTGTTTGAGCTCGTTGTCTTATCTAACTTCATGTGCAGTATGGAAATTGGGCAGCACGTATCTCTTTTCAAGACTTAAGTGAGCACCGTTTCAAAAAGCCCCGGTCATCTGATTTTCTGGCCATTCTATATAGGCAGTCGGAGCAATGGCTTTGGTAACCCTCGATAACTTCAAGGCCTTGACGTTGTGCAGCTCAAGAGTCACTGAATTATGTATTGTGGAGAACCTTGCATATTAGTCTTTATTTTTTAAATGTTGCACTTGTTCTCTCTTACAATAGTAAAACAGAAGCCTACTCATTATGTACCATTTACTCCTCTGTTCAAACCACTTAAGCATGCAAGCCCTGGCAATTGGTGTGCCGTCACCGTATTGCTTTTAGTACTCTGCATTGTACCCGCAGCAACCGCGGTCCGAATCCGGGTCATGGCAGTCTTTTCTTGTAGGCGAAGATGACATTGAACTCCTTTTTGCCAACTCGATTTTGTAGCCGGGTGCATGGAAGGTTGGACCTGATCTCCTCTGCTGCTCAAATCCAGCCAAGAAAATAGCATGCGACTCACTGAATGCAGTAGTCGTGGCCGAGAGGTTAAGGCGATGGACTTGAAATCCATTGGGGTCTCCCCGCGCAGGTTCGAACCCTGCCGACTACGTGATGCTTTGTCTGTTTGTGAAAAGAATTGTGTCATATAGGAGCTTTCTTACAGCTCAATGTCTTCTCTAACTTCAGGTGCAGCTCACAACTCGATTTTTTAGCTGTGTGCATTGTACCCGTTGTACTCTGCCCTTCACATCCTGCCAAGAAAATGACATGCGACTCTTATCAAGGAGTAGTCGTGGCCGAGAGGTTAAGGCGATGGACTCGAAATCCATTGGGGTCTCCCCGCGCAGGTTCGAACCCTGCCGACTACGTGGTGCTTTGTCGGTTTCCGTCGGGAGTTGTTCCCTCCAGGAGCTTTAGTTGACCTGCTTTTGTTCTCTAACTTCACATGCAGAACGGAAATTTGGCAACCCACATCTCTTTTCGAGTCTGAAGCGAGAACTGTTTCAAAAAGTCCCGGTCATCTGTGTTTTTGGCCATTCATTCCAAACCACGTAAGAGTTATCAACTTGTAATGAAATAAAACAACTCTTTCAATGACAGTGTTCCTACCATCACTGTATAGCGTTTAGTACTCTGCGTTGTGCCCGCAGCAACCGCAGTCCGAATCCGGGTCATGGCAGTCTTTTCGTGTAGGCGAAGGCGGCACTCAACTCCTTTTTGCCAATTCAATATTGTAGTCGGGTACATCGACGGTTTGACCCGGCCTCCTCTGCTGCTCACATCTAGCCGTGAAAATAGCATGTGACTCACTGAAAGGAGTAGTCGTGGCCGAGAGGTTAAGGCGATGGACTTGAAATCCATTGGGGTCTCCCCGCGCAGGTTCGAACCCTGCCGACTACGTGATGCTTTGTCTGTTTTGCGACAAGAATTGTGTCATACAGGAGCTTTGTTTGAGCTCGTTGTCTTCTCTAACTTCATGTGCAGTATGGAAATTGGGCAGCACGTATCTCTTTTCAAGACTTAAGTGAGCACCGTTTCAAAAAGCCCCGGTCATCTGATTTTCTGGCCATTCTATATAGGCAGTCGGAGCAATGGCTTTGGTAACCCTCGATAATTTCAAGGCCTTGACGTTGTGCAGCTCAAGAGTCACTGAATTATGTATTGTGGAGAACCTTGCATATTAGTCTTTATTTTTTAAATGTTGCACTTGTTCTCTCTTACAATAGTAAAACAGAAGCCTACTCATTATGTACCATTTACTCCTCTGTTCAAACCACTTAAGCATGCAAGCCCTGGCAATTGGTGTGCCGTCACCGTATTGCTTTTAGTACTCTGCATTGTACCCGCAGCAACCGCGGTCCGAATCCGGGTCATGGCAGTCTTTTCTTGTAGGCGAAGATGACATTGAACTCCTTTTTGCCAACTCGATTTTGTAGCCGGGTGCATGGAAGGTTGGACCCGATCTCCTCTGCTGCTCAAATCCAGCCAAGAAAATAGCATGCGACTCACTGAATGCAGTAGTCGTGGCCGAGAGGTTAAGGCGATGGACTTGAAATCCATTGGGGTCTCCCCGCGCAGGTTCGAACCCTGCCGACTACGTGATGCTTTGTCTGTTTGTGAAAAGAATTGTGTCATATAGGAGCTTTCTTACAGCTCAATGTCTTCTCTAACTTCAGGTGCAGCTCACAACTCGATTTTTTAGCTGTGTGCATTGTACCCGTTGTACTCTGCCCTTCACATCCTGCCAAGAAAATGACATGCGACTCTTATCAAGGAGTAGTCGTGGCCGAGAGGTTAAGGCGATGGACTCGAAATCCATTGGGGTCTCCCCGCGCAGGTTCGAACCCTGCCGACTACGTGGTGCTTTGTCGGTTTCCGTCGGGAGTTGTTCCCTCCAGGAGCTTTAGTTGACCTGCTTTTGTTCTCTAACTTCACATGCAGAACGGAAATTTGGCAACCCACATCTCTTTTCGAGTCTGAAGCGAGAACTGTTTCAAAAAGTCCCGGTCATCTGTGTTTTTGGCCATTCATTCCAAACCACGTAAGAGTTATCAACTTGTAATGAAATAAAACAACTCTTTCAATGACAGTGTTCCTACCATCACTGTATAGCGTTTAGTACTCTGCGTTGTGCCCGCAGCAACCGCAGTCCGAATCCGGGTCATGGCAGTCTTTTCGTGTAGGCGAAGGCGGCACTCAACTCCTTTTTGCCAATTCAATATTGTAGTCGGGTACATCGACGGTTTGACCCGGCCTCCTCTGCTGCTCACATCTAGCCGTGAAAATAGCATGTGACTCACTGAAAGGAGTAGTCGTGGCCGAGAGGTTAAGGCGATGGACTTGAAATCCATTGGGGTCTCCCCGCGCAGGTTCGAACCCTGCCGACTACGTGATGCTTTGTCTGTTTTGCGACAAGAATTGTGTCATACAGGAGCTTTGTTTGAGCTCGTTGTCTTCTCTAACTTCATGTGCAGTATGGAAATTGGGCAGCACGTATCTCTTTTCAAGACTTAAGTGAGCACCGTTTCAAAAAGCCCCGGTCATCTGATTTTCTGGCCATTCTATATAGGCAGTCGGAGCAATGGCTTTGGTAACCCTCGATAATTTCAAGGCCTTGACGTTGTGCAGCTCAAGAGTCACTGAATTATGTATTGTGGAGAACCTTGCATATTAGTCTTTATTTTTTAAATGTTGCACTTGTTCTCTCTTACAATAGTAAAACAGAAGCCTACTCATTATGTACCATTTACTCCTCTGTTCAAACCACTTAAGCATGCAAGCCCTGGCAATTGGTGTGCCGTCACCGTATTGCTTTTAGTACTCTGCATTGTACCCGCAGCAACCGCGGTCCGAATCCGGGTCATGGCAGTCTTTTCTTGTAGGCGAAGATGACATTGAACTCCTTTTTGCCAACTCGATTTTGTAGCCGGGTGCATGGAAGGTTGGACCTGATCTCCTCTGCTGCTCAAATCCAGCCAAGAAAATAGCATGCGACTTACTGAATGCAGTAGTCGTGGCCGAGAGGTTAAGGCGATGGACTTGAAATCCATTGGGGTCTCCCCGCGCAGGTTCGAACCCTGCCGACTACGTGATGCTTTGTCTGTTTGTGAAAAGAATTGTGTCATATAGGAGCTTTCTTACAGCTCAATGTCTTCTCTAACTTCAGGTGCAGCTCACAACTCGATTTTTTAGCTGTGTGCATTGTACCCGTTGTACTCTGCCCTTCACATCCTGCCAAGAAAATGACATGCGACTCTTATCAAGGAGTAGTCGTGGCCGAGAGGTTAAGGCGATGGACTCGAAATCCATTGGGGTCTCCCCGCGCAGTTTCGAACCCTGCCGACTACGTGGTGCTTTGTCGGTTTCCGTCGGGAGTTGTTCCCTCCAGGAGCTTTAGTTGACCTGCTTTTGTTCTCTAACTTCACATGCAGAACGGAAATTTGGCAACCCACATCTCTTTTCGAGTCTGAAGCGAGAACTGTTTCAAAAAGTCCCGGTCATCTGTGTTTTTGGCCATTCATTCCAAACCACGTAAGAGTTATCAACTAGTAATGAAATAAAACAACTCTTTCAATGACAGTGTTCCTACCATCACTGTATAGCGTTTAGTACTCTGCGTTGTGCCCGCAGCAACCGCAGTCCGAATCCGGGTCATGGCAGTCTTTTCGTGTAGGCGAAGGCGGCACTCAACTCCTTTTTGCCAATTCAATATTGTAGTCGGGTACATCGACGGTTTGACCCGGCCTCCTCTGCTGCTCACATCTAGCCGTGAAAATAGCATGTGACTCACTGAAAGGAGTAGTCGTGGCCGAGAGGTTAAGGCGATGGACTTGAAATCCATTGGGGTCTCCCCGCGCAGGTTCGAACCCTGCCGACTACGTGATGCTTTGTCTGTTTTGCGACAAGAATTGTGTCATACAGGAGCTTTGTTTGAGCTCGTTGTCTTATCTAACTTCATGTGCAGTATGGAAATTGGGCAGCACGTATCTCTTTTCAAGACTTAAGTGAGCACCGTTTCAAAAAGCCCCGGTCATCTGATTTTCTGGCCATTCTATATAGGCAGTCGGAGCAATGGCTTTGGTAACCCTCGATAACTTCAAGGCCTTGACGTTGTGCAGCTCAAGAGTCACTGAATTATGTATTGTGGAGAACCTTGCATATTAGTCTTTATTTTTTAAATGTTGCACTTGTTCTCTCTTACAATAGTAAAACAGAAGCCTACTCATTATGTACCATTTACTCCTCTGTTCAAACCACTTAAGCATGCAAGCCCTGGCAATTGGTGTGCCGTCACCGTATTGCTTTTAGTACTCTGCATTGTACCCGCAGCAACCGCGGTCCGAATCCGGGTCATGGCAGTCTTTTCTTGTAGGCGAAGATGACATTGAACTCCTTTTTGCCAACTCGATTTTGTAGCCGGGTGCATGGAAGGTTGGACCTGATCTCCTCTGCTGCTCAAATCCAGCCAAGAAAATAGCATGCGACTCACTGAATGCAGTAGTCGTGGCCGAGAGGTTAAGGCGATGGACTTGAAATCCATTGGGGTCTCCCCGCGCAGGTTCGAACCCTGCCGACTACGTGATGCTTTGTCTGTTTGTGAAAAGAATTGTGTCATATAGGAGCTTTCTTACAGCTCAATGTCTTCTCTAACTTCAGGTGCAGCTCACAACTCGATTTTTTAGCTGTGTGCATTGTACCCGTTGTACTCTGCCCTTCACATCCTGCCAAGAAAATGACATGCGACTCTTATCAAGGAGTAGTCGTGGCCGAGAGGTTAAGGCGATGGACTCGAAATCCATTGGGGTCTCCCCGCGCAGGTTCGAACCCTGCCGACTACGTGGTGCTTTGTCGGTTTCCGTCGGGAGTTGTTCCCTCCAGGAGCTTTAGTTGACCTGCTTTTGTTCTCTAACTTCACATGCAGAACGGAAATTTGGCAACCCACATCTCTTTTCGAGTCTGAAGCGAGAACTGTTTCAAAAAGTCCCGGTCATCTGTGTTTTTGGCCATTCATTCCAAACCACGTAAGAGTTATCAACTTGTAATGAAATAAAACAACTCTTTCAATGACAGTGTTCCTACCATCACTGTATAGCGTTTAGTACTCTGCGTTGTGCCCGCAGCAACCGCAGTCCGAATCCGGGTCATGGCAGTCTTTTCGTGTAGGCGAAGGCGGCACTCAACTCCTTTTTGCCAATTCAATATTGTAGTCGGGTACATCGACGGTTTGACCCGGCCTCCTCTGCTGCTCACATCTAGCCGTGAAAATAGCATGTGACTCACTGAAAGGAGTAGTCGTGGCCGAGAGGTTAAGGCGATGGACTTGAAATCCATTGGGGTCTCCCCGCGCAGGTTCGAACCCTGCCGACTACGTGATGCTTTGTCTGTTTTGCGACAAGAATTGTGTCATACAGGAGCTTTGTTTGAGCTCGTTGTCTTCTCTAACTTCATGTGCAGTATGGAAATTGGGCAGCACGTATCTCTTTTCAAGACTTAAGTGAGCACCGTTTCAAAAAGCCCCGGTCATCTGATTTTCTGGCCATTCTATATAGGCAGTCGGAGCAATGGCTTTGGTAACCCT
This sequence comes from Gobio gobio, assembly GCF_949357685.1. Lineage (NCBI taxonomy): Eukaryota > Metazoa > Chordata > Actinopteri > Cypriniformes > Gobionidae > Gobio > Gobio gobio. The sequence goes on along the minus strand of NC_137101.1, from coordinate 38,732,768 downwards.
CGATAACTTCAAGGCCTTGACGTTGTGCAGCTCAAGAGTCACTGAATTATGTATTGTGGAGAACCTTGCATATTAGTCTTTATTTTTTAAATGTTGCACTTGTTCTCTCTTACAATAGTAAAACAGAAGCCTACTCATTATGTACCATTTACTCCTCTGTTCAAACCACTTAAGCATGCAAGCCCTGGCAATTGGTGTGCCGTCACCGTATTGCTTTTAGTACTCTGCATTGTACCCGCAGCAACCGCGGTCCGAATCCGGGTCATGGCAGTCTTTTCTTGTAGGCGAAGATGACATTGAACTCCTTTTTGCCAACTCGATTTTGTAGCCGGGTGCATGGAAGGTTGGACCAGATCTCCTCTGCTGCTCAAATCCAGCCAAGAAAATAGCATGCGACTCACTGAATGCAGTAGTCGTGGCCGAGAGGTTAAGGCGATGGACTTGAAATCCATTGGGGTCTCCCCGCGCAGGTTCGAACCCTGCCGACTACGTGATGCTTTGTCTGTTTGTGAAAAGAATTGTGTCATATAGGAGCTTTCTTACAGCTCAATGTCTTCTCTAACTTCAGGTGCAGCTCACAACTCGATTTTTTAGCTGTGTGCATTGTACCCGTTGTACTCTGCCCTTCACATCCTGCCAAGAAAATGACATGCGACTCTAATCAAGGAGTAGTCGTGGCCGAGAGGTTAAGGCGATGGACTCGAAATCCATTGGGGTCTCCCCGCGCAGGTTCGAACCCTGCCGACTACGTGGTGCTTTGTCGGTTTCCGTCGGGAGTTGTTCCCTCCAGGAGCTTTAGTTGACCTGCTTTTGTTCTCTAACTTCACATGCAGAACGGAAATTTGGCAACCCACATCTCTTTTCGAGTCTGAAGCGAGAACTGTTTCAAAAAGTCCCGGTCATCTGTGTTTTTGGCCATTCATTCCAAACCACGTAAGAGTTATCAACTTGTAATGAAATAAAACAACTCTTTCAATGACAGTGTTCCTACCATCACTGTATAGCGTTTAGTACTCTGCGTTGTGCCCGCAGCAACCGCAGTCCGAATCCGGGTCATGGCAGTCTTTTCGTGTAGGCGAAGGCGGCACTCAACTCCTTTTTGCCAATTCAATATTGTAGTCGGGTACATCGACGGTTTGACCCGGCCTCCTCTGCTGCTCACATCTAGCCGTGAAAATAGCATGTGACTCACTGAAAGGAGTAGTCGTGGCCGAGAGGTTAAGGCGATGGACTTGAAATCCATTGGGGTCTCCCCGCGCAGGTTTGAACCCTGCCGACTACGTGATGCTTTGTCTGTTTTGCGACAAGAATTGTGTCATACAGGAGCTTTGTTTGAGCTCGTTGTCTTCTCTAACTTCATGTGCAGTATGGAAATTGGGCAGCACGTATCTCTTTTCAAGACTTAAGTGAGCACCGTTTCAAAAAGCCCCGGTCATCTGATTTTCTGGCCATTCTATATAGGCAGTCGGAGCAATGGCTTTGGTAACCCTCGATAACTTCAAGGCCTTGACGTTGTGCAGCTCAAGAGTCACTGAATTATGTATTGTGGAGAACCTTGCATATTAGTCTTTATTTTTTAAATGTTGCACTTGTTCTCTCTTACAATAGTAAAACAGAAGCCTACTCATTATGTACCATTTACTCCTCTGTTCAAACCACTTAAGCATGCAAGCCCTGGCAATTGGTGTGCCGTCACCGTATTGCTTTTAGTACTCTGCATTGTACCCGCAGCAACCGCGGTCCGAGTCCGGGTCATGGCAGTCTTTTCTTGTAGGCGAAGATGACATTGAACTCCTTTTTGCCAACTCGATTTTGTAGCCGGGTGCATGGAAGGTTGGACCTGATCTCCTCTGCTGCTCAAATCCAGCCAAGAAAATAGCATGCGACTCACTGAATGCAGTAGTCGTGGCCGAGAGGTTAAGGCGATGGACTTGAAATCCATTGGGGTCTCCCCGCGCAGGTTCGAACCCTGCCGACTACGTGATGCTTTGTCTGTTTGTGAAAAGAATTGTGTCATATAGGAGCTTTCTTACAGCTCAATGTCTTCTCTAACTTCAGGTGCAGCTCACAACTCGATTTTTTAGCTGTGTGCATTGTACCCGTTGTACTCTGCCCTTCACATCCTGCCAAGAAAATGACATGCGACTCTTATCAAGGAGTAGTCGTGGCCGAGAGGTTAAGGCGATGGACTCGAAATCCATTGGGGTCTCCCCGCGCAGGTTCGAACCCTGCCGACTACGTGGTGCTTTGTCGGTTTCCGTCGGGAGTTGTTCCCTCCAGGAGCTTTAGTTGACCTGCTTTTGTTCTCTAACTTCACATGCAGAACGGAAATTTGGCAACCCACATCTCTTTTCGAGTCTGAAGCGAGAACTGTTTCAAAAAGTCCCGGTCATCTGTGTTTTTGGCCATTCATTCCAAACCACGTAAGAGTTATCAACTTGTAATGAAATAAAACAACTCTTTCAATGACAGTGTTCCTACCATCACTGTATAGCGTTTAGTACTCTGCGTTGTGCCCGCAGCAACCGCAGTCCGAATCCGGGTCATGGCAGTCTTTTCGTGTAGGCGAAGGCGGCACTCAACTCCTTTTTGCCAATTCAATATTGTAGTCGGGTACATCGACGGTTTGACCCGGCCTCCTCTGCTGCTCACATCTAGCCGTGAAAATAGCATGTGACTCACTGAAAGGAGTAGTCGTGGCCGAGAGGTTAAGGCGATGGACTTGAAATCCATTGGGGTCTCCCCGCGCAGGTTCGAACCCTGCCGACTACGTGATGCTTTGTCTGTTTTGCGACAAGAATTGTGTCATACAGGAGCTTTGTTTGAGCTCGTTGTCTTCTCTAACTTCATGTGCAGTATGGAAATTGGGCAGCACGTATCTCTTTTCAAGACTTAAGTGAGCACCGTTTCAAAAAGCCCCGGTCATCTGATTTTCTGGCCATTCTATATAGGCAGTCGGAGCAATGGCTTTGGTAACCCTCGATAACTTCAAGGCCTTGACGTTGTGCAGCTCAAGAGTCACTGAATTATGTATTGTGGAGAACCTTGCATATTAGTCTTTATTTTTTAAATGTTGCACTTGTTCTCTCTTACAATAGTAAAACAGAAGCCTACTCATTATGTACCATTTACTCCTCTGTTCAAACCACTTAAGCATGCAAGCCCTGGCAATTGGTGTGCCGTCACCGTATTGCTTTTAGTACTCTGCATTGTACCCGCAGCAACCGCGGTCCGAGTCCGGGTCATGGCAGTCTTTTCTTGTAGGCGAAGATGACATTGAACTCCTTTTTGCCAACTCGATTTTGTAGCCGGGTGCATGGAAGGTTGGACCTGATCTCCTCTGCTGCTCAAATCCAGCCAAGAAAATAGCATGCGACTCACTGAATGCAGTAGTCGTGGCCGAGAGGTTAAGGCGATGGACTTGAAATCCATTGGGGTCTCCCCGCGCAGGTTCGAACCCTGCCGACTACGTGATGCTTTGTCTGTTTGTGAAAAGAATTGTGTCATATAGGAGCTTTCTTACAGCTCAATGTCTTCTCTAACTTCAGGTGCAGCTCACAACTCGATTTTTTAGCTGTGTGCATTGTACCCGTTGTACTCTGCCCTTCACATCCTGCCAAGAAAATGACATGCGACTCTTATCAAGGAGTAGTCGTGGCCGAGAGGTTAAGGCGATGGACTCGAAATCCATTGGGGTCTCCCCGCGCAGGTTCGAACCCTGCCGACTACGTGGTGCTTTGTCGGTTTCCGTCGGGAGTTGTTCCCTCCAGGAGCTTTAGTTGACCTGCTTTTGTTCTCTAACTTCACATGCAGAACGGAAATTTGGCAACCCACATCTCTTTTCGAGTCTGAAGCGAGAACTGTTTCAAAAAGTCCCGGTCATCTGTGTTTTTGGCCATTCATTCCAAACCACGTAAGAGTTATCAACTTGTAATGAAATAAAACAACTCTTTCAATGACAGTGTTCCTACCATCACTGTATAGCGTTTAGTACTCTGCGTTGTGCCCGCAGCAACCGCAGTCCGAATCCGGGTCATGGCAGTCTTTTCGTGTAGGCGAAGGCGGCACTCAACTCCTTTTTGCCAATTCAATATTGTAGTCGGGTACATCGACGGTTTGACCCGGCCTCCTCTGCTGCTCACATCTAGCCGTGAAAATAGCATGTGACTCACTGAAAGGAGTAGTCGTGGCCGAGAGGTTAAGGCGATGGACTTGAAATCCATTGGGGTCTCCCCGCGCAGGTTCGAACCCTGCCGACTACGTGATGCTTTGTCTGTTTTGCGACAAGAATTGTGTCATACAGGAGCTTTGTTTGAGCTCGTTGTCTTCTCTAACTTCATGTGCAGTATGGAAATTGGGCAGCACGTATCTCTTTTCAAGACTTAAGTGAGCACCGTTTCAAAAAGCCCCGGTCATCTGATTTTCTGGCCATTCTATATAGGCAGTCGGAGCAATGGCTTTGGTAACCCTCGATAACTTCAAGGCCTTGACGTTGTGCAGCTCAAGAGTCACTGAATTATGTATTGTGGAGAACCTTGCATATTAGTCTTTATTTTTTAAATGTTGCACTTGTTCTCTCTTACAATAGTAAAACAGAAGCCTACTCATTATGTACCATTTACTCCTCTGTTCAAACCACTTAAGCATGCAAGCCCTGGCAATTGGTGTGCCGTCACCGTATTGCTTTTAGTACTCTGCATTGTACCCGCAGCAACCGCGGTCCGAATCCGGGTCATGGCAGTCTTTTCTTGTAGGCGAAGATGACATTGAACTCCTTTTTGCCAACTCGATTTTGTAGCCGGGTGCATGGAAGGTTGGACCAGATCTCCTCTGCTGCTCAAATCCAGCCAAGAAAATAGCATGCGACTCACTGAATGCAGTAGTCGTGGCCGAGAGGTTAAGGCGATGGACTTGAAATCCATTGGGGTCTCCCCGCGCAGGTTCGAACCCTGCCGACTACGTGATGCTTTGTCTGTTTGTGAAAAGAATTGTGTCATATAGGAGCTTTCTTACAGCTCAATGTCTTCTCTAACTTCAGGTGCAGCTCACAACTCGATTTTTTAGCTGTGTGCATTGTACCCGTTGTACTCTGCCCTTCACATCCTGCCAAGAAAATGACATGCGACTCTAATCAAGGAGTAGTCGTGGCCGAGAGGTTAAGGCGATGGACTCGAAATCCATTGGGGTCTCCCCGCGCAGGTTCGAACCCTGCCGACTACGTGGTGCTTTGTCGGTTTCCGTCGGGAGTTGTTCCCTCCAGGAGCTTTAGTTGACCTGCTTTTGTTCTCTAACTTCACATGCAGAACGGAAATTTGGCAACCCACATCTCTTTTCGAGTCTGAAGCGAGAACTGTTTCAAAAAGTCCCGGTCATCTGTGTTTTTGGCCATTCATTCCAAACCACGTAAGAGTTATCAACTTGTAATGAAATAAAACAACTCTTTCAATGACAGTGTTCCTACCATCACTGTATAGCGTTTAGTACTCTGCGTTGTGCCCGCAGCAACCGCAGTCCGAATCCGGGTCATGGCAGTCTTTTCGTGTAGGCGAAGGCGGCACTCAACTCCTTTTTGCCAATTCAATATTGTAGTCGGGTACATCGACGGTTTGACCCGGCCTCCTCTGCTGCTCACATCTAGCCGTGAAAATAGCATGTGACTCACTGAAAGGAGTAGTCGTGGCCGAGAGGTTAAGGCGATGGACTTGAAATCCATTGGGGTCTCCCCGCGCAGGTTTGAACCCTGCCGACTACGTGATGCTTTGTCTGTTTTGCGACAAGAATTGTGTCATACAGGAGCTTTGTTTGAGCTCGTTGTCTTCTCTAACTTCATGTGCAGTATGGAAATTGGGCAGCACGTATCTCTTTTCAAGACTTAAGTGAGCACCGTTTCAAAAAGCCCCGGTCATCTGATTTTCTGGCCATTCTATATAGGCAGTCGGAGCAATGGCTTTGGTAACCCTCGATAACTTCAAGGCCTTGACGTTGTGCAGCTCAAGAGTCACTGAATTATGTATTGTGGAGAACCTTGCATATTAGTCTTTATTTTTTAAATGTTGCACTTGTTCTCTCTTACAATAGTAAAACAGAAGCCTACTCATTATGTACCATTTACTCCTCTGTTCAAACCACTTAAGCATGCAAGCCCTGGCAATTGGTGTGCCGTCACCGTATTGCTTTTAGTACTCTGCATTGTACCCGCAGCAACCGCGGTCCGAGTCCGGGTCATGGCAGTCTTTTCTTGTAGGCGAAGATGACATTGAACTCCTTTTTGCCAACTCGATTTTGTAGCCGGGTGCATGGAAGGTTGGACCTGATCTCCTCTGCTGCTCAAATCCAGCCAAGAAAATAGCATGCGACTCACTGAATGCAGTAGTCGTGGCCGAGAGGTTAAGGCGATGGACTTGAAATCCATTGGGGTCTCCCCGCGCAGGTTCGAACCCTGCCGACTACGTGATGCTTTGTCTGTTTGTGAAAAGAATTGTGTCATATAGGAGCTTTCTTACAGCTCAATGTCTTCTCTAACTTCAGGTGCAGCTCACAACTCGATTTTTTAGCTGTGTGCATTGTACCCGTTGTACTCTGCCCTTCACATCCTGCCAAGAAAATGACATGCGACTCTTATCAAGGAGTAGTCGTGGCCGAGAGGTTAAGGCGATGGACTCGAAATCCATTGGGGTCTCCCCGCGCAGGTTCGAACCCTGCCGACTACGTGGTGCTTTGTCGGTTTCCGTCGGGAGTTGTTCCCTCCAGGAGCTTTAGTTGACCTGCTTTTGTTCTCTAACTTCACATGCAGAACGGAAATTTGGCAACCCACATCTCTTTTCGAGTCTGAAGCGAGAACTGTTTCAAAAAGTCCCGGTCATCTGTGTTTTTGGCCATTCATTCCAAACCACGTAAGAGTTATCAACTTGTAATGAAATAAAACAACTCTTTCAATGACAGTGTTCCTACCATCACTGTATAGCGTTTAGTACTCTGCGTTGTGCCCGCAGCAACCGCAGTCCGAATCCGGGTCATGGCAGTCTTTTCGTGTAGGCGAAGGCGGCACTCAACTCCTTTTTGCCAATTCAATATTGTAGTCGGGTACATCGACGGTTTGACCCGGCCTCCTCTGCTGCTCACATCTAGCCGTGAAAATAGCATGTGACTCACTGAAAGGAGTAGTCGTGGCCGAGAGGTTAAGGCGATGGACTTGAAATCCATTGGGGTCTCCCCGCGCAGGTTCGAACCCTGCCGACTACGTGATGCTTTGTCTGTTTTGCGACAAGAATTGTGTCATACAGGAGCTTTGTTTGAGCTCGTTGTCTTCTCTAACTTCATGTGCAGTATGGAAATTGGGCAGCACGTATCTCTTTTCAAGACTTAAGTGAGCACCGTTTCAAAAAGCCCCGGTCATCTGATTTTCTGGCCATTCTATATAGGCAGTCGGAGCAATGGCTTTGGTAACCCTCGATAACTTCAAGGCCTTGACGTTGTGCAGCTCAAGAGTCACTGAATTATGTATTGTGGAGAACCTTGCATATTAGTCTTTATTTTTTAAATGTTGCACTTGTTCTCTCTTACAATAGTAAAACAGAAGCCTACTCATTATGTACCATTTACTCCTCTGTTCAAACCACTTAAGCATGCAAGCCCTGGCAATTGGTGTGCCGTCACCGTATTGCTTTTAGTACTCTGCATTGTACCCGCAGCAACCGCGGTCCGAGTCCGGGTCATGGCAGTCTTTTCTTGTAGGCGAAGATGACATTGAACTCCTTTTTGCCAACTCGATTTTGTAGCCGGGTGCATGGAAGGTTGGACCTGATCTCCTCTGCTGCTCAAATCCAGCCAAGAAAATAGCATGCGACTCACTGAATGCAGTAGTCGTGGCCGAGAGGTTAAGGCGATGGACTTGAAATCCATTGGGGTCTCCCCGCGCAGGTTCGAACCCTGCCGACTACGTGATGCTTTGTCTGTTTGTGAAAAGAATTGTGTCATATAGGAGCTTTCTTCCAGCTCAATGTCTTCTCTAACTTCAGGTGCAGCTCACAACTCGATTTTTTAGCTGTGTGCATTGTACCCGTTGTACTCTGCCCTTCACATCCTGCCAAGAAAATGACATGCGACTCTTATCAAGGAGTAGTCGTGGCCGAGAGGTTAAGGCGATGGACTAGAAATCCATTGGGGTCTCCCCGCGCAGGTTCGAACCCTGCCGACTACGTGGTGCTTTGTCGGTTTCCGTCGGGAGTTGTTCCCTCCAGGAGCTTTAGTTGACCTGCTTTTGTTCTCTAACTTCACATGCAGAACGGAAATTTGGCAACCCACATCTCTTTTCGAGTCTGAAGCGAGAACTGTTTCAAAAAGTCCCGGTCATTTGTGTTTTTGGCCATTCATTCCAAACCACGTAAGAGTTATCAACTTGTAATGAAATAAAACAACTCTTTCAATGACAGTGTTCCTACCATCACTGTATAGCGTTTAGTACTCTGCGTTGTGCCCGCAGCAACCGCAGTCCGAATCCGGGTCATGGCAGTCTTTTCGTGTAGGCGAAGGCGGCACTCAACTCCTTTTTGCCAATTCAATATTGTAGTCGGGTACATCGACGGTTTGACCCGGCCTCCTCTGCTGCTCACATCTAGCCGTGAAAATAGCATGTGACTCACTGAAAGGAGTAGTCGTGGCCGAGAGGTTAAGGCGATGGACTTGAAATCCATTGGGGTCTCCCCGCGCAGGTTCGAACCCTGCCGACTACGTGATGCTTTGTCTGTTTTGCGACAAGAATTGTGTCATACAGGAGCTTTGTTTGAGCTCGTTGTCTTCTCTAACTTCATGTGCAGTATGGAAATTGGGCAGCACGTATCTCTTTTCAAGACTTAAGTGAGCACCGTTTCAAAAAGCCCCGGTCATCTGATTTTCTGGCCATTCTATATAGGCAGTCGGAGCAATGGCTTTGGTAACCCTCGATAACTTCAAGGCCTTGACGTTGTGCAGCTCAAGAGTCACTGAATTATGTATTGTGGAGAACCTTGCATATTAGTCTTTATTTTTTAAATGTTGCACTTGTTCTCTCTTACAATAGTAAAACAGAAGCCTACTCATTATGTACCATTTACTCCTCTGTTCAAACCACTTAAGCATGCAAGCCCTGGCAATTGGTGTGCCGTCACCGTATTGCTTTTAGTACTCTGCATTGTACCCGCAGCAACCGCGGTCCGAATCCGGGTCATGGCAGTCTTTTCTTGTAGGCGAAGATGACATTGAACTCCTTTTTGCCAACTCGATTTTGTAGCCGGGTGCATGGAAGGTTGGACCTGATCTCCTCTGCTGCTCAAATCCAGCCAAGAAAATAGCATGCGACTCACTGAATGCAGTAGTCGTGGCCGAGAGGTTAAGGCGATGGACTTGAAATCCATTGGGGTCTCCCCGCGCAGGTTCGAACCCTGCCGACTACGTGATGCTTTGTCTGTTTGTGAAAAGAATTGTGTCATATAGGAGCTTTCTTACAGCTCAATGTCTTCTCTAACTTCAGGTGCAGCTCACAACTCGATTTTTTAGCTGTGTGCATTGTACCCGTTGTACTCTGCCCTTCACATCCTGCCAAGAAAATGACATGCGACTCTTATCAAGGAGTAGTCGTGGCCGAGAGGTTAAGGCGATGGACTAGAAATCCATTGGGGTCTCCCCGCGCAGGTTCGAACCCTGCCGACTACGTGGTGCTTTGTCGGTTTCCGTCGGGAGTTGTTCCCTCCAGGAGCTTTAGTTGACCTGCTTTTGTTCTCTAACTTCACATGCAGAACGGAAATTTGGCAACCCACATCTCTTTTCGAGTCTGAAGCGAGAACTGTTTCAAAAAGTCCCGGTCATCTGTGTTTTTGGCCATTCATTCCAAACCACGTAAGAGTTATCAACTTGTAATGAAATAAAACAACTCTTTCAATGACAGTGTTCCTACCATCACTGTATAGCGTTTAGTACTCTGCGTTGTGCCCGCAGCAACCGCAGTCCGAATCCGGGTCATGGCAGTCTTTTCGTGTAGGCGAAGGCGGCACTCAACTCCTTTTTGCCAATTCAATATTGTAGTCGGGTACATCGACGGTTTGACCCGGCCTCCTCTGCTGCTCACATCTAGCCGTGAAAATAGCATGTGACTCACTGAAAGGAGTAGTCGTGGCCGAGAGGTTAAGGCGATGGACTTGAAATCCATTGGGGTCTCCCCGCGCAGGTTCGAACCCTGCCGACTACGTGATGCTTTGTCTGTTTTGCGACAAGAATTGTGTCATACAGGAGCTTTGTTTGAGCTCGTTGTCTTCTCTAACTTCATGTGCAGTATGGAAATTGGGCAGCACGTATCTCTTTTCAAGACTTAAGTGAGCACCGTTTCAAAAAGCCCCGGTCATCTGATTTTCTGGCCATTCTATATAGGCAGTCGGAGCAATGGCTTTGGTAACCCTCGATAACTTCAAGGCCTTGACGTTGTGCAGCTCAAGAGTCACTGAATTATGTATTGTGGAGAACCTTGCATATTAGTCTTTATTTTTTAAATGTTGCACTTGTTCTCTCTTACAATAGTAAAACAGAAGCCTACTCATTATGTACCATTTACTCCTCTGTTCAAACCACTTAAGCATGCAAGCCCTGGCAATTGGTGTGCCGTCACCGTATTGCTTTTAGTACTCTGCATTGTACCCGCAGCAACCGCGGTCCGAATCCGGGTCATGGCAGTCTTTTCTTGTAGGCGAAGATGACATTGAACTCCTTTTTGCCAACTCGATTTTGTAGCCGGGTGCATGGAAGGTTGGACCTGATCTCCTCTGCTGCTCAAATCCAGCCAAGAAAATAGCATGCGACTCACTGAATGCAGTAGTCGTGGCCGAGAGGTTAAGGCGATGGACTTGAAATCCATTGGGGTCTCCCCGCGCAGGTTCGAACCCTGCCGACTACGTGATGCTTTGTCTGTTTGTGAAAAGAATTGTGTCATATAGGAGCTTTCTTACAGCTCAATGTCTTCTCTAACTTCAGGTGCAGCTCACAACTCGATTTTTTAGCTGTGTGCATTGTACCCGTTGTACTCTGCCCTTCACATCCTGCCAAGAAAATGACATGCGACTCTTATCAAGGAGTAGTCGTGGCCGAGAGGTTAAGGCGATGGACTCGAAATCCATTGGGGTCTCCCCGCGCAGGTTCGAACCCTGCCGACTACGTGGTGCTTTGTCGGTTTCCGTCGGGAGTTGTTCCCTCCAGGAGCTTTAGTTGACCTGCTTTTGTTCTCTAACTTCACATGCAGAACGGAAATTTGGCAACCCACATCTCTTTTCGAGTCTGAAGCGAGAACTGTTTCAAAAAGTCCCGGTCATCTGTGTTTTTGGCCATTCATTCCAAACCACGTAAGAGTTATCAACTTGTAATGAAATAAAACAACTCTTTCAATGACAGTGTTCCTACCATCACTGTATAGCGTTTAGTACTCTGCGTTGTGCCCGCAGCAACCGCAGTCCGAATCCGGGTCATGGCAGTCTTTTCGTGTAGGCGAAGGCGGCACTCAACTCCTTTTTGCCAATTCAATATTGTAGTCGGGTACATCGACGGTTTGACCCGGCCTCCTCTGCTGCTCACATCTAGCCGTGAAAATAGCATGTGACTCACTGAAAGGAGTAGTCGTGGCCGAGAGGTTAAGGCGATGGACTTGAAATCCATTGGGGTCTCCCCGCGCAGGTTCGAACCCTGCCGACTACGTGATGCTTTGTCTGTTTTGCGACAAGAATTGTGTCATACAGGAGCTTTGTTTGAGCTCGTTGTCTTCTCTAACTTCATGTGCAGTATGGAAATTGGGCAGCACGTATCTCTTTTCAAGACTTAAGTGAGCACCGTTTCAAAAAGCCCCGGTCATCTGATTTTCTGGCCATTCTATATAGGCAGTCGGAGCAATGGCTTTGGTAACCCTCGATAACTTCAAGGCCTTGACGTTGTGCAGCTCAAGAGTCACTGAATTATGTATTGTGGAGAACCTTGCATATTAGTCTTTATTTTTTAAATGTTGCACTTGTTCTCTCTTACAATAGTAAAACAGAAGCCTACTCATTATGTACCATTTACTCCTCTGTTCAAACCACTTAAGCATGCAAGCCCTGGCAATTGGTGTGCCGTCACCGTATTGCTTTTAGTACTCTGCATTGTACCCGCAGCAACCGCGGTCCGAGTCCGGGTCATGGCAGTCTTTTCTTGTAGGCGAAGATGACATTGAACTCCTTTTTGCCAACTCGATTTTGTAGCCGGGTGCATGGAAGGTTGGACCTGATCTCCTCTGCTGCTCAAATCCAGCCAAGAAAATAGCATGCGACTCACTGAATGCAGTAGTCGTGGCCGAGAGGTTAAGGCGATGGACTTGAAATCCATTGGGGTCTCCCCGCGCAGGTTCGAACCCTGCCGACTACGTGATGCTTTGTCTGTTTGTGAAAAGAATTGTGTCATATAGGAGCTTTCTTACAGCTCAATGTCTTCTCTAACTTCAGGTGCAGCTCACAACTCGATTTTTTAGCTGTGTGCATTGTACCCGTTGTACTCTGCCCTTCACATCCTGCCAAGAAAATGACATGCGACTCTTATCAAGGAGTAGTCGTGGCCGAGAGGTTAAGGCGATGGACTCGAAATCCATTGGGGTCTCCCCGCGCAGGTTCGAACCCTGCCGACTACGTGGTGCTTTGTCGGTTTCCGTCGGGAGTTGTTCCCTCCAGGAGCTTTAGTTGACCTGCTTTTGTTCTCTAACTTCACATGCAGAACGGAAATTTGGCAACCCACATCTCTTTTCGAGTCTGAAGCGAGAACTGTTTCAAAAAGTCCCGGTCATCTGTGTTTTTGGCCATTCATTCCAAACCACGTAAGAGTTATCAACTTGTAATGAAATAAAACAACTCTTTCAATGACAGTGTTCCTACCATCACTGTATAGCGTTTAGTACTCTGCGTTGTGCCCGCAGCAACCGCAGTCCGAATCCGGGTCATGGCAGTCTTTTCGTGTAGGCGAAGGCGGCACTCAACTCCTTTTTGCCAATTCAATATTGTAGTCGGGTACATCGACGGTTTGACCCGGCCTCCTCTGCTGCTCACATCTAGCCGTGAAAATAGCATGTGACTCACTGAAAGGAGTAGTCGTGGCCGAGAGGTTAAGGCGATGGACTTGAAATCCATTGGGGTCTCCCCGCGCAGGTTCGAACCCTGCCGACTACGTGATGCTTTGTCTGTTTGGCGACAAGAATTGTGTCATACAGGAGCTTTGTTTGAGCTCGTTGTCTTCTCTAACTTCATGTGCAGTATGGAAATTGGGCAGCACGTATCTCTTTTCAAGACTTAAGTGAGCACCGTTTCAAAAAGCCCCGGTCATCTGATTTTCTGGCCATTCTATATAGGCAGTCGGAGCAATGGCTTTGGTAACCCTCGATAACTTCAAGGCCTTGACGTTGTGCAGCTCAAGAGTCACTGAATTATGTATTGTGGAGAACCTTGCATATTAGTCTTTATTTTTTAAATGTTGCACTTGTTCTCTCTTACAATAGTAAAACAGAAGCCTACTCATTATGTACCATTTACTCCTCTGTTTAAACCACTTAAGCATGCAAGCCCTGGCAATTGGTGTGCCGTCACCGTATTGCTTTTAGTACTCTGCATTGTACCCGCAGCAACCGCGGTCCGAGTCCGGGTCATGGCAGTCTTTTCTTGTAGGCGAAGATGACATTGAACTCCTTTTTGCCAACTCGATTTTGTAGCCGGGTGCATGGAAGGTTGGACCTGATCTCCTCTGCTGCTCAAATCCAGCCAAGAAAATAGCATGCGACTCACTGAATGCAGTAGTCGTGGCCGAGAGGTTAAGGCGATGGACTTGAAATCCATTGGGGTCTCCCCGCGCAGGTTCGAACCCTGCCGACTACGTGATGCTTTGTCTGTTTGTGAAAAGAATTGTGTCATATAGGAGCTTTCTTACAGCTCAATGTCTTCTCTAACTTCAGGTGCAGCTCACAACTCGATTTTTTAGCTGTGTGCATTGTACCCGTTGTACTCTGCCCTTCACATCCTGCCAAGAAAATGACATGCGACTCTTATCAAGGAGTAGTCGTGGCCGAGAGGTTAAGGCGATGGACTCGAAATCCATTGGGGTCTCCCCGCGCAGGTTCGAACCCTGCCGACTACGTGGTGCTTTGTCGGTTTCCGTCGGGAGTTGTTCCCTCCAGGAGCTTTAGTTGACCTGCTTTTGTTCTCTAACTTCACATGCAGAACGGAAATTTGGCAACCCACATCTCTTTTCGAGTCTGAAGCGAGAACTGTTTCAAAAAGTCCCGGTCATCTGTGTTTTTGGCCATTCATTCCAAACCACGTAAGAGTTATCAACTTGTAATGAAATAAAACAACTCTTTCAATGACAGTGTTCCTACCATCACTGTATAGCGTTTAGTACTCTGCGTTGTGCCCGCAGCAACCGCAGTCCGAATCCGGGTCATGGCAGTCTTTTCGTGTAGGCGAAGGCGGCACTCAACTCCTTTTTGCCAATTCAATATTGTAGTCGGGTACATCGACGGTTTGACCCGGCCTCCTCTGCTGCTCACATCTAGCCGTGAAAATAGCATGTGACTCACTGAAAGGAGTAGTCGTGGCCGAGAGGTTAAGGCGATGGACTTGAAATCCATTGGGGTCTCCCCGCGCAGGTTCGAACCCTGCCGACTACGTGATGCTTTGTCTGTTTGGCGACAAGAATTGTGTCATACAGGAGCTTTGTTTGAGCTCGTTGTCTTCTCTAACTTCATGTGCAGTATGGAAATTGGGCAGCACGTATCTCTTTTCAAGACTTAAGTGAGCACCGTTTCAAAAAGCCCCGGTCATCTGATTTTCTGGCCATTCTATATAGGCAGTCGGAGCAATGGCTTTGGTAACCCTCGATAACTTCAAGGCCTTGACGTTGTGCAGCTCAAGAGTCACTGAATTATGTATTGTGGAGAACCTTGCATATTAGTCTTTATTTTTTAAATGTTGCACTTGTTCTCTCTTACAATAGTAAAACAGAAGCCTACTCATTATGTACCATTTACTCCTCTGTTCAAACCACTTAAGCATGCAAGCCCTGGCAATTGGTGTGCCGTCACCGTATTGCTTTTAGTACTCTGCATTGTACCCGCAGCAACCGCGGTCCGAATCCGGGTCATGGCAGTCTTTTCTTGTAGGCGAAGATGACATTGAACTCCTTTTTGCCAACTCGATTTTGTAGCCGGGTGCATGGAAGGTTGGACCTGATCTCCTCTGCTGCTCAAATCCAGCCAAGAAAATAGCATGCGACTCACTGAATGCAGTAGTCGTGGCCGAGAGGTTAAGGCGATGGACTTGAAATCCATTGGGGTCTCCCCGCGCAGGTTCGAACCCTGCCGACTACGTGATGCTTTGTCTGTTTGTGAAAAGAATTGTGTCATATAGGAGCTTTCTTACAGCTCAATGTCTTCTCTAACTTCAGGTGCAGCTCACAACTCGATTTTTTAGCTGTGTGCATTGTACCCGTTGTACTCTGCCCTTCACATCCTGCCAAGAAAATGACATGCGACTCTTATCAAGGAGTAGTCGTGGCCGAGAGGTTAAGGCGATGGACTCGAAATCCATTGGGGTCTCCCCGCGCAGGTTCGAACCCTGCCGACTACGTGGTGCTTTGTCGGTTTCCGTCGGGAGTTGTTCCCTCCAGGAGCTTTAGTTGACCTGCTTTTGTTCTCTAACTTCACATGCAGAACGGAAATTTGGCAACCCACATCTCTTTTCGAGTCTGAAGCGAGAACTGTTTCAAAAAGTCCCGGTCATCTGTGTTTTTGGCCATTCATTCCAAACCACGTAAGAGTTATCAACTTGTAATGAAATAAAACAACTCTTTCAATGACAGTGTTCCTACCATCACTGTATAGCGTTTAGTACTCTGCGTTGTGCCCGCAGCAACCGCAGTCCGAATCCGGGTCATGGCAGTCTTTTCGTGTAGGCGAAGGCGGCACTCAACTCCTTTTTGCCAATTCAATATTGTAGTCGGGTACATCGACGGTTTGACCCGGCCTCCTCTGCTGCTCACATCTAGCCGTGAAAATAGCATGTGACTCACTGAAAGGAGTAGTCGTGGCCGAGAGGTTAAGGCGATGGACTTGAAATCCATTGGGGTCTCCCCGCGCAGGTTCGAACCCTGCCGACTACGTGATGCTTTGTCTGTTTTGCGACAAGAATTGTGTCATACAGGAGCTTTGTTTGAGCTCGTTGTCTTCTCTAACTTCATGTGCAGTATGGAAATTGGGCAGCACGTATCTCTTTTCAAGACTTAAGTGAGCACCGTTTCAAAAAGCCCCGGTCATCTGATTTTCTGGCCATTCTATATAGGCAGTCGGAGCAATGGCTTTGGTAACCCTCGATAACTTCAAGGCCTTGACGTTGTGCAGCTCAAGAGTCACTGAATTATGTATTGTGGAGAACCTTGCATATTAGTCTTTATTTTTTAAATGTTGCACTTGTTCTCTCTTACAATAGTAAAACAGAAGCCTACTCATTATGTACCATTTACTCCTCTGTTCAAACCACTTAAGCATGCAAGCCCTGGCAATTGGTGTGCCGTCACCGTATTGCTTTTAGTACTCTGCATTGTACCCGCAGCAACCGCGGTCCGAATCCGGGTCATGGCAGTCTTTTCTTGTAGGCGAAGATGACATTGAACTCCTTTTTGCCAACTCGATTTTGTAGCCGGGTGCATGGAAGGTTGGACCTGATCTCCTCTGCTGCTCAAATCCAGCCAAGAAAATAGCATGCGACTCACTGAATGCAGTAGTCGTGGCCGAGAGGTTAAGGCGATGGACTTGAAATCCATTGGGGTCTCCCCGCGCAGGTTCGAACCCTGCCGACTACGTGATGCTTTGTCTGTTTGTGAAAAGAATTGTGTCATATAGGAGCTTTCTTACAGCTCAATGTCTTCTCTAACTTCAGGTGCAGCTCACAACTCGATTTTTTAGCTGTGTGCATTGTACCCGTTGTACTCTGCCCTTCACATCCTGCCAAGAAAATGACATGCGACTCTTATCAAGGAGTAGTCGTGGCCGAGAGGTTAAGGCGATGGACTCGAAATCCATTGGGGTCTCCCCGCGCAGGTTCGAACCCTGCCGACTACGTGGTGCTTTGTCGGTTTCCGTCGGGAGTTGTTCCCTCCAGGAGCTTTAGTTGACCTGCTTTTGTTCTCTAACTTCACATGCAGAACGGAAATTTGGCAACCCACATCTCTTTTCGAGTCTGAAGCGAGAACTGTTTCAAAAAGTCCCGGTCATCTGTGTTTTTGGCCATTCATTCCAAACCACGTAAGAGTTATCAACTTGTAATGAAATAAAACAACTCTTTCAATGACAGTGTTCCTACCATCACTGTATAGCGTTTAGTACTCTGCGTTGTGCCCGCAGCAACCGCAGTCCGAATCCGGGTCATGGCAGTCTTTTCGTGTAGGCGAAGGCGGCACTCAACTCCTTTTTGCCAATTCAATATTGTAGTCGGGTACATCGACGGTTTGACCCGGCCTCCTCTGCTGCTCACATCTAGCCGTGAAAATAGCATGTGACTCACTGAAAGGAGTAGTCGTGGCCGAGAGGTTAAGGCGATGGACTTGAAATCCATTGGGGTCTCCCCGCGCAGGTTCGAACCCTGCCGACTACGTGATGCTTTGTCTGTTTTGCGACAAGAATTGTGTCATACAGGAGCTTTGTTTGAGCTCGTTGTCTTCTCTAACTTCATGTGCAGTATGGAAATTGGGCAGCACGTATCTCTTTTCAAGACTTAAGTGAGCACCGTTTCAAAAAGCCCCGGTCATCTGATTTTCTGGCCATTCTATATAGGCAGTCGGAGCAATGGCTTTGGTAACCCTCGATAACTTCAAGGCCTTGACGTTGTGCAGCTCAAGAGTCACTGAATTATGTATTGTGGAGAACCTTGCATATTAGTCTTTATTTTTTAAATGTTGCACTTGTTCTCTCTTACAATAGTAAAACAGAAGCCTACTCATTATGTACCATTTACTCCTCTGTTCAAACCACTTAAGCATGCAAGCCCTGGCAATTGGTGTGCCGTCACCGTATTGCTTTTAGTACTCTGCATTGTACCCGCAGCAACCGCGGTCCGAATCCGGGTCATGGCAGTCTTTTCTTGTAGGCGAAGATGACATTGAACTCCTTTTTGCCAACTCGATTTTGTAGCCGGGTGCATGGAAGGTTGGACCTGATCTCCTCTGCTGCTCAAATCCAGCCAAGAAAATAGCATGCGACTCACTGAATGCAGTAGTCGTGGCCGAGAGGTTAAGGCGATGGACTTGAAATCCATTGGGGTCTCCCCGCGCAGGTTCGAACCCTGCCGACTACGTGATGCTTTGTCTGTTTGTGAAAAGAATTGTGTCATATAGGAGCTTTCTTACAGCTCAATGTCTTCTCTAACTTCAGGTGCAGCTCACAACTCGATTTTTTAGCTGTGTGCATTGTACCCGTTGTACTCTGCCCTTCACATCCTGCCAAGAAAATGACATGCGACTCTTATCAAGGAGTAGTCGTGGCCGAGAGGTTAAGGCGATGGACTCGAAATCCATTGGGGTCTCCCCGCGCAGGTTCGAACCCTGCCGACTACGTGGTGCTTTGTCGGTTTCCGTCGGGAGTTGTTCCCTCCAGGAGCTTTAGTTGACCTGCTTTCGTTCTCTAACTTCACATGCAGAACGGAAATTTGGCAACCCACATCTCTTTTCGAGTCTGAAGCGAGAACTGTTTCAAAAAGTCCCGGTCATCTGTGTTTTTGGCCATTCATTCCAAACCACGTAAGAGTTATCAACTTGTAATGAAATAAAACAACTCTTTCAATGACAGTGTTCCTACCATCACTGTATAGCGTTTAGTACTCTGCGTTGTGCCCGCAGCAACCGCAGTCCGAATCCGGGTCATGGCAGTCTTTTCGTGTAGGCGAAGGCGGCACTCAACTCCTTTTTGCCAATTCAATATTGTAGTCGGGTACATCGACGGTTTGACCCGGCCTCCTCTGCTGCTCACATCTAGCCGTGAAAATAGCATGTGACTCACTGAAAGGAGTAGTCGTGGCCGAGAGGTTAAGGCGATGGACTTGAAATCCATTGGGGTCTCCCCGCGCAGGTTCGAACCCTGCCGACTACGTGATGCTTTGTCTGTTTTGCGACAAGAATTGTGTCATACAGGAGCTTTGTTTGAGCTCGTTGTCTTCTCTAACTTCATGTGCAGTATGGAAATTGGGCAGCACGTATCTCTTTTCAAGACTTAAGTGAGCACCATTTCAAAAAGCCCCGGTCATCTGATTTTCTGGCCATTCTATATAGGCAGTCGGAGCAATGGCTTTGGTAACCCTCGATAACTTCAAGGCCTTGACGTTGTGCAGCTCAAGAGTCACTGAATTATGTATTGTGGAGATCCTTGCATATTAGTCTTTATTTTTTAAATGTTGCTCTTGTTCTCTCTTACAATAGTAAAACAGAAGCCTACTCATTATGTACCATTTACTCCTCTGTTCAAACCACTTAAGCATGCAAGCCCTGGCAATTGGTGTGCCGTCACCGTATTGCTTTTAGTACTCTGCATTGTACCCGCAGCAACCGCGGTCCGAATCCGGGTCATGGCAGTCTTTTCTTGTAGGCGAAGATGACATTGAACTCCTTTTTGCCAACTCGATTTTGTAGCCGGGTGCATGGAAGGTTGGACCTGATCTCCTCTGCTGCTCAAATCCAGCCAAGAAAATAGCATGCGACTCACTGAATGCAGTAGTCGTGGCCGAGAGGTTAAGGCGATGGACTTGAAATCCATTGGGGTCTCCCCGCGCAGGTTCGAACCCTGCCGACTACGTGATGCTTTGTCTGTTTGTGAAAAGAATTGTGTCATATAGGAGCTTTCTTACAGCTCAATGTCTTCTCTAACTTCAGGTGCAGCTCACAACTCGATTTTTTAGCTGTGTGCATTGTACCCGTTGTACTCTGCCCTTCACATCCTGCCAAGAAAATGACATGCGACTCTTATCAAGGAGTAGTCGTGGCCGAGAGGTTAAGGCGATGGACTCGAAATCCATTGGGGTCTCCCCGCGCAGGTTCGAACCCTGCCGACTACGTGGTGCTTTGTCGGTTTCCGTCGGGAGTTGTTCCCTCCAGGAGCTTTAGTTGACCTGCTTTCGTTCTCTAACTTCACATGCAGAACGGAAATTTGGCAACCCACATCTCTTTTCGAGTCTGAAGCGAGAACTGTTTCAAAAAGTCCCGGTCATCTGTGTTTTTGGCCATTCATTCCAAACCACGTAAGAGTTATCAACTTGTAATGAAATAAAACAACTCTTTCAATGACAGTGTTCCTACCATCACTGTATAGCGTTTAGTACTCTGCGTTGTGCCCGCAGCAACCGCAGTCCGAATCCGGGTCATGGCAGTCTTTTCGTTTAGGAGAAGGCGGCACTCAACTCCTTTTTGCCAATTCAATATTGTAGTCGGGTACATCGACGGTTTGACCCGGCCTCCTCTGCTGCTCACATCTAGCCGTGAAAATAGCATGTGACTCACTGAAAGGAGTAGTCGTGGCCGAGAGGTTAAGGCGATGGACTTGAAATCCATTGGGGTCTCCCCGCGCAGGTTCGAACCCTGCCGACTACGTGATGCTTTGTCTGTTTTGCGACAAGAATTGTGTCATACAGGAGCTTTGTTTGAGCTCGTTGTCTTCTCTAACTTCATGTGCAGTATGGAAATTGGGCAGCACGTATCTCTTTTCAAGACTTAAGTGAGCACCATTTCAAAAAGCCCCGGTCATCTGATTTTCTGGCCATTCTATATAGGCAGTCGGAGCAATGGCTTTGGTAACCCTCGATAACTTCAAGGCCTTGACGTTGTGCAGCTCAAGAGTCACTGAATTATGTATTGTGGAGATCCTTGCATATTAGTCTTTATTTTTTAAATGTTGCTCTTGTTCTCTCTTACAATAGTAAAACAGAAGCCTACTCATTATGTACCATTTACTCCTCTGTTCAAACCACTTAAGCATGCAAGCCCTGGCAATTGGTGTGCCGTCACCGTATTGCTTTTAGTACTCTGCATTGTACCCGCAGCAACCGCGGTCCGAATCCGGGTCATGGCAGTCTTTTCTTGTAGGCGAAGATGACATTGAACTCCTTTTTGCCAACTCGATTTTGTAGCCGGGTGCATGGAAGGTTGGACCTGATCTCCTCTGCTGCTCAAATCCAGCCAAGAAAATAGCATGCGACTCACTGAATGCAGTAGTCGTGGCCGAGAGGTTAAGGCGATGGACTTGAAATCCATTGGGGTCTCCCCGCGCAGGTTCGAACCCTGCCTACTACGTGATGCTTTGTCTGTTTGTGAAAAGAATTGTGTCATATAGGAGCTTTCTTACAGCTCAATGTCTTCTCTAACTTCAGGTGCAGCTCACAACTCGATTTTTTAGCTGTGTGCATTGTACCCGTTGTACTCTGCCCTTCACATCCTGCCAAGAAAATGACATGCGACTCTAATCAAGGAGTAGTCGTGGCCGAGAGGTTAAGGCGATGGACTCGAAATCCATTGGGGTCTCCCCGCGCAGGTTCGAACCCTGCCGACTACGTGGTGCTTTGTCGGTTTCCGTCGGGAGTTGTTCCCTCCAGGAGCTTTAGTTGACCTGCTTTTGTTCTCTAACTTCACTTGCAGAACGGAAATTTGGCAACCCACATCTCTTTTCGAGTCTGAAGCGAGAACTGTTTCAAAAAGTCCCGGTCATCTGTGTTTTTGGCCATTCATTCCAAACCACGTAAGAGTTATCAACTTGTAATGAAATAAAACAACTCTTTCAATGACAGTGTTCCTACCATCACTGTATAGCGTTTAGTACTCTGCGTTGTGCCCGCAGCAACCGCAGTCCGAATCCGGGTCATGGCAGTCTTTTCGTGTAGGCGAAGGCGGCACTCAACTCCTTTTTGCCAATTCAATATTGTAGTCGGGTACATCGACGGTTTGACCCGGCCTCCTCTGCTGCTCACATCTAGCCGTGAAAATAGCATGTGACTCACTGAAAGGAGTAGTCGTGGCCGAGAGGTTAAGGCGATGGACTTGAAATCCATTGGGGTCTCCCCGCGCAGGTTCGAACCCTGCCGACTACGTGATGCTTTGTCTGTTTTGCGACAAGAATTGTGTCATACAGGAGCTTTGTTTGAGCTCGTTGTCTTCTCTAACTTCATGTGCAGTATGGAAATTGGGCAGCACGTATCTCTTTTCAAGACTTAAGTGAGCACCGTTTCAAAAAGCCCCGGTCATCTGATTTTCTGGCCATTCTATATAGGCAGTCGGAGCAATGGCTTTGGTAACCCTCGATAACTTCAAGGCCTTGACGTTGTGCAGCTCAAGAGTCACTGAATTATGTATTGTGGAGAACCTTGCATATTAGTCTTTATTTTTTAAATGTTGCACTTGTTCTCTCTTACAATAGTAAAACAGAAGCCTACTCATTATGTACCATTTACTCCTCTGTTCAAACCACTTAAGCATGCAAGCCCTGGCAATTGGTGTGCCGTCACCGTATTGCTTTTAGTACTCTGCATTGTACCCGCAGCAACCGCGGTCCGAATCCGGGTCATGGCAGTCTTTTCTTGTAGGCGAAGATGACATTGAACTCCTTTTTGCCAACTCGATTTTGTAGCCGGGTGCATGGAAGGTTGGACCTGATCTCCTCTGCTGCTCAAATCCAGCCAAGAAAATAGCATGCGACTCACTGAATGCAGTAGTCGTGGCCGAGAGGTTAAGGCGATGGACTTGAAATCCATTGGGGTCTCCCCGCGCAGGTTCGAACCCTGCCGACTACGTGATGCTTTGTCTGTTTGTGAAAAGAATTGTGTCATATAGGAGCTTTCTTACAGCTCAATGTCTTCTCTAACTTCAGGTGCAGCTCACAACTCGATTTTTTAGCTGTGTGCATTGTACCCGTTGTACTCTGCCCTTCACATCCTGCCAAGAAAATGACATGCGACTCTTATCAAGGAGTAGTCGTGGCCGAGAGGTTAAGGCGATGGACTCGAAATCCATTGGGGTCTCCCCGCGCAGGTTCGAACCCTGCCGACTACGTGGTGCTTTGTCGGTTTCCGTCGGGAGTTGTTCCCTCCAGGAGCTTTAGTTGACCTGCTTTTGTTCTCTAACTTCACATGCAGAACGGAAATTTGGCAACCCACATCTCTTTTCGAGTCTGAAGCGAGAACTGTTTCAAAAAGTCCCGGTCATCTGTGTTTTTGGCCATTCATTCCAAACCACGTAAGAGTTATCAACTTGTAATGAAATAAAACAACTCTTTCAATGACAGTGTTCCTACCATCACTGTATAGCGTTTAGTACTCTGCGTTGTGCCCGCAGCAACTGCAGTCCGAATCCGGGTCATGGCAGTCTTTTCGTGTAGGCGAAGGCGGCACTCAACTCCTTTTTGCCAATTCAATATTGTAGTCGGGTACATCGACGGTTTGACCCGGCCTCCTCTGCTGCTCACATCTAGCCGTGAAAATAGCATGTGACTCACTGAAAGGAGTAGTCGTGGCCGAGAGGTTAAGGCGATGGACTTGAAATCCATTGGGGTCTCCCCGCGCAGGTTCGAACCCTGCCTACTACGTGATGCTTTGTCTGTTTTGCGACAAGAATTGTGTCATACAGGAGCTTTGTTTGAGCTCGTTGTCTTCTCTAACTTCATGTGCAGTATGGAAATTGGGCAGCACGTATCTCTTTTCAAGACTTAAGTGAGCACCGTTTCAAAAAGCCCCGGTCATCTGATTTTCTGGCCATTCTATATAGGCAGTCGGAGCAATGGCTTTGGTAACCCTCGATAACTTCAAGGCCTTGACGTTGTGCAGCTCAAGAGTCACTGAATTATGTATTGTGGAGAACCTTGCATATTAGTCTTTATTTTTTAAATGTTGCACTTGTTCTCTCTTACAATAGTAAAACAGAAGCCTACTCATTATGTACCATTTACTCCTCTGTTCAAACCACTTAAGCATGCAACCCCTGGCAATTGGTGTGCCGTCACCGTATTGCTTTTAGTACTCTGCATTGTACCCGCAGCAACCGCGGTCCGAATCCGGGTCATGGCAGTCTTTTCTTGTAGGCGAAGATGACATTGAACTCCTTTTTGCCAACTCGATTTTGTAGCCGGGTGCATGGAAGGTTGGACCTGATCTCCTCTGCTGCTCAAATCCAGCCAAGAAAATAGCATGCGACTCACTGAATGCAGTAGTCGTGGCCGAGAGGTTAAGGCGATGGACTTGAAATCCATTGGGGTCTCCCCGCGCAGGTTCGAACCCTGCCGACTACGTGATGCTTTGTCTGTTTGTGAAAAGAATTGTGTCATATAGGAGCTTTCTTACAGCTCAATGTCTTCTCTAACTTCAGGTGCAGCTCACAACTCGATTTTTTAGCTGTGTGCATTGTACCCGTTGTACTCTGCCCTTCACATCCTGCCAAGAAAATGACATGCGACTCTAATCAAGGAGTAGTCGTGGCCGAGAGGTTAAGGCGATGGACTCGAAATCCATTGGGGTCTCCCCGCGCAGGTTCGAACCCTGCCGACTACGTGGTGCTTTGTCGGTTTCCGTCGGGAGTTGTTCCCTCCAGGAGCTTTAGTTGACCTGCTTTTGTTCTCTAACTTCACATGCAGAACGGAAATTTGGCAACCCACATCTCTTTTCGAGTCTGAAGCGAGAACTGTTTCAAAAAGTCCCGGTCATCTGTGTTTTTGGCCATTCATTCCAAACCACGTAAGAGTTATCAACTTGTAATGAAATAAAACAACTCTTTCAATGACAGTGTTCCTACCATCACTGTATAGCGTTTAGTACTCTGCGTTGTGCCCGCAGCAACCGCAGTCCGAATCCGGGTCATGGCAGTCTTTTCGTGTAGGCGAAGGCGGCACTCAACTCCTTTTTGCCAATTCAATATTGTAGTCGGGTACATCGACGGTTTGACCCGGCCTCCTCTGCTGCTCACATCTAGCCGTGAAAATAGCATGTGACTCACTGAAAGGAGTAGTCGTGGCCGAGAGGTTAAGGCGATGGACTTGAAATCCATTGGGGTCTCCCCGCGCAGGTTCGAACCCTGCCGACTACGTGATGCTTTGTCTGTTTTGCGACAAGAATTGTGTCATACAGGAGCTTTGTTTGAGCTCGTTGTCTTCTCTAACTTCATGTGCAGTATGGAAATTGGGCAGCACGTATCTCTTTTCAAGACTTAAGTGAGCACCGTTTCAAAAAGCCCCGGTCATCTGATTTTCTGGCCATTCTATATAGGCAGTCGGAGCAATGGCTTTGGTAACCCTCGATAACTTCAAGGCCTTGACGTTGTGCAGCTCAAGAGTCACTGAATTATGTATTGTGGAGAACCTTGCATATTAGTCTTTATTTTTTAAATGTTGCACTTGTTCTCTCTTACAATAGTAAAACAGAAGCCTACTCATTATGTACCATTTACTCCTCTGTTCAAACCACTTAAGCATGCAACCCCTGGCAATTGGTGTGCCGTCACCGTATTGCTTTTAGTACTCTGCATTGTACCCGCAGCAACCGCGGTCCGAATCCGGGTCATGGCAGTCTTTTCTTGTAGGCGAAGATGACATTGAACTCCTTTTTGCCAACTCGATTTTGTAGCCGGGTGCATGGAAGGTTGGACCTGATCTCCTCTGCTGCTCAAATCCAGCCAAGAAAATAGCATGCGACTCACTGAATGCAGTAGTCGTGGCCGAGAGGTTAAGGCGATGGACTTGAAATCCATTGGGGTCTCCCCGCGCAGGTTCGAACCCTGCCGACTACGTGATGCTTTGTCTGTTTGTGAAAAGAATTGTGTCATATAGGAGCTTTCTTACAGCTCAATGTCTTCTCTAACTTCAGGTGCAGCTCACAACTCGATTTTTTAGCTGTGTGCATTGTACCCGTTGTACTCTGCCCTTCACATCCTGCCAAGAAAATGACATGCGACTCTAATCAAGGAGTAGTCGTGGCCGAGAGGTTAAGGCGATGGACTCGAAATCCATTGGGGTCTCCCCGCGCAGGTTCGAACCCTGCCGACTACGTGGTGCTTTGTCGGTTTCCGTCGGGAGTTGTTCCCTCCAGGAGCTTTAGTTGACCTGCTTTTGTTCTCTAACTTCACATGCAGAACGGAAATTTGGCAACCCACATCTCTTTTCGAGTCTGAAGCGAGAACTGTTTCAAAAAGTCCCGGTCATCTGTGTTTTTGGCCATTCATTCCAAACCACGTAAGAGTTATCAACTTGTAATGAAATAAAACAACTCTTTCAATGACAGTGTTCCTACCATCACTGTATAGCGTTTAGTACTCTGCGTTGTGCCCGCAGCAACCGCAGTCCGAATCCGGGTCATGGCAGTCTTTTCGTGTAGGCGAAGGCGGCACTCAACTCCTTTTTGCCAATTCAACATTGTAGTCGGGTACATCGACGGTTTGACCCGGCCTCCTCTGCTGCTCACATCTAGCCGTGAAAATAGCATGTGACTCACTGAAAGGAGTAGTCGTGGCCGAGAGGTTAAGGCGATGGACTTGAAATCCATTGGGGTCTCCCCGCGCAGGTTCGAACCCTGCCGACTACGTGATGCTTTGTCTGTTTTGCGACAAGAATTGTGTCATACAGGAGCTTTGTTTGAGCTCGTTGTCTTCTCTAACTTCATGTGCAGTATGGAAATTGGGCAGCACGTATCTCTTTTCAAGACTTAAGTGAGCACCGTTTCAAAAAGCCCCGGTCATCTGATTTTCTGGCCATTCTATATAGGCAGTCGGAGCAATGGCTTTGGTAACCCTCGATAACTTCAAGGCCTTGACGTTGTGCAGCTCAAGAGTCACTGAATTATGTATTGTGGAGAACCTTGCATATTAGTCTTTATTTTTTAAATGTTGCACTTGTTCTCTCTTACAATAGTAAAACAGAAGCCTACTCATTATGTACCATTTACTCCTCTGTTCAAACCACTTAAGCATGCAAGCCCTGGCAATTGGTGTGCCGTCACCGTATTGCTTTTAGTACTCTGCATTGTACCCGCAGCAACCGCGGTCCGAATCCGGGTCATGGCAGTCTTTTCTTGTAGGCGAAGATGACATTGAACTCCTTTTTGCCAACTCGATTTTGTAGCCGGGTGCATGGAAGGTTGGACCTGATCTCCTCTGCTGCTCAAATCCAGCCAAGAAAATAGCATGCGACTCACTGAATGCAGTAGTCGTGGCCGAGAGGTTAAGGCGATGGACTTGAAATCCATTGGGGTCTCCCCGCGCAGGTTCGAACCCTGCCGACTACGTGATGCTTTGTCTGTTTGTGAAAAGAATTGTGTCATATAGGAGCTTTCTTACAGCTCAATGTCTTCTCTAACTTCAGGTGCAGCTCACAACTCGATTTTTTAGCTGTGTGCATTGTACCCGTTGTACTCTGCCCTTCACATCCTGCCAAGAAAATGACATGCGACTCTTATCAAGGAGTAGTCGTGGCCGAGAGGTTAAGGCGATGGACTCGAAATCCATTGGGGTCTCCCCGCGCAGGTTCGAACCCTGCCGACTACGTGGTGCTTTGTCGGTTTCCGTCGGGAGTTGTTCCCTCCAGGAGCTTTAGTTGACCTGCTTTTGTTCTCTAACTTCACATGCAGAACGGAAATTTGGCAACCCACATCTCTTTTCGAGTCTGAAGCGAGAACTGTTTCAAAAAGTCCCGGTCATCTGTGTTTTTGGCCATTCATTCCAAACCACGTAAGAGTTATCAACTTGTAATGAAATAAAACAACTCTTTCAATGACAGTGTTCCTACCATCACTGTATAGCGTTTAGTACTCTGCGTTGTGCCCGCAGCAACCGCAGTCCGAATCCGGGTCATGGCAGTCTTTTCGTGTAGGCGAAGGCGGCACTCAACTCCTTTTTGCCAATTCAATATTGTAGTCGGGTACATCGACGGTTTGACCCGGCCTCCTCTGCTGCTCACATCTAGCCGTGAAAATAGCATGTGACTCACTGAAAGGAGTAGTCGTGGCCGAGAGGTTAAGGCGATGGACTTGAAATCCATTGGGGTCTCCCCGCGCAGGTTCGAACCCTGCCGACTACGTGATGCTTTGTCTGTTTTGCGACAAGAATTGTGTCATACAGGAGCTTTGTTTGAGCTCGTTGTCTTCTCTAACTTCATGTGCAGTATGGAAATTGGGCAGCACGTATCTCTTTTCAAGACTTAAGTGAGCACCGTTTCAAAAAGCCCCGGTCATCTGATTTTCTGGCCATTCTATATAGGCAGTCGGAGCAATGGCTTTGGTAACCCTCGATAACTTCAAGGCCTTGACGTTGTGCAGCTCAAGAGTCACTGAATTATGTATTGTGGAGAACCTTGCATATTAGTCTTTATTTTTTAAATGTTGCACTTGTTCTCTCTTACAATAGTAAAACAGAAGCCTACTCATTATGTACCATTTACTCCTCTGTTCAAACCACTTAAGCATGCAAGCCCTGGCAATTGGTGTGCCGTCACCGTATTGCTTTTAGTACTCTGCAT
Source organism: Gobio gobio (assembly GCF_949357685.1). NCBI lineage: Eukaryota > Metazoa > Chordata > Actinopteri > Cypriniformes > Gobionidae > Gobio > Gobio gobio. Next base: position 38,704,228 of record NC_137101.1, on the reverse strand, counting down.
TGTACCCGCAGCAACCGCGGTCCGAATCCGGGTCATGGCAGTCTTTTCTTGTAGGCGAAGATGACATTGAACTCCTTTTTGCCAACTCGATTTTGTAGCCGGGTGCATGGAAGGTTGGACCTGATCTCCTCTGCTGCTCAAATCCAGCCAAGAAAATAGCATGCGACTCACTGAATGCAGTAGTCGTGGCCGAGAGGTTAAGGCGATGGACTTGAAATCCATTGGGGTCTCCCCGCGCAGGTTGGAACCCTGCCGACTACGTGATGCTTTGTCTGTTTGTGAAAAGAATTGTGTCATATAGGAGCTTTCTTACAGCTCAATGTCTTCTCTAACTTCAGGTGCAACTCACAACTCGATTTTTTAGCTGTGTGCATTGTACCCGTTGTACTCTGCCCTTCACATCCTGCCAAGAAAATGACATGCGACTCTTATCAAGGAGTAGTCGTGGCCGAGAGGTTAAGGCGATGGACTCGAAATCCATTGGGGTCTCCCCGCGCAGTTTCGAACCCTGCCGACTACGTGGTGCTTTGTCGGTTTCCGTCGGGAGTTGTTCCCTCCAGGAGCTTTAGTTGACCTGCTTTTGTTCTCTAACTTCACATGCAGAACGGAAATTTGGCAACCCACATCTCTTTTCGAGTCTGAAGCGAGAACTGTTTCAAAAAGTCCCGGTCATCTGTGTTTTTGGCCATTCATTCCAAACCACGTAAGAGTTATCAACTTGTAATGAAATAAAACAACTCTTTCAATGACAGTGTTCCTACCATCACTGTATAGCGTTTAGTACTCTGCGTTGTGCCCGCAGCAACCGCAGTCCGAATCCGGGTCATGGCAGTCTTTTCGTGTAGGCGAAGGCGGCACTCAACTCCTTTTTGCCAATTCAATATTGTAGTCGGGTACATCGACGGTTTGACCCGGCCTCCTCTGTTGTTCACATCTAGCCGTGAAAATAGCATGTGACTCACTGCAAGGAGTAGTCGTGGCCGAGAGGTTAAGGCGATGGACTTGAAATCCATTGGGGTCTCCCCGCGCAGGTTCGAACCCTGCCGACTACGTGATGCTTTGTCTGTTTTGCGACAAGAATTTTGTCATACAGGAGCTTTGTTTGAGCTCGTTGTCTTCTCTAACTTCATGTGCAGTATGGAAATTGGGCAGCACGTATCTCTTTTCAAGACTTAAGTGAGCACCGTTTCAAAAAGCCCCGGTCATCTGATTTTCTGGCCATTCTATATAGGCAGTCGGAGCAATGGCTTTGGTAACCCTCGATAACTTCAAGGCCTTGACGTTGTGCAGCTCAAGAGTCACTGAATTATGTATTGTGGAGAACCTTGCATATTAGTCTTTATTTTTTAAATGTTGCACTTGTTCTCTCTTACAATAGTAAAACAGAAGCCTACTCATTATGTACCATTTACTCCTCTGTTCAAACCACTTAAGCATGCAACCCCTGGCAATTGGTGTGCCGTCACCGTATTGCTTTTAGTACTCTGCATTGTACCCGCAGCAACCGCGGTCCGAATCCGGGTCATGGCAGTCTTTTCTTGTAGGCGAAGATGACATTGAACTCCTTTTTGCCAACTCGATTTTGTAGCCGGGTGCATGGAAGGTTGGACCTGATCTCCTCTGCTGCTCAAATCCAGCCAAGAAAATAGCATGCGACTCACTGAATGCAGTAGTCGTGGCCGAGAGGTTAAGGCGATGGACTTGAAATCCATTGGGGTCTCCCCGCGCAGGTTCGAACCCTGCCGACTACGTGATGCTTTGTCTGTTTGTGAAAAGAATTGTGTCATATAGGAGCTTTCTTACAGCTCAATGTCTTCTCTAACTTCAGGTGCAGCTCACAACTCGATTTTTTAGCTGTGTGCATTGTACCCGTTGTACTCTGCCCTTCACATCCTGCCAAGAAAATGACATGCGACTCTAATCAAGGAGTAGTCGTGGCCGAGAGGTTAAGGCGATGGACTCGAAATCCATTGGGGTCTCCCCGCGCAGGTTCGAACCCTGCCGACTACGTGGTGCTTTGTCGGTTTCCGTCGGGAGTTGTTCCCTCCAGGAGCTTTAGTTGACCTGCTTTTGTTCTCTAACTTCACATGCAGAACGGAAATTTGGCAACCCACATCTCTTTTCGAGTCTGAAGCGAGAACTGTTTCAAAAAGTCCCGGTCATCTGTGTTTTTGGCCATTCATTCCAAACCACGTAAGAGTTATCAACTTGTAATGAAATAAAACAACTCTTTCAATGACAGTGTTCCTACCATCACTGTATAGCGTTTAGTACTCTGCGTTGTGCCCGCAGCAACCGCAGTCCGAATCCGGGTCATGGCAGTCTTTTCGTGTAGGCGAAGGCGGCACTCAACTCCTTTTTGCCAATTCAATATTGTAGTCGGGTACATCGACGGTTTGACCCGGCCTCCTCTGCTGCTCACATCTAGCCGTGAAAATAGCATGTGACTCACTGAAAGGAGTAGTCGTGGCCGAGAGGTTAAGGCGATGGACTTGAAATCCATTGGGGTCTCCCCGCGCAGGTTCGAACCCTGCCGACTACGTGATGCTTTGTCTGTTTTGCGACAAGAATTGTGTCATACAGGAGCTTTGTTTGAGCTCGTTGTCTTCTCTAACTTCATGTGCAGTATGGAAATTGGGCAGCACGTATCTCTTTTCAAGACTTAAGTGAGCACCGTTTCAAAAAGCCCCGGTCATCTGATTTTCTGGCCATTCTATATAGGCAGTCGGAGCAATGGCTTTGGTAACCCTCGATAACTTCAAGGCCTTGACGTTGTGCAGCTCAAGAGTCACTGAATTATGTATTGTGGAGAACCTTGCATATTAGTCTTTATTTTTTAAATGTTGCACTTGTTCTCTCTTACAATAGTAAAACAGAAGCCTACTCATTATGTACCATTTACTCCTCTGTTCAAACCACTTAAGCATGCAAGCCCTGGCAATTGGTGTGCCGTCACCGTATTGCTTTTAGTACTCTGCATTGTACCCGCAGCAACCGCGGTCCGAATCCGGGTCATGGCAGTCTTTTCTTGTAGGCGAAGATGACATTGAACTCCTTTTTGCCAACTCGATTTTGTAGCCGGGTGCATGGAAGGTTGGACCTGATCTCCTCTGCTGCTCAAATCCAGCCAAGAAAATAGCATGCGACTCACTGAATGCAGTAGTCGTGGCCGAGAGGTTAAGGCGATGGACTTGAAATCCATTGGGGTCTCCCCGCGCAGGTTCGAACCCTGCCGACTACGTGATGCTTTGTCTGTTTGTGAAAAGAATTGTGTCATATAGGAGCTTTCTTACAGCTCAATGTCTTCTCTAACTTCAGGTGCAGCTCACAACTCGATTTTTTAGCTGTGTGCATTGTACCCGTTGTACTCTGCCCTTCACATCCTGCCAAGAAAATGACATGCGACTCTTATCAAGGAGTAGTCGTGGCCGAGAGGTTAAGGCGATGGACTCGAAATCCATTGGGGTCTCCCCGCGCAGGTTCGAACCCTGCCGACTACGTGGTGCTTTGTCGGTTTCCGTCGGGAGTTGTTCCCTCCAGGAGCTTTAGTTGACCTGCTTTTGTTCTCTAACTTCACATGCAGAACGGAAATTTGGCAACCCACATCTCTTTTCGAGTCTGAAGCGAGAACTGTTTCAAAAAGTCCCGGTCATCTGTGTTTTTGGCCATTCATTCCAAACCACGTAAGAGTTATCAACTTGTAATGAAATAAAACAACTCTTTCAATGACAGTGTTCCTACCATCACTGTATAGCGTTTAGTACTCTGCGTTGTGCCCGCAGCAACCGCAGTCCGAATCCGGGTCATGGCAGTCTTTTCGTGTAGGCGAAGGCGGCACTCAACTCCTTTTTGCCAATTCAATATTGTAGTCGGGTACATCGACGGTTTGACCCGGCCTCCTCTGCTGCTCACATCTAGCCGTGAAAATAGCATGTGACTCACTGAAAGGAGTAGTCGTGGCCGAGAGGTTAAGGCGATGGACTTGAAATCCATTGGGGTCTCCCCGCGCAGGTTCGAACCCTGCCGACTACGTGATGCTTTGTCTGTTTTGCGACAAGAATTGTGTCATACAGGAGCTTTGTTTGAGCTCGTTGTCTTCTCTAACTTCATGTGCAGTATGGAAATTGGGCAGCACGTATCTCTTTTCAAGACTTAAGTGAGCACCGTTTCAAAAAGCCCCGGTCATCTGATTTTCTGGCCATTCTATATAGGCAGTCGGAGCAATGGCTTTGGTAACCCTCGATAACTTCAAGGCCTTGACGTTGTGCAGCTCAAGAGTCACTGAATTATGTATTGTGGAGAACCTTGCATATTAGTCTTTATTTTTTAAATGTTGCACTTGTTCTCTCTTACAATAGTAAAACAGAAGCCTACTCATTATGTACCATTTACTCCTCTGTTCAAACCACTTAAGCATGCAAGCCCTGGCAATTGGTGTGCCGTCACCGTATTGCTTTTAGTACTCTGCATTGTACCCGCAGCAACCGCGGTCCGAATCCGGGTCATGGCAGTCTTTTCTTGTAGGCGAAGATGACATTGAACTCCTTTTTGCCAACTCGATTTTGTAGCCGGGTGCATGGAAGGTTGGACCTGATCTCCTCTGCTGCTCAAATCCAGCCAAGAAAATAGCATGCGACTCACTGAATGCAGTAGTCGTGGCCGAGAGGTTAAGGCGATGGACTTGAAATCCATTGGGGTCTCCCCGCGCAGGTTCGAACCCTGCCGACTACGTGATGCTTTGTCTGTTTGTGAAAAGAATTGTGTCATATAGGAGCTTTCTTACAGCTCAATGTCTTCTCTAACTTCAGGTGCAGCTCACAACTCGATTTTTTAGCTGTGTGCATTGTACCCGTTGTACTCTGCCCTTCACATCCTGCCAAGAAAATGACATGCGACTCTTATCAAGGAGTAGTCGTGGCCGAGAGGTTAAGGCGATGGACTCGAAATCCATTGGGGTCTCCCCGCGCAGGTTCGAACCCTGCCGACTACGTGGTGCTTTGTCGGTTTCCGTCGGGAGTTGTTCCCTCCAGGAGCTTTAGTTGACCTGCTTTTGTTCTCTAACTTCACATGCAGAACGGAAATTTGGCAACCCACATCTCTTTTCGAGTCTGAAGCGAGAACTGTTTCAAAAAGTCCCGGTCATCTGTGTTTTTGGCCATTCATTCCAAACCACGTAAGAGTTATCAACTTGTAATGAAATAAAACAACTCTTTCAATGACAGTGTTCCTACCATCACTGTATAGCGTTTAGTACTCTGCGTTGTGCCCGCAGCAACCGCAGTCCGAATCCGGGTCATGGCAGTCTTTTCGTGTAGGCGAAGGCGGCACTCAACTCCTTTTTGCCAATTCAATATTGTAGTCGGGTACATCGACGGTTTGACCCGGCCTCCTCTGCTGCTCACATCTAGCCGTGAAAATAGCATGTGACTCACTGAAAGGAGTAGTCGTGGCCGAGAGGTTAAGGCGATGGACTTGAAATCCATTGGGGTCTCCCCGCGCAGGTTCGAACCCTGCCGACTACGTGATGCTTTGTCTGTTTTGCGACAAGAATTGTGTCATACAGGAGCTTTGTTTGAGCTCGTTGTCTTCTCTAACTTCATGTGCAGTATGGAAATTGGGCAGCACGTATCTCTTTTCAAGACTTAAGTGAGCACCGTTTCAAAAAGCCCCGGTCATCTGATTTTCTGGCCATTCTATATAGGCAGTCGGAGCAATGGCTTTGGTAACCCTCGATAACTTCAAGGCCTTGACGTTGTGCAGCTCAAGAGTCACTGAATTATGTATTGTGGAGAACCTTGCATATTAGTCTTTATTTTTTAAATGTTGCACTTGTTCTCTCTTACAATAGTAAAACAGAAGCCTACTCATTATGTACCATTTACTCCTCTGTTCAAACCACTTAAGCATGCAAGCCCTGGCAATTGGTGTGCCGTCACCGTATTGCTTTTAGTACTCTGCATTGTACCCGCAGCAACCGCGGTCCGAATCCGGGTCATGGCAGTCTTTTCTTGTAGGCGAAGATGACATTGAACTCCTTTTTGCCAACTCGATTTTGTAGCCGGGTGCATGGAAGGTTGGACCTGATCTCCTCTGCTGCTCAAATCCAGCCAAGAAAATAGCATGCGACTCACTGAATGCAGTAGTCGTGGCCGAGAGGTTAAGGCGATGGACTTGAAATCCATTGGGGTCTCCCCGCGCAGGTTGGAACCCTGCCGACTACGTGATGCTTTGTCTGTTTGTGAAAAGAATTGTGTCATATAGGAGCTTTCTTACAGCTCAATGTCTTCTCTAACTTCAGGTGCAACTCACAACTCGATTTTTTAGCTGTGTGCATTGTACCCGTTGTACTCTGCCCTTCACATCCTGCCAAGAAAATGACATGCGACTCTTATCAAGGAGTAGTCGTGGCCGAGAGGTTAAGGCGATGGACTCGAAATCCATTGGGGTCTCCCCGCGCAGTTTCGAACCCTGCCGACTACGTGGTGCTTTGTCGGTTTCCGTCGGGAGTTGTTCCCTCCAGGAGCTTTAGTTGACCTGCTTTTGTTCTCTAACTTCACATGCAGAACGGAAATTTGGCAACCCACATCTCTTTTCGAGTCTGAAGCGAGAACTGTTTCAAAAAGTCCCGGTCATCTGTGTTTTTGGCCATTCATTCCAAACCACGTAAGAGTTATCAACTTGTAATGAAATAAAACAACTCTTTCAATGACAGTGTTCCTACCATCACTGTATAGCGTTTAGTACTCTGCGTTGTGCCCGCAGCAACCGCAGTCCGAATCCGGGTCATGGCAGTCTTTTCGTGTAGGCGAAGGCGGCACTCAACTCCTTTTTGCCAATTCAATATTGTAGTCGGGTACATCGACGGTTTGACCCGGCCTCCTCTGTTGTTCACATCTAGCCGTGAAAATAGCATGTGACTCACTGCAAGGAGTAGTCGTGGCCGAGAGGTTAAGGCGATGGACTTGAAATCCATTGGGGTCTCCCCGCGCAGGTTCGAACCCTGCCGACTACGTGATGCTTTGTCTGTTTTGCGACAAGAATTTTGTCATACAGGAGCTTTGTTTGAGCTCGTTGTCTTCTCTAACTTCATGTGCAGTATGGAAATTGGGCAGCACGTATCTCTTTTCAAGACTTAAGTGAGCACCGTTTCAAAAAGCCCCGGTCATCTGATTTTCTGGCCATTCTATATAGGCAGTCGGAGCAATGGCTTTGGTAACCCTCGATAACTTCAAGGCCTTGACGTTGTGCAGCTCAAGAGTCACTGAATTATGTATTGTGGAGAACCTTGCATATTAGTCTTTATTTTTTAAATGTTGCACTTGTTCTCTCTTACAATAGTAAAACAGAAGCCTACTCATTATGTACCATTTACTCCTCTGTTCAAACCACTTAAGCATGCAACCCCTGGCAATTGGTGTGCCGTCACCGTATTGCTTTTAGTACTCTGCATTGTACCCGCAGCAACCGCGGTCCGAATCCGGGTCATGGCAGTCTTTTCTTGTAGGCGAAGATGACATTGAACTCCTTTTTGCCAACTCGATTTTGTAGCCGGGTGCATGGAAGGTTGGACCTGATCTCCTCTGCTGCTCAAATCCAGCCAAGAAAATAGCATGCGACTCACTGAATGCAGTAGTCGTGGCCGAGAGGTTAAGGCGATGGACTTGAAATCCATTGGGGTCTCCCCGCGCAGGTTCGAACCCTGCCGACTACGTGATGCTTTTGTCTGTTTGTGAAAAGAATTGTGTCATATAGGAGCTTTCTTACAGCTCAATGTCTTCTCTAACTTCAGGTGCAGCTCACAACTCGATTTTTTAGCTGTGTGCATTGTACCCGTTGTACTCTGCCCTTCACATCCTGCCAAGAAAATGACATGCGACTCTAATCAAGGAGTAGTCGTGGCCGAGAGGTTAAGGCGATGGACTCGAAATCCATTGGGGTCTCCCCGCGCAGGTTCGAACCCTGCCGACTACGTGGTGCTTTGTCGGTTTCCGTCGGGAGTTGTTCCCTCCAGGAGCTTTAGTTGACCTGCTTTCGTTCTCTAACTTCACATGCAGAACGGAAATTTGGCAACCCACATCTCTTTTCGAGTCTGAAGCGAGAACTGTTTCAAAAAGTCCCGGTCATCTGTGTTTTTGGCCATTCATTCCAAACCACGTAAGAGTTATCAACTTGTAATGAAATAAAACAACTCTTTCAATGACAGTGTTCCTACCATCACTGTATAGCGTTTAGTACTCTGCGTTGTGCCCGCAGCAACCGCAGTCCGAATCCGGGTCATGGCAGTCTTTTCGTGTAGGCGAAGGCGGCACTCAACTCCTTTTTGCCAATTCAATATTGTAGTCGGGTACATCGACGGTTTGACCCGGCCTCCTCTGCTGCTCACATCTAGCCGTGAAAATAGCATGTGACTCACTGAAAGGAGTAGTCGTGGCCGAGAGGTTAAGGCGATGGACTTGAAATCCATTGGGGTCTCCCCGCGCAGGTTCGAACCCTGCCGACTACGTGATGCTTTGTCTGTTTTGCGACAAGAATTGTGTCATACAGGAGCTTTGTTTGAGCTCGTTGTCTTCTCTAACTTCATGTGCAGTATGGAAATTGGGCAGCACGTATCTCTTTTCAAGACTTAAGTGAGCACCGTTTCAAAAAGCCCCGGTCATCTGATTTTCTGGCCATTCTATATAGGCAGTCGGAGCAATGGCTTTGGTAACCCTCGATAACTTCAAGGCCTTGACGTTGTGCAGCTCAAGAGTCACTGAATTATGTATTGTGGAGAACCTTGCATATTAGTCTTTATTTTTTAAATGTTGCACTTGTTCTCTCTTACAATAGTAAAACAGAAGCCTACTCATTATGTACCATTTACTCCTCTGTTCAAACCACTTAAGCATGCAAGCCCTGGCAATTGGTGTGCCGTCACCGTATTGCTTTTAGTACTCTGCATTGTACCCGCAGCAACCGCGGTCCGAGTCCGGGTCATGGCAGTCTTTTCTTGTAGGCGAAGATGACATTGAACTCCTTTTTGCCAACTCGATTTTGTAGCCGGGTGCATGGAAGGTTGGACCTGATCTCCTCTGCTGCTCAAATCCAGCCAAGAAAATAGCATGCGACTCACTGAATGCAGTAGTCGTGGCCGAGAGGTTAAGGCGATGGACTTGAAATCCATTGGGGTCTCCCCGCGCAGGTTCGAACCCTGCCGACTACGTGATGCTTTGTCTGTTTGTGAAAAGAATTGTGTCATATAGGAGCTTTCTTACAGCTCAATGTCTTCTCTAACTTCAGGTGCAGCTCACAACTCGATTTTTTAGCTGTGTGCATTGTACCCGTTGTACTCTGCCCTTCACATCCTGCCAAGAAAATGACATGCGACTCTTATCAAGGAGTAGTCGTGGCCGAGAGGTTAAGGCGATGGACTCGAAATCCATTGGGGTCTCCCCGCGCAGGTTCGAACCCTGCCGACTACGTGGTGCTTTGTCGGTTTCCGTCGGGAGTTGTTCCCTCCAGGAGCTTTAGTTGACCTGCTTTTGTTCTCTAACTTCACATGCAGAACGGAAATTTGGCAACCCACATCTCTTTTCGAGTCTGAAGCGAGAACTGTTTCAAAAAGTCCCGGTCATCTGTGTTTTTGGCCATTCATTCCAAACCACGTAAGAGTTATCAACTTGTAATGAAATAAAACAACTCTTTCAATGACAGTGTTCCTACCATCACTGTATAGCGTTTAGTACTCTGCTTTGTGCCCGCAGCAACCGCAGTCCGAATCCGGGTCATGGCAGTCTTTTCGTGTAGGCGAAGGCGGCACTCAACTCCTTTTTGCCAATTCAATATTGTAGTCGGGTACATCGACGGTTTGACCCGGCCTCCTCTGCTGCTCACATCTAGCCGTGAAAATAGCATGTGACTCACTGAAAGGAGTAGTCGTGGCCGAGAGGTTAAGGCGATGGACTTGAAATCCATTGGGGTCTCCCCGCGCAGGTTCGAACCCTGCCGACTACGTGATGCTTTGTCTGTTTTGCGACAAGAATTGTGTCATACAGGAGCTTTGTTTGAGCTCGTTGTCTTCTCTAACTTCATGTGCAGTATGGAAATTGGGCAGCACGTATCTCTTTTCAAGACTTAAGTGAGCACCGTTTCAAAAAGCCCCGGTCATCTGATTTTCTGGCCATTCTATATAGGCAGTCGGAGCAATGGCTTTGGTAACCCTCAATAACTTCAAGGCCTTGACGTTGTGCAGCTCAAGAGTCACTGAATTATGTATTGTGGAGAACCTTGCATATTAGTCTTTATTTTTTAAATGTTGCACTTGTTCTCTCTTACAATAGTAAAACAGAAGCCTACTCATTATGTACCATTTACTCCTCTGTTCAAACCACTTAAGCATGCAAGCCCTGGCAATTGGTGTGCCGTCACCGTATTGCTTTTAGTACTCTGCATTGTACCCGCAGCAACCGCGGTCCGAATCCGGGTCATGGCAGTCTTTTCTTGTAGGCGAAGATGACATTGAACTCCTTTTTGCCAACTCGATTTTGTAGCCGGGTGCATGGAAGGTTGGACCTGATCTCCTCTGCTGCTCAAATCCAGCCAAGAAAATAGCATGCGACTCACTGAATGCAGTAGTCGTGGCCGAGAGGTTAAGGCGATGGACTTGAAATCCATTGGGGTCTCCCCGCGCAGGTTCGAACCCTGCCGACTACGTGATGCTTTGTCTGTTTGTGAAAAGAATTGTGTCATATAGGAGCTTTCTTACAGCTCAATGTCTTCTCTAACTTCAGGTGCAGCTCACAACTCGATTTTTTAGCTGTGTGCATTGTACCCGTTGTACTCTGCCCTTCACATCCTGCCAAGAAAATGACATGCGACTCTTATCAAGGAGTAGTCGTGGCCGAGAGGTTAAGGCGATGGACTCGAAATCCATTGGGGTCTCCCCGCGCAGGTTCGAACCCTGCCGACTACGTGGTGCTTTGTCGGTTTCCGTCGGGAGTTGTTCCCTCCAGGAGCTTTAGTTGACCTGCTTTTGTTCTCTAACTTCACATGCAGAACGGAAATTTGGCAACCCACATCTCTTTTCGAGTCTGAAGCGAGAACTGTTTCAAAAAGTCCCGGTCATCTGTGTTTTTGGCCATTCATTCCAAACCACGTAAGAGTTATCAACTTGTAATGAAATAAAACAACTCTTTCAATGACAGTGTTCCTACCATCACTGTATAGCGTTTAGTACTCTGCGTTGTGCCCGCAGCAACCGCAGTCCGAATCCGGGTCATGGCAGTCTTTTCGTGTAGGCGAAGGCGGCACTCAACTCCTTTTTGCCAATTCAATATTGTAGTCGGGTACATCGACGGTTTGACCCGGCCTCCTCTGCTGCTCACATCTAGCCGTGAAAATAGCATGTGACTTACTGAAAGGAGTAGTCGTGGCCGAGAGGTTAAGGCGATGGACTTGAAATCCATTGGGGTCTCCCCGCGCAGGTTCGAACCCTGCCGACTACGTGATGCTTTGTCTGTTTTGCGACAAGAATTGTGTCATACAGGAGCTTTGTTTGAGCTCGTTGTCTTCTCTAACTTCATGTGCAGTATGGAAATTGGGCAGCACGTATCTCTTTTCAAGACTTAAGTGAGCACCGTTTCAAAAAGCCCCGGTCATCTGATTTTCTGGCCATTCTATATAGGCAGTCGGAGCAATGGCTTTGGTAACCCTCGATAACTTCAAGGCCTTGACGTTGTGCAGCTCAAGAGTCACTGAATTATGTATTGTGGAGAACCTTGCATATTAGTCTTTATTTTTTAAATGTTGCACTTGTTCTCTCTTACAATAGTAAAACAGAAGCCTACTCATTATGTACCATTTACTCCTCTGTTCAAACCACTTAAGCATGCAAGCCCTGGCAATTGGTGTGCCGTCACCGTATTGCTTTTAGTACTCTGCATTGTACCCGCAGCAACCGCGGTCCGAATCCGGGTCATGGCAGTCTTTTCTTGTAGGCGAAGATGACATTGAACTCCTTTTTGCCAACTCGATTTTGTAGCCGGGTGCATGGAAGGTTGGACCTGATCTCCTCTGCTGCTCAAATCCAGCCAAGAAAATAGCATGCGACTCACTGAATGCAGTAGTCGTGGCCGAGAGGTTAAGGCGATGGACTTGAAATCCATTGGGGTCTCCCCGCGCAGGTTCGAACCCTGCCGACTACGTGATGCTTTGTCTGTTTGTGAAAAGAATTGTGTCATATAGGAGCTTTCTTACAGCTCAATGTCTTCTCTAACTTCAGGTGCAGCTCACAACTCGATTTTTTAGCTGTGTGCATTGTACCCGTTGTACTCTGCCCTTCACATCCTGCCAAGAAAATGACATGCGACTCTTATCAAGGAGTAGTCGTGGCCGAGAGGTTAAGGCGATGGACTCGAAATCCATTGGGGTCTCCCCGCGCAGGTTCGAACCCTGCCGACTACGTGGTGCTTTGTCGGTTTCCGTCGGGAGTTGTTCCCTCCAGGAGCTTTAGTTGACCTGCTTTCGTTCTCTAACTTCACATGCAGAACGGAAATTTGGCAACCCACATCTCTTTTCGAGTCTGAAGCGAGAACTGTTTCAAAAAGTCCCGGTCATCTGTGTTTTTGGCCATTCATTCCAAACCACGTAAGAGTTATCAACTTGTAATGAAATAAAACAACTCTTTCAATGACAGTGTTCCTACCATCACTGTATAGCGTTTAGTACTCTGCTTTGTGCCCGCAGCAACCGCAGTCCGAATCCGGGTCATGGCAGTCTTTTCGTGTAGGCGAAGGCGGCACTCAACTCCTTTTTGCCAATTCAATATTGTAGTCGGGTACATCGACGGTTTGACCCGGCCTCCTCTGCTGCTCACATCTAGCCGTGAAAATAGCATGTGACTCACTGAAAGGAGTAGTCGTGGCCGAGAGGTTAAGGCGATGGACTTGAAATCCATTGGGGTCTCCCCGCGCAGGTTCGAACCCTGCCGACTACGTGATGCTTTGTCTGTTTTGCGACAAGAATTGTGTCATACAGGAGCTTTGTTTGAGCTCGTTGTCTTCTCTAACTTCATGTGCAGTATGGAAATTGGGCAGCACGTATCTCTTTTCAAGACTTAAGTGAGCACCGTTTCAAAAAGCCCCGGTCATCTGATTTTCTGGCCATTCTATATAGGCAGTCGGAGCAATGGCTTTGGTAACCCTCAATAACTTCAAGGCCTTGACGTTGTGCAGCTCAAGAGTCACTGAATTATGTATTGTGGAGAACCTTGCATATTAGTCTTTATTTTTTAAATGTTGCACTTGTTCTCTCTTACAATAGTAAAACAGAAGCCTACTCATTATGTACCATTTACTCCTCTGTTCAAACCACTTAAGCATGCAAGCCCTGGCAATTGGTGTGCCGTCACCGTATTGCTTTTAGTACTCTGCATTGTACCCGCAGCAACCGCGGTCCGAATCCGGGTCATGGCAGTCTTTTCTTGTAGGCGAAGATGACATTGAACTCCTTTTTGCCAACTCGATTTTGTAGCCGGGTGCATGGAAGGTTGGACCTGATCTCCTCTGCTGCTCAAATCCAGCCAAGAAAATAGCATGCGACTCACTGAATGCAGTAGTCGTGGCCGAGAGGTTAAGGCGATGGACTTGAAATCCATTGGGGTCTCCCCGCGCAGGTTCGAACCCTGCCGACTACGTGATGCTTTGTCTGTTTGTGAAAAGAATTGTGTCATATAGGAGCTTTCTTACAGCTCAATGTCTTCTCTAACTTCAGGTGCAGCTCACAACTCGATTTTTTAGCTGTGTGCATTGTACCCGTTGTACTCTGCCCTTCACATCCTGCCAAGAAAATGACATGCGACTCTTATCAAGGAGTAGTCGTGGCCGAGAGGTTAAGGCGATGGACTCGAAATCCATTGGGGTCTCCCCGCGCAGGTTCGAACCCTGCCGACTACGTGGTGCTTTGTCGGTTTCCGTCGGGAGTTGTTCCCTCCAGGAGCTTTAGTTGACCTGCTTTTGTTCTCTAACTTCACATGCAGAACGGAAATTTGGCAACCCACATCTCTTTTCGAGTCTGAAGCGAGAACTGTTTCAAAAAGTCCCGGTCATCTGTGTTTTTGGCCATTCATTCCAAACCACGTAAGAGTTATCAACTTGTAATGAAATAAAACAACTCTTTCAATGACAGTGTTCCTACCATCACTGTATAGCGTTTAGTACTCTGCGTTGTGCCCGCAGCAACCGCAGTCCGAATCCGGGTCATGGCAGTCTTTTCGTGTAGGCGAAGGCGGCACTCAACTCCTTTTTGCCAATTCAATATTGTAGTCGGGTACATCGACGGTTTGACCCGGCCTCCTCTGCTGCTCACATCTAGCCGTGAAAATAGCATGTGACTTACTGAAAGGAGTAGTCGTGGCCGAGAGGTTAAGGCGATGGACTTGAAATCCATTGGGGTCTCCCCGCGCAGGTTCGAACCCTGCCGACTACGTGATGCTTTGTCTGTTTTGCGACAAGAATTGTGTCATACAGGAGCTTTGTTTGAGCTCGTTGTCTTCTCTAACTTCATGTGCAGTATGGAAATTGGGCAGCACGTATCTCTTTTCAAGACTTAAGTGAGCACCGTTTCAAAAAGCCCCGGTCATCTGATTTTCTGGCCATTCTATATAGGCAGTCGGAGCAATGGCTTTGGTAACCCTCGATAACTTCAAGGCCTTGACGTTGTGCAGCTCAAGAGTCACTGAATTATGTATTGTGGAGAACCTTGCATATTAGTCTTTATTTTTTAAATGTTGCACTTGTTCTCTCTTACAATAGTAAAACAGAAGCCTACTCATTATGTACCATTTACTCCTCTGTTCAAACCACTTAAGCATGCAAGCCCTGGCAATTGGTGTGCCGTCACCGTATTGCTTTTAGTACTCTGCATTGTACCCGCAGCAACCGCGGTCCGAGTCCGGGTCATGGCAGTCTTTTCTTGTAGGCGAAGATGACATTGAACTCCTTTTTGCCAACTCGATTTTGTAGCCGGGTGCATGGAAGGTTGGACCTGATCTCCTCTGCTGCTCAAATCCAGCCAAGAAAATAGCATGCGACTCACTGAATGCAGTAGTCGTGGCCGAGAGGTTAAGGCGATGGACTTGAAATCCATTGGGGTCTCCCCGCGCAGGTTCGAACCCTGCCGACTACGTGATGCTTTGTCTGTTTGTGAAAAGAATTGTGTCATATAGGAGCTTTCTTACAGCTCAATGTCTTCTCTAACTTCAGGTGCAGCTCACAACTCGATTTTTTAGCTGTGTGCATTGTACCCGTTGTACTCTGCCCTTCACATCCTGCCAAGAAAATGACATGCGACTCTTATCAAGGAGTAGTCGTGGCCGAGAGGTTAAGGCGATGGACTCGAAATCCATTGGGGTCTCCCCGCGCAGGTTCGAACCCTGCCGACTACGTGGTGCTTTGTCGGTTTCCGTCGGGAGTTGTTCCCTCCAGGAGCTTTAGTTGACCTGCTTTCGTTCTCTAACTTCACATGCAGAACGGAAATTTGGCAACCCACATCTCTTTTCGAGTCTGAAGCGAGAACTGTTTCAAAAAGTCCCGGTCATCTGTGTTTTTGGCCATTCATTCCAAACCACGTAAGAGTTATCAACTTGTAATGAAATAAAACAACTCTTTCAATGACAGTGTTCCTACCATCACTGTATAGCGTTTAGTACTCTGCTTTGTGCCCGCAGCAACCGCAGTCCGAATCCGGGTCATGGCAGTCTTTTCGTGTAGGCGAAGGCGGCACTCAACTCCTTTTTGCCAATTCAATATTGTAGTCGGGTACATCGACGGTTTGACCCGGCCTCCTCTGCTGCTCACATCTAGCCGTGAAAATAGCATGTGACTCACTGAAAGGAGTAGTCGTGGCCGAGAGGTTAAGGCGATGGACTTGAAATCCATTGGGGTCTCCCCGCGCAGGTTCGAACCCTGCCGACTACGTGATGCTTTGTCTGTTTTGCGACAAGAATTGTGTCATACAGGAGCTTTGTTTGAGCTCGTTGTCTTCTCTAACTTCATGTGCAGTATGGAAATTGGGCAGCACGTATCTCTTTTCAAGACTTAAGTGAGCACCGTTTCAAAAAGCCCCGGTCATCTGATTTTCTGGCCATTCTATATAGGCAGTCGGAGCAATGGCTTTGGTAACCCTCAATAACTTCAAGGCCTTGACGTTGTGCAGCTCAAGAGTCACTGAATTATGTATTGTGGAGAACCTTGCATATTAGTCTTTATTTTTTAAATGTTGCACTTGTTCTCTCTTACAATAGTAAAACAGAAGCCTACTCATTATGTACCATTTACTCCTCTGTTCAAACCACTTAAGCATGCAAGCCCTGGCAATTGGTGTGCCGTCACCGTATTGCTTTTAGTACTCTGCATTGTACCCGCAGCAACCGCGGTCCGAATCCGGGTCATGGCAGTCTTTTCTTGTAGGCGAAGATGACATTGAACTCCTTTTTGCCAACTCGATTTTGTAGCCGGGTGCATGGAAGGTTGGACCTGATCTCCTCTGCTGCTCAAATCCAGCCAAGAAAATAGCATGCGACTCACTGAATGCAGTAGTCGTGGCCGAGAGGTTAAGGCGATGGACTTGAAATCCATTGGGGTCTCCCCGCGCAGGTTCGAACCCTGCCGACTACGTGATGCTTTGTCTGTTTGTGAAAAGAATTGTGTCATATAGGAGCTTTCTTACAGCTCAATGTCTTCTCTAACTTCAGGTGCAGCTCACAACTCGATTTTTTAGCTGTGTGCATTGTACCCGTTGTACTCTGCCCTTCACATCCTGCCAAGAAAATGACATGCGACTCTTATCAAGGAGTAGTCGTGGCCGAGAGGTTAAGGCGATGGACTCGAAATCCATTGGGGTCTCCCCGCGCAGGTTCGAACCCTGCCGACTACGTGGTGCTTTGTCGGTTTCCGTCGGGAGTTGTTCCCTCCAGGAGCTTTAGTTGACCTGCTTTTGTTCTCTAACTTCACATGCAGAACGGAAATTTGGCAACCCACATCTCTTTTCGAGTCTGAAGCGAGAACTGTTTCAAAAAGTCCCGGTCATCTGTGTTTTTGGCCATTCATTCCAAACCACGTAAGAGTTATCAACTTGTAATGAAATAAAACAACTCTTTCAATGACAGTGTTCCTACCATCACTGTATAGCGTTTAGTACTCTGCGTTGTGCCCGCAGCAACCGCAGTCCGAATCCGGGTCATGGCAGTCTTTTCGTGTAGGCGAAGGCGGCACTCAACTCCTTTTTGCCAATTCAATATTGTAGTCGGGTACATCGACGGTTTGACCCGGCCTCCTCTGCTGCTCACATCTAGCCGTGAAAATAGCATGTGACTTACTGAAAGGAGTAGTCGTGGCCGAGAGGTTAAGGCGATGGACTTGAAATCCATTGGGGTCTCCCCGCGCAGGTTCGAACCCTGCCGACTACGTGATGCTTTGTCTGTTTTGCGACAAGAATTGTGTCATACAGGAGCTTTGTTTGAGCTCGTTGTCTTCTCTAACTTCATGTGCAGTATGGAAATTGGGCAGCACGTATCTCTTTTCAAGACTTAAGTGAGCACCGTTTCAAAAAGCCCCGGTCATCTGATTTTCTGGCCATTCTATATAGGCAGTCGGAGCAATGGCTTTGGTAACCCTCGATAACTTCAAGGCCTTGACGTTGTGCAGCTCAAGAGTCACTGAATTATGTATTGTGGAGAACCTTGCATATTAGTCTTTATTTTTTAAATGTTGCACTTGTTCTCTCTTACAATAGTAAAACAGAAGCCTACTCATTATGTACCATTTACTCCTCTGTTCAAACCACTTAAGCATGCAAGCCCTGGCAATTGGTGTGCCGTCACCGTATTGCTTTTAGTACTCTGCATTGTACCCGCAGCAACCGCGGTCCGAATCCGGGTCATGGCAGTCTTTTCTTGTAGGCGAAGATGACATTGAACTCCTTTTTGCCAACTCGATTTTGTAGCCGGGTGCATGGAAGGTTGGACCTGATCTCCTCTGCTGCTCAAATCCAGCCAAGAAAATAGCATGCGACTCACTGAATGCAGTAGTCGTGGCCGAGAGGTTAAGGCGATGGACTTGAAATCCATTGGGGTCTCCCCGCGCAGGTTCGAACCCTGCCGACTACGTGATGCTTTGTCTGTTTGTGAAAAGAATTGTGTCATATAGGAGCTTTCTTACAGCTCAATGTCTTCTCTAACTTCAGGTGCAGCTCACAACTCGATTTTTTAGCTGTGTGCATTGTACCCGTTGTACTCTGCCCTTCACATCCTGCCAAGAAAATGACATGCGACTCTTATCAAGGAGTAGTCGTGGCCGAGAGGTTAAGGCGATGGACTCGAAATCCATTGGGGTCTCCCCGCGCAGGTTCGAACCCTGCCGACTACGTGGTGCTTTGTCGGTTTCCGTCGGGAGTTGTTCCCTCCAGGAGCTTTAGTTGACCTGCTTTCGTTCTCTAACTTCACATGCAGAACGGAAATTTGGCAACCCACATCTCTTTTCGAGTCTGAAGCGAGAACTGTTTCAAAAAGTCCCGGTCATCTGTGTTTTTGGCCATTCATTCCAAACCACGTAAGAGTTATCAACTTGTAATGAAATAAAACAACTCTTTCAATGACAGTGTTCCTACCATCACTGTATAGCGTTTAGTACTCTGCTTTGTGCCCGCAGCAACCGCAGTCCGAATCCGGGTCATGGCAGTCTTTTCGTGTAGGCGAAGGCGGCACTCAACTCCTTTTTGCCAATTCAATATTGTAGTCGGGTACATCGACGGTTTGACCCGGCCTCCTCTGCTGCTCACATCTAGCCGTGAAAATAGCATGTGACTCACTGAAAGGAGTAGTCGTGGCCGAGAGGTTAAGGCGATGGACTTGAAATCCATTGGGGTCTCCCCGCGCAGGTTCGAACCCTGCCGACTACGTGATGCTTTGTCTGTTTTGCGACAAGAATTGTGTCATACAGGAGCTTTGTTTGAGCTCGTTGTCTTCTCTAACTTCATGTGCAGTATGGAAATTGGGCAGCACGTATCTCTTTTCAAGACTTAAGTGAGCACCGTTTCAAAAAGCCCCGGTCATCTGATTTTCTGGCCATTCTATATAGGCAGTCGGAGCAATGGCTTTGGTAACCCTCAATAACTTCAAGGCCTTGACGTTGTGCAGCTCAAGAGTCACTGAATTATGTATTGTGGAGAACCTTGCATATTAGTCTTTATTTTTTAAATGTTGCACTTGTTCTCTCTTACAATAGTAAAACAGAAGCCTACTCATTATGTACCATTTACTCCTCTGTTCAAACCACTTAAGCATGCAAGCCCTGGCAATTGGTGTGCCGTCACCGTATTGCTTTTAGTACTCTGCATTGTACCCGCAGCAACCGCGGTCCGAATCCGGGTCATGGCAGTCTTTTCTTGTAGGCGAAGATGACATTGAACTCCTTTTTGCCAACTCGATTTTGTAGCCGGGTGCATGGAAGGTTGGACCTGATCTCCTCTGCTGCTCAAATCCAGCCAAGAAAATAGCATGCGACTCACTGAATGCAGTAGTCGTGGCCGAGAGGTTAAGGCGATGGACTTGAAATCCATTGGGGTCTCCCCGCGCAGGTTCGAACCCTGCCGACTACGTGATGCTTTGTCTGTTTGTGAAAAGAATTGTGTCATATAGGAGCTTTCTTACAGCTCAATGTCTTCTCTAACTTCAGGTGCAGCTCACAACTCGATTTTTTAGCTGTGTGCATTGTACCCGTTGTACTCTGCCCTTCACATCCTGCCAAGAAAATGACATGCGACTCTTATCAAGGAGTAGTCGTGGCCGAGAGGTTAAGGCGATGGACTCGAAATCCATTGGGGTCTCCCCGCGCAGGTTCGAACCCTGCCGACTACGTGGTGCTTTGTCGGTTTCCGTCGGGAGTTGTTCCCTCCAGGAGCTTTAGTTGACCTGCTTTTGTTCTCTAACTTCACATGCAGAACGGAAATTTGGCAACCCACATCTCTTTTCGAGTCTGAAGCGAGAACTGTTTCAAAAAGTCCCGGTCATCTGTGTTTTTGGCCATTCATTCCAAACCACGTAAGAGTTATCAACTTGTAATGAAATAAAACAACTCTTTCAATGACAGTGTTCCTACCATCACTGTATAGCGTTTAGTACTCTGCGTTGTGCCCGCAGCAACCGCAGTCCGAATCCGGGTCATGGCAGTCTTTTCGTGTAGGCGAAGGCGGCACTCAACTCCTTTTTGCCAATTCAATATTGTAGTCGGGTACATCGACGGTTTGACCCGGCCTCCTCTGCTGCTCACATCTAGCCGTGAAAATAGCATGTGACTTACTGAAAGGAGTAGTCGTGGCCGAGAGGTTAAGGCGATGGACTTGAAATCCATTGGGGTCTCCCCGCGCAGGTTCGAACCCTGCCGACTACGTGATGCTTTGTCTGTTTTGCGACAAGAATTGTGTCATACAGGAGCTTTGTTTGAGCTCGTTGTCTTCTCTAACTTCATGTGCAGTATGGAAATTGGGCAGCACGTATCTCTTTTCAAGACTTAAGTGAGCACCGTTTCAAAAAGCCCCGGTCATCTGATTTTCTGGCCATTCTATATAGGCAGTCGGAGCAATGGCTTTGGTAACCCTCGATAACTTCAAGGCCTTGACGTTGTGCAGCTCAAGAGTCACTGAATTATGTATTGTGGAGAACCTTGCATATTAGTCTTTATTTTTTAAATGTTGCACTTGTTCTCTCTTACAATAGTAAAACAGAAGCCTACTCATTATGTACCATTTACTCCTCTGTTCAAACCACTTAAGCATGCAAGCCCTGGCAATTGGTGTGCCGTCACCGTATTGCTTTTAGTACTCTGCATTGTACCCGCAGCAACCGCGGTCCGAATCCGGGTCATGGCAGTCTTTTCTTGTAGGCGAAGATGACATTGAACTCCTTTTTGCCAACTCGATTTTGTAGCCGGGTGCATGGAAGGTTGGACCTGATCTCCTCTGCTGCTCAAATCCAGCCAAGAAAATAGCATGCGACTCACTGAATGCAGTAGTCGTGGCCGAGAGGTTAAGGCGATGGACTTGAAATCCATTGGGGTCTCCCCGCGCAGGTTCGAACCCTGCCGACTACGTGATGCTTTGTCTGTTTGTGAAAAGAATTGTGTCATATAGGAGCTTTCTTACAGCTCAATGTCTTCTCTAACTTCAGGTGCAGCTCACAACTCGATTTTTTAGCTGTGTGCATTGTACCCGTTGTACTCTGCCCTTCACATCCTGCCAAGAAAATGACATGCGACTCTTATCAAGGAGTAGTCGTGGCCGAGAGGTTAAGGCGATGGACTCGAAATCCATTGGGGTCTCCCCGCGCAGGTTCGAACCCTGCCGACTACGTGGTGCTTTGTCGGTTTCCGTCGGGAGTTGTTCCCTCCAGGAGCTTTAGTTGACCTGCTTTCGTTCTCTAACTTCACATGCAGAACGGAAATTTGGCAACCCACATCTCTTTTCGAGTCTGAAGCGAGAACTGTTTCAAAAAGTCCCGGTCATCTGTGTTTTTGGCCATTCATTCCAAACCACGTAAGAGTTATCAACTTGTAATGAAATAAAACAACTCTTTCAATGACAGTGTTCCTACCATCACTGTATAGCGTTTAGTACTCTGCGTTGTGCCCGCAGCAACCGCAGTCCGAATCCGGGTCATGGCAGTCTTTTCGTGTAGGCGAAGGCGGCACTCAACTCCTTTTTGCCAATTCAATATTGTAGTCGGGTACATCGACGGTTTGACCCGGCCTCCTCTGCTGCTAACATCTAGCCGTGAAAATAGCATGTGACTCACTGAAAGGAGTAGTCGTGGCCGAGAGGTTAAGGCGATGGACTTGAAATCCATTGGGGTCTCCCCGCGCAGGTTCGAACCCTGCCGACTACGTGATGCTTTGTCTGTTTTGCGACAAGAATTGTGTCATACAGGAGCTTTGTTTGAGCTCGTTGTCTTCTCTAACTTCATGTGCAGTATGGAAATTGGGCAGCACGTATCTCTTTTCAAGACTTAAGTGAGCACCATTTCAAAAAGCCCCGGTCATCTGATTTTCTGGCCATTCTATATAGGCAGTCGGAGCAATGGCTTTGGTAACCCTCGATAACTTCAAGGCCTTGACGTTGTGCAGCTCAAGAGTCACTGAATTATGTATTGTGGAGATCCTTGCATATTAGTCTTTATTTTTTAAATGTTGCTCTTGTTCTCTCTTACAATAGTAAAACAGAAGCCTACTCATTATGTACCATTTACTCCTCTGTTCAAACCACTTAAGCATGCAAGCCCTGGCAATTGGTGTGCCGTCACCGTATTGCTTTTAGTACTCTGCATTGTACCCGCAGCAACCGCGGTCCGAATCCGGGTCATGGCAGTCTTTTCTTGTAGGCGAAGATGACATTGAACTCCTTTTTGCCAACTCGATTTTGTAGCCGGGTGCATGGAAGGTTGGACCTGATCTCCTCTGCTGCTCAAATCCAGCCAAGAAAATAGCATGCGACTCACTGAATGCAGTAGTCGTGGCCGAGAGGTTAAGGCGATGGACTTGAAATCCATTGGGGTCTCCCCGCGCAGGTTCGAACCCTGCCGACTACGTGATGCTTTGTCTGTTTGTGAAAAGAATTGTGTCATATAGGAGCTTTCTTACAGCTCAATGTCTTCTCTAACTTCAGGTGCAGCTCACAACTCGATTTTTTAGCTGTGTGCATTGTACCCGTTGTACTCTGCCCTTCACATCCTGCCAAGAAAATGACATGCGACTCTTATCAAGGAGTAGTCGTGGCCGAGAGGTTAAGGCGATGGACTCGAAATCCATTGGGGTCTCCCCGCGCAGGTTCGAACCCTGCCGACTACGTGGTGCTTTGTCGGTTTCCGTCGGGAGTTGTTCCCTCCAGGAGCTTTAGTTGACCTGCTTTCGTTCTCTAACTTCACATGCAGAACGGAAATTTGGCAACCCACATCTCTTTTCGAGTCTGAAGCGAGAACTGTTTCAAAAAGTCCCGGTCATCTGTGTTTTTGGCCATTCATTCCAAACCACGTAAGAGTTATCAACTTGTAATGAAATAAAACAACTCTTTCAATGACAGTGTTCCTACCATCACTGTATAGCGTTTAGTACTCTGCGTTGTGCCCGCAGCAACCGCAGTCCGAATCCGGGTCATGGCAGTCTTTTCGTGTAGGCGAAGGCGGCACTCAACTCCTTTTTGCCAATTCAATATTGTAGTCGGGTACATCGACGGTTTGACCCGGCCTCCTCTGCTGCTCACATCTAGCCGTGAAAATAGCATGTGACTCACTGAAAGGAGTAGTCGTGGCCGAGAGGTTAAGGCGATGGACTTGAAATCCATTGGGGTCTCCCCGCGCAGGTTCGAACCCTGCCGACTACGTGATGCTTTGTCTGTTTTGCGACAAGAATTGTGTCATACAGGAGCTTTGTTTGAGCTCGTTGTCTTCTCTAACTTCATGTGCAGTATGGAAATTGGGCAGCACGTATCTCTTTTCAAGACTTAAGTGAGCACCATTTCAAAAAGCCCCGGTCATCTGATTTTCTGGCCATTCTATATAGGCAGTCGGAGCAATGGCTTTGGTAACCCTCGATAACTTCAAGGCCTTGACGTTGTGCAGCTCAAGAGTCACTGAATTATGTATTGTGGAGATCCTTGCATATTAGTCTTTATTTTTTAAATGTTGCTCTTGTTCTCTCTTACAATAGTAAAACAGAAGCCTACTCATTATGTACCATTTACTCCTCTGTTCAAACCACTTAAGCATGCAAGCCCTGGCAATTGGTGTGCCGTCACCGTATTGCTTTTAGTACTCTGCATTGTACCCGCAGCAACCGCGGTCCGAATCCGGGTCATGGCAGTCTTTTCTTGTAGGCGAAGATGACATTGAACTCCTTTTTGCCAACTCGATTTTGTAGCCGGGTGCATGGAAGGTTGGACCTGATCTCCTCTGCTGCTCAAATCCAGCCAAGAAAATAGCATGCGACTCACTGAATGCAGTAGTCGTGGCCGAGAGGTTAAGGCGATGGACTTGAAATCCATTGGGGTCTCCCCGCGCAGGTTCGAACCCTGCCTACTACGTGATGCTTTGTCTGTTTGTGAAAAGAATTGTGTCATATAGGAGCTTTCTTACAGCTCAATGTCTTCTCTAACTTCAGGTGCAGCTCACAACTCGATTTTTTAGCTGTGTGCATTGTACCCGTTGTACTCTGCCCTTCACATCCTGCCAAGAAAATGACATGCGACTCTAATCAAGGAGTAGTCGTGGCCGAGAGGTTAAGGCGATGGACTCGAAATCCATTGGGGTCTCCCCGCGCAGGTTCGAACCCTGCCGACTACGTGGTGCTTTGTCGGTTTCCGTCGGGAGTTGTTCCCTCCAGGAGCTTTAGTTGACCTGCTTTTGTTCTCTAACTTCACTTGCAGAACGGAAATTTGGCAACCCACATCTCTTTTCGAGTCTGAAGCGAGAACTGTTTCAAAAAGTCCCGGTCATCTGTGTTTTTGGCCATTCATTCCAAACCACGTAAGAGTTATCAACTTGTAATGAAATAAAACAACTCTTTCAATGACAGTGTTCCTACCATCACTGTATAGCGTTTAGTACTCTGCGTTGTGCCCGCAGCAACCGCAGTCCGAATCCGGGTCATGGCAGTCTTTTCGTGTAGGCGAAGGCGGCACTCAACTCCTTTTTGCCAATTCAATATTGTAGTCGGGTACATCGACGGTTTGACCCGGCCTCCTCTGCTGCTCACATCTAGCCGTGAAAATAGCATGTGACTCACTGAAAGGAGTAGTCGTGGCCGAGAGGTTAAGGCGATGGACTTGAAATCCATTGGGGTCTCCCCGCGCAGGTTCGAACCCTGCCGACTACGTGATGCTTTGTCTGTTTTGCGACAAGAATTGTGTCATACAGGAGCTTTGTTTGAGCTCGTTGTCTTCTCTAACTTCATGTGCAGTATGGAAATTGGGCAGCACGTATCTCTTTTCAAGACTTAAGTGAGCACCGTTTCAAAAAGCCCCGGTCATCTGATTTTCTGGCCATTCTATATAGGCAGTCGGAGCAATGGCTTTGGTAACCCTCGATAACTTCAAGGCCTTGACGTTGTGCAGCTCAAGAGTCACTGAATTATGTATTGTGGAGAACCTTGCATATTAGTCTTTATTTTTTAAATGTTGCACTTGTTCTCTCTTACAATAGTAAAACAGAAGCCTACTCATTATGTACCATTTACTCCTCTGTTCAAACCACTTAAGCATGCAAGCCCTGGCAATTGGTGTGCCGTCACCGTATTGCTTTTAGTACTCTGCATTGTACCCGCAGCAACCGCGGTCCGAGTCCGGGTCATGGCAGTCTTTTCTTGTAGGCGAAGATGACATTGAACTCCTTTTTGCCAACTCGATTTTGTAGCCGGGTGCATGGAAGGTTGGACCTGATCTCCTCTGCTGCTCAAATCCAGCCAAGAAAATAGCATGCGACTCACTGAATGCAGTAGTCGTGGCCGAGAGGTTAAGGCGATGGACTTGAAATCCATTGGGGTCTCCCCGCGCAGGTTCGAACCCTGCCGACTACGTGATGCTTTGTCTGTTTGTGAAAAGAATTGTGTCATATAGGAGCTTTCTTACAGCTCAATGTCTTCTCTAACTTCAGGTGCAGCTCACAACTCGATTTTTTAGCTGTGTGCATTGTACCCGTTGTACTCTGCCCTTCACATCCTGCCAAGAAAATGACATGCGACTCTTATCAAGGAGTAGTCGTGGCCGAGAGGTTAAGGCGATGGACTCGAAATCCATTGGGGTCTCCCCGCGCAGGTTCGAACCCTGCCGACTACGTGGTGCTTTGTCGGTTTCCGTCGGGAGTTGTTCCCTCCAGGAGCTTTAGTTGACCTGCTTTTGTTCTCTAACTTCACATGCAGAACGGAAATTTGGCAACCCACATCTCTTTTCGAGTCTGAAGCGAGAACTGTTTCAAAAAGTCCCGGTCATCTGTGTTTTTGGCCATTCATTCCAAACCACGTAAGAGTTATCAACTTGTAATGAAATAAAACAACTCTTTCAATGACAGTGTTCCTACCATCACTGTATAGCGTTTAGTACTCTGCGTTGTGCCCGCAGCAACCGCAGTCCGAATCCGGGTCATGGCAGTCTTTTCGTGTAGGCGAAGGCGGCACTCAACTCCTTTTTGCCAATTCAATATTGTAGTCGGGTACATCGACGGTTTGACCCGGCCTCCTCTGCTGCTCACATCTAGCCGTGAAAATAGCATGTGACTCACTGAAAGGAGTAGTCGTGGCCGAGAGGTTAAGGCGATGGACTTGAAATCCATTGGGGTCTCCCCGCGCAGGTTCGAACCCTGCCGACTACGTGATGCTTTGTCTGTTTTGCGACAAGAATTGTGTCATACAGGAGCTTTGTTTGAGCTCGTTGTCTTCTCTAACTTCATGTGCAGTATGGAAATTGGGCAGCACGTATCTCTTTTCAAGACTTAAGTGAGCACCGTTTCAAAAAGCCCCGGTCATCTGATTTTCTGGCCATTCTATATAGGCAGTCGGAGCAATGGCTTTGGTAACCCTCGATAACTTCAAGGCCTTGACGTTGTGCAGCTCAAGAGTCACTGAATTATGTATTGTGGAGAACCTTGCATATTAGTCTTTATTTTTTAAATGTTGCACTTGTTCTCTCTTACAATAGTAAAACAGAAGCCTACTCATTATGTACCATTTACTCCTCTGTTCAAACCACTTAAGCATGCAACCCCTGGCAATTGGTGTGCCGTCACCGTATTGCTTTTAGTACTCTGCATTGTACCCGCAGCAACCGCGGTCCGAATCCGGGTCATGGCAGTCTTTTCTTGTAGGCGAAGATGACATTGAACTCCTTTTTGCCAACTCGATTTTGTAGCCGGGTGCATGGAAGGTTGGACCTGATCTCCTCTGCTGCTCAAATCCAGCCAAGAAAATAGCATGCGACTCACTGAATGCAGTAGTCGTGGCCGAGAGGTTAAGGCGATGGACTTGAAATCCATTGGGGTCTCCCCGCGCAGGTTCGAACCCTGCCGACTACGTGATGCTTTGTCTGTTTGTGAAAAGAATTGTGTCATATAGGAGCTTTCTTACAGCTCAATGTCTTCTCTAACTTCAGGTGCAGCTCACAACTCGATTTTTTAGCTGTGTGCATTGTACCCGTTGTACTCTGCCCTTCACATCCTGCCAAGAAAATGACATGCGACTCTAATCAAGGAGTAGTCGTGGCCGAGAGGTTAAGGCGATGGACTCGAAATCCATTGGGGTCTCCCCGCGCAGGTTCGAACCCTGCCGACTACGTGGTGCTTTGTCGGTTTCCGTCGGGAGTTGTTCCCTCCAGGAGCTTTAGTTGACCTGCTTTTGTTCTCTAACTTCACATGCAGAACGGAAATTTGGCAACCCACATCTCTTTTCGAGTCTGAAGCGAGAACTGTTTCAAAAAGTCCCGGTCATCTGTGTTTTTGGCCATTCATTCCAAACCACGTAAGAGTTATCAACTTGTAATGAAATAAAACAACTCTTTCAATGACAGTGTTCCTACCATCACTGTATAGCGTTTAGTACTCTGCGTTGTGCCCGCAGCAACCGCAGTCCGAATCCGGGTCATGGCAGTCTTTTCGTGTAGGCGAAGGCGGCACTCAACTCCTTTTTGCCAATTCAATATTGTAGTCGGGTACATCGACGGTTTGACCCGGCCTCCTCTGCTGCTCACATCTAGCCGTGAAAATAGCATGTGACTCACTGAAAGGAGTAGTCGTGGCCGAGAGGTTAAGGCGATGGACTTGAAATCCATTGGGGTCTCCCCGCGCAGGTTCGAACCCTGCCGACTACGTGATGCTTTGTCTGTTTTGCGACAAGAATTGTGTCATACAGGAGCTTTGTTTGAGCTCGTTGTCTTCTCTAACTTCATGTGCAGTATGGAAATTGGGCAGCACGTATCTCTTTTCAAGACTTAAGTGAGCACCGTTTCAAAAAGCCCCGGTCATCTGATTTTCTGGCCATTCTATATAGGCAGTCGGAGCAATGGCTTTGGTAACCCTCGATAACTTCAAGGCCTTGACGTTGTGCAGCTCAAGAGTCACTGAATTATGTATTGTGGAGAACCTTGCATATTAGTCTTTATTTTTTAAATGTTGCACTTGTTCTCTCTTACAATAGTAAAACAGAAGCCTACTCATTATGTACCATTTACTCCTCTGTTCAAACCACTTAAGCATGCAACCCCTGGCAATTGGTGTGCCGTCACCGTATTGCTTTTAGTACTCTGCATTGTACCCGCAGCAACCGCGGTCCGAATCCGGGTCATGGCAGTCTTTTCTTGTAGGCGAAGATGACATTGAACTCCTTTTTGCCAACTCGATTTTGTAGCCGGGTGCATGGAAGGTTGGACCTGATCTCCTCTGCTGCTCAAATCCAGCCAAGAAAATAGCATGCGACTCACTGAATGCAGTAGTCGTGGCCGAGAGGTTAAGGCGATGGACTTGAAATCCATTGGGGTCTCCCCGTGCAGGTTCGAACCCTGCCGACTACGTGATGCTTTGTCTGTTTGTGAAAAGAATTGTGTCATATAGGAGCTTTCTTACAGCTCAATGTCTTCTCTAACTTCAGGTGCAGCTCACAACTCGATTTTTTAGCTGTGTGCATTGTACCCGTTGTACTCTGCCCTTCACATCCTGCCAAGAAAATGACATGCGACTCTAATCAAGGAGTAGTCGTGGCCGAGAGGTTAAGGCGATGGACTCGAAATCCATTGGGGTCTCCCCGCGCAGGTTCGAACCCTGCCGACTACGTGGTGCTTTGTCGGTTTCCGTCGGGAGTTGTTCCCTCCAGGAGCTTTAGTTGACCTGCTTTTGTTCTCTAACTTCACATGCAGAACGGAAATTTGGCAACCCACATCTCTTTTCGAGTCTGAAGCGAGAACTGTTTCAAAAAGTCCCGGTCATCTGTGTTTTTGGCCATTCATTCCAAACCACGTAAGAGTTATCAACTTGTAATGAAATAAAACAACTCTTTCAATGACAGTGTTCCTACCATCACTGTATAGCGTTTAGTACTCTGCGTTGTGCCCGCAGCAACCGCAGTCCGAATCCGGGTCATGGCAGTCTTTTCGTGTAGGCGAAGGCGGCACTCAACTCCTTTTTGCCAATTCAATATTGTAGTCGGGTACATCGACGGTTTGACCCGGCCTCCTCTGCTGCTCACATCTAGCCGTGAAAATAGCATGTGACTCACTGAAAGGAGTAGTCGTGGCCGAGAGGTTAAGGCGATGGACTTGAAATCCATTGGGGTCTCCCCGCGCAGGTTCGAACCCTGCCGACTACGTGATGCTTTGTCTGTTTTGCGACAAGAATTGTGTCATACAGGAGCTTTGTTTGAGCTCGTTGTCTTCTCTAACTTCATGTGCAGTATGGAAATTGGGCAGCACGTATCTCTTTTCAAGACTTAAGTGAGCACCGTTTCAAAAAGCCCCGGTCATCTGATTTTCTGGCCATTCTATATAGGCAGTCGGAGCAATGGCTTTGGTAACCCTCGATAACTTCAAGGCCTTGACGTTGTGCAGCTCAAGAGTCACTGAATTATGTATTGTGGAGAACCTTGCATATTAGTCTTTATTTTTTAAATGTTGCACTTGTTCTCTCTTACAATAGTAAAACAGAAGCCTACTCATTATGTACCATTTACTCCTCTGTTCAAACCACTTAAGCATGCAAGCCCTGGCAATTGGTGTGCCGTCACCGTATTGCTTTTAGTACTCTGCATTGTACCCGCAGCAACCGCGGTCCGAATCCGGGTCATGGCAGTCTTTTCTTGTAGGCGAAGATGACATTGAACTCCTTTTTGCCAACTCGATTTTGTAGCCGGGTGCATGGAAGGTTGGACCTGATCTCCTCTGCTGCTCACATCTAGCCGTGAAAATAGCATGTGACTCACTGAAAGGAGTAGTCGTGGCCGAGAGGTTAAGGCGATGGACTTGAAATCCATTGGGGTCTCCCCGCGCAGGTTCGAACCCTGCCGACTACGTGATGCTTTGTCTGTTTTGCGACAAGAATTGTGTCATACAGGAGCTTTGTTTGAGCTCGTTGTCTTCTCTAACTTCATGTGCAGTATGGAAATTGGGCAGCACGTATCTCTTTTCAAGACTTAAGTGAGCACCGTTTCAAAAAGCCCCGGTCATCTGATTTTCTGGCCATTCTATATAGGCAGTCGGAGCAATGGCTTTGGTAACCCTCGATAACTTCAAGGCCTTGACGTTGTGCAGCTCAAGAGTCACTGAATTATGTATTGTGGAGAACCTTGCATATTAGTCTTTATTTTTTAAATGTTGCACTTGTTCTCTCTTACAATAGTAAAACAGAAGCCTACTCATTATGTACCATTTACTCCTCTGTTCAAACCACTTAAGCATGCAAGCCCTGGCAATTGGTGTGCCGTCACCGTATTGCTTTTAGTACTCTGCATTGTACCCGCAGCAACCGCGGTCCGAATCCGGGTCATGGCAGTCTTTTCTTGTAGGCGAAGATGACATTGAACTCCTTTTTGCCAACTCGATTTTGTAGCCGGGTGCATGGAAGGTTGGACCTGATCTCCTCTGCTGCTCAAATCCAGCCAAGAAAATAGCATGCGACTCACTGAATGCAGTAGTCGTGGCCGAGAGGTTAAGGCGATGGACTTGAAATCCATTGGGGTCTCCCCGCGCAGGTTCGAACCCTGCCGACTACGTGATGCTTTGTCTGTTTGTGAAAAGAATTGTGTCATATAGGAGCTTTCTTACAGCTCAATGTCTTCTCTAACTTCAGGTGCAGCTCACAACTCGATTTTTTAGCTGTGTGCATTGTACCCTTGTACTCTGC
Source organism: Gobio gobio (assembly GCF_949357685.1). Lineage (NCBI taxonomy): Eukaryota > Metazoa > Chordata > Actinopteri > Cypriniformes > Gobionidae > Gobio > Gobio gobio. The sequence goes on along the minus strand of NC_137101.1, from coordinate 38,673,336 downwards.
CTTTCACATCCTGCCAAGAAAATGACATGCGACTCTAATCAAGGAGTAGTCGTGGCCGAGAGTTTAAGGCGATGGACTCGAAATCCATTGGGGTCTCCCCGCGCAGGTTCGAACCCTGCCGACTACGTGGTGCTTTGTCGGTTTCCGTCGGGAGTTGTTCCCTCCAGGAGCTTTAGTTGACCTGCTTTTGTTCTCTAACTTCACATGCAGAACGGAAATTTGGCAACCCACATCTCTTTTCGAGTCTGAAGCGAGAACTGTTTCAAAAAGTCCCGGTCATCTGTGTTTTTGGCCATTCATTCCAAACCACGTAAGAGTTATCAACTTGTAATGAAATAAAACAACTCTTTCAATGACAGTGTTCCTACCATCACTGTATAGCGTTTAGTACTCTGCGTTGTGCCCGCAGCAACCGCAGTCCGAATCCGGGTCATGGCAGTCTTTTCGTGTAGGCGAAGGCGGCACTCAACTCCTTTTTGCCAATTCAATATTGTAGTCGGGTACATCGACGGTTTGACCCGGCCTCCTCTGCTGCTCACATCTAGCCGTGAAAATAGCATGTGACTCACTGAAAGGAGTAGTCGTGGCCGAGAGGTTAAGGCGATGGACTTGAAATCCATTGGGGTCTCCCCGCGCAGGTTCGAACCCTGCCGACTACGTGATGCTTTGTCTGTTTTGCGACAAGAATTGTGTCATACAGGAGCTTTGTTTGAGCTCGTTGTCTTCTCTAACTTCATGTGCAGTATGGAAATTGGGCAGCACGTATCTCTTTTCAAGACTTAAGTGAGCACCGTTTCAAAAAGCCCCGGTCATCTGATTTTCTGGCCATTCTATATAGGCAGTCGGAGCAATGGCTTTGGTAACCCTCGATAACTTCAAGGCCTTGACGTTGTGCAGCTCAAGAGTCACTGAATTATGTATTGTGGAGAACCTTGCATATTAGTCTTTTATTTTTTAAATGTTGCACTTGTTCTCTCTTACAATAGTAAAACAGAAGCCTACTCATTATGTACCATTTACTCCTCTGTTCAAACCACTTAAGCATGCAAGCCCTGGCAATTGGTGTGCCGTCACCGTATTGCTTTTAGTACTCTGCATTGTACCCGCAGCAACCGCGGTCCGAATCCGGGTCATGGCAGTCTTTTCTTGTAGGCGAAGATGACATTGAACTCCTTTTTGCCAACTCGATTTTGTAGCCGGGTGCATGGAAGGTTGGACCTGATCTCCTCTGCTGCTCAAATCCAGCCAAGAAAATAGCATGCGACTCACTGAATGCAGTAGTCGTGGCCGAGAGGTTAAGGCGATGGAGTTGAAATCCATTGGGGTCTCCCCGCGCAGGTTTGAACCCTGCCGACTACGTGATGCTTTGTCTGTTTGTGAAAAGAATTGTGTCATATAGGAGCTTTCTTACAGCTCAATGTCTTCTCTAACTTCAGGTGCAGCTCACAACTCGATTTTTTAGCTGTGTGCATTGTACCCGTTGTACTCTGCCCTTCACATCCTGCCAAGAAAATGACATGCGACTCTAATCAAGGAGTAGTCGTGGCCGAGAGGTTAAGGCGATGGACTCGAAATCCATTGGGGTCTCCCCGCGCAGGTTCGAACCCTGCCGACTACGTGGTGCTTTGTCGGTTTCCGTCGGGAGTTGTTCCCTCCAGGAGCTTTAGTTGACCTGCTTTTGTTCTCTAACTTCACATGCAGAACGGAAATTTGGCAACCCACATCTCTTTTCGAGTCTGAAGCGAGAACTGTTTCAAAAAGTCCCGGTCATCTGTGTTTTTGGCCATTCATTCCAAACCACGTAAGAGTTATCAACTTGTAATGAAATAAAACAACTCTTTCAATGACAGTGTTCCTACCATCACTGTATAGCGTTTAGTACTCTGCGTTGTGCCCGCAGCAACCGCAGTCCGAATCCGGGTCATGGCAGTCTTTTCGTGTAGGCGAAGGCGGCACTCAACTCCTTTTTGCCAATTCAATATTGTAGTCGGGTACATCGACGGTTTGACCCGGCCTCCTCTGCTGCTCACATCTAGCCGTGAAAATAGCATGTGACTCACTGAAAGGAGTAGTCGTGGCCGAGAGGTTAAGGCGATGGACTTGAAATCCATTGGGGTCTCCCCGCGCAGGTTCGAACCCTGCCGACTACGTGATGCTTTGTCTGTTTTGCGACAAGAATTGTGTCATACAGGAGCTTTGTTTGAGCTCGTTGTCTTCTCTAACTTCATGTGCAGTATGGAAATTGGGCAGCACGTATCTCTTTTCAAGACTTAAGTGAGCACCGTTTCAAAAAGCCCCGGTCATCTGATTTTCTGGCCATTCTATATAGGCAGTCGGAGCAATGGCTTTGGTAACCCTCGATAACTTCAAGGCCTTGACGTTGTGCAGCTCAAGAGTCACTGAATTATGTATTGTGGAGAACCTTGCATATTAGTCTTTTATTTTTTAAATGTTGCACTTGTTCTCTCTTACAATAGTAAAACAGAAGCCTACTCATTATGTACCATTTACTCCTCTGTTCAAACCACTTAAGCATGCAAGCCCTGGCAATTGGTGTGCCGTCACCGTATTGCTTTTAGTACTCTGCATTGTACCCGCAGCAACCGCGGTCCGAATCCGGGTCATGGCAGTCTTTTCTTGTAGGCGAAGATGACATTGAACTCCTTTTTGCCAACTCGATTTTGTAGCCGGGTGCATGGAAGGTTGGACCTGATCTCCTCTGCTGCTCACATCTAGCCGTGAAAATAGCATGTGACTCACTGAAAGGAGTAGTCGTGGCCGAGAGGTTAAGGCGATGGACTTGAAATCCATTGGGGTCTCCCCGCGCAGGTTCGAACCCTGCCGACTACGTGATGCTTTGTCTGTTTTGCGACAAGAATTGTGTCATACAGGAGCTTTGTTTGAGCTCGTTGTCTTCTCTAACTTCATGTGCAGTATGGAAATTGGGCAGCACGTATCTCTTTTCAAGACTTAAGTGAGCACCGTTTCAAAAAGCCCCGGTCATCTGATTTTCTGGCCATTCTATATAGGCAGTCGGAGCAATGGCTTTGGTAACCCTCGATAACTTCAAGGCCTTGACGTTGTGCAGCTCAAGAGTCACTGAATTATGTATTGTGGAGAACCTTGCATATTAGTCTTTATTTTTTAAATGTTGCACTTGTTCTCTCTTACAATAGTAAAACAGAAGCCTACTCATTATGTACCATTTACTCCTCTGTTCAAACCACTTAAGCATGCAAGCCCTGGCAATTGGTGTGCCGTCACCGTATTGCTTTTAGTACTCTGCATTGTACCCGCAGCAACCGCGGTCCGAATCCGGGTCATGGCAGTCTTTTCTTGTAGGCGAAGATGACATTGAACTCCTTTTTGCCAACTCGATTTTGTAGCCGGGTGCATGGAAGGTTGGACCTGATCTCCTCTGCTGCTCAAATCCAGCCAAGAAAATAGCATGCGACTCACTGAATGCAGTAGTCGTGGCCGAGAGGTTAAGGCGATGGACTTGAAATCCATTGGGGTCTCCCCGCGCAGGTTCGAACCCTGCCGACTACGTGATGCTTTGTCTGTTTGTGAAAAGAATTGTGTCATATAGGAGCTTTCTTACAGCTCAATGTCTTCTCTAACTTCAGGTGCAGCTCACAACTCGATTTTTTAGCTGTGTGCATTGTACCCTTGTACTCTGCCTTTCACATCCTGCCAAGAAAATGACATGCGACTCTAATCAAGGAGTAGTCGTGGCCGAGAGTTTAAGGCGATGGACTCGAAATCCATTGGGGTCTCCCCGCGCAGGTTCGAACCCTGCCGACTACGTGGTGCTTTGTCGGTTTCCGTCGGGAGTTGTTCCCTCCAGGAGCTTTAGTTGACCTGCTTTTGTTCTCTAACTTCACATGCAGAACGGAAATTTGGCAACCCACATCTCTTTTCGAGTCTGAAGCGAGAACTGTTTCAAAAAGTCCCGGTCATCTGTGTTTTTGGCCATTCATTCCAAACCACGTAAGAGTTATCAACTTGTAATGAAATAAAACAACTCTTTCAATGACAGTGTTCCTACCATCACTGTATAGCGTTTAGTACTCTGCGTTGTGCCCGCAGCAACCGCAGTCCGAATCCGGGTCATGGCAGTCTTTTCGTGTAGGCGAAGGCGGCACTCAACTCCTTTTTGCCAATTCAATATTGTAGTCGGGTACATCGACGGTTTGACCCGGCCTCCTCTGCTGCTCACATCTAGCCGTGAAAATAGCATGTGACTCACTGAAAGGAGTAGTCGTGGCCGAGAGGTTAAGGCGATGGACTTGAAATCCATTGGGGTCTCCCCGCGCAGGTTCGAACCCTGCCGACTACGTGATGCTTTGTCTGTTTTGCGACAAGAATTGTGTCATACAGGAGCTTTGTTTGAGCTCGTTGTCTTCTCTAACTTCATGTGCAGTATGGAAATTGGGCAGCACGTATCTCTTTTCAAGACTTAAGTGAGCACCGTTTCAAAAAGCCCCGGTCATCTGATTTTCTGGCCATTCTATATAGGCAGTCGGAGCAATGGCTTTGGTAACCCTCGATAACTTCAAGGCCTTGACGTTGTGCAGCTCAAGAGTCACTGAATTATGTATTGTGGAGAACCTTGCATATTAGTCTTTATTTTTTAAATGTTGCACTTGTTCTCTCTTACAATAGTAAAACAGAAGCCTACTCATTATGTACCATTTACTCCTCTGTTCAAACCACTTAAGCATGCAAGCCCTGGCAATTGGTGTGCCGTCACCGTATTGCTTTTAGTACTCTGCATTGTACCCGCAGCAACCGCGGTCCGAATCCGGGTCATGGCAGTCTTTTCTTGTAGGCGAAGATGACATTGAACTCCTTTTTGCCAACTCGATTTTGTAGCCGGGTGCATGGAAGGTTGGACCTGATCTCCTCTGCTGCTCACATCTAGCCGTGAAAATAGCATGTGACTCACTGAAAGGAGTAGTCGTGGCCGAGAGGTTAAGGCGATGGACTTGAAATCCATTGGGGTCTCCCCGCGCAGGTTCGAACCCTGCCGACTACGTGATGCTTTGTCTGTTTTGCGACAAGAATTGTGTCATACAGGAGCTTTGTTTGAGCTCGTTGTCTTCTCTAACTTCATGTGCAGTATGGAAATTGGGCAGCACGTATCTCTTTTCAAGACTTAAGTGAGCACCGTTTCAAAAAGCCCCGGTCATCTGATTTTCTGGCCATTCTATATAGGCAGTCGGAGCAATGGCTTTGGTAACCCTCGATAACTTCAAGGCCTTGACGTTGTGCAGCTCAAGAGTCACTGAATTATGTATTGTGGAGAACCTTGCATATTAGTCTTTATTTTTTAAATGTTGCACTTGTTCTCTCTTACAATAGTAAAACAGAAGCCTACTCATTATGTACCATTTACTCCTCTGTTCAAACCACTTAAGCATGCAAGCCCTGGCAATTGGTGTGCCGTCACCGTATTGCTTTTAGTACTCTGCATTGTACCCGCAGCAACCGCGGTCCGAATCCGGGTCATGGCAGTCTTTTCTTGTAGGCGAAGATGACATTGAACTCCTTTTTGCCAACTCGATTTTGTAGCCGGGTGCATGGAAGGTTGGACCTGATCTCCTCTGCTGCTCAAATCCAGCCAAGAAAATAGCATGCGACTCCCTGAATCCAGTAGTCGTGGCCGAGAGGTTAAGGCGATGGACTTGAAATCCATTGGGGTCTCCCCGCGCAGGTTCGAACCCTGCCGACTACGTGATGCTTTGTCTGTTTGTGAAAAGAATTGTGTCATACAGGAGCTTTGTTACAGCTCAGTGTCTTCTCTAACTTCAGGTGCAGCTCACAACTCGATTTTTTAGCTGTGTGCATTGTACCCTTGTACTCTGCCCTTCACATCCTGCCAAGAAAATTACATGCGACTCTTATCAAGGAGTAGTCGTGGCCGAGAGGTTAAGGCGATGGACTCGAAATCCATTGGGGTCTCCCCGCGCAGGTTCGGACCCTGCCGACTACGTGGTGCTTTGTCGGTTTCCGTCGGGGGTTGTTCCCTCCAGGAGCTTTAGTTGACCTGCTTTTGTTCTCTAACTTCACATGCAGAACGGAAATTTGGCAACCCACATCTCTTTTCGAGTCTGAAGCGAGAACTGTTTCAAAAAGTCCCGGTCATCTGTGTTTTTGGCCATTCATTCCAAACCACGTAAGAGTTATCAACTTGTAATGAAATAAAACAACTCTTTCAATGACATTGTTCCTACCTTACCAGGAGCAGCCCATATCTCTTCCCTTTATAAATTGTTGTCTTCATCCTTAAGATGACAAAGCATGAACACGTTATGGAGAAAGTACTGTTATGTCCCCAGGGTGACTGTACTGTGGCAAGAGCCCAGACAGCTCAGTCGGTAGAGCATCAGACTTTTAGTCTGAGGGTCCAGGGTTCAAGTCCCTGTTCGGGTGAAGGGCTGGCAGTTTGTTGCAGACCTCCCCTAATAACTTGCCGTGCTCTTTCCTGCCTTTGAGAGAAATGGTCTTCCTCCCCAAGAAAAGATGTGGTGTTGTTTTTTTCCCAGTCTTTGGTTTTGTTTTACCTGCTTTAAGACATGGTTGCTGTCTCAGCAAGCAGGGTTGGGGGACTTGAGAGAGCAGAGCTGAAGCTATCCGTTGACGCTGTATGTTCAGGCACTTCTCAGCGGGCCTTGGTGATTTGGAGTGCCATCACTGTATAGCGTTTAGTACTCTGCGTTGTGCCCGCAGCAACCGCAGTCCGAATCCGGGACATGGCAGTCTTTTCGTGTAGGCGAAGGCGCCACTCAACTCCTTTTTGCCAATTCAATATTGTAGTCAGGTACATCGACGGTTTGACCCGGCCTCCTCTGCTGCTCACATCTAGCCGTGAAAATAGCATGTGACTCACTGAAAGGAGTAGTCGTGGCCGAGAGGTTAAGGCGATGGACTTGAAATCCATTGGGGTCTCCCCGCGCAGGTTCGAACCCTGCCGACTACGTGGTGCTTTGTCGGTTTCCGTCGGGAGTTGTTCCCTCCAGGAGCTTTAGTTGACCTGCTTTTGTTCTCTAACTTCACATGCAGAACGGAAATTTGGCAACCCACATCTCTTTTCGAGTCTGAAGCGAGAACTGTTTCAAAAAGTCCCGGTCATCTGTGTTTTTGGCCATTCATTCCAAACCACGTAAGAGTTATCAACTTGTAATGAAATAAAACAACTCTTTCAATGACAGTGTTCCTACCATCACTGTATAGCGTTTAGTACTCTGCGTTGTGCCCGCAGCAACCGCAGTCCGAATCCGGGTCATGGCAGTCTTTTCGTGTAGGCGAAGGCGGCACTCAACTCCTTTTTGCCAATTCAATATTGTAGTCGGGTACATCAACGGTTTGACCCGGCCTCCTCTGCTGCTCACATCTAGCCGTGAAAATAGCATGTGACTCACTGAAAGGAGTAGTCGTGGCCGAGAGGTTAAGGCGATGGACTTGAAATCCATTGGGGTCTCCCCGCGCAGGTTCGAACCCTGCCGACGACGTGATGCTTTGTCTGTTTTGCGACAAGAATTGTGTCATACAGGAGCTTTGTTTGAGCTCGTTGTCTTCTCTAACTTCATGTGCAGTATGGAAATTGGGCAGCACGTATCTCTTTTCAAGACTTAAGTGAGCACCGTTTCAAAAAGCCCCGGTCATCTGATTTTCTGGCCATTCTATATAGGCAGTCGGAGCAATGGCTTTGGTAACCCTCGATAACTTCAAGGCCTTGACGTTGTGCAGCTCAAGAGTCACTGAATTATGTATTGTGGAGAACCTTGCATATTAGTCTTTATTTTTTAAATGTTGCAATTGTTCTCTCTTACAATAGTAAAACAGAAGCCTACTCATTATGTACCATTTACTCCTCTGTTCAAACCACTTAAGCATGCAAGCCCTGGCAATTGGTGTGCCGTCACCGTATTGCTTTTAGTACTCTGCATTGTACCCGCAGCAACCGCGGTCCGAATCCGGGTCATGGCAGTCTTTTCTTGTAGGCGAAGATGACATTGAACTCCTTTTTGCCAACTCGATTTTGTAGCCGGGTGCATGGAAGGTTGGACCTGATCTCCTCTGCTGCTCAAATCCAGCCAAGAAAATAGCATGCGACTCACTGAATGCAGTAGTCGTGGCCGAGAGGTTAAGGCGATGGACTTGAAATCCATTGGGGTCTCCCCGCGCAGGTTGGAACCCTGCCGACTACGTGATGCTTTGTCTGTTTGTGAAAAGAATTGTGTCATATAGGAGCTTTCTTACAGCTCAATGTCTTCTCTAACTTCAGGTGCAGCTCACAACTCGATTTTTTAGCTGTGTGCATTGTACCCGTTGTACTCTGCCCTTCACATCCTGCCAAGAAAATGACATGCAACTCTTATCAAGGAGTAGTCGTGGCCGAGAGGTTAAGGCGATGGACTCGAAATCCATTGGGGTCTCCCCGCGCAGGTTCGAACCCTGCCGACTACGTGGTGCTTTGTCGGTTTCCGTCGGGAGTTGTTCCCTCCAGGAGCTTTAGTTGACCTGCTTTTGTTCTCTAACTTCACATGCAGAACGGAAATTTGGCAACCCACATCTCTTTTCGAGTCTGAAGCGAGAACTGTTTCAAAAAGTCCCGGTCATCTGTGTTTTTGGCCATTCATTCCAAACCACGTAAGAGTTATCAACTTGTAATGAAATAAAACAACTCTTTCAATGACAGTGTTCCTACCATCACTGTATAGCGTTTAGTACTCTGCGTTGTGCCCGCAGCAACCGCAGTCCGAATCCGGGTCATGGCAGTCTTTTCGTGTAGGCGAAGGCGGCACTCAACTCCTTTTTGCCAATTCAATATTGTAGTCGGGTACATCGACGGTTTGACCCGGCCTCCTCTGCTGCTCACATCTAGCCGTGAAAATAGCATGTGACTCACTGAAAGGAGTAGTCGTGGCCGAGAGGTTAAGGCGATGGACTTGAAATCCATTGGGGCCTCCCCGCGCAGGTTCGAACCCTGCCGACTACGTAATGCTTTGTCTGTTTTGCGACAAGAATTGTGTCATACAGGAGCTTTGTTTGAGCTCGTTGTCTTCTCTAACTTCATGTGCAGTATGGAAATTGGGCAGCACGTATCTCTTTTCAAGACTTAAGTGAGCACCGTTTCAAAAAGCCCCGGTCATCTGATTTTCTGGCCATTCTATATAGGCAGTCGGAGCAATGGCTTTGGTAACCCTCGATAACTTCAAGGCCTTGACGTTGTGCAGCTCAAGAGTCACTGAATTATGTATTGTGGAGAACCTTGCATATTAGTCTTTATTTTTTAAATGTTGCACTTGTTCTCTCTTACAATAGTAAAACAGAAGCCTACTCATTATGTACCATTTACTCCTCTGTTCAAACCACTTAAGCATGCAAGCCCTGGCAATTGGTGTGCCGTCACCGTATTGCTTTTAGTACTCTGCATTGTACCCGCAGCAACCGCGGTCCGAATCCGGGTCATGGCAGTCTTTTCTTGTAGGCGAAGATGACATTGAACTCCTTTTTGCCAACTCGATTTTGTAGCCGGGTGCATGGAAGGTTGGACCTGATCTCCTCTGCTGCTCAAATCCAGCCAAGAAAATAGCATGCGACTCACTGAATGCAGTAGTCGTGGCCGAGAGGTTAAGGCGATGGACTTGAAATCCATTGGGGTCTCCCCGCGCAGGTTCGAACCCTGCCGACTACGTGATGCTTTGTCTGTTTGTGAAAAGAATTGTGTCATACAGGAGCTTTGTTACAGCTCAGTGTCTTCTCTAACTTCAGGTGCAGCTCACAACTCGATTTTTTAGCTGTGTGCATTGTACCCGTTGTACTCTGCCCTTCACATCCTGCCAAGAAAATTACATGCGACTCTTATCAAGGAGTAGTCGTGGCCGAGAGGTTAAGGCGATGGACTCGAAATCCATTGGGGTCTCCCCGCGCAGGTTCGGACCCTGCCGACTACGTGGTGCTTTGTCGGTTTCCGTCGGGGGTTGTTCCCTCCAGGAGCTTTAGTTGACCTGCTTTTGTTCTCTAACTTCACATGCAGAACGGAAATTTGGCAACCCACATCTCTTTTCGAGTCTGAAGCGAGAACTGTTTCAAAAAGTCCCGGTCATCTGTGTTTTTGGCCATTCATTCCAAACCACGTAAGAGTTATCAACTTGTAATGAAATAAAACAACTCTTTCAATGACATTGTTCCTACCTTACCAGGAGCAGCCCATATCTCTTCCCTTTATAAATTGTTGTCTTCATCCTTAAGATGACAAAGCATGAACACGTTATGGAGAAAGTACTGTTATGTCCCCAGGGTGACTGTACTGTGGCAAGAGCCCAGACAGCTCAGTCGGTAGAGCATCAGACTTTTAGTCTGAGGGTCCAGGGTTCAAGTCCCTGTTCGGGTGAAGGGCTGGCAGTTTGTTGCAGACCTCCCCTAATAACTTGCCGTGCTCTTTCCTGCCTTTGAGAGAAATGGTCTTCCTCACCAAGAAAAGATGTGGTGTTGTTTTTTTCCCAGTCTTTGGTTTTGTTTTACCTGCTTTAAGACATGGTTGCTGTCTCAGCAAGCAGGGTTGGGGGACTTGAGAGAGCAGAGCTGAAGCTATCCGTTGACGCTGTATGTTCAGGCACTTCTCAGCGGGCCTTGGTGATTTGGAGTGCCATCACTGTATAGCGTTTAGTACTCTGCGTTGTGCCCGCAGCAACCGCAGTCCGAATCCGGGACATGGCAGTCTTTTCGTGTAGGCGAAGGCGGCACTCAACTCCTTTTTGCCAATTCAATATTGTAGTCAGGTACATCGACGGTTTGACCCGGCCTCCTCTGCTGCTCACATCTAGCCGTGAAAATAGCATGTGACTCACTGAAAGGAGTAGTCGTGGCCGAGAGGTTAAGGCGATGGACTTGAAATCCATTGGGGTCTCCCCGCGCAGGTTCGAACCCTGCCGACTACGTGATGCTTTGTCTGTTTTGCGACAAGAATTGTGTCATACAGGAGCTTTGTTTGAGCTCGTTGTCTTCTCTAACTTCATGTGCAGTATGGAAATTGGGCAGCACGTATCTCTTTTCAAGACTTAAGTGAGCACCGTTTCAAAAAGCCCCGGTCATCTGATTTTCTGGCCATTCTATATAGGCAGTCGGAGCAATGGCTTTGGTAACCCTCGATAACTTCAAGGCCTTGACGTTGTGCAGCTCAAGAGTCACTGAATTATGTATTGTGGAGATCCTTGCATATTAGTCTTTATTTTTTAAATGTTGTTCTTGTTCTCTCTTACAATAGTAAAACAGAAGCCTACTCATTATGTACCATTTACTCCTCTGTTCAAACCACTTAAGCATGCAAGCCCTGGCAATTGGTGTGCCGTCACCGTATTGCTTTTAGTACTCTGCATTGTACCCGCAGCAACCGCGGTCCGAATCCGGGTCATGGCAGTCTTTTCTTGTAGGTGAAGATGACATTGAACTCCTTTTTGCCAACTCGATTTTGTAGCCGGGTGCATGGAAGGTTGGACCTGATCTCCTCTGCTGCTCAAATCCAGCCAAGAAAATAGCATGCGACTCACTGAATGCAGTAGTCGTGGCCGAGAGGTTAAGGCGATGGACTTGAAATCCATTGGGGTCTCCCCGCGCAGGTTCGAACCCTGCCAACTACGTGATGCTTTTTCTGTTTGTGAAAAGAATTGTGTCATATAGGAGCTTTCTTACAGCTCAATGTCTTCTCTAACTTCAGGTGCAGCTCACAACTCGATTTTTTAGCTGTGTGCATTGTACCCGTTGTACTCTGCCCTTCACATCCTGCCAAGAAAATGACATGCGACTCTAATCAAGGAGTAGTCGTGGCCGAGAGGTTAAGGCGATGGACTCGAAATCCATTGGGGTCTCCCCGCGCAGGTTCGAACCCTGCCGACTACGTGGTGCTTTGTCGGTTTCCGTCGGGAGTTGTTCCCTCCAGGAGCTTTAGTTGACCTGCTTTTGTTCTCTAACTTCACATGCAGAACGGAAATTTGGCAACCCACATCTCTTTTCGAGTCTGAAGCGAGAACTGTTTCAAAAAGTCCCGGTCATCTGTGTTTTTGGCCATTCATTCCAAACCACGTAAGAGTTATCAACTTGTAATGAAATAAAACAACTCTTTCAATGACAGTGTTCCTACCATCACTGTATAGCGTTTAGTACTCTGCGTTGTGCCCGCAGCAACCGCAGTCCGAATCCGGGTCATGGCAGTCTTTTCGTGTAGGCGAAGGCGGCACTCAACTCCTTTTTGCCAATTCAATATTGTAGTCGGGTACATCAACGGTTTGACCCGGCCTCCTCTGCTGCTCACATCTAGCCGTGAAAATAGCATGTGACTCACTGAAAGGAGTAGTCGTGGCCGAGAGGTTAAGGCGATGGACTTGAAATCCATTGGGGTCTCCCCGCGCAGGTTCGAACCCTGCCGACGACGTGATGCTTTGTCTGTTTTGCGACAAGAATTGTGTCATACAGGAGCTTTGTTTGAGCTCGTTGTCTTCTCTAACTTCATGTGCAGTATGGAAATTGGGCAGCACGTATCTCTTTTCAAGATTTAAGTGAGCACCGTTTCAAAAAGCCCCGGTCATCTGATTTTCTGGCCATTCTATATAGGCAGTCGGAGCAATGGCTTTGGTAACCCTCGATAACTTCAAGGCCTTGACGTTGTGCAGCTCAAGAGTCACTGAATTATGTATTGTGGAGAACCTTGCATATTAGTCTTTATTTTTTAAATGTTGCAATTGTTCTCTCTTACAATAGTAAAACAGAAGCCTACTCATTATGTACCATTTACTCCTCTGTTCAAACCACTTAAGCATGCAAGCCCTGGCAATTGGTGTGCCGTCACCGTATTGCTTTTAGTACTCTGCATTGTACCCGCAGCAACCGCGGTCCGAATCCGGGTCATGGCAGTCTTTTCTTGTAGGCGAAGATGACATTGAACTCCTTTTTGCCAACTCGATTTTGTAGCCGGGTGCATGGAAGGTTGGACCTGATCTCCTCTGCTGCTCAAATCCAGCCAAGAAAATAGCATGCGACTCACTGAATGCAGTAGTCGTGGCCGAGAGGTTAAGGCGATGGACTTGAAATCCATTGGGGTCTCCCCGCGCAGGTTGGAACCCTGCCGACTACGTGATGCTTTGTCTGTTTGTGAAAAGAATTGTGTCATATAGGAGCTTTCTTACAGCTCAATGTCTTCTCTAACTTCAGGTGCAGCTCACAACTCGATTTTTTAGCTGTGTGCATTGTACCCGTTGTACTCTGCCCTTCACATCCTGCCAAGAAAATGACATGCAACTCTTATCAAGGAGTAGTCGTGGCCGAGAGGTTAAGGCGATGGACTCGAAATCCATTGGGGTCTCCCCGCGCAGGTTCGAACCCTGCCGACTACGTGGTGCTTTGTCGGTTTCCGTCGGGAGTTGTTCCCTCCAGGAGCTTTAGTTGACCTGCTTTTGTTCTCTAACTTCACATGCAGAACGGAAATTTGGCAACCCACATCTCTTTTCGAGTCTGAAGCGAGAACTGTTTCAAAAAGTCCCGGTCATCTGTGTTTTTGGCCATTCATTCCAAACCACGTAAGAGTTATCAACTTGTAATGAAATAAAACAACTCTTTCAATGACAGTGTTCCTACCATCACTGTATAGCGTTTAGTACTCTGCGTTGTGCCCGCAGCAACCGCAGTCCGAATCCGGGTCATGGCAGTCTTTTCGTGTAGGCGAAGGCGGCACTCAACTCCTTTTTGCCAATTCAATATTGTAGTCGGGTACATCGACGGTTTGACCCGGCCTCCTCTGCTGCTCACATCTAGCCGTGAAAATAGCATGTGACTCACTGAAAGGAGTAGTCGTGGCCGAGAGGTTAAGGCGATGGACTTGAAATCCATTGGGGCCTCCCCGCGCAGGTTCGAACCCTGCCGACTACGTAATGCTTTGTCTGTTTTGCGACAAGAATTGTGTCATACAGGAGCTTTGTTTGAGCTCGTTGTCTTCTCTAACTTCATGTGCAGTATGGAAATTGGGCAGCACGTATCTCTTTTCAAGACTTAAGTGAGCACCGTTTCAAAAAGCCCCGGTCATCTGATTTTCTGGCCATTCTATATAGGCAGTCGGAGCAATGGCTTTGGTAACCCTCGATAACTTCAAGGCCTTGACGTTGTGCAGCTCAAGAGTCACTGAATTATGTATTGTGGAGAACCTTGCATATTAGTCTTTATTTTTTAAATGTTGCACTTGTTCTCTCTTACAATAGTAAAACAGAAGCCTACTCATTATGTACCATTTACTCCTCTGTTCAAACCACTTAAGCATGCAAGCCCTGGCAATTGGTGTGCCGTCACCGTATTGCTTTTAGTACTCTGCATTGTACCCGCAGCAACCGCGGTCCGAATCCGGGTCATGGCAGTCTTTTCTTGTAGGCGAAGATGACATTGAACTCCTTTTTGCCAACTCGATTTTGTAGCCGGGTGCATGGAAGGTTGGACCTGATCTCCTCTGCTGCTCAAATCCAGCCAAGAAAATAGCATGCGACTCACTGAATGCAGTAGTCGTGGCCGAGAGGTTAAGGCGATGGACTTGAAATCCATTGGGGTCTCCCCGCGCAGGTTCGAACCCTGCCGACTACGTGATGCTTTGTCTGTTTGTGAAAAGAATTGTGTCATACAGGAGCTTTGTTACAGCTCAGTGTCTTCTCTAACTTCAGGTGCAGCTCACAACTCGATTTTTTAGCTGTGTGCATTGTACCCGTTGTACTCTGCCCTTCACATCCTGCCAAGAAAATTACATGCGACTCTTATCAAGGAGTAGTCGTGGCCGAGAGGTTAAGGCGATGGACTCGAAATCCATTGGGGTCTCCCCGCGCAGGTTCGGACCCTGCCGACTACGTGGTGCTTTGTCGGTTTCCGTCGGGGGTTGTTCCCTCCAGGAGCTTTAGTTGACCTGCTTTTGTTCTCTAACTTCACATGCAGAACGGAAATTTGGCAACCCACATCTCTTTTCGAGTCTGAAGCGAGAACTGTTTCAAAAAGTCCCGGTCATCTGTGTTTTTGGCCATTCATTCCAAACCACGTAAGAGTTATCAACTTGTAATGAAATAAAACAACTCTTTCAATGACATTGTTCCTACCTTACCAGGAGCAGCCCATATCTCTTCCCTTTATAAATTGTTGTCTTCATCCTTAAGATGACAAAGCATGAACACGTTATGGAGAAAGTACTGTTATGTCCCCAGGGTGACTGTACTGTGGCAAGAGCCCAGACAGCTCAGTCGGTAGAGCATCAGACTTTTAGTCTGAGGGTCCAGGGTTCAAGTCCCTGTTCGGGTGAAGGGCTGGCAGTTTGTTGCAGACCTCCCCTAATAACTTGCCGTGCTCTTTCCTGCCTTTGAGAGAAATGGTCTTCCTCACCAAGAAAAGATGTGGTGTTGTTTTTTTCCCAGTCTTTGGTTTTGTTTTACCTGCTTTAAGACATGGTTGCTGTCTCAGCAAGCAGGGTTGGGGGACTTGAGAGAGCAGAGCTGAAGCTATCCGTTGACGCTGTATGTTCAGGCACTTCTCAGCGGGCCTTGGTGATTTGGAGTGCCATCACTGTATAGCGTTTAGTACTCTGCGTTGTGCCCGCAGCAACCGCAGTCCGAATCCGGGACATGGCAGTCTTTTCGTGTAGGCGAAGGCGGCACTCAACTCCTTTTTGCCAATTCAATATTGTAGTCGGGTACATCGACGGTTTGACCCGGCCTCCTCTGCTGCTCACATCTAGCCGTGAAAATAGCATGTGACTCACTGAAAGGAGTAGTCGTGGCCGAGAGGTTAAGGCGATGGACTTGAAATCCATTGGGGTCTCCCCGCGCAGGTTCGAACCCTGCCGACTACGTGATGCTTTGTCTGTTTTGCGACAAGAATTGTGTCATACAGGAGCTTTGTTTGAGCTCGTTGTCTTCTCTAACTTCATGTGCAGTATGGAAATTGGGCAGCACGTATCTCTTTTCAAGACTTAAGTGAGCACCGTTTCAAAAAGCCCCGGTCATCTGATTTTCTGGCCATTCTATATAGGCAGTCGGAGCAATGGCTTTGGTAACCCTCGATAACTTCAAGGCCTTGACGTTGTGCAGCTCAAGAGTCACTGAATTATGTATTGTGGAGAACCTTGCATATTAGTCTTTATTTTTTAAATGTTGCACTTGTTCTCTCTTACAATAGTAAAACAGAAGCCTACTCATTATGTACCATTTACTCCTCTGTTCAAACCACTTAAGCATGCAAGCCCTGGCAATTGGTGTGCCGTCACCGTATTGCTTTTAGTACTCTGCATTGTACCCGCAGCAACCGCGGTCCGAATCCGGGTCATGGCAGTCTTTTCTTGTAGGCGAAGATGACATTGAACTCCTTTTTGCCAACTCGATTTTGTAGCCGGGTGCATGGAAGGTTGGACCTGATCTCCTCTGCTGCTCACATCTAGCCGTGAAAATAGCATGTGACTCACTGAAAGGAGTAGTCGTGGCCGAGAGGTTAAGGCGATGGACTTGAAATCCATTGGGGTCTCCCCGCGCAGGTTCGAACCCTGCCGACTACGTGATGCTTTGTCTGTTTTGCGACAAGAATTGTGTCATACAGGAGCTTTGTTTGAGCTCGTTGTCTTCTCTAACTTCATGTGCAGTATGGAAATTGGGCAGCACGTATCTCTTTTCAAGACTTAAGTGAGCACCGTTTCAAAAAGCCCCGGTCATCTGATTTTCTGGCCATTCTATATAGGCAGTCGGAGCAATGGCTTTGGTAACCCTCGATAACTTCAAGGCCTTGACGTTGTGCAGCTCAAGAGTCACTGAATTATGTATTGTGGAGAACCTTGCATATTAGTCTTTATTTTTTAAATGTTGCACTTGTTCTCTCTTACAATAGTAAAACAGAAGCCTACTCATTATGTACCATTTACTCCTCTGTTCAAACCACTTAAGCATGCAAGCCCTGGCAATTGGTGTGCCGTCACCGTATTGCTTTTAGTACTCTGCATTGTACCCGCAGCAACCGCGGTCCGAATCCGGGTCATGGCAGTCTTTTCTTGTAGGCGAAGATGACATTGAACTCCTTTTTGCCAACTCGATTTTGTAGCCGGGTGCATGGAAGGTTGGACCTGATCTCCTCTGCTGCTCAAATCCAGCCAAGAAAATAGCATGCGACTCACTGAATGCAGTAGTCGTGGCCGAGAGGTTAAGGCGATGGACTTGAAATCCATTGGGGTCTCCCCGCGCAGGTTCGAACCCTGCCGACTACGTGATGCTTTGTCTGTTTGTGAAAAGAATTGTGTCATATAGGAGCTTTCTTACAGCTCAATGTCTTCTCTAACTTCAGGTGCAGCTCACAACTCGATTTTTTAGCTGTGTGCATTGTACCCTTGTACTCTGCCTTTCACATCCTGCCAAGAAAATGACATGCGACTCTAATCAAGGAGTAGTCGTGGCCGAGAGTTTAAGGCGATGGACTCGAAATCCATTGGGGTCTCCCCGCGCAGGTTCGAACCCTGCCGACTACGTGGTGCTTTGTCGGTTTCCGTCGGGAGTTGTTCCCTCCAGGAGCTTTAGTTGACCTGCTTTTGTTCTCTAACTTCACATGCAGAACGGAAATTTGGCAACCCACATCTCTTTTCGAGTCTGAAGCGAGAACTGTTTCAAAAAGTCCCGGTCATCTGTGTTTTTGGCCATTCATTCCAAACCACGTAAGAGTTATCAACTTGTAATGAAATAAAACAACTCTTTCAATGACAGTGTTCCTACCATCACTGTATAGCGTTTAGTACTCTGCGTTGTGCCCGCAGCAACCGCAGTCCGAATCCGGGTCATGGCAGTCTTTTCGTGTAGGCGAAGGCGGCACTCAACTCCTTTTTGCCAATTCAATATTGTAGTCGGGTACATCGACGGTTTGACCCGGCCTCCTCTGCTGCTCACATCTAGCCGTGAAAATAGCATGTGACTCACTGAAAGGAGTAGTCGTGGCCGAGAGGTTAAGGCGATGGACTTGAAATCCATTGGGGTCTCCCCGCGCAGGTTCGAACCCTGCCGACTACGTGATGCTTTGTCTGTTTTGCGACAAGAATTGTGTCATACAGGAGCTTTGTTTGAGCTCGTTGTCTTCTCTAACTTCATGTGCAGTATGGAAATTGGGCAGCACGTATCTCTTTTCAAGACTTAAGTGAGCACCGTTTCAAAAAGCCCCGGTCATCTGATTTTCTGGCCATTCTATATAGGCAGTCGGAGCAATGGCTTTGGTAACCCTCGATAACTTCAAGGCCTTGACGTTGTGCAGCTCAAGAGTCACTGAATTATGTATTGTGGAGAACCTTGCATATTAGTCTTTTATTTTTTAAATGTTGCACTTGTTCTCTCTTACAATAGTAAAACAGAAGCCTACTCATTATGTACCATTTACTCCTCTGTTCAAACCACTTAAGCATGCAAGCCCTGGCAATTGGTGTGCCGTCACCGTATTGCTTTTAGTACTCTGCATTGTACCCGCAGCAACCGCGGTCCGAATCCGGGTCATGGCAGTCTTTTCTTGTAGGCGAAGATGACATTGAACTCCTTTTTGCCAACTCGATTTTGTAGCCGGGTGCATGGAAGGTTGGACCTGATCTCCTCTGCTGCTCAAATCCAGCCAAGAAAATAGCATGCGACTCACTGAATGCAGTAGTCGTGGCCGAGAGGTTAAGGCGATGGAGTTGAAATCCATTGGGGTCTCCCCGCGCAGGTTTGAACCCTGCCGACTACGTGATGCTTTGTCTGTTTGTGAAAAGAATTGTGTCATATAGGAGCTTTCTTACAGCTCAATGTCTTCTCTAACTTCAGGTGCAGCTCACAACTCGATTTTTTAGCTGTGTGCATTGTACCCGTTGTACTCTGCCCTTCACATCCTGCCAAGAAAATGACATGCGACTCTAATCAAGGAGTAGTCGTGGCCGAGAGGTTAAGGCGATGGACTCGAAATCCATTGGGGTCTCCCCGCGCAGGTTCGAACCCTGCCGACTACGTGGTGCTTTGTCGGTTTCCGTCGGGAGTTGTTCCCTCCAGGAGCTTTAGTTGACCTGCTTTTGTTCTCTAACTTCACATGCAGAACGGAAATTTGGCAACCCACATCTCTTTTCGAGTCTGAAGCGAGAACTGTTTCAAAAAGTCCCGGTCATCTGTGTTTTTGGCCATTCATTCCAAACCACGTAAGAGTTATCAACTTGTAATGAAATAAAACAACTCTTTCAATGACAGTGTTCCTACCATCACTGTATAGCGTTTAGTACTCTGCGTTGTGCCCGCAGCAACCGCAGTCCGAATCCGGGACATGGCAGTCTTTTCGTGTAGGCGAAGGCGGCACTCAACTCCTTTTTGCCAATTCAATATTGTAGTCGGGTACATCGACGGTTTGACCCGGCCTCCTCTGCTGCTCACATCTAGCCGTGAAAATAGCATGTGACTCACTGAAAGGAGTAGTCGTGGCCGAGAGGTTAAGGCGATGGACTTGAAATCCATTGGGGTCTCCCCGCGCAGGTTCGAACCCTGCCGACTACGTGATGCTTTGTCTGTTTTGCGACAAGAATTGTGTCATACAGGAGCTTTGTTTGAGCTCGTTGTCTTCTCTAACTTCATGTGCAGTATGGAAATTGGGCAGCACGTATCTCTTTTCAAGACTTAAGTGAGCACCGTTTCAAAAAGCCCCGGTCATCTGATTTTCTGGCCATTCTATATAGGCAGTCGGAGCAATGGCTTTGGTAACCCTCGATAACTTCAAGGCCTTGACGTTGTGCAGCTCAAGAGTCACTGAATTATGTATTGTGGAGAACCTTGCATATTAGTCTTTATTTTTTAAATGTTGCACTTGTTCTCTCTTACAATAGTAAAACAGAAGCCTACTCATTATGTACCATTTACTCCTCTGTTCAAACCACTTAAGCATGCAAGCCCTGGCAATTGGTGTGCCGTCACCGTATTGCTTTTAGTACTCTGCATTGTACCCGCAGCAACCGCGGTCCGAATCCGGGTCATGGCAGTCTTTTCTTGTAGGCGAAGATGACATTGAACTCCTTTTTGCCAACTCGATTTTGTAGCCGGGTGCATGGAAGGTTGGACCTGATCTCCTCTGCTGCTCACATCTAGCCGTGAAAATAGCATGTGACTCACTGAAAGGAGTAGTCGTGGCCGAGAGGTTAAGGCGATGGACTTGAAATCCATTGGGGTCTCCCCGCGCAGGTTCGAACCCTGCCGACTACGTGATGCTTTGTCTGTTTTGCGACAAGAATTGTGTCATACAGGAGCTTTGTTTGAGCTCGTTGTCTTCTCTAACTTCATGTGCAGTATGGAAATTGGGCAGCACGTATCTCTTTTCAAGACTTAAGTGAGCACCGTTTCAAAAAGCCCCGGTCATCTGATTTTCTGGCCATTCTATATAGGCAGTCGGAGCAATGGCTTTGGTAACCCTCGATAACTTCAAGGCCTTGACGTTGTGCAGCTCAAGAGTCACTGAATTATGTATTGTGGAGAACCTTGCATATTAGTCTTTATTTTTTAAATGTTGCACTTGTTCTCTCTTACAATAGTAAAACAGAAGCCTACTCATTATGTACCATTTACTCCTCTGTTCAAACCACTTAAGCATGCAAGCCCTGGCAATTGGTGTGCCGTCACCGTATTGCTTTTAGTACTCTGCATTGTACCCGCAGCAACCGCGGTCCGAATCCGGGTCATGGCAGTCTTTTCTTGTAGGCGAAGATGACATTGAACTCCTTTTTGCCAACTCGATTTTGTAGCCGGGTGCATGGAAGGTTGGACCTGATCTCCTCTGCTGCTCAAATCCAGCCAAGAAAATAGCATGCGACTCACTGAATGCAGTAGTCGTGGCCGAGAGGTTAAGGCGATGGACTTGAAATCCATTGGGGTCTCCCCGCGCAGGTTCGAACCCTGCCGACTACGTGATGCTTTGTCTGTTTGTGAAAAGAATTGTGTCATATAGGAGCTTTCTTACAGCTCAATGTCTTCTCTAACTTCAGGTGCAGCTCACAACTCGATTTTTTAGCTGTGTGCATTGTACCCTTGTACTCTGCCTTTCACATCCTGCCAAGAAAATGACATGCGACTCTAATCAAGGAGTAGTCGTGGCCGAGAGTTTAAGGCGATGGACTCGAAATCCATTGGGGTCTCCCCGCGCAGGTTCGAACCCTGCCGACTACGTGGTGCTTTGTCGGTTTCCGTCGGGAGTTGTTCCCTCCAGGAGCTTTAGTTGACCTGCTTTTGTTCTCTAACTTCACATGCAGAACGGAAATTTGGCAACCCACATCTCTTTTCGAGTCTGAAGCGAGAACTGTTTCAAAAAGTCCCGGTCATCTGTGTTTTTGGCCATTCATTCCAAACCACGTAAGAGTTATCAACTTGTAATGAAATAAAACAACTCTTTCAATGACAGTGTTCCTACCATCACTGTATAGCGTTTAGTACTCTGCGTTGTGCCCGCAGCAACCGCAGTCCGAATCCGGGTCATGGCAGTCTTTTCGTGTAGGCGAAGGCGGCACTCAACTCCTTTTTGCCAATTCAATATTGTAGTCGGGTACATCGACGGTTTGACCCGGCCTCCTCTGCTGCTCACATCTAGCCGTGAAAATAGCATGTGACTCACTGAAAGGAGTAGTCGTGGCCGAGAGGTTAAGGCGATGGACTTGAAATCCATTGGGGTCTCCCCGCGCAGGTTCGAACCCTGCCGACTACGTGATGCTTTGTCTGTTTTGCGACAAGAATTGTGTCATACAGGAGCTTTGTTTGAGCTCGTTGTCTTCTCTAACTTCATGTGCAGTATGGAAATTGGGCAGCACGTATCTCTTTTCAAGACTTAAGTGAGCACCGTTTCAAAAAGCCCCGGTCATCTGATTTTCTGGCCATTCTATATAGGCAGTCGGAGCAATGGCTTTGGTAACCCTCGATAACTTCAAGGCCTTGACGTTGTGCAGCTCAAGAGTCACTGAATTATGTATTGTGGAGAACCTTGCATATTAGTCTTTTATTTTTTAAATGTTGCACTTGTTCTCTCTTACAATAGTAAAACAGAAGCCTACTCATTATGTACCATTTACTCCTCTGTTCAAACCACTTAAGCATGCAAGCCCTGGCAATTGGTGTGCCGTCACCGTATTGCTTTTAGTACTCTGCATTGTACCCGCAGCAACCGCGGTCCGAATCCGGGTCATGGCAGTCTTTTCTTGTAGGCGAAGATGACATTGAACTCCTTTTTGCCAACTCGATTTTGTAGCCGGGTGCATGGAAGGTTGGACCTGATCTCCTCTGCTGCTCAAATCCAGCCAAGAAAATAGCATGCGACTCACTGAATGCAGTAGTCGTGGCCGAGAGGTTAAGGCGATGGAGTTGAAATCCATTGGGGTCTCCCCGCGCAGGTTTGAACCCTGCCGACTACGTGATGCTTTGTCTGTTTGTGAAAAGAATTGTGTCATATAGGAGCTTTCTTACAGCTCAATGTCTTCTCTAACTTCAGGTGCAGCTCACAACTCGATTTTTTAGCTGTGTGCATTGTACCCGTTGTACTCTGCCCTTCACATCCTGCCAAGAAAATGACATGCGACTCTAATCAAGGAGTAGTCGTGGCCGAGAGGTTAAGGCGATGGACTCGAAATCCATTGGGGTCTCCCCGCGCAGGTTCGAACCCTGCCGACTACGTGGTGCTTTGTCGGTTTCCGTCGGGAGTTGTTCCCTCCAGGAGCTTTAGTTGACCTGCTTTTGTTCTCTAACTTCACATGCAGAACGGAAATTTGGCAACCCACATCTCTTTTCGAGTCTGAAGCGAGAACTGTTTCAAAAAGTCCCGGTCATCTGTGTTTTTGGCCATTCATTCCAAACCACGTAAGAGTTATCAACTTGTAATGAAATAAAACAACTCTTTCAATGACAGTGTTCCTACCATCACTGTATAGCGTTTAGTACTCTGCGTTGTGCCCGCAGCAACCGCAGTCCGAATCCGGGTCATGGCAGTCTTTTCGTGTAGGCGAAGGCGGCACTCAACTCCTTTTTGCCAATTCAATATTGTAGTCGGGTACATCGACGGTTTGACCCGGCCTCCTCTGCTGCTCACATCTAGCCGTGAAAATAGCATGTGACTCACTGAAAGGAGTAGTCGTGGCCGAGAGGTTAAGGCGATGGACTTGAAATCCATTGGGGTCTCCCCGCGCAGGTTCGAACCCTGCCGACTACGTGATGCTTTGTCTGTTTTGCGACAAGAATTGTGTCATACAGGAGCTTTGTTTGAGCTCGTTGTCTTCTCTAACTTCATGTGCAGTATGGAAATTGGGCAGCACGTATCTCTTTTCAAGACTTAAGTGAGCACCGTTTCAAAAAGCCCCGGTCATCTGATTTTCTGGCCATTCTATATAGGCAGTCGGAGCAATGGCTTTGGTAACCCTCGATAACTTCAAGGCCTTGACGTTGTGCAGCTCAAGAGTCACTGAATTATGTATTGTGGAGAACCTTGCATATTAGTCTTTTATTTTTTAAATGTTGCACTTGTTCTCTCTTACAATAGTAAAACAGAAGCCTACTCATTATGTACCATTTACTCCTCTGTTCAAACCACTTAAGCATGCAAGCCCTGGCAATTGGTGTGCCGTCACCGTATTGCTTTTAGTACTCTGCATTGTACCCGCAGCAACCGCGGTCCGAATCCGGGTCATGGCAGTCTTTTCTTGTAGGCGAAGATGACATTGAACTCCTTTTTGCCAACTCGATTTTGTAGCCGGGTGCATGGAAGGTTGGACCTGATCTCCTCTGCTGCTCACATCTAGCCGTGAAAATAGCATGTGACTCACTGAAAGGAGTAGTCGTGGCCGAGAGGTTAAGGCGATGGACTTGAAATCCATTGGGGTCTCCCCGCGCAGGTTCGAACCCTGCCGACTACGTGATGCTTTGTCTGTTTTGCGACAAGAATTGTGTCATACAGGAGCTTTGTTTGAGCTCGTTGTCTTCTCTAACTTCATGTGCAGTATGGAAATTGGGCAGCACGTATCTCTTTTCAAGACTTAAGTGAGCACCGTTTCAAAAAGCCCCGGTCATCTGATTTTCTGGCCATTCTATATAGGCAGTCGGAGCAATGGCTTTGGTAACCCTCGATAACTTCAAGGCCTTGACGTTGTGCAGCTCAAGAGTCACTGAATTATGTATTGTGGAGAACCTTGCATATTAGTCTTTATTTTTTAAATGTTGCACTTGTTCTCTCTTACAATAGTAAAACAGAAGCCTACTCATTATGTACCATTTACTCCTCTGTTCAAACCACTTAAGCATGCAAGCCCTGGCAATTGGTGTGCCGTCACCGTATTGCTTTTAGTACTCTGCATTGTACCCGCAGCAACCGCGGTCCGAATCCGGGTCATGGCAGTCTTTTCTTGTAGGCGAAGATGACATTGAACTCCTTTTTGCCAACTCGATTTTGTAGCCGGGTGCATGGAAGGTTGGACCTGATCTCCTCTGCTGCTCAAATCCAGCCAAGAAAATAGCATGCGACTCACTGAATGCAGTAGTCGTGGCCGAGAGGTTAAGGCGATGGACTTGAAATCCATTGGGGTCTCCCCGCGCAGGTTCGAACCCTGCCGACTACGTGATGCTTTGTCTGTTTGTGAAAAGAATTGTGTCATATAGGAGCTTTCTTACAGCTCAATGTCTTCTCTAACTTCAGGTGCAGCTCACAACTCGATTTTTTAGCTGTGTGCATTGTACCCTTGTACTCTGCCTTTCACATCCTGCCAAGAAAATGACATGCGACTCTAATCAAGGAGTAGTCGTGGCCGAGAGTTTAAGGCGATGGACTCGAAATCCATTGGGGTCTCCCCGCGCAGGTTCGAACCCTGCCGACTACGTGGTGCTTTGTCGGTTTCCGTCGGGAGTTGTTCCCTCCAGGAGCTTTAGTTGACCTGCTTTTGTTCTCTAACTTCACATGCAGAACGGAAATTTGGCAACCCACATCTCTTTTCGAGTCTGAAGCGAGAACTGTTTCAAAAAGTCCCGGTCATCTGTGTTTTTGGCCATTCATTCCAAACCACGTAAGAGTTATCAACTTGTAATGAAATAAAACAACTCTTTCAATGACAGTGTTCCTACCATCACTGTATAGCGTTTAGTACTCTGCGTTGTGCCCGCAGCAACCGCAGTCCGAATCCGGGTCATGGCAGTCTTTTCGTGTAGGCGAAGGCGGCACTCAACTCCTTTTTGCCAATTCAATATTGTAGTCGGGTACATCGACGGTTTGACCCGGCCTCCTCTGCTGCTCACATCTAGCCGTGAAAATAGCATGTGACTCACTGAAAGGAGTAGTCGTGGCCGAGAGGTTAAGGCGATGGACTTGAAATCCATTGGGGTCTCCCCGCGCAGGTTCGAACCCTGCCGACTACGTGATGCTTTGTCTGTTTTGCGACAAGAATTGTGTCATACAGGAGCTTTGTTTGAGCTCGTTGTCTTCTCTAACTTCATGTGCAGTATGGAAATTGGGCAGCACGTATCTCTTTTCAAGACTTAAGTGAGCACCGTTTCAAAAAGCCCCGGTCATCTGATTTTCTGGCCATTCTATATAGGCAGTCGGAGCAATGGCTTTGGTAACCCTCGATAACTTCAAGGCCTTGACGTTGTGCAGCTCAAGAGTCACTGAATTATGTATTGTGGAGAACCTTGCATATTAGTCTTTATTTTTTAAATGTTGCACTTGTTCTCTCTTACAATAGTAAAACAGAAGCCTACTCATTATGTACCATTTACTCCTCTGTTCAAACCACTTAAGCATGCAAGCCCTGGCAATTGGTGTGCCGTCACCGTATTGCTTTTAGTACTCTGCATTGTACCCGCAGCAACCGCGGTCCGAATCCGGGTCATGGCAGTCTTTTCTTGTAGGCGAAGATGACATTGAACTCCTTTTTGCCAACTCGATTTTGTAGCCGGGTGCATGGAAGGTTGGACCTGATCTCCTCTGCTGCTCACATCTAGCCGTGAAAATAGCATGTGACTCACTGAAAGGAGTAGTCGTGGCCGAGAGGTTAAGGCGATGGACTTGAAATCCATTGGGGTCTCCCCGCGCAGGTTCGAACCCTGCCGACTACGTGATGCTTTGTCTGTTTTGCGACAAGAATTGTGTCATACAGGAGCTTTGTTTGAGCTCGTTGTCTTCTCTAACTTCATGTGCAGTATGGAAATTGGGCAGCACGTATCTCTTTTCAAGACTTAAGTGAGCACCGTTTCAAAAAGCCCCGGTCATCTGATTTTCTGGCCATTCTATATAGGCAGTCGGAGCAATGGCTTTGGTAACCCTCGATAACTTCAAGGCCTTGACGTTGTGCAGCTCAAGAGTCACTGAATTATGTATTGTGGAGAACCTTGCATATTAGTCTTTATTTTTTAAATGTTGCACTTGTTCTCTCTTACAATAGTAAAACAGAAGCCTACTCATTATGTACCATTTACTCCTCTGTTCAAACCACTTAAGCATGCAAGCCCTGGCAATTGGTGTGCCGTCACCGTATTGCTTTTAGTACTCTGCATTGTACCCGCAGCAACCGCGGTCCGAATCCGGGTCATGGCAGTCTTTTCTTGTAGGCGAAGATGACATTGAACTCCTTTTTGCCAACTCGATTTTGTAGCCGGGTGCATGGAAGGTTGGACCTGATCTCCTCTGCTGCTCAAATCCAGCCAAGAAAATAGCATGCGACTCCCTGAATCCAGTAGTCGTGGCCGAGAGGTTAAGGCGATGGACTTGAAATCCATTGGGGTCTCCCCGCGCAGGTTCGAACCCTGCCGACTACGTGATGCTTTGTCTGTTTGTGAAAAGAATTGTGTCATACAGGAGCTTTGTTACAGCTCAGTGTCTTCTCTAACTTCAGGTGCAGCTCACAACTCGATTTTTTAGCTGTGTGCATTGTACCCTTGTACTCTGCCCTTCACATCCTGCCAAGAAAATTACATGCGACTCTTATCAAGGAGTAGTCGTGGCCGAGAGGTTAAGGCGATGGACTCGAAATCCATTGGGGTCTCCCCGCGCAGGTTCGGACCCTGCCGACTACGTGGTGCTTTGTCGGTTTCCGTCGGGGGTTGTTCCCTCCAGGAGCTTTAGTTGACCTGCTTTTGTTCTCTAACTTCACATGCAGAACGGAAATTTGGCAACCCACATCTCTTTTCGAGTCTGAAGCGAGAACTGTTTCAAAAAGTCCCGGTCATCTGTGTTTTTGGCCATTCATTCCAAACCACGTAAGAGTTATCAACTTGTAATGAAATAAAACAACTCTTTCAATGACATTGTTCCTACCTTACCAGGAGCAGCCCATATCTCTTCCCTTTATAAATTGTTGTCTTCATCCTTAAGATGACAAAGCATGAACACGTTATGGAGAAAGTACTGTTATGTCCCCAGGGTGACTGTACTGTGGCAAGAGCCCAGACAGCTCAGTCGGTAGAGCATCAGACTTTTAGTCTGAGGGTCCAGGGTTCAAGTCCCTGTTCGGGTGAAGGGCTGGCAGTTTGTTGCAGACCTCCCCTAATAACTTGCCGTGCTCTTTCCTGCCTTTGAGAGAAATGGTCTTCCTCCCCAAGAAAAGATGTGGTGTTGTTTTTTTCCCAGTCTTTGGTTTTGTTTTACCTGCTTTAAGACATGGTTGCTGTCTCAGCAAGCAGGGTTGGGGGACTTGAGAGAGCAGAGCTGAAGCTATCCGTTGACGCTGTATGTTCAGGCACTTCTCAGCGGGCCTTGGTGATTTGGAGTGCCATCACTGTATAGCGTTTAGTACTCTGCGTTGTGCCCGCAGCAACCGCAGTCCGAATCCGGGACATGGCAGTCTTTTCGTGTAGGCGAAGGCGCCACTCAACTCCTTTTTGCCAATTCAATATTGTAGTCAGGTACATCGACGGTTTGACCCGGCCTCCTCTGCTGCTCACATCTAGCCGTGAAAATAGCATGTGACTCACTGAAAGGAGTAGTCGTGGCCGAGAGGTTAAGGCGATGGACTTGAAATCCATTGGGGTCTCCCCGCGCAGGTTCGAACCCTGCCGACTACGTGGTGCTTTGTCGGTTTCCGTCGGGAGTTGTTCCCTCCAGGAGCTTTAGTTGACCTGCTTTTGTTCTCTAACTTCACATGCAGAACGGAAATTTGGCAACCCACATCTCTTTTCGAGTCTGAAGCGAGAACTGTTTCAAAAAGTCCCGGTCATCTGTGTTTTTGGCCATTCATTCCAAACCACGTAAGAGTTATCAACTTGTAATGAAATAAAACAACTCTTTCAATGACAGTGTTCCTACCATCACTGTATAGCGTTTAGTACTCTGCGTTGTGCCCGCAGCAACCGCAGTCCGAATCCGGGTCATGGCAGTCTTTTCGTGTAGGCGAAGGCGGCACTCAACTCCTTTTTGCCAATTCAATATTGTAGTCGGGTACATCAACGGTTTGACCCGGCCTCCTCTGCTGCTCACATCTAGCCGTGAAAATAGCATGTGACTCACTGAAAGGAGTAGTCGTGGCCGAGAGGTTAAGGCGATGGACTTGAAATCCATTGGGGTCTCCCCGCGCAGGTTCGAACCCTGCCGACGACGTGATGCTTTGTCTGTTTTGCGACAAGAATTGTGTCATACAGGAGCTTTGTTTGAGCTCGTTGTCTTCTCTAACTTCATGTGCAGTATGGAAATTGGGCAGCACGTATCTCTTTTCAAGACTTAAGTGAGCACCGTTTCAAAAAGCCCCGGTCATCTGATTTTCTGGCCATTCTATATAGGCAGTCGGAGCAATGGCTTTGGTAACCCTCGATAACTTCAAGGCCTTGACGTTGTGCAGCTCAAGAGTCACTGAATTATGTATTGTGGAGAACCTTGCATATTAGTCTTTATTTTTTAAATGTTGCAATTGTTCTCTCTTACAATAGTAAAACAGAAGCCTACTCATTATGTACCATTTACTCCTCTGTTCAAACCACTTAAGCATGCAAGCCCTGGCAATTGGTGTGCCGTCACCGTATTGCTTTTAGTACTCTGCATTGTACCCGCAGCAACCGCGGTCCGAATCCGGGTCATGGCAGTCTTTTCTTGTAGGCGAAGATGACATTGAACTCCTTTTTGCCAACTCGATTTTGTAGCCGGGTGCATGGAAGGTTGGACCTGATCTCCTCTGCTGCTCAAATCCAGCCAAGAAAATAGCATGCGACTCACTGAATGCAGTAGTCGTGGCCGAGAGGTTAAGGCGATGGACTTGAAATCCATTGGGGTCTCCCCGCGCAGGTTGGAACCCTGCCGACTACGTGATGCTTTGTCTGTTTGTGAAAAGAATTGTGTCATATAGGAGCTTTCTTACAGCTCAATGTCTTCTCTAACTTCAGGTGCAGCTCACAACTCGATTTTTTAGCTGTGTGCATTGTACCCGTTGTACTCTGCCCTTCACATCCTGCCAAGAAAATGACATGCAACTCTTATCAAGGAGTAGTCGTGGCCGAGAGGTTAAGGCGATGGACTCGAAATCCATTGGGGTCTCCCCGCGCAGGTTCGAACCCTGCCGACTACGTGGTGCTTTGTCGGTTTCCGTCGGGAGTTGTTCCCTCCAGGAGCTTTAGTTGACCTGCTTTTGTTCTCTAACTTCACATGCAGAACGGAAATTTGGCAACCCACATCTCTTTTCGAGTCTGAAGCGAGAACTGTTTCAAAAAGTCCCGGTCATCTGTGTTTTTGGCCATTCATTCCAAACCACGTAAGAGTTATCAACTTGTAATGAAATAAAACAACTCTTTCAATGACAGTGTTCCTACCATCACTGTATAGCGTTTAGTACTCTGCGTTGTGCCCGCAGCAACCGCAGTCCGAATCCGGGTCATGGCAGTCTTTTCGTGTAGGCGAAGGCGGCACTCAACTCCTTTTTGCCAATTCAATATTGTAGTCGGGTACATCGACGGTTTGACCCGGCCTCCTCTGCTGCTCACATCTAGCCGTGAAAATAGCATGTGACTCACTGAAAGGAGTAGTCGTGGCCGAGAGGTTAAGGCGATGGACTTGAAATCCATTGGGGCCTCCCCGCGCAGGTTCGAACCCTGCCGACTACGTAATGCTTTGTCTGTTTTGCGACAAGAATTGTGTCATACAGGAGCTTTGTTTGAGCTCGTTGTCTTCTCTAACTTCATGTGCAGTATGGAAATTGGGCAGCACGTATCTCTTTTCAAGACTTAAGTGAGCACCGTTTCAAAAAGCCCCGGTCATCTGATTTTCTGGCCATTCTATATAGGCAGTCGGAGCAATGGCTTTGGTAACCCTCGATAACTTCAAGGCCTTGACGTTGTGCAGCTCAAGAGTCACTGAATTATGTATTGTGGAGAACCTTGCATATTAGTCTTTATTTTTTAAATGTTGCACTTGTTCTCTCTTACAATAGTAAAACAGAAGCCTACTCATTATGTACCATTTACTCCTCTGTTCAAACCACTTAAGCATGCAAGCCCTGGCAATTGGTGTGCCGTCACCGTATTGCTTTTAGTACTCTGCATTGTACCCGCAGCAACCGCGGTCCGAATCCGGGTCATGGCAGTCTTTTCTTGTAGGCGAAGATGACATTGAACTCCTTTTTGCCAACTCGATTTTGTAGCCGGGTGCATGGAAGGTTGGACCTGATCTCCTCTGCTGCTCAAATCCAGCCAAGAAAATAGCATGCGACTCACTGAATGCAGTAGTCGTGGCCGAGAGGTTAAGGCGATGGACTTGAAATCCATTGGGGTCTCCCCGCGCAGGTTCGAACCCTGCCGACTACGTGATGCTTTGTCTGTTTGTGAAAAGAATTGTGTCATACAGGAGCTTTGTTACAGCTCAGTGTCTTCTCTAACTTCAGGTGCAGCTCACAACTCGATTTTTTAGCTGTGTGCATTGTACCCGTTGTACTCTGCCCTTCACATCCTGCCAAGAAAATTACATGCGACTCTTATCAAGGAGTAGTCGTGGCCGAGAGGTTAAGGCGATGGACTCGAAATCCATTGGGGTCTCCCCGCGCAGGTTCGGACCCTGCCGACTACGTGGTGCTTTGTCGGTTTCCGTCGGGGGTTGTTCCCTCCAGGAGCTTTAGTTGACCTGCTTTTGTTCTCTAACTTCACATGCAGAACGGAAATTTGGCAACCCACATCTCTTTTCGAGTCTGAAGCGAGAACTGTTTCAAAAAGTCCCGGTCATCTGTGTTTTTGGCCATTCATTCCAAACCACGTAAGAGTTATCAACTTGTAATGAAATAAAACAACTCTTTCAATGACATTGTTCCTACCTTACCAGGAGCAGCCCATATCTCTTCCCTTTATAAATTGTTGTCTTCATCCTTAAGATGACAAAGCATGAACACGTTATGGAGAAAGTACTGTTATGTCCCCAGGGTGACTGTACTGTGGCAAGAGCCCAGACAGCTCAGTCGGTAGAGCATCAGACTTTTAGTCTGAGGGTCCAGGGTTCAAGTCCCTGTTCGGGTGAAGGGCTGGCAGTTTGTTGCAGACCTCCCCTAATAACTTGCCGTGCTCTTTCCTGCCTTTGAGAGAAATGGTCTTCCTCACCAAGAAAAGATGTGGTGTTGTTTTTTTCCCAGTCTTTGGTTTTGTTTTACCTGCTTTAAGACATGGTTGCTGTCTCAGCAAGCAGGGTTGGGGGACTTGAGAGAGCAGAGCTGAAGCTATCCGTTGACGCTGTATGTTCAGGCACTTCTCAGCGGGCCTTGGTGATTTGGAGTGCCATCACTGTATAGCGTTTAGTACTCTGCGTTGTGCCCGCAGCAACCGCAGTCCGAATCCGGGACATGGCAGTCTTTTCGTGTAGGCGAAGGCGGCACTCAACTCCTTTTTGCCAATTCAATATTGTAGTCAGGTACATCGACGGTTTGACCCGGCCTCCTCTGCTGCTCACATCTAGCCGTGAAAATAGCATGTGACTCACTGAAAGGAGTAGTCGTGGCCGAGAGGTTAAGGCGATGGACTTGAAATCCATTGGGGTCTCCCCGCGCAGGTTCGAACCCTGCCGACTACGTGATGCTTTGTCTGTTTTGCGACAAGAATTGTGTCATACAGGAGCTTTGTTTGAGCTCGTTGTCTTCTCTAACTTCATGTGCAGTATGGAAATTGGGCAGCACGTATCTCTTTTCAAGACTTAAGTGAGCACCGTTTCAAAAAGCCCCGGTCATCTGATTTTCTGGCCATTCTATATAGGCAGTCGGAGCAATGGCTTTGGTAACCCTCGATAACTTCAAGGCCTTGACGTTGTGCAGCTCAAGAGTCACTGAATTATGTATTGTGGAGATCCTTGCATATTAGTCTTTATTTTTTAAATGTTGTTCTTGTTCTCTCTTACAATAGTAAAACAGAAGCCTACTCATTATGTACCATTTACTCCTCTGTTCAAACCACTTAAGCATGCAAGCCCTGGCAATTGGTGTGCCGTCACCGTATTGCTTTTAGTACTCTGCATTGTACCCGCAGCAACCGCGGTCCGAATCCGGGTCATGGCAGTCTTTTCTTGTAGGTGAAGATGACATTGAACTCCTTTTTGCCAACTCGATTTTGTAGCCGGGTGCATGGAAGGTTGGACCTGATCTCCTCTGCTGCTCAAATCCAGCCAAGAAAATAGCATGCGACTCACTGAATGCAGTAGTCGTGGCCGAGAGGTTAAGGCGATGGACTTGAAATCCATTGGGGTCTCCCCGCGCAGGTTCGAACCCTGCCAACTACGTGATGCTTTTTCTGTTTGTGAAAAGAATTGTGTCATATAGGAGCTTTCTTACAGCTCAATGTCTTCTCTAACTTCAGGTGCAGCTCACAACTCGATTTTTTAGCTGTGTGCATTGTACCCGTTGTACTCTGCCCTTCACATCCTGCCAAGAAAATGACATGCGACTCTAATCAAGGAGTAGTCGTGGCCGAGAGGTTAAGGCGATGGACTCGAAATCCATTGGGGTCTCCCCGCGCAGGTTCGAACCCTGCCGACTACGTGGTGCTTTGTCGGTTTCCGTCGGGAGTTGTTCCCTCCAGGAGCTTTAGTTGACCTGCTTTTGTTCTCTAACTTCACATGCAGAACGGAAATTTGGCAACCCACATCTCTTTTCGAGTCTGAAGCGAGAACTGTTTCAAAAAGTCCCGGTCATCTGTGTTTTTGGCCATTCATTCCAAACCACGTAAGAGTTATCAACTTGTAATGAAATAAAACAACTCTTTCAATGACAGTGTTCCTACCATCACTGTATAGCGTTTAGTACTCTGCGTTGTGCCCGCAGCAACCGCAGTCCGAATCCGGGTCATGGCAGTCTTTTCGTGTAGGCGAAGGCGGCACTCAACTCCTTTTTGCCAATTCAATATTGTAGTCGGGTACATCAACGGTTTGACCCGGCCTCCTCTGCTGCTCACATCTAGCCGTGAAAATAGCATGTGACTCACTGAAAGGAGTAGTCGTGGCCGAGAGGTTAAGGCGATGGACTTGAAATCCATTGGGGTCTCCCCGCGCAGGTTCGAACCCTGCCGACGACGTGATGCTTTGTCTGTTTTGCGACAAGAATTGTGTCATACAGGAGCTTTGTTTGAGCTCGTTGTCTTCTCTAACTTCATGTGCAGTATGGAAATTGGGCAGCACGTATCTCTTTTCAAGATTTAAGTGAGCACCGTTTCAAAAAGCCCCGGTCATCTGATTTTCTGGCCATTCTATATAGGCAGTCGGAGCAATGGCTTTGGTAACCCTCGATAACTTCAAGGCCTTGACGTTGTGCAGCTCAAGAGTCACTGAATTATGTATTGTGGAGAACCTTGCATATTAGTCTTTATTTTTTAAATGTTGCAATTGTTCTCTCTTACAATAGTAAAACAGAAGCCTACTCATTATGTACCATTTACTCCTCTGTTCAAACCACTTAAG
Source organism: Gobio gobio (assembly GCF_949357685.1). Lineage (NCBI taxonomy): Eukaryota > Metazoa > Chordata > Actinopteri > Cypriniformes > Gobionidae > Gobio > Gobio gobio. The sequence goes on along the minus strand of NC_137101.1, from coordinate 38,639,433 downwards.
CATGCAAGCCCTGGCAATTGGTGTGCCGTCACCGTATTGCTTTTAGTACTCTGCATTGTACCCGCAGCAACCGCGGTCCGAATCCGGGTCATGGCAGTCTTTTCTTGTAGGCGAAGATGACATTGAACTCCTTTTTGCCAACTCGATTTTGTAGCCGGGTGCATGGAAGGTTGGACCTGATCTCCTCTGCTGCTCAAATCCAGCCAAGAAAATAGCATGCGACTCACTGAATGCAGTAGTCGTGGCCGAGAGGTTAAGGCGATGGACTTGAAATCCATTGGGGTCTCCCCGCGCAGGTTGGAACCCTGCCGACTACGTGATGCTTTGTCTGTTTGTGAAAAGAATTGTGTCATATAGGAGCTTTCTTACAGCTCAATGTCTTCTCTAACTTCAGGTGCAGCTCACAACTCGATTTTTTAGCTGTGTGCATTGTACCCGTTGTACTCTGCCCTTCACATCCTGCCAAGAAAATGACATGCAACTCTTATCAAGGAGTAGTCGTGGCCGAGAGGTTAAGGCGATGGACTCGAAATCCATTGGGGTCTCCCCGCGCAGGTTCGAACCCTGCCGACTACGTGGTGCTTTGTCGGTTTCCGTCGGGAGTTGTTCCCTCCAGGAGCTTTAGTTGACCTGCTTTTGTTCTCTAACTTCACATGCAGAACGGAAATTTGGCAACCCACATCTCTTTTCGAGTCTGAAGCGAGAACTGTTTCAAAAAGTCCCGGTCATCTGTGTTTTTGGCCATTCATTCCAAACCACGTAAGAGTTATCAACTTGTAATGAAATAAAACAACTCTTTCAATGACAGTGTTCCTACCATCACTGTATAGCGTTTAGTACTCTGCGTTGTGCCCGCAGCAACCGCAGTCCGAATCCGGGTCATGGCAGTCTTTTCGTGTAGGCGAAGGCGGCACTCAACTCCTTTTTGCCAATTCAATATTGTAGTCGGGTACATCGACGGTTTGACCCGGCCTCCTCTGCTGCTCACATCTAGCCGTGAAAATAGCATGTGACTCACTGAAAGGAGTAGTCGTGGCCGAGAGGTTAAGGCGATGGACTTGAAATCCATTGGGGCCTCCCCGCGCAGGTTCGAACCCTGCCGACTACGTAATGCTTTGTCTGTTTTGCGACAAGAATTGTGTCATACAGGAGCTTTGTTTGAGCTCGTTGTCTTCTCTAACTTCATGTGCAGTATGGAAATTGGGCAGCACGTATCTCTTTTCAAGACTTAAGTGAGCACCGTTTCAAAAAGCCCCGGTCATCTGATTTTCTGGCCATTCTATATAGGCAGTCGGAGCAATGGCTTTGGTAACCCTCGATAACTTCAAGGCCTTGACGTTGTGCAGCTCAAGAGTCACTGAATTATGTATTGTGGAGAACCTTGCATATTAGTCTTTATTTTTTAAATGTTGCACTTGTTCTCTCTTACAATAGTAAAACAGAAGCCTACTCATTATGTACCATTTACTCCTCTGTTCAAACCACTTAAGCATGCAAGCCCTGGCAATTGGTGTGCCGTCACCGTATTGCTTTTAGTACTCTGCATTGTACCCGCAGCAACCGCGGTCCGAATCCGGGTCATGGCAGTCTTTTCTTGTAGGCGAAGATGACATTGAACTCCTTTTTGCCAACTCGATTTTGTAGCCGGGTGCATGGAAGGTTGGACCTGATCTCCTCTGCTGCTCAAATCCAGCCAAGAAAATAGCATGCGACTCACTGAATGCAGTAGTCGTGGCCGAGAGGTTAAGGCGATGGACTTGAAATCCATTGGGGTCTCCCCGCGCAGGTTCGAACCCTGCCGACTACGTGATGCTTTGTCTGTTTGTGAAAAGAATTGTGTCATACAGGAGCTTTGTTACAGCTCAGTGTCTTCTCTAACTTCAGGTGCAGCTCACAACTCGATTTTTTAGCTGTGTGCATTGTACCCGTTGTACTCTGCCCTTCACATCCTGCCAAGAAAATTACATGCGACTCTTATCAAGGAGTAGTCGTGGCCGAGAGGTTAAGGCGATGGACTCGAAATCCATTGGGGTCTCCCCGCGCAGGTTCGGACCCTGCCGACTACGTGGTGCTTTGTCGGTTTCCGTCGGGGGTTGTTCCCTCCAGGAGCTTTAGTTGACCTGCTTTTGTTCTCTAACTTCACATGCAGAACGGAAATTTGGCAACCCACATCTCTTTTCGAGTCTGAAGCGAGAACTGTTTCAAAAAGTCCCGGTCATCTGTGTTTTTGGCCATTCATTCCAAACCACGTAAGAGTTATCAACTTGTAATGAAATAAAACAACTCTTTCAATGACATTGTTCCTACCTTACCAGGAGCAGCCCATATCTCTTCCCTTTATAAATTGTTGTCTTCATCCTTAAGATGACAAAGCATGAACACGTTATGGAGAAAGTACTGTTATGTCCCCAGGGTGACTGTACTGTGGCAAGAGCCCAGACAGCTCAGTCGGTAGAGCATCAGACTTTTAGTCTGAGGGTCCAGGGTTCAAGTCCCTGTTCGGGTGAAGGGCTGGCAGTTTGTTGCAGACCTCCCCTAATAACTTGCCGTGCTCTTTCCTGCCTTTGAGAGAAATGGTCTTCCTCACCAAGAAAAGATGTGGTGTTGTTTTTTTCCCAGTCTTTGGTTTTGTTTTACCTGCTTTAAGACATGGTTGCTGTCTCAGCAAGCAGGGTTGGGGGACTTGAGAGAGCAGAGCTGAAGCTATCCGTTGACGCTGTATGTTCAGGCACTTCTCAGCGGGCCTTGGTGATTTGGAGTGCCATCACTGTATAGCGTTTAGTACTCTGCGTTGTGCCCGCAGCAACCGCAGTCCGAATCCGGGACATGGCAGTCTTTTCGTGTAGGCGAAGGCGGCACTCAACTCCTTTTTGCCAATTCAATATTGTAGTCAGGTACATCGACGGTTTGACCCGGCCTCCTCTGCTGCTCACATCTAGCCGTGAAAATAGCATGTGACTCACTGAAAGGAGTAGTCGTGGCCGAGAGGTTAAGGCGATGGACTTGAAATCCATTGGGGTCTCCCCGCGCAGGTTCGAACCCTGCCGACTACGTGATGCTTTGTCTGTTTTGCGACAAGAATTGTGTCATACAGGAGCTTTGTTTGAGCTCGTTGTCTTCTCTAACTTCATGTGCAGTATGGAAATTGGGCAGCACGTATCTCTTTTCAAGACTTAAGTGAGCACCGTTTCAAAAAGCCCCGGTCATCTGATTTTCTGGCCATTCTATATAGGCAGTCGGAGCAATGGCTTTGGTAACCCTCGATAACTTCAAGGCCTTGACGTTGTGCAGCTCAAGAGTCACTGAATTATGTATTGTGGAGATCCTTGCATATTAGTCTTTATTTTTTAAATGTTGTTCTTGTTCTCTCTTACAATAGTAAAACAGAAGCCTACTCATTATGTACCATTTACTCCTCTGTTCAAACCACTTAAGCATGCAAGCCCTGGCAATTGGTGTGCCGTCACCGTATTGCTTTTAGTACTCTGCATTGTACCCGCAGCAACCGCGGTCCGAATCCGGGTCATGGCAGTCTTTTCTTGTAGGTGAAGATGACATTGAACTCCTTTTTGCCAACTCGATTTTGTAGCCGGGTGCATGGAAGGTTGGACCTGATCTCCTCTGCTGCTCAAATCCAGCCAAGAAAATAGCATGCGACTCACTGAATGCAGTAGTCGTGGCCGAGAGGTTAAGGCGATGGACTTGAAATCCATTGGGGTCTCCCCGCGCAGGTTCGAACCCTGCCAACTACGTGATGCTTTTTCTGTTTGTGAAAAGAATTGTGTCATATAGGAGCTTTCTTACAGCTCAATGTCTTCTCTAACTTCAGGTGCAGCTCACAACTCGATTTTTTAGCTGTGTGCATTGTACCCGTTGTACTCTGCCCTTCACATCCTGCCAAGAAAATGACATGCGACTCTAATCAAGGAGTAGTCGTGGCCGAGAGGTTAAGGCGATGGACTCGAAATCCATTGGGGTCTCCCCGCGCAGGTTCGAACCCTGCCGACTACGTGGTGCTTTGTCGGTTTCCGTCGGGAGTTGTTCCCTCCAGGAGCTTTAGTTGACCTGCTTTTGTTCTCTAACTTCACATGCAGAACGGAAATTTGGCAACCCACATCTCTTTTCGAGTCTGAAGCGAGAACTGTTTCAAAAAGTCCCGGTCATCTGTGTTTTTGGCCATTCATTCCAAACCACGTAAGAGTTATCAACTTGTAATGAAATAAAACAACTCTTTCAATGACAGTGTTCCTACCATCACTGTATAGCGTTTAGTACTCTGCGTTGTGCCCGCAGCAACCGCAGTCCGAATCCGGGTCATGGCAGTCTTTTCGTGTAGGCGAAGGCGGCACTCAACTCCTTTTTGCCAATTCAATATTGTAGTCGGGTACATCAACGGTTTGACCCGGCCTCCTCTGCTGCTCACATCTAGCCGTGAAAATAGCATGTGACTCACTGAAAGGAGTAGTCGTGGCCGAGAGGTTAAGGCGATGGACTTGAAATCCATTGGGGTCTCCCCGCGCAGGTTCGAACCCTGCCGACTACGTGATGCTTTGTCTGTTTTGCGACAAGAATTGTGTCATACAGGAGCTTTGTTTGAGCTCGTTGTCTTCTCTAACTTCATGTGCAGTATGGAAATTGGGCAGCACGTATCTCTTTTCAAGACTTAAGTGAGCACCGTTTCAAAAAGCCCCGGTCATCTGATTTTCTGGCCATTCTATATAGGCAGTCGGAGCAATGGCTTTGGTAACCCTCGATAACTTCAAGGCCTTGACGTTGTGCAGCTCAAGAGTCACTGAATTATGTATTGTGGAGAACCTTGCATATTAGTCTTTATTTTTTAAATGTTGCAATTGTTCTCTCTTACAATAGTAAAACAGAAGCCTACTCATTATGTACCATTTACTCCTCTGTTCAAACCACTTAAGCATGCAAGCCCTGGCAATTGGTGTGCCGTCACCGTATTGCTTTTAGTACTCTGCATTGTACCCGCAGCAACCGCGGTCCGAATCCGGGTCATGGCAGTCTTTTCTTGTAGGCGAAGATGACATTGAACTCCTTTTTGCCAACTCGATTTTGTAGCCGGGTGCATGGAAGGTTGGACCTGATCTCCTCTGCTGCTCAAATCCAGCCAAGAAAATAGCATGCGACTCACTGAATGCAGTAGTCGTGGCCGAGAGGTTAAGGCGATGGACTTGAAATCCATTGGGGTCTCCCCGCGCAGGTTGGAACCCTGCCGACTACGTGATGCTTTGTCTGTTTGTGAAAAGAATTGTGTCATATAGGAGCTTTCTTACAGCTCAATGTCTTCTCTAACTTCAGGTGCAGCTCACAACTCGATTTTTTAGCTGTGTGCATTGTACCCGTTGTACTCTGCCCTTCACATCCTGCCAAGAAAATGACATGCAACTCTTATCAAGGAGTAGTCGTGGCCGAGAGGTTAAGGCGATGGACTCGAAATCCATTGGGGTCTCCCCGCGCAGGTCCGAACCCTGCCGACTACGTGGTGCTTTGTCGGTTTCCGTCGGGAGTTGTTCCCTCCAGGAGCTTTAGTTGACCTGCTTTTGTTCTCTAACTTCACATGCAGAACGGAAATTTGGCAACCCACATCTCTTTTCGAGTCTGAAGCGAGAACTGTTTCAAAAAGTCCCGGTCATCTGTGTTTTTGGCCATTCATTCCAAACCACGTAAGAGTTATCAACTTGTAATGAAATAAAACAACTCTTTCAATGACAGTGTTCCTACCATCACTGTATAGCGTTTAGTACTCTGCGTTGTGCCCGCAGCAACCGCAGTCCGAATCCGGGTCATGGCAGTCTTTTCGTGTAGGCGAAGGCGGCACTCAACTCCTTTTTGCCAATTCAATATTGTAGTCGGGTACATCGACGGTTTGACCCGGCCTCCTCTGCTGCTCACATCTAGCCGTGAAAATAGCATGTGACTCACTGAAAGGAGTAGTCGTGGCCGAGAGGTTAAGGCGATGGACTTGAAATCCATTGGGGCCTCCCCGCGCAGGTTCGAACCCTGCCGACTACGTAATGCTTTGTCTGTTTTGCGACAAGAATTGTGTCATACAGGAGCTTTGTTTGAGCTCGTTGTCTTCTCTAACTTCATGTGCAGTATGGAAATTGGGCAGCACGTATCTCTTTTCAAGACTTAAGTGAGCACCGTTTCAAAAAGCCCCGGTCATCTGATTTTCTGGCCATTCTATATAGGCAGTCGGAGCAATGGCTTTGGTAACCCTCGATAACTTCAAGGCCTTGACGTTGTGCAGCTCAAGAGTCACTGAATTATGTATTGTGGAGAACCTTGCATATTAGTCTTTATTTTTTAAATGTTGCACTTGTTCTCTCTTACAATAGTAAAACAGAAGCCTACTCATTATGTACCATTTACTCCTCTGTTCAAACCACTTAAGCATGCAAGCCCTGGCAATTGGTGTGCCGTCACCGTATTGCTTTTAGTACTCTGCATTGTACCCGCAGCAACCGCGGTCCGAATCCGGGTCATGGCAGTCTTTTCTTGTAGGCGAAGATGACATTGAACTCCTTTTTGCCAACTCGATTTTGTAGCCGGGTGCATGGAAGGTTGGACCTGATCTCCTCTGCTGCTCAAATCCAGCCAAGAAAATAGCATGCGACTCACTGAATGCAGTAGTCGTGGCCGAGAGGTTAAGGCGATGGACTTGAAATCCATTGGGGTCTCCCCGCGCAGGTTCGAACCCTGCCGACTACGTGATGCTTTGTCTGTTTGTGAAAAGAATTGTGTCATACAGGAGCTTTGTTACAGCTCAGTGTCTTCTCTAACTTCAGGTGCAGCTCACAACTCGATTTTTTAGCTGTGTGCATTGTACCCTTTGTACTCTGCCCTTCACATCCTGCCAAGAAAATTACATGCGACTCTTATCAAGGAGTAGTCGTGGCCGAGAGGTTAAGGCGATGGACTCGAAATCCATTGGGGTCTCCCCGCGCAGGTTCGGACCCTGCCGACTACGTGGTGCTTTGTCGGTTTCCGTCGGGGGTTGTTCCCTCCAGGAGCTTTAGTTGACCTGCTTTTGTTCTCTAACTTCACATGCAGAACGGAAATTTGGCAACCCACATCTCTTTTCGAGTCTGAAGCGAGAACTGTTTCAAAAAGTCCCGGTCATCTGTGTTTTTGGCCATTCATTCCAAACCACGTAAGAGTTATCAACTTGTAATGAAATAAAACAACTCTTTCAATGACATTGTTCCTACCTTACCAGGAGCAGCCCATATCTCTTCCCTTTATAAATTGTTGTCTTCATCCTTAAGATGACAAAGCATGAACACGTTATGGAGAAAGTACTGTTATGTCCCCAGGGTGACTGTACTGTGGCAAGAGCCCAGACAGCTCAGTCGGTAGAGCATCAGACTTTTAGTCTGAGGGTCCAGGGTTCAAGTCCCTGTTCGGGTGAAGGGCTGGCAGTTTGTTGCAGACCTCCCCTAATAACTTGCCGTGCTCTTTCCTGCCTTTGAGAGAAATGGTCTTCCTCCCCAAGAAAAGATGTGGTGTTGTTTTTTTCCCAGTCTTTGGTTTTGTTTTACCTGCTTTAAGACATGGTTGCTGTCTCAGCAAGCAGGGTTGGGGGACTTGAGAGAGCAGAGCTGAAGCTATCCGTTGACGCTGTATGTTCAGGCACTTCTCAGCGGGCCTTGGTGATTTGGAGTGCCATCACTGTATAGCGTTTAGTACTCTGCGTTGTGCCCGCAGCAACCGCAGTCCGAATCCGGGACATGGCAGTCTTTTCGTGTAGGCGAAGGCGGCACTCAACTCCTTTTTGCCAATTCAATATTGTAGTCAGGTACATCGACGGTTTGACCCGGCCTCCTCTGCTGCTCACATCTAGCCGTGAAAATAGCATGTGACTCACTGAAAGGAGTAGTCGTGGCCGAGAGGTTAAGGCGATGGACTTGAAATCCATTGGGGTCTCCCCGCGCAGGTTCGAACCCTGCCGACTACGTGATGCTTTGTCTGTTTTGCGACAAGAATTGTGTCATACAGGAGCTTTGTTTGAGCTCGTTGTCTTCTCTAACTTCATGTGCAGTATGGAAATTGGGCAGCACGTATCTCTTTTCAAGACTTAAGTGAGCACCGTTTCAAAAAGCCCCGGTCATCTGATTTTCTGGCCATTCTATATAGGCAGTCGGAGCAATGGCTTTGGTAACCCTCGATAACTTCAAGGCCTTGACGTTGTGCAGCTCAAGAGTCACTGAATTATGTATTGTGGAGAACCTTGCATATTAGTCTTTATTTTTTAAATGTTGCAATTGTTCTCTCTTACAATAGTAAAACAGAAGCCTACTCATTATGTACCATTTACTCCTCTGTTCAAACCACTTAAGCATGCAAGCCCTGGCAATTGGTGTGCCGTCACCGTATTGCTTTTAGTACTCTGCATTGTACCCGCAGCAACCGCGGTCCGAATCCGGGTCATGGCAGTCTTTTCTTGTAGGCGAAGATGACATTGAACTCCTTTTTGCCAACTCGATTTTGTAGCCGGGTGCATGGAAGGTTGGACCTGATCTCCTCTGCTGCTCAAATCCAGCCAAGAAAATAGCATGCGACTCACTGAATGCAGTAGTCGTGGCCGTGAGGTTAAGGCGATGGACTTGAAATCCATTGGGGTCTCCCCGCGCAGGTTGGAACCCTGCCGACTACGTGATGCTTTGTCTGTTTGTGAAAAGAATTGTGTCATATAGGAGCTTTCTTACAGCTCAATGTCTTCTCTAACTTCAGGTGCAGCTCACAACTCGATTTTTTAGCTGTGTGCATTGTACCCGTTGTACTCTGCCCTTCACATCCTGCCAAGAAAATGACATGCAACTCTTATCAAGGAGTAGTCGTGGCCGAGAGGTTAAGGCGATGGACTCGAAATCCATTGGGGTCTCCCCGCGCAGGTTCGAACCCTGCCGACTATGTGGTGCTTTGTCGGTTTCCGTCGGGAGTTGTTCCCTCCAGGAGCTTTAGTTGACCTGCTTTTGTTCTCTAACTTCACATGCAGAACGGAAATTTGGCAACCCACATCTCTTTTCGAGTCTGAAGCGAGAACTGTTTCAAAAAGTCCCGGTCATCTGTGTTTTTGGCCATTCATTCCAAACCACGTAAGAGTTATCAACTTGTAATGAAATAAAACAACTCTTTCAATGACATTGTTCCTACCTTACCAGGAGCAGCCCATATCTCTTCCCTTTATAAATTGTTGTCTTCATCCTTAAGATGACAAAGCATGAACACGTTATGGAGAAAGTACTGTTATGTCCCCAGGGTGACTGTACTGTGGCAAGAGCCCAGACAGCTCAGTCGGTAGAGCATCAGACTTTTAGTCTGAGGGTCCAGGGTTCAAGTCCCTGTTCGGGTGAAGGGCTGGCAGTTTGTTGCAGACCTCCCCTAATAACTTGCCGTGCTCTTTCCTGCCTTTGAGAGAAATGGTCTTCCTCCCCAAGAAAAGATGTGGTGTTGTTTTTTTCCCAGTCTTTGGTTTTGTTTTACCTGCTTTAAGACATGGTTGCTGTCTCAGCAAGCAGGGTTGGGGGACTTGAGAGAGCAGAGCTGAAGCTATCCGTTGACGCTGTATGTTCAGGCACTTCTCAGCGGGCCTTGGTGATTTGGAGTGCCATCACTGTATAGCGTTTAGTACTCTGCGTTGTGCCCGCAGCAACCGCAGTCCGAATCCGGGACATGGCAGTCTTTTCGTGTAGGCGAAGGCGGCACTCAACTCCTTTTTGCCAATTCAATATTGTAGTCAGGTACATCGACGGTTTGACCCGGCCTCCTCTGCTGCTCACATCTAGCCGTGAAAATAGCATGTGACTCACTGAAAGGAGTAGTCGTGGCCGAGAGGTTAAGGCGATGGACTTGAAATCCATTGGGGTCTCCCCGCGCAGGTTCGAACCCTGCCGACTACGTGATGCTTTGTCTGTTTTGCGACAAGAATTGTGTCATACAGGAGCTTTGTTTGAGCTCGTTGTCTTCTCTAACTTCATGTGCAGTATGGAAATTGGGCAGCACGTATCTCTTTTCAAGACTTAAGTGAGCACCGTTTCAAAAAGCCCCGGTCATCTGATTTTCTGGCCATTCTATATAGGCAGTCGGAGCAATGGCTTTGGTAACCCTCGATAACTTCAAGGCCTTGACGTTGTGCAGCTCAAGAGTCACTGAATTATGTATTGTGGAGATCCTTGCATATTAGTCTTTATTTTTTAAATGTTGTTCTTGTTCTCTCTTACAATAGTAAAACAGAAGCCTACTCATTATGTACCATTTACTCCTCTGTTCAAACCACTTAAGCATGCAAGCCCTGGCAATTGGTGTGCCGTCACCGTATTGCTTTTAGTACTCTGCATTGTACCCGCAGCAACCGCGGTCCGAATCCGGGTCATGGCAGTCTTTTCTTGTAGGTGAAGATGACATTGAACTCCTTTTTGCCAACTCGATTTTGTAGCCGGGTGCATGGAAGGTTGGACCTGATCTCCTCTGCTGCTCAAATCCAGCCAAGAAAATAGCATGCGACTCACTGAATGCAGTAGTCGTGGCCGAGAGGTTAAGGCGATGGACTTGAAATCCATTGGGGTCTCCCCGCGCAGGTTCGAACCCTGCCAACTACGTGATGCTTTGTCTGTTTGTGAAAAGAATTGTGTCATATAGGAGCTTTCTTACAGCTCAATGTCTTCTCTAACTTCAGGTGCAGCTCACAACTCGATTTTTTAGCTGTGTGCATTGTACCCGTTGTACTCTGCCCTTCACATCCTGCCAAGAAAATGACATGCGACTCTAATCAAGGAGTAGTCGTGGCCGAGAGGTTAAGGCGATGGACTCGAAATCCATTGGGGTCTCCCCGCGCAGGTTCGAACCCTGCCGACTACGTGGTGCTTTGTCGGTTTCCGTCGGGAGTTGTTCCCTCCAGGAGCTTTAGTTGACCTGCTTTTGTTCTCTAACTTCACATGCAGAACGGAAATTTGGCAACCCACATCTCTTTTCGAGTCTGAAGCGAGAACTGTTTCAAAAAGTCCCGGTCATCTGTGTTTTTGGCCATTCATTCCAAACCACGTAAGAGTTATCAACTTGTAATGAAATAAAACAACTCTTTCAATGACAGTGTTCCTACCATCACTGTATAGCGTTTAGTACTCTGCGTTGTGCCCGCAGCAACCGCAGTCCGAATCCGGGTCATGGCAGTCTTTTCGTGTAGGCGAAGGCGGCACTCAACTCCTTTTTGCCAATTCAATATTGTAGTCGGGTACATCGACGGTTTGACCCGGCCTCCTCTGCTGCTCACATCTAGCCGTGAAAATAGCATGTGACTCACTGAAAGGAGTAGTCGTGGCCGAGAGGTTAAGGCGATGGACTTGAAATCCATTGGGGCCTCCCCGCGCAGGTTCGAACCCTGCCGACTACGTAATGCTTTGTCTGTTTTGCGACAAGAATTGTGTCATACAGGAGCTTTGTTTGAGCTCGTTGTCTTCTCTAACTTCATGTGCAGTATGGAAATTGGGCAGCACGTATCTCTTTTCAAGACTTAAGTGAGCACCGTTTCAAAAAGCCCCGGTCATCTGATTTTCTGGCCATTCTATATAGGCAGTCGGAGCAATGGCTTTGGTAACCCTCGATAACTTCAAGGCCTTGACGTTGTGCAGCTCAAGAGTCACTGAATTATGTATTGTGGAGAACCTTGCATATTAGTCTTTATTTTTTAAATGTTGCACTTGTTCTCTCTTACAATAGTAAAACAGAAGCCTACTCATTATGTACCATTTACTCCTCTGTTCAAACCACTTAAGCATGCAAGCCCTGGCAATTGGTGTGCCGTCACCGTATTGCTTTTAGTACTCTGCATTGTACCCGCAGCAACCGCGGTCCGAATCCGGGTCATGGCAGTCTTTTCTTGTAGGCGAAGATGACATTGAACTCCTTTTTGCCAACTCGATTTTGTAGCCGGGTGCATGGAAGGTTGGACCTGATCTCCTCTGCTGCTCAAATCCAGCCAAGAAAATAGCATGCGACTCACTGAATGCAGTAGTCGTGGCCGAGAGGTTAAGGCGATGGACTTGAAATCCATTGGGGTCTCCCCGCGCAGGTTCGAACCCTGCCGACTACGTGATGCTTTGTCTGTTTGTGAAAAGAATTGTGTCATACAGGAGCTTTGTTACAGCTCAGTGTCTTCTCTAACTTCAGGTGCAGCTCACAACTCGATTTTTTAGCTGTGTGCATTGTACCCGTTGTACTCTGCCCTTCACATCCTGCCAAGAAAATTACATGCGACTCTTATCAAGGAGTAGTCGTGGCCGAGAGGTTAAGGCGATGGACTCGAAATCCATTGGGGTCTCCCCGCGCAGGTTCGGACCCTGCCGACTACGTGGTGCTTTGTCGGTTTCCGTCGGGAGTTGTTCCCTCCAGGAGCTTTAGTTGACCTGCTTTTGTTCTCTAACTTCACATGCAGAACGGAAATTTGGCAACCCACATCTCTTTTCGAGTCTGAAGCGAGAACTGTTTCAAAAAGTCCCGGTCATCTGTGTTTTTGGCCATTCATTCCAAACCACGTAAGAGTTATCAACTTGTAATGAAATAAAACAACTCTTTCAATGACATTGTTCCTACCTTACCAGGAGCAGCCCATATCTCTTCCCTTTATAAATTGTTGTCTTCATCCTTAAGATGACAAAGCATGAACACGTTATGGAGAAAGTACTGTTATGTCCCCAGGGTGACTGTACTGTGGCAAGAGCCCAGACAGCTCAGTCGGTAGAGCATCAGACTTTTAGTCTGAGGGTCCAGGGTTCAAGTCCCTGTTCGGGTGAAGGGCTGGCAGTTTGTTGCAGACCTCCCCTAATAACTTGCCGTGCTCTTTCCTGCCTTTGAGAGAAATGGTCTTCCTCCCCAAGAAAAGATGTGGTGTTGTTTTTTTCCCAGTCTTTGGTTTTGTTTTACCTGCTTTAAGACATGGTTGCTGTCTCAGCAAGCAGGGTTGGGGGACTTGAGAGAGCAGAGCTGAAGCTATCCGTTGACGCTGTATGTTCAGGCACTTCTCAGCGGGCCTTGGTGATTTGGAGTGCCATCACTGTATAGCGTTTAGTACTCTGCGTTGTGCCCGCAGCAACCGCAGTCCGAATCCGGGACATGGCAGTCTTTTCGTGTAGGCGAAGGCGGCACTCAACTCCTTTTTGCCAATTCAATATTGTAGTCGGGTACATCAACGGTTTGACCCGGCCTCCTCTGCTGCTCACATCTAGCCGTGAAAATAGCATGTGACTCACTGAAAGGAGTAGTCGTGGCCGAGAGGTTAAGGCGATGGACTTGAAATCCATTGGGGTCTCCCCGCGCAGGTTCGAACCCTGCCGACTACGTGATGCTTTGTCTGTTTTGCGACAAGAATTGTGTCATACAGGAGCTTTGTTTGAGCTCGTTGTCTTCTCTAACTTCATGTGCAGTATGGAAATTGGGCAGCACGTATCTCTTTTCAAGACTTAAGTGAGCACCGTTTCAAAAAGCCCCGGTCATCTGATTTTCTGGCCATTCTATATAGGCAGTCGGAGCAATGGCTTTGGTAACCCTCGATAACTTCAAGGCCTTGACGTTGTGCAGCTCAAGAGTCACTGAATTATGTATTGTGGAGAACCTTGCATATTAGTCTTTATTTTTTAAATGTTGCACTTGTTCTCTCTTACAATAGTAAAACAGAAGCCTACTCATTATGTACCATTTACTCCTCTGTTCAAACCACTTAAGCATGCAAGCCCTGGCAATTGGTGTGCCGTCACCGTATTGCTTTTAGTACTCTGCATTGTACCCGCAGCAACCGCGGTCCGAATCCGGGTCATGGCAGTCTTTTCTTGTAGGCGAAGATGACATTGAACTCCTTTTTGCCAACTCGATTTTGTAGCCGGGTGCATGGAAGGTTGGACCTGATCTCCTCTGCTGCTCAAATCCAGCCAAGAAAATAGCATGCGACTCACTGAATGCAGTAGTCGTGGCCGAGAGGTTAAGGCGATGGACTTGAAATCCATTGGGGTCTCCCCGCGCAGGTTCGAACCCTGCCGACTACGTGATGCTTTGTCTGTTTGTGAAAAGAATTGTGTCATATAGGAGCTTTCTTACAGCTCAATGTCTTCTCTAACTTCAGGTGCAGCTCACAACTCGATTTTTTAGCTGTGTGCATTGTACCCGTTGTACTCTGCCCTTCACATCCTGCCAAGAAAATGACATGCGACTCTTATCAAGGAGTAGTCGTGGCCGAGAGGTTAAGGCGATGGACTCGAAATCCATTGGGGTCTCCCCGCGCAGTTTCGAACCCTGCCGACTACGTGGTGCTTTGTCGGTTTCCGTCGGGAGTTGTTCCCTCCAGGAGCTTTAGTTGACCTGCTTTTGTTCTCTAACTTCACATGCAGAACGGAAATTTGGCAACCCACATCTCTTTTCGAGTCTGAAGCGAGAACTGTTTCAAAAAGTCCCGGTCATCTGTGTTTTTGGCCATTCATTCCAAACCACGTAAGAGTTATCAACTTGTAATGAAATAAAACAACTCTTTCAATGACAGTGTTCCTACCATCACTGTATAGCGTTAAGTACTCTGCGTTGTGCCCGCAGCAACCGCAGTCCGAATCCGGGTCATGGCAGTCTTTTCGTGTAGGCGAAGGCGGCACTCAACTCCTTTTTGCCAATTCAATATTGTAGTCGGGTACATCGACGGTTTGACCCGGCCTCCTCTGCTGCTCACATCTAGCCGTGAAAATAGCATGTGACTCACTGAAAGGAGTAGTCGTGGCCGAGAGGTTAAGGCGATGGACTTGAAATCCATTGGGGTCTCCCCGCGCAGGTTCGAACCCTGCCGACTACGTGATGCTTTGTCTGTTTTGCGACAAGAGTTGTGTCATACAGGAGCTTTGTTTGAGCTCGTTGTCTTCTCTAACTTCATGTGCAGTATGGAAATTGGGCAGCACGTATCTCTTTTCAAGACTTAAGTGAGCACCGTTTCAAAAAGCCCCGGTCATCTGATTTTCTGGCCATTCTATATAGGCAGTCGGAGCAATGGCTTTGGTAACCCTCGATAACTTCAAGGCCTTGACGTTGTGCAGCTCAAGAGTCACTGAATTATGTATTGTGGAGAACCTTGCATATTAGTCTTTATTTTTTAAATGTTGCACTTGTTCTCTCTTACAATAGTAAAACAGAAGCCTACTCATTATGTACCATTTACTCCTCTGTTCAAACCACTTAAGCATGCAAGCCCTGGCAATTGGTGTGCCGTCACCGTATTGCTTTTAGTACTCTGCATTGTACCCGCAGCAACCGCGGTCCGAATCCGGGTCATGGCAGTCTTTTCTTGTAGGCGAAGATGACATTGAACTCCTTTTTGCCAACTCGATTTTGTAGCCGGGTGCATGGAAGGTTGGACCTGATCTCCTCTGCTGCTCAAATCCAGCCAAGAAAATAGCATGCGACTCACTGAATGCAGTAGTCGTGGCCGAGAGGTTAAGGCGATGGACTTGAAATCCATTGGGGTCTCCCCGCGCAGGTTCGAACCCTGCCTACTACGTGATGCTTTGTCTGTTTGTGAAAAGAATTGTGTCATATAGGAGCTTTCTTACAGCTCAATGTCTTCTCTAACTTCAGGTGCAGCTCACAACTCGATTTTTTAGCTGTGTGCATTGTACCCGTTGTACTCTGCCCTTCACATCCTGCCAAGAAAATGACATGCGACTCTTATCAAGGAGTAGTCGTGGCCGAGAGGTTAAGGCGATGGATTCGAAATCCATTGGGGTCTCCCCGCGCAGGTTCGAACCCTGCCGACTACGTGGTGCTTTGTCGGTTTCCGTCGGGAGTTGTTCCCTCCAGGAGCTTTAGTTGACCTGCTTTTGTTCTCTAACTTCACATGCAGAACGGAAATTTGGCAACCCACATCTCTTTTCGAGTCTGAAGCGAGAACTGTTTCAAAAAGTCCCGGTCATCTGTGTTTTTGGCCATTCATTCCAAACCACGTAAGAGTTATCAACTTGTAATGAAATAAAACAACTCTTTCAATGACAGTGTTCCTACCATCACTGTATAGCGTTTAGTACTCTGCGTTGTGCCCGCAGCAACCGCAGTCCGAATCCGGGTCATGGCAGTCTTTTCGTGTAGGCGAAGGCGGCACTCAACTCCTTTTTGCCAATTCAATATTGTAGTCGGGTACATCGACGGTTTGACCCGGCCTCCTCTGCTGCTCACATCTAGCCGTGAAAATAGCATGTGACTCACTGAAAGGAGTAGTCGTGGCCGAGAGGTTAAGGCGATGGACTTGAAATCCATTGGGGTCTCCCCGCGCAGGTTCGAACCCTGCCGACTACGTGATGCTTTGTCTGTTTTGCGACAAGAATTGTGTCATACAGGAGCTTTGTTTGAGCTCGTTGTCTTCTCTAACTTCATGTGCAGTATGGAAATTGGGCAGCACGTATCTCTTTTCAAGACTTAAGTGAGCACCGTTTCAAAAAGCCCCGGTCATCTGATTTTCTGGCCATTCTATTTAGGCAGTCGGAGCAATGGCTTTGGTAACCCTCGATAACTTCAAGGCCTTGACGTTGTGCAGCTCAAGAGTCACTGAATTATGTATTGTGGAGAACCTTGCATATTAGTCTTTATTTTTTAAATGTTGCACTTGTTCTCTCTTACAATAGTAAAACAGAAGCCTACTCATTATGTACCATTTACTCCTCTGTTCAAACCACTTAAGCATGCAAGCCCTGGCAATTGGTGTGCCGTCACCGTATTGCTTTTAGTACTCTGCATTGTACCCGCAGCAACCGCGGTCCGAATCCGGGTCATGGCAGTCTTTTCTTGTAGGCGAAGATGACATTGAACTCCTTTTTGCCAACTCGATTTTGTAGCCGGGTGCATGGAAGGTTGGACCTGATCTCCTCTGCTGCTCAAATCCAGCCAAGAAAATAGCATGCGACTCACTGTATGCAGTAGTCGTGGCCGAGAGGTTAAGGCGATGGACTTGAAATCCATTGGGGTCTCCCCGCGCAGGTTCGAACCCTGCCGACTACGTGATGCTTTGTCTGTTTGTGAAAAGAATTGTGTCATATAGGAGCTTTCTTACAGCTCAATGTCTTCTCTAACTTCAGGTGCAGCTCACAACTCGATTTTTTAGCTGTGTGCATTGTACCCGTTGTACTCTGCCCTTCACATCCTGCCAAGAAAATGACATGCGACTCTTATCAAGGAGTAGTCGTGGCCGAGAGGTTAAGGCGATGGACTCGAAATCCATTGGGGTCTCCCCGCGCAGGTTCGAACCCTGCCGACTACGTGGTGCTTTGTCGGTTTCCGTCGGGAGTTGTTCCCTCAAGGAGCTTTAGTTGACCTGCTTTTGTTCTCTAACTTCACATGCAGAACGGAAATTTGGCAACCCACATCTCTTTTCGAGTCTGAAGCGAGAACTGTTTCAAAAAGTCCCGGTCATCTGTGTTTTTGGCCATTCATTCCAAACCACGTAAGAGTTATCAACTTGTAATGAAATAAAACAACTCTTTCAATGACAGTGTTCCTACCATCACTGTATAGCGTTTAGTACTCTGCGTTGTGCCCGCAGCAACCGCAGTCCGAATCCGGGTCATGGCAGTCTTTTCGTGTAGGCGAAGGCGGCACTCAACTCCTTTTTGCCAATTCAATATTGTAGTCGGGTACATCGACGGTTTGACCCGGCCTCCTCTGCTGCTCACATCTAGCCGTGAAAATAGCATGTGACTCACTGAAAGGAGTAGTCGTGGCCGAGAGGTTAAGGCGATGGACTTGAAATCCATTGGGGTCTCCCCGCGCAGGTTCGAACCCTGCCGACTACGTGATGCTTTGTCTGTTTTGCGACAAGAATTGTGTCATACAGGTTTTTTTTTTTTAAGCTCGTTGTCTTCTCTAACTTCATGTGCAGTATGGAAATTGGGCAGCACGTATCTCTTTTCAAGACTTAAGTGAGCACCGTTTCAAAAAGCCCCGGTCATCTGATTTTCTGGCCATTCTATATAGGCAGTCGGAGCAATGGCTTTGGTAACCCTCGATAACTTCAAGGCCTTGACGTTGTGCAGCTCAAGAGTCACTGAATTATGTATTGTGGAGAACCTTGCATATTAGTCTTTATTTTTTAAATGTTGCACTTGTTCTCTCTTACAATAGTAAAACAGAAGCCTACTCATTATGTACCATTTACTCCTCTGTTCAAACCACTTAAGCATGCAAGCCCTGGCAATTGGTGTGCCGTCACCGTATTGCTTTTAGTACTCTGCATTGTACCCGCAGCAACCGCGGTCCGAATCCGGGTCATGGCAGTCTTTTCTTGTAGGCGAAGATGACATTGAACTCCTTTTTGCCAACTCGATTTTGTAGCCGGGTGCATGGAAGGTTGGACCTGATCTCCTCTGCTGCTCAAATCCAGCCAAGAAAATAGCATGCGACTCACTGAATGCAGTAGTCGTGGCCGAGAGGTTAAGGCGATGGACTTGAAATCCATTGGGGTCTCCCCGCGCAGGTTCGAACCCTGCCGACTACGTGATGCTTTGTCTGTTTGTGAAAAGAATTGTGTCATATAGGAGCTTTCTTACAGCTCAATGTCTTCTCTAACTTCAGGTGCAGCTCACAACTCGATTTTTTAGCTGTGTGCATTGTACCCGTTGTACTCTGCCCTTCACATCCTGCCAAGAAAATGACATGCGACTCTTATCAAGGAGTAGTCGTGGCCGAGAGGTTAAGGCGATGGACTCGAAATCCATTGGGGTCTCCCCGCGCAGGTTCGAACCCTGCCGACTACGTGGTGCTTTGTCGGTTTCCGTCGGGAGTTGTTCCCTCCAGGAGCTTTAGTTGACCTGCTTTTGTTCTCTAACTTCACATGCAGAACGGAAATTTGGCAACCCACATCTCTTTTC
The DNA here is from genome assembly GCF_949357685.1 of Gobio gobio. NCBI lineage: Eukaryota > Metazoa > Chordata > Actinopteri > Cypriniformes > Gobionidae > Gobio > Gobio gobio. The sequence continues at coordinate 38,620,531 of NC_137101.1, read as the reverse complement.
GAGTCTGAAGCAAGAACTGTTTCAAAAAGTCCCGGTCATCTGTGTTTTTGGCCATTCATTCCAAACCACGTAAGAGTTATCAACTTGTAATGAAATAAAACAACTCTTTCAATGACAGTGTTCCTACCATCACTGTATAGCATTTAGTACTCTGCGTTGTGCCCGCAGCAACCGCAGTCCGAATCCGGGTCATGGCAGTCTTTTCGTGTAGGCGAAGGCGGCACTCAACTCCTTTTTGCCAATTCAATATTGTAGTCGGGTACATCGACGGTTTGACCCGGCCTCCTCTGCTGCTCACATCTAGCCGTGAAAATAGCATGTGACTCACTGAAAGGAGTAGTCGTGGCCGAGAGGTTAAGGCGATGGACTTGAAATCCATTGGGGTCTCCCCGCGCAGGTTCGAACCCTGCCGACTACGTGATGCTTTGTCTGTTTTGCGACAAGAATTGTGTCATACAGGAGCTTTGTTTGAGCTCGTTGTCTTCTCTAACTTCATGTGCAGTATGGAAATTGGGCAGCACGTATCTCTTTTCAAGACTTAAGTGAGCACCGTTTCAAAAAGCCCCGGTCATCTGATTTTCTGGCCATTCTATATAGGCAGTCGGAGCAATGGCTTTGGTAACCCTCGATAACTTCAAGGCCTTGACGTTGTGCAGCTCAAGAGTCACTGAATTATGTATTGTGGAGAACCTTGCATATTAGTCTTTATTTTTTAAATGTTGCACTTGTTCTCTCTTACAATGGTAAAACAGAAGCCTACTCATTATGTACCATTTACTCCTCTGTTCAAACCACTTAAGCATGCAAGCCCTGGCAATTGGTGTGCCGTCACCGTATTGCTTTTAGTACTCTGCATTGTACCCGCAGCAACCGCGGTCCGAATCCGGGTCATGGCAGTCTTTTCTTGTAGGCGAAGATGACATTGAACTCCTTTTTTTGCCAACTCGATTTTGTAGCCGGGTGCATGGAAGGTTGGACCTGATCTCCTCTGCTGCTCAAATCCAGCCAAGAAAATAGCATGCGACTCACTGAATGCAGTAGTCGTGGCCGAGAGGTTAAGGCGATGGACTTGAAATCCATTGGGGTCTCCCCGCGCAGGTTCGAACCCTGCCGACTACGTGATGCTTTGTCTGTTTGTGAAAAGAATTGTGTCATATAGGAGCTTTCTTACAGCTCAATGTCTTCTCTAACTTCAGGTGCAGCTCACAACTCGATTTTTTAGCTGTGTGCATTGTACCCGTTGTACTCTGCCCTTCACATCCTGCCAAGAAAATGACATGCGACTCTTATCAAGGAGTAGTCGTGGCCGAGAGGTTAAGGCGATGGACTCGAAATCCATTGGGGTCTCCCCGCGCAGGTTCGAACCCTGCCGACTACGTGGTGCTTTGTCGGTTTCCGTCGGGAGTTGTTCCCTCCAGGAGCTTTAGTTGACCTGCTTTTGTTCTCTAACTTCACATGCAGAACGGAAATTTGGCAACCCACATCTCTTTTCGAGTCTGAAGCAAGAACTGTTTCAAAAAGTCCCGGTCATCTGTGTTTTTGGCCATTCATTCCAAACCACGTAAGAGTTATCAACTTGTAATGAAATAAAACAACTCTTTCAATGACAGTGTTCCTACCATCACTGTATAGCATTTAGTACTCTGCGTTGTGCCCGCAGCAACCGCAGTCCGAATCCGGGTCATGGCAGTCTTTTCGTGTAGGCGAAGGCGGCACTCAACTCCTTTTTGCCAATTCAATATTGTAGTCGGGTACATCGACGGTTTGACCCGGCCTCCTCTGCTGCTCACATCTAGCCGTGAAAATAGCATGTGACTCACTGAAAGGAGTAGTCGTGGCCGAGAGGTTAAGGCGATGGACTTGAAATCCATTGGGGTCTCCCCGCGCAGGTTCGAACCCTGCCGACTACGTGATGCTTTGTCTGTTTTGCGACAAGAATTGTGTCATACAGGAGCTTTGTTTGAGCTCGTTGTCTTCTCTAACTTCATGTGCAGTATGGAAATTGGGCAGCACGTATCTCTTTTCAAGACTTAAGTGAGCGCCGTTTCAAAAAGCCCCGGTCATCTGATTTTCTGGCCATTCTATATAGGCAGTCGGAGCAATGGCTTTGGTAACCCTCGATAACTTCAAGGCCTTGACGTTGTGCAGCTCAAGAGTCACTGAATTATGTATTGTGGAGAACCTTGCATATTAGTCTTTATTTTTTAAATGTTGCACTTGTTCTCTCTTACAATAGTAAAACAGAAGCCTACTCATTATGTACCATTTACTCCTCTGTTCAAACCACTTAAGCATGCAAGCCCTGGCAATTGGTGTGCCGTCACCGTATTGCTTTTAGTACTCTGCATTGTACCCGCAGCAACCGCGGTCCGAATCCGGGTCATGGCAGTCTTTTCTTGTAGGCGAAGATGACATTGAACTCCTTTTTGCCAACTCGATTTTGTAGCCGGGTGCATGGAAGGTTGGACCTGATCTCCTCTGCTGCTCAAATCCAGCCAAGAAAATAGCATGCGACTCACTGAATGCAGTAGTCGTGGCCGAGAGGTTAAGGCGATGGACTTGAAATCCATTGGGGTCTCCCCGCGCAGGTTCGAACCCTGCCGACTACGTGATGCTTTGTCTGTTTGTGAAAAGAATTGTGTCATATAGGAGCTTTCTTACAGCTCAATGTCTTCTCTAACTTCAGGTGCAGCTCACTACTCGATTTTTTAGCTGTGTGCATTGTACCCGTTGTACTCTGCCCTTCACATCCTGCCAAGAAAATGACATGCGACTCTTATCAAGGAGTAGTCGTGGCCGAGAGGTTAAGGCGATGGACTCGAAATCCATTGGGGTCTCCCCGCGCAGGTTCGAACCCTGCCGACTACGTGATGCTTTGTCTGTTTGTGAAAAGAATTGTGTCATATAGGAGCTTTCTTACAGCTCAATGTCTTCTCTAACTTCAGGTGCAGCTCACAACTCGATTTTTTAGCTGTGTGCATTGTACCCGTTGTACTCTGCCCTTCACATCCTGCCAAGAAAATGACATGCGACTCTTATCAAGGAGTAGTCGTGGCCGAGAGGTTAAGGCGATGGACTCGAAATCCATTGGGGTCTCCCCGCGCAGGTTCGAACCCTGCCGACTACGTGGTGCTTTGTCGGTTTCCGTCGGGAGTTGTTCCCTCCAGGAGCTTTAGTTGACCTGCTTTTGTTCTCTAACTTCACATGCAGAACGGAAATTTGGCAACCCACATCTCTTTTCGAGTCTGAAGCGAGAACTGTTTCAAAAAGTCCCGGTCATCTGTGTTTTTGGCCATTCATTCCAAACCACGTAAGAGTTATCAACTTGTAATGAAATAAAACAACTCTTTCAATGACAGTGTTCCTACCATCACTGTATAGCGTTTAGTACTCTGCGTTGTGCCCGCAGCAACCGCAGTCCGAATCCGGGTCATGGCAGTCTTTTCGTGTAGGCGAAGGCGGCACTCAACTCCTTTTTGCCAATTCAATATTGTAGTCGGGTACATCGACGGTTTGACCCGGCCTCCTCTGCTGCTCACATCTAGCCGTGAAAATAGCATGTGACTCACTGAAAGGAGTAGTCGTGGCCGAGAGGTTAAGGCGATGGACTTGAAATCCATTGGGGTCTCCCCGCGCAGGTTCGAACCCTGCCGACTACGTGATGCTTTGTCTGTTTTGCGACAAGAATTGTGTCATACAGGAGCTTTGTTTGAGCTCGTTGTCTTCTCTAACTTCATGTGCAGTATGGAAATTGGGCAGCACGTATCTCTTTTCAAGACTTAAGTGAGCACCGTTTCAAAAAGCCCCGGTCATCTGATTTTCTGGCCAATCTATATAGGCAGTCGGAGCAATGGCTTTGGTAACCCTCGATAACTTCAAGGCCTTGACGTTGTGCAGCTCAAGAGTCACTGAATTATGTATTGTGGAGAACCTTGCATATTAGTCTTTATTTTTTAAATGTTGCACTTGTTCTCTCTTACAATAGTAAAACAGAAGCCTACTCATTATGTACCATTTACTCCTCTGTTCAAACCACTTAAGCATGCAAGCCCTGGCAATTGGTGTGCCGTCACCGTATTGCTTTTAGTACTCTGCATTGTACCCGCAGCAACCGCGGTCCGAATCCGGGTCATGGCAGTCTTTTCTTGTAGGCGAAGATGACATTGAACTCCTTTTTGCCAACTCGATTTTGTAGCCGGGTGCATGGAAGGTTGGACCTGATCTCCTCTGCTGCTCAAATCCAGCCAAGAAAATAGAATGCGACTCACTGAATGCAGTAGTCGTGGCCGAGAGGTTAAGGCGATGGACTTGAAATCCATTGGGGTCTCCCCGCGCAGGTTCGAACCCTGCCGACTACGTGATGCATTGTCTGTTTGTGAAAAGAATTGTGTCATATAGGAGCTTTCTTACAGCTCAATGGCCCTCATTTATCAATCTTGCGTAGAAACGGGCGTATATATTGGCGTAAGATTATGCTTACACTCCTCTCACCGCCTGATTTATGAAACTGTGCGCACCTCTGAAATCCAGGCGTACGCAAAACCTGCCCTTGATAAATGCCGCGGCTGAAAACGATCGTCATTAGAATAACACGCCCCTATATATTCAAGTCTCCGCCTCCCCCACGCCCTCATTTTACGCCATGGACATACGGAAGACGGCAAAGAAGCGAAACTTCTCTGACGTGGAGATCGAGACCATCACCAGGGAAGTGGAAAAATTTTTTTTTGTTTTATTTGGGAGTTTGAAGAGTGGGATTAAAGGCGCCCACAAAAAGGTGTACGGTGGAAATCCAGTTTAAATAGCTGTTTGGATGAGAAATTACCTATCACAATTCATTCTTTTACAGCAGGTGTTTTGAAATAATTAGCATTTAATTTCGTATCACGTCACATGTATTGGGGTGTACAATAGTGATGATGATGTGATGTGGAGTACCATTCATTAACATTAATAATTGCATGACAATTTGTACGATTCTTATTATTATTATAATTTGTATTATTAATGACACTTATTGTTATTTAGAAGAAGAATTTCGTTATTATTATTATTTATTTTATTATTATTTAAAAGAAGAAGAATGTCATTTTTATTATTTTGTCAGTCTGAATTATTTTCAGTCCCAGTCCGTGCGCAGCTGCCGGGCCTAACCAACATCAGGTAAAGCGCACAGGCTCGCAACTGGAGGAATACATATGCCTACAAATCAAATGCTTTGGTAAAGTTACACAAATTAAACATTGAAGTCCATGTTGCACAAAAAATAAACACTGAAGTTTATAATTACTATGTTCCTATTCGCACGGGATTAGTAGCCTATTATCTGGGGACCTCTGGTGATTTGTAATAATTGCAGAGAATGTCTGTGATCTTAATCCCGTGCGAATCGGCCATGTCTGTAATATGTAATGTAAATATTCCCCCGCAAATTAGCAACCCTACCATATTTCGCCAAACACAGAGGTCCTGTGATAACATAGTCCCGTGCGAATCGGCATCTCTGTGATTTGGCCGGGATTAGGCGGATGATCGTATATAATTTTTGCAAGGTTTTTGTGTCCTGTGCGCATTTCTATCTTTATCTTTCAAGAAGAATGGATAGGCTGTATATAATGCGCACCGTTATGACTTCCCATGCGGCCGCGCGGATTATAGCCTACTTTCACTTTAGAATGATCACCAATTTGGCAGTAAATTGCTTGAATAGTGTGTTTAATATTATTCTTAATGAAAAACACAAAAACAGAACAGTACAATGACAACTCGCTTAAATGGGCACTTTTACATTTAGCTTTGAAACTGAATCTTCCGTTGTAGCCTATAGCTATTGTTATATTGCTCAGTTTCGTTTTTAATTGCGTCTGTTCTCTAACTGAACGAAATTATTTTTATTACTATAAAACAATCAAAATGATATCGATACGACTGTTTATAATTTCATACAGCTATATAACGAATAAACATTTTCAAGTCTTTACATCATATCCGGGAGATAAGTCAGTAAATTCTAGTAAAATCACAGCTTATCCCGTGCGAATGCGCCACGCAAAATTCAGATGTGGGGGAGTCATTTCTAAATCACACGAGGTCCCCAGATAATACTTATCCCGTGCGAATAGGGCTTTATTTGTTGTTGTTGTTGTTGTTTTTTGTGTTTTTTTTTACAGTGGGTCATAATATAGCATATCTTTGTCAGTGCGTTTTGTGGTATTAGGAATTGTTTTTCTGCGCATTTTCGCACTAACTCAAAACGTGCGTACACCACCTCCTGAGCTGGCGTAGGATTTGAGCGTGCCGTACGCCAACGTCCATATTGATAAATCTCAAAGTCACCGTGGTTTTGGGTGTACGCCAGGTGTACGCTGGAAATTTGGTGTACGCACTTTTGATAAATGAGGGCCAATGTCTTCTCTAACTTCAGGTGCAGCTCACAACTCGATTTTTTAGCTGTGTGCATTGTACCCGTTGTACTCTGCCCTTCACATCCTGCCAAGAAAATGACATGCGACTCTTATCAAGGAGTAGTCGTGGCCGAGAGGTTAAGGCGATGGACTCGAAATCCATTGGGGTCTCCCCGCGCAGGTTCGAACCCTGCCGACTACGTGGTGCTTTGTCGGTTTCCGTCGGGAGTTGTTCCCTCCAGGAGCTTTAGTTGACCTGCTTTTGTTCTCTAACTTCACATGCAGAACGGAAATTTGGCAACCCACATCTCTTTTCGAGTCTGAAGCGAGAACTGTTTCAAAAAGTCCCGGTCATCTGTGTTTTTGGCCATTCATTCCAAACCACGTAAGAGTTATCAACTTGTAATGAAATAAAACAACTCTTTCAATGACAGTGTTCCTACCATCACTGTATAGCGTTTAGTACTCTGCGTTGTGCCCGCAGCAACCGCAGTCCGAATCCGGGTCATGGCAGTCTTTTCGTGTAGGCGAAGGCGGCACTCAACTCCTTTTTGCCAATTCAATATTGTAGTCGGGTACATCGACGGTTTGACCCGGCCTCCTCTGCTGCTCACATCTAGCCGTGAAAATAGCATGTGACTCACTGAAAGGAGTAGTCGTGGCCGAGAGGTTAAAGCGATGGACTTGAAATCCATTGGGGTCTCCCCGCGCAGGTTCGAACCCTGCCGACTACGTGATGCTTTGTCTGTTTTGCGACAAGAATTGTGTCATACAGGAGCTTTGTTTGAGCTCGTTGTCTTCTCTAACTTCATGTGCAGTATGGAAATTGGGCAGCACGTATCTCTTTTCAAGACTTAAGTGAGCACCGTTTCAAAAAGCCCCGGTCATCTGATTTTCTGGCCATTCTATATAGGCAGTCGGAGCAATGGCTTTGGTAACCCTCGATAACTTCAAGGCCTTGACGTTGTGCAGCTCAAGAGTCACTGAATTATGTATTGTGGAGAACCTTGCATATTAGTCTTTATTTTTTAAATGTTGCACTTGTTCTCTCTTACAATAGTAAAACAGAAGCCTACTCATTATGTACCATTTACTCCTCTGTTCAAACCACTTAAGCATGCAAGCCCTGGCAATTGGTGTGCCGTCACCGTATTGCTTTTAGTACTCTGCATTGTACCCGCAGCAACCGCGGTCCGAATCCGGGTCATGGCAGTCTTTTCTTGTAGGCGAAGATGACATTGAACTCCTTTTTGCCAACTCGATTTTGTAGCCGGGTGCATGGAAGGTTGGACCTGATCTCCTCTGCTGCTCAAATCCAGCCAAGAAAATAGCATGCGACTCACTGAATGCAGTAGTCGTGGCCGAGAGGTTAAGGCGATGGACTTGAAATCCATTGGGGTCTCCCCGCGCAGGTTCGAACCCTGCCGACTACGTGATGCTTTGTCTGTTTGTGAAAAGAATTGTGTCATATAGGAGCTTTCTTACAGCTCAATGTCTTCTCTAACTTCAGGTGCAGCTCACTACTCGATTTTTTAGCTGTGTGCATTGTACCCGTTGTACTCTGCCCTTCACATCCTGCCAAGAAAATGACATGCGACTCTTATCAAGGAGTAGTCGTGGCCGAGAGGTTAAGGCGATGGACTCGAAATCCATTGGGGTCTCCCCGCGCAGGTTCGAACCCTGCCGACTACGTGGTGCTTTGTCGGTTTCCGTCGGGAGTTGTTCCCTCCAGGAGCTTTAGTTGACCTGCTTTTGTTCTCTAACTTCACATGCAGAACGGAAATTTGGCAACCCACATCTCTTTTCGAGTCTGAAGCGAGAACTGTTTCAAAAAGTCCCGGTCATCTGTGTTTTTGGCCATTCATTCCAAACCACGTAAGAGTTATCAACTTGTAATGAAATAAAACAACTCTTTCAATGACAGTGTTCCTACCATCACTGTATAGCGTTTAGTACTCTGCGTTGTGCCCGCAGCAACCGCAGTCCGAATCCGGGTCATGGCAGTCTTTTCGTGTAGGCGAAGGCGGCACTCAACTCCTTTTTGCCAATTCAATATTGTAGTCGGGTACATCGACGGTTTGACCCGGCCTCCTCTGCTGCTCACATCTAGCCGTGAAAATAGCATGTGACTCACTGAAAGGAGTAGTCGTGGCCGAGAGGTTAAGGCGATGGACTTGAAATCCATTGGGGTCTCCCCGCGCAGGTTCGAACCCTGCCGACTACGTGATGCTTTGTCTGTTTTGCGACAAGAATTGTGTCATACAGGAGCTTTGTTTGAGCTCGTTGTCTTCTCTAACTTCATGTGCAGTATGGAAATTGGGCAGCACGTATCTCTTTTCAAGACTTAAGTGAGCACCGTTTCAAAAAGCCCCGGTCATCTGATTTTCTGGCCATTCTATATAGGCAGTCGGAGCAATGGCTTTGGTAACCCTCGATAACTTCAAGGCCTTGACGTTGTGCAGCTCAAGAGTCACTGAATTATGTATTGTGGAGAACCTTGCATATTAGTCTTTATTTTTTAAATGTTGCACTTGTTCTCTCTTACAATAGTAAAACAGAAGCCTACTCATTATGTACCATTTACTCCTCTGTTCAAACCACTTAAGCATGCAAGCCCTGGCAATTGGTGTGCCGTCACCGTATTGCTTTTAGTACTCTGCATTGTACCCGCAGCAACCGCGGTCCGAATCCGGGTCATGGCAGTCTTTTCTTGTAGGCGAAGATGACATTGAACTCCTTTTTGCCAACTCGATTTTGTAGCCGGGTGCATGGAAGGTTGGACCTGATCTCCTCTGCTGCTCAAATCCAGCCAAGAAAATAGCATGCGACTCACTGAATGCAGTAGTCGTGGCCGAGAGGTTAAGGCGATGGACTTGAAATCCATTGGGGTCTCCCCACGCAGGTTCGAACCCTGCCGACTACGTGATGCTTTGTCTGTTTGTGAAAAGAATTGTGTCATATAGGAGCTTTCTTACAGCTCAATGTCTTCTCTAACTTCAGGTGCAGCTCACAACTCGATTTTTTAGCTGTGTGCATTGTACCCGTTGTACTCTGCCCTTCACATCCTGCCAAGAAAATGACATGCGACTCTTATCAAGGAGTAGTCGTGGCCGAGAGGTTAAGGCGATGGACTAAAAATCCATTGGGGTCTCCCCGCGCAGGTTCGAACCCTGCCGACTACGTGGTGCTTTGTCGGTTTCCGTCGGGAGTTGTTATCCTTCCAGGAGCTTTAGTTGACCTGCTTTTGTTCTCTAACTTCACATGCAGAACAGAAATTTGGCAACCCACATCTCTTTTCGAGTCTGAAGCGAGAACTGTTTCAAAAAGTCCCGGTCATCTGTGTTTTTGGCCATTCATTCCAAACCACGTAAGAGTTATCAACTTGTAATGAAATAAAACAACTCTTTCAATGACAGTGTTCCTACCATCACTGTATAGCGTTTAGTACTCTGCGTTGTGCCCGCAGCAACCGCAGTCCGAATCCGGGTCATGGCAGTCTTTTCGTGTAGGCGAAGGCGGCACTCAACTCCTTTTTGCCAATTCAATATTGTAGTCGGGTACATCGACGGTTTGACCCGGCCTCCTCTGCTGCTCACATCTAGCCGTGAAAATAGCATGTGACTCACTGAAAGGAGTAGTCGTGGCCGAGAGGTTAAGGCGATGGACTTGAAATCCATTGGGGTCTCCCCGCGCAGGTTCGAACCCTGCCGACTACGTGATGCTTTGTCTGTTTTGCGACAAGAATTGTGTCATACAGGAGCTTTGTTTGAGCTCGTTGTCTTCTCTAACTTCACGTGCAGTATGGAAATTGGGCAGCACGTATCTCTTTTCAAGACTTAAGTGAGCACCGTTTCAAAAAGCCCCGGTCATCTGATTTTCTGGCCATTCTATATAGGCAGTCGGAGCAATGGCTTTGGTAACCCTCGATAACTTCAAGGCCTTGACGTTGTGCAGCTCAAGAGTCACTGAATTATGTATTGTGGAGAACCTTGCATATTAGTCTTTATTTTTTAAATGTTGCACTTGTTCTCTCTTACAATAGTAAAACAGAAGCCTACTCATTATGTACCATTTACTCCTCTGTTCAAACCACTTAAGCATGCAAGCCCTGGCAATTGGTGTGCCGTCACCGTATTGCTTTTAGTACTCTGCATTGTACCCGCAGCAACCGCGGTCCGAATCCGGGTCATGGCAGTCTTTTCTTGTAGGCGAAGATGACATTGAACTCCTTTTTGCCAACTCGATTTTGTAGCCGGGTACATGGAAGTTTGGACCTGATCTCCTCTGCTGCTCAAATCCAGCCAAGAAAATAGCATGCGACTCACTGAATGCAGTAGTCGTGGCCGAGAGGTTAAGGCGATGGACTTGAAATCCATTGGGGTCTCCCCGCGCAGGTTCGAACCCTGCCGACTACGTGATGCTTTGTCTGTTTGTGAAAAGAATTGTGTCATATAGGAGCTTTCTTACAGCTCAATGTCTTCTCTAACTTCAGGTGCAGCTCACAACTCGATTTTTTAGCTGTGTGCATTGTACCCGTTGTACTCTGCCCTTCACATCCTGCCAAGAAAATGACATGCGACTCTTATCAAGGAGTAGTCGTGGCCGAGAGGTTAAGGCGATGGACTCGAAATCCATTGGGGTCTCCCCGCGCAGGTTCGAACCCTGCCGACTACGTGGTGCTTTGTCGGTTTCCGTCGGGAGTTGTTATCCTTCCAGGAGCTTTAGTTGACCTGCTTTTGTTCTCTAACTTCACATGCAGAACGGAAATTTGGCAACCCACATCTCTTTTCGAGTCTGAAGCGAGAACTGTTTCAAAAAGTCCCGGTCATCTGTGTTTTTGGCCATTCATTCCAAACCACGTAAGAGTTATCAACTTGTAATGAAATAAAACAACTCTTTCAATGACAGTGTTCCTACCATCACTGTATAGCGTTTAGTACTCTGCGTTGTGCCCGCAGCAACCGCAGTCCGAATCCGGGTCATGGCAGTCTTTTCGTGTAGGCGAAGGCGGCACTCAACTCCTTTTTGCCAATTCAATATTGTAGTCGGGTACATCGACGGTTTGACCCGGCCTCCTCTGCTGCTCACATCTAGCCGTGAAAATAGCATGTGACTCACTGAAAGGAGTAGTCGTGGCCGAGAGGTTAAGGCGATGGACTTGAAATCCATTGGGGTCTCCCCGCGCAGGTTCGAACCCTGCCGACTACGTGATGCTTTGTCTGTTTTGCGACAAGAATTGTGTCATACAGGAGCTTTGTTTGAGCTCGTTGTCTTCTCTAACTTCATGTGCAGTATGGAAATTGGGCAGCACGTATCTCTTTTCAAGACTTAAGTGAGCACCGTTTCAAAAAGCCCCGGTCATCTGATTTTCTGGCCATTCTATATAGGCAGTCGGAGCAATGGCTTTGGTAACCCTCGATAACTTCAAGGCCTTGACGTTGTGCAGCTCAAGAGTCACTGAATTATGTATTGTGGAGAACCTTGCATATTAGTCTTTATTTTTTAAATGTTGCACTTGTTCTCTCTTACAATAGTAAAACAGAAGCCTACTCATTATGTACCATTTACTCCTCTGTTCAAACCACTTAAGCATGCAAGCCCTGGCAATTGGTGTGCCGTCACCGTATTGCTTTTAGTACTCTGCATTGTACCCGCAGCAACCGCGGTCCGAATCCGGGTCATGGCAGTCTTTTCTTGTAGGCGAAGATGACATTGAACTCCTTTTTGCCAACTCGATTTTGTAGCCGGGTGCATGGAAGGTTGGACCTGATCTCCTCTGCTGCTCAAATCCAGCCAAGAAAATAGCATGCGACTCACTGAATGCAGTAGTCGTGGCCGAGAGGTTAAGGCGATGGACTTGAAATCCATTGGGGTCTCCCCGCGCAGGTTCGAACCCTGCCGACTACGTGATGCTTTGTCTGTTTGTGAAAAGAATTGTGTCATATAGGAGCTTTCTTACAGCTCAATGTCTTCTCTAACTTCAGGTGCAGCTCACAACTCGATTTTTTAGCTGTGTGCATTGTACCCGTTGTACTCTGCCCTTCACATCCTGCCAAGAAAATGACATGCGACTCTTATCAAGGAGTAGTCGTGGCTGAGAGGTTAAGGCGATGGACTAAAAATCCATTGGGGTCTCCCCGCGCAGGTTCGAACCCTGCCGACTACGTGGTGCTTTGTCGGTTTCCGTCGGGAGTTGTTATCCTTCCAGGAGCTTTAGTTGACCTGCTTTTGTTCTCTAACTTCACATGCAGAACGGAAATTTGGCAACCCACATCTCTTTTCGAGTCTGAAGCGAGAACTGTTTCAAAAAGTCCCGGTCATCTGTGTTTTTGGCCATTCATTCCAAACCACGTAAGAGTTATCAACTTGTAATGACATAAAACAACTCTTTCAATGACAGTGTTCCTACCATCACTGTATAGCGTTTAGTACTCTGCGTTGTGCCCGCAGCAACCGCAGTCCGAATCCGGGTCATGGCAGTCTTTTCGTGTAGGCGAAGGCGGCACTCAACTCCTTTTTGCCAATTCAATATTGTAGTCGGGTACATCGACGGTTTGACCCGGCCTCCTCTGCTGCTCACATCTAGCCGTGAAAATAGCATGTGACTCACTGAAAGGAGTAGTCGTGGCCGAGAGGTTAAGGCGATGGACTTGAAATCCATTGGGGTCTCCCCGCGCAGGTTCGAACCCTGCCGACTACGTGATGCTTTGTCTGTTTTGCGACAAGAATTGTGTCATACAGGAGCTTTGTTTGAGCTCGTTGTCTTCTCTAACTTCATGTGCAGTATGGAAATTGGGCAGCACGTATCTCTTTTCAAGACTTAAGTGAGCACCGTTTCAAAAAGCCCCGGTCATCTGATTTTCTGGCCATTCTATATAGGCAGTCGGAGCAATGGCTTTGGTAACCCTCGATAACTTCAAGGCCTTGACGTTGTGCAGCTCAAGAGTCACTGAATTATGTATTGTGGAGAACCTTGCATATTAGTCTTTATTTTTTAAATGTTGCACTTGTTCTCTCTTACAATAGTAAAACAGAAGCCTACTCATTATGTACCATTTACTCCTCTGTTCAAACCACTTAAGCATGCAAGCCCTGGCAATTGGTGTGCCGTCACCGTATTGCTTTTAGTACTCTGCATTGTACCCGCAGCAACCGCGGTCCGAATCCGGGTCATGGCAGTCTTTTCTTGTAGGCGAAGATGACATTGAACTCCTTTTTGCCAACTCGATTTTGTAGCCGGGTGCATGGAAGGTTGGACCTGATCTCCTCTGCTGCTCAAATCCAGCCAAGAAAATAGCATGCGACTCACTGAATGCAGTAGTCGTGGCCGAGAGGTTAAGGTGATGGACTTGAAATCCATTGGGGTCTCCCCGCGCAGGTTCGAACCCTGCCGACTACGTGATGCTTTGTCTGTTTGTGAAAAGAATTGTGTCATATAGGAGCTTTCTTACAGCTCAATGTCTTCTCTAACTTCAGGTGCAGCTCACAACTCGATTTTTTAGCTGTGTGCATTGTACCCGTTGTACTCTGCCCTTCACATCCTGCCAAGAAAATGACATGCGACTCTTATCAAGGAGTAGTCGTGGCCGAGAGGTTAAGGCGATGGACTAGAAATCCATTGGGGTCTCCCCGCGCAGGTTCGAACCCTGCCGACTACGTGGTGCTTTGTCGGTTTCCGTCGGGAGTTGTTATCCTTCCAGGAGCTTTAGTTGACCTGCTTTTGTTCTCTAACTTCACATGCAGAACGGAAATTTGGCAACCCACATCTCTTTTCGAGTCTGAAGCGAGAACTGTTTCAAAAAGTCCCGGTCATCTGTGTTTTTGGCCATTCATTCCAAACCACATAAGAGTTATCAACTTGTAATGAAATAAAACAACTCTTTCAATGACAGTGTTCCTACCATCACTGTATAGCGTTTAGTACTCTGCGTTGTGCCCGCAGCAACCGCAGTCCGAATCCGGGTCATGGCAGTCTTTTCGTGTAGGCGAAGGCGGCACTCAACTCCTTTTTGCCAATTCAATATTGTAGTCGGGTACATCGACGGTTTGACCCGGCCTCCTCTGTTGTTCACATCTAGCTGTGAAAATAGCATGTGACTCACTGCAAGGAGTAGTCGTGGCCGAGAGGTTAAGGCGATGGACTTGAAATCCATTGGGGTTTCCCCGCGCAGGTTCGAACCCTGCCGACTACGTGATGCTTTGTCTGTTTTGCGACAAGAGTTGTGTCATACAGGAGCTTTGTTTGAGCTCGTTGTCTTCTCTAACTTCATGTGCAGTATGGAAATTGGGCAGCACGTATCTCTTTTCAAGACTTAAGTGAGCACCGTTTCAAAAAGCCCCGGTCATCTGATTTTCTGGCCATTCTATATAGGCAGTCGGAGCAATGGCTTTGGTAACCCTCGATAACTTCAAGGCCTTGACGTTGTGCAGCTCAAGAGTCACTGAATTATGTATTGTGGAGAACCTTGCATATTAGTCTTTATTTTTTAAATGTTGCACTTGTTCTCTCTTACAATAGTAAAACAGAAGCCTACTCATTATGTACCATTTACTCCTCTGTTCAAACCACTTAAGCATGCAAGCCCTGGCAATTGGTGTGCCGTCACCGTATTGCTTTTAGTACTCTGCATTGTACCCGCAGCAACCGCGGTCCGAATCCGGGTCATGGCAGTCTTTTCTTGTAGGCGAAGATGACATTGAACTCCTTTTTGCCAACTCGATTTTGTAGCCGGGTGCATGGAAGGTTGGACCTGATCTCCTCTGCTGCTCAAATCCAGCCAAGAAAATAGCATGCGACTCACTGAATGCAGTAGTCGTGGCCGAGAGGTTAAGGCGATGGACTTGAAATCCATTGGGGTCTCCCCGCGCAGGTTCGAACCCTGCCGACTACGTGATGCTTTGTCTGTTTGTGAAAAGAATTGTGTCATATAGGAGCTTTCTTACAGCTCAATGTCTTCTCTAACTTCAGGTGCAGCTCACAACTCGATTTTTTAGCTGTGTGCATTGTACCCGTTGTACTCTGCCCTTCACATCCTGCCAAGAAAATGACATGCGACTCTTATCAAGGAGTAGTCGTGGCCGAGAGGTTAAGGCGATGGACTCGAAATCCATTGGGGTCTCCCCGCGCAGGTTCGAACCCTGCCGACTACGTGGTGCTTTGTCGGTTTCCGTCGGGAGTTGTTCCCTCCAGGAGCTTTAGTTGACCTGCTTTTGTTCTCTAACTTCACATGCAGAACGGAAATTTGGCAACCCACATCTCTTTTCGAGTCTGAAGCGAGAACTGTTTCAAAAAGTCCCGGTCATCTGTGTTTTTGGCCATTCATTCCAAACCACGTAAGAGTTATCAACTTGTAATGAAATAAAACAACTCTTTCAATGACAGTGTTCCTACCATCACTGTATAGCGTTTAGTACTCTGCGTTGTGCCCGCAGCAACCGCAGTCCGAATCCGGGTCATGGCAGTCTTTTCGTGTAGGCGAAGGCGGCACTCAACTCCTTTTTGCCAATTCAATATTGTAGTCGGGTACATCGACGGTTTGACCCGGCCTCCTCTGCTGCTCACATCTAGCCGTGAAAATAGCATGTGACTCACTGAAAGGAGTAGTCGTGGCCGAGAGGTTAAGGCGATGGACTTGAAATCCATTGGGGTCTCCCCGCGCAGGTTCGAACCCTGCCGACTACGTGATGCTTTGTCTGTTTTGCGACAAGAATTGTGTCATACAGGAGCTTTGTTTGAGCTCGTTGTCTTCTCTAACTTCATGTGCAGTATGGAAATTGGGCAGCACGTATCTCTTTTCAAGACTTAAGTGAGCACCGTTTCAAAAAGCCCCGGTCATCTGATTTTCTGGCCATTCTATATAGGCAGTCGGAGCAATGGCTTTGGTAACCCTCGATAACTTCAAGGCCTTGACGTTGTGCAGCTCAAGAGTCACTGAATTATGTATTGTGGAGAACCTTGCATATTAGTCTTTATTTTTTAAATGTTGCACTTGTTCTCTCTTACAATAGTAAAACAGAAGCCTACTCATTATGTACCATTTACTCCTCTGTTCAAACCACTTAAGCATGCAAGCCCTGGCAATTGGTGTGCCGTCACCGTATTGCTTTTAGTACTCTGCATTGTACCCGCAGCAACCGCGGTCCGAATCTGGGTCATGGCAGTCTTTTCTTGTAGGCGAAGATGACATTGAACTCCTTTTTACCAACTCGATTTTGTAGCCGGGTGCATGGAAGGTTGGACCTGATCTCCTCTGCTGCTCAAATCCAGCCAAGAAAATAGCATGCGACTCACTGAATGCAGTAGTCGTGGCCGAGAGGTTAAGGCGATGGACTTGAAATCCATTGGGGTCTCCCCGCGCAGGTTCGAACCCTGCCGACTACGTGATGCTTTGTCTGTTTGTGAAAAGAATTGTGTCATATAGGAGCTTTCTTACAGCTCAATGTCTTCTCTAACTTCAGGTGCAGCTCACAACTCGATTTTTTAGCTGTGTGCATTGTACCCGTTGTACTCTGCCCTTCACATCCTGCCAAGAAAATGACATGCGACTCTTATCAAGGAGTAGTCGTGGCCGAGAGGTTAAGGCGATGGACTAGAAATCCATTGGGGTCTCCCCGCGCAGGTTCGAACCCTGCCGACTACGTGGTGCTTTGTCGGTTTCCGTCGGGAGTTGTTATCCTTCCAGGAGCTTTAGTTGACCTGCTTTTGTTCTCTAACTTCACATGCAGAACGGAAATTTGGCAACCCACATCTCTTTTCGAGTCTGAAGCGAGAACTGTTTCAAAAAGTCCCGGTCATCTGTGTTTTTGGCCATTCATTCCAAACCACGTAAGAGTTATCAACTTGTAATGAAATAAAACAACTCTTTCAATGACAGTGTTCCTACCATCACTGTATAGCGTTTAGTACTCTGCGTTGTGCCCGCAGCAACCGCAGTCCGAATCCGGGTCATGGCAGTCTTTTCGTGTAGGCGAAGGCGGCACTCAACTCCTTTTTGCCAATTCAATATTGTAGTCGGGTACATCGACGGTTTGACCCGGCCTCCTCTGCTGCTCACATCTAGCCGTGAAAATAGCATGTGACTCACTGAAAGGAGTAGTCGTGGCCGAGAGGTTAAGGCGATGGACTTGAAATCCATTGGGGTCTCCCCGCGCAGGTTCGAACCCTGCCGACTACGTGATGCTTTGTCTGTTTTGCGACAAGAATTGTGTCATACAGGAGCTTTGTTTGAGCTCGTTGTCTTCTCTAACTTCATGTGCAGTATGGAAATTGGGCAGCACGTATGTCTTTTCAAGACTTAAGTGAGCACCGTTTCAAAAAGCCCCGGTCATCTGATTTTCTGGCCATTCTATATAGGCAGTCGGAGCAATGGCTTTGGTAACCCTCGATAACTTCAAGGCCTTGACGTTGTGCAGCTCAAGAGTCACTGAATTATGTATTGTGGAGAACCTTGCATATTAGTCTTTATTTTTTAAATGTTGCACTTGTTCTCTCTTACAATAGTAAAACAGAAGCCTACTCATTATGTACCATTTACTCCTCTGTTCAAACCACTTAAGCATGCAAGCCCTGGCAATTGGTGTGCCGTCACCGTATTGCTTTTAGTACTCTGCATTGTACCCGCAGCAACCGCGGTCCGAATCCGGGTCATGGCAGTCTTTTCTTGTAGGCGAAGATGACATTGAACTCCTTTTTGCCAACTCGATTTTGTAGCCGGGTGCATGGAAGGTTGGACCTGATCTCCTCTGCTGCTCAAATCCAGCCAAGAAAATAGCATGCGACTCACTGAATGCAGTAGTCGTGGCCGAGAGGTTAAGGCGATGGACTTGAAATCCATTGGGGTCTCCCCGCGCAGGTTCGAACCCTGCCGACTACGTGATGCTTTGTCTGTTTGTGAAAAGAATTGTGTCATATAGGAGCTTTCTTACAGCTCAATGTCTTCTCTAACTTCAGGTGCAGCTCACAACTCGATTTTTTAGCTGTGTGCATTGTACCCGTTGTACTCTGCCCTTCACATCCTGCCAAGAAAATGACATGCGACTCTTATCAAGGAGTAGTCGTGGCCGAGAGGTTAAGGCGATGGACTCGAAATCCATTGGGGTCTCCCCGCGCAGGTTCGAACCCTGCCGACTACGTGATGCTCTGTCTGTTTTGCGACAAGAATTGTGTCATACAGGAGCTTTGTTTGAGCTCGTTGTCTTCTCTAACTTCATGTGCAGTATGGAAATTGGGCAGCACGTATCTCTTTTCAAGACTTAAGTGAGCACCGTTTCAAAAAGCCCCGGTCATCTGATTTTCTGGCCATTCTATATAGGCAGTCGGAGCAATGGCTTTGGTAACCCTCGATAACTTCAAGGCCTTGACGTTGTGCAGCTCAAGAGTCACTGAATTATGTATTGTGGAGAACCTTGCATATTAGTCTTTATTTTTTAAATGTTGCACTTGTTCTCTCTTACAATAGTAAAACAGAAGCCTACTCATTATGTACCATTTACTCCTCTGTTCAAACCACTTAAGCATGCAAGCCCTGGCAATTGGTGTGCCGTCACCGTATTGCTTTTAGTACTCTGCATTGTACCCGCAGCAACCGCGGTCCGAATCCGGGTCATGGCAGTCTTTTCTTGTAGGCGAAGATGACATTGAACTCCTTTTTGCCAACTCGATTTTGTAGCCGGGTGCATGGAAGGTTGGACCTGATCTCCTCTGCTGCTCAAATCCAGCCAAGAAAATAGCATGCGACTCTCTGAATGCAGTAGTCGTGGCCGAGAGGTTAAGGCGATGGACTTGAAATCCATTGGGGTCTCCCCGCGCAGGTTCGAACCCTGCCGACTACGTGATGCTTTGTCTGTTTGTGAAAAGAATTGTGTCATATAGGAGCTTTCTTACAGCTCAATGTCTTCTCTAACTTCAGGTGCAGCTCACAACTCGATTTTTTAGCTGTGTGCATTGTACCCGTTGTACTCTGCCCTTCACATCCTGCCAAGAAAATGACATGCGACTCTTATCAAGGAGTAGTCGTGGCCGAGAGGTTAAGGCGATGGACTCGAAATCCATTGGGGTCTCCCCGCGCAGGTTCGAACCCTGCCGACTACGTGGTGCTTTGTCGGTTTCCGTCGGGAGTTGTTCCCTCCAGGAGCTTTAGTTGACCTGCTTTTGTTCTCTAACTTCACATGCAGAACGGAAATTTGGCAACCCACATCTCTTTTCGAGTCTGAAGCGAGAACTGTTTCAAAAAGTCCCGGTCATCTGTGTTTTTGGCCATTCATTCCAAACCACGTAAGAGTTATCAACTTGTAATGAAATAAAACAACTCTTTCAATGACAGTGTTCCTACCATCACTGTATAGCGTTTAGTACTCTGCGTTGTGCCCGCAGCAACCGCAGTCCGAATCTGGGTCATGGCAGTCTTTTCGTGTAGGCGAAGGCGGCACTCAACTCCTTTTTGCCAATTCAATATTGTAGTCGGGTACATCGACGGTTTGACCCGGCCTCCTCTGCTGCTCACATCTAGCCATGAAAATAGCATGTGACTCACTGAAAGGAGTAGTCGTGGCCGAGAGGTTAAGGCGATGGACTTGAAATCCATTGGGGTCTCCCCGCGCAGGTTCGAACCCTGCCGACTACGTGATGCTTTGTCTGTTTTGCGACAAGAATTGTGTCATACAGGAGCTTTGTTTGAGCTCGTTGTCTTCTCTAACTTCATGTGCAGTATGGAAATTGGGCAGCACGTATCTCTTTTCAAGACTTAAGTGAGCACCGTTTCAAAAAGCCCCGGTCATCTGATTTTCTGGCCATTCTATATAGGCAGTCGGAGCAATGGCTTTGGTAACCCTCGATAACTTCAAGGCCTTGACGTTGTGCAGCTCAAGAGTCACTGAATTATGTATTGTGGAGAACCTTGCATATTAGTCTTTATTTTTTAAATGTTGCACTTGTTCTCTCTTACAATAGTAAAACAGAAGCCTACTCATTATGTACCATTTACTCCTCTGTTCAAACCACTTAAGCATGCAAGCCCTGGCAATTGGTGTGCCGTCACCGTATTGCTTTTAGTACTCTGCATTGTACCCGCAGCAACCGCGGTCCGAATCCGGGTCATGGCAGTCTTTTCTTGTAGGCGAAGATGACATTGAACTCCTTTTTGCCAACTCGATTTTGTAGCCGGGTGCATGGAAGGTTGGACCTGATCTCCTCTGCTGCTCAAATCCAGCCAAGAAAATAGCATGCGACTCACTGAATGCAGTAGTCGTGGCCGAGAGGTTAAGGCGATGGACTTGAAATCCATTGGGGTCTCCCCGCGCAGGTTCGAACCCTGCCGACTACGTGATGCTTTGTCTGTTTGTGAAAAGAATTGTGTCATATAGGAGCTTTCTTACAGCTCAATGTCTTCTCTAACTTCAGGTGCAGCTCACAACTCGATTTTTTAGCTGTGTGCATTGTACCCGTTGTACTCTGCCCTTCACATCCTGCCAAGAAAATGACATGCGACTCTTATCAAGGAGTAGTCGTGGCCGAGAGGTTAAGGCGATGGACTCGAAATCCATTGGGGTCTCCCCGCGCAGGTTCGAACCCTGCCGACTACGTGGTGCTTTGTCGGTTTCCGTCGGGAGTTGTTCCCTCCAGGAGCTTTAGTTGACCTGCTTTTGTTCTCTAACTTCACATGCAGAACGGAAATTTGGCAACCCACATCTCTTTTCGAGTCTGAAGCGAGAACTGTTTCAAAAAGTCCCGGTCATCTGTGTTTTTGGCCATTCATTCCAAACCACGTAAGAGTTATCAACTTGTAATGAAATAAAACAACTCTTTCAATGACAGTGTTCCTACCATCACTGTATAGCGTTTAGTACTCTGCGTTGTGCCCGCAGCAACCGCAGTCCGAATCCGGGTCATGGCAGTCTTTTCGTGTAGGCGAAGGCGACACTCAACTCCTTTTTGCCAATTCAATATTGTAGTCGGGTACATCGACGGTTTGACCCGGCCTCCTCTGCTGCTCACATCTAGCCGTGAAAATAGCATGTGACTCACTGAAAGGAGTAGTCGTGGCCGAGAGGTTAAGGCGATGGACTTGAAATCCATTGGGGTCTCCCCGCGCAGGTTCGAACCCTGCCGACTACGTGATGCTTTGTCTGTTTTGCGACAAGAATTGTGTCATACAGGAGCTTTGTTTGAGCTCGTTGTCTTCTCTAACTTCATGTGCAGTATGGAAATTGGGCAGCACGTATCTCTTTTCAAGACTTAAGTGAGCACCGTTTCAAAAAGCCCCGGTCATCTGATTTTCTGGCCATTCTATATAGGCAGTCGGAGCAATGGCTTTGGTAACCCTCGATAACTTCAAGGCCTTGACGTTGTGCAGCTCAAGAGTCACTGAATTATGTATTGTGGAGAACCTTGCATATTAGTCTTTATTTTTTAAATGTTGCACTTGTTCTCTCTTACAATAGTAAAACAGAAGCCTACTCATTATGTACCATTTACTCCTCTGTTCAAACCACTTAAGCATGCAAGCCCTGGCAATTGGTGTGCCGTCACCGTATTGCTTTTAGTACTCTGCATTGTACCCGCAGCAACCGCGGTCCGAATCCGGGTCATGGCAGTCTTTTCTTGTAGGCGAAGATGACATTGAACTCCTTTTTGCCAACTCGATTTTGTAGCCGGGTGCATGGAAGGTTGGACCTGATCTCCTCTGCTGCTCAAATCCAGCCAAGAAAATAGCATGCGACTCACTGAATGCAGTAGTCGTGGCCGAGAGGTTAAGGCGATGGACTTGAAATCCATTGGGGTCTCCCCGCGCAGGTTCGAACCCTGCCGACTACGTGATGCTTTGTCTGTTTGTGAAAAGAATTGTGTCATATAGGAGCTTTCTTACAGCTCAATGTCTTCTCTAACTTCAGGTGCAGCTCACAACTCGATTTTTTAGCTGTGTGCATTGTACCCGTTGTACTCTGCCCTTCACATCCTGCCAAGAAAATGACATGCGACTCTTATCAAGGAGTAGTCGTGGCCGAGAGGTTAAGGCGATGGACTCGAAATCCATTGGGGTCTCCCCGCGCAGGTTCGAACCCTGCCGACTACGTGGTGCTTTGTCGGTTTCCGTCGGGAGTTGTTCCCTCCAGGAGCTTTAGTTGACCTGCTTTTGTTCTCTAACTTCACATGCAGAACGGAAATTTGGCAACCCACATCTCTTTTCGAGTCTGAAGCGAGAACTGTTTCAAAAAGTCCCGGTCATCTGTGTTTTTGGCCATTCATTCCAAACCACGTAAGAGTTATCAACTTGTAATGAAATAAAACAACTCTTTCAATGACAGTGTTCCTACCATCACTGTATAGCGTTTAGTACTCTGCGTTGTGCCCGCAGCAACCGCAGTCCGAATCCGGGTCATGGCAGTCTTTTCGTGTAGGCGAAGGCGGCACTCAACTCCTTTTTGCCAATTCAATATTGTAGTCGGGTACATCGACGGTTTGACCCGGCCTCCTCTGCTGCTCACATCTAGCCGTGAAAATAGCATGTGACTCACTGAAAGGATTAGTCGTGGCCGAGAGGTTAAGGCGATGGACTTGAAATCCATTGGGGTCTCCCCGCGCAGGTTCGAACCCTGCCGACTACGTGATGCTTTGTCTGTTTTGCGACAAGAATTGTGTCATACAGGAGCTTTGTTTGAGCTCGTTGTCTTCTCTAACTTCATGTGCAGTATGGAAATTGGGCAGCACGTATCTCTTTTCAAGACTTAAGTGAGCACCGTTTCAAAAAGCCCCGGTCATCTGATTTTCTGGCCATTCTATATAGGCAGTCGGAGCAATGGCTTTGGTAACCCTCGATAACTTCAAGGCCTTGACGTTGTGCAGCTCAAGAGTCACTGAATTATGTATTGTGGAGAACCTTGCATATTAGTCTTTATTTTTTAAATGTTGCACTTGTTCTCTCTTACAATAGTAAAACAGAAGCCTACTCATTATGTACCATTTACTCCTCTGTTCAAACCACTTAAGCATGCAAGCCCTGGCAATTGGTGTGCCGTCACCGTATTGCTTTTAGTACTCTGCATTGTACCCGCAGCAACCGCGGTCCGAATCCGGGTCATGGCAGTCTTTTCTTGTAGGCGAAGATGACATTGAACTCCTTTTTGCCAACTCGATTTTGTAGCCGGGTGCATGGAAGGTTGGACCTGATCTCCTCTGCTGCTCAAATCCAGCCAAGAAAATAGCATGCGACTCACTGAATGCAGTAGTCGTGGCCGAGAGGTTAAGGCGATGGACTTGAAATCCATTGGGGTCTCCCCGCGCAGGTTCGAACCCTGCCGACTACGTGATGCTTTGTCTGTTTGTGAAAAGAATTGTGTCATATAGGAGCTTTCTTACAGCTCAATGTCTTCTCTAACTTCAGGTGCAGCTCACAACTCGATTTTTTAGCTGTGTGCATTGTACCCGTTGTACTCTGCCCTTCACATCCTGCCAAGAAAATGACATGCGACTCTTATCAAGGAGTAGTCGTGGCCGAGAGGTTAAGGCGATGGACTCGAAATCCATTGGGGTCTCCCCGCGCAGGTTCGAACCCTGCCGACTACGTGGTGCTTTGTCGGTTTCCGTCGGGAGTTGTTCCCTCCAGGAGCTTTAGTTGACCTGCTTTTGTTCTCTAACTTCACATGCAGAACGGAAATTTGGCAACCCACATCTCTTTTCGAGTCTGAAGCGAGAACTGTTTCAAAAAGTCCCGGTCATCTGTGTTTTTGGCCATTCATTCCAAACCACATAAGAGTTATCAACTTGTAATGAAATAAAACAACTCTTTCAATGACAGTGTTCCTACCATCACTGTATAGCGTTTAGTACTCTGCGTTGTGCCCGCAGCAACCGCAGTCCGAATCCGGGTCATGGCAGTCTTTTCGTGTAGGCGAAGGCGGCACTCAACTCCTTTTTGCCAATTCAATATTGTAGTCGGGTACATCGACGGTTTGACCCGGCCTCCTCTGTTGTTCACATCTAGCTGTGAAAATAGCATGTGACTCACTGCAAGGAGTAGTCGTGGCCGAGAGGTTAAGGCGATGGACTTGAAATCCATTGGGGTTTCCCCGCGCAGGTTCGAACCCTGCCGACTACGTGATGCTTTGTCTGTTTTGCGACAAGAATTGTGTCATACAGGAGCTTTGTTTGAGCTCGTTGTCTTCTCTAACTTCATGTGCAGTATGGAAATTGGGCAGCACGTATCTCTTTTCAAGACTTAAGTGAGCACCGTTTCAAAAAGCCCCGGTCATCTGATTTTCTGGCCATTCTATATAGGCAGTCGGAGCAATGGCTTTGGTAACCCTCGATAACTTCAAGGCCTTGACGTTGTGCAGCTCAAGAGTCACTGAATTATGTATTGTGGAGAACCTTGCATATTAGTCTTTATTTTTTAAATGTTGCACTTGTTCTCTCTTACAATAGTAAAACAGAAGCCTACTCATTATGTACCATTTACTCCTCTGTTCAAACCACTTAAGCATGCAAGCCCTGGCAATTGGTGTGCCGTCACCGTATTGCTTTTAGTACTCTGCATTGTACCCGCAGCAACCGCGGTCCGAATCCGGGTCATGGCAGTCTTTTCTTGTAGGCGAAGATGACATTGAACTCCTTTTTGCCAACTCGATTTTGTAGCCGGGTGCATGGAAGGTTGGACCTGATCTCCTCTGCTGCTCAAATCCAGCCAAGAAAATAGCATGCGACTCACTGAATGCAGTAGTCGTGGCCGAGAGGTTAAGGCGATGGACTTGAAATCCATTGGGGTCTCCCCGCGCAGGTTCGAACCCTGCCGACTACGTGATGCTTTGTCTGTTTGTGAAAAGAATTGTGTCATATAGGAGCTTTCTTACAGCTCAATGTCTTCTCTAACTTCAGGTGCAGCTCACAACTCGATTTTTTAGCTGTGTGCATTGTACCCGTTGTACTCTGCCCTTCACATCCTGCCAAGAAAATGACATGCGACTCTTATCAAGGAGTAGTCGTGGCCGAGAGGTTAAGGCGATGGACTCGAAATCCATTGGGGTCTCCCCGCGCAGGTTCGAACCCTGCCGACTACGTGGTGCTTTGTCGGTTTCCGTCGGGAGTTGTTCCCTCCAGGAGCTTTAGTTGACCTGCTTTTGTTCTCTAACTTCACATGCAGAACGGAAATTTGGCAACCCACATCTCTTTTCGAGTCTGAAGCGAGAACTGTTTCAAAAAGTCCCGGTCATCTGTGTTTTTGGCCATTCATTCCAAACCACGTAAGAGTTATCAACTTGTAATGAAATAAAACAACTCTTTCAATGACAGTGTTCCTACCATCACTGTATAGCGTTTAGTACTCTGCGTTGTGCCCGCAGCAACCGCAGTCCGAATCCGGGTCATGGCAGTCTTTTCTTGTAGGCGAAGGCGGCACTCAACTCCTTTTTGCCAATTCAATATTGTAGTCGGGTACATCGACGGTTTGACCCGGCCTCCTCTGCTGCTCACATCTAGCCGTGAAAATAGCATGTGACTCACTGAAAGGAGTAGTCGTGGCCGAGAGGTTAAGGCGATGGACTTGAAATCCATTGGGGTCTCCCCGCGCAGGTTCGAACCCTGCCGACTACGTGATGCTTTGTCTGTTTTGCGACAAGAATTGTGTCATACAGGAGCTTTGTTTGAGCTCGTTGTCTTCTCTAACTTCATGTGCAGTATGGAAATTGGGCAGCACGTATCTCTTTTCAAGACTTAAGTGAGCACCGTTTCAAAAAGCCCCGGTCATCTGATTTTCTGGCCATTCTATATAGGCAGTCGGAGCAATGGCTTTGGTAACCCTCGATAACTTCAAGGCCTTGACGTTGTGCAGCTCAAGAGTCACTGAATTATGTATTGTGGAGAACCTTGCATATTAGTCTTTATTTTTTAAATGTTGCACTTGTTCTCTCTTACAATAGTAAAACAGAAGCCTACTCATTATGTACCATTTACTCCTCTGTTCAAACCACTTAAGCATGCAAGCCCTGGCAATTGGTGTGCCGTCACCGTATTGCTTTTAGTACTCTGCATTGTACCCGCAGCAACCGCGGTCCGAATCTGGGTCATGGCAGTCTTTTCTTGTAGGCGAAGATGACATTGAACTCCTTTTTACCAACTCGATTTTGTAGCCGGGTGCATGGAAGGTTGGACCTGATCTCCTCTGCTGCTCAAATCCAGCCAAGAAAATAGCATGCGACTCACTGAATGCAGTAGTCGTGGCCGAGAGGTTAAGGCGATGGACTTGAAATCCATTGGGGTCTCCCCGCGCAGGTTCGAACCCTGCCGACTACGTGATGCTTTGTCTGTTTGTGAAAAGAATTGTGTCATATAGGAGCTTTCTTACAGCTCAATGTCTTCTCTAACTTCAGGTGCAGCTCACAACTCGATTTTTTAGCTGTGTGCATTGTACCCGTTGTACTCTGCCCTTCACATCCTGCCAAGAAAATGACATGCGACTCTTATCAAGGAGTAGTCGTGGCCGAGAGGTTAAGGCGATGGACTAGAAATCCATTGGGGTCTCCCCGCGCAGGTTCGAACCCTGCCGACTACGTGGTGCTTTGTCGGTTTCCGTCGGGAGTTGTTATCCTTCCAGGAGCTTTAGTTGACCTGCTTTTGTTCTCTAACTTCACATGCAGAACGGAAATTTGGCAACCCACATCTCTTTTCGAGTCTGAAGCGAGAACTGTTTCAAAAAGTCCCGGTCATCTGTGTTTTTGGCCATTCATTCCAAACCACGTAAGAGTTATCAACTTGTAATGAAATAAAACAACTCTTTCAATGACAGTGTTCCTACCATCACTGTATAGCGTTTAGTACTCTGCGTTGTGCCCGCAGCAACCGCAGTCCGAATCCGGGTCATGGCAGTCTTTTCGTGTAGGCGAAGGCGGCACTCAACTCCTTTTTGCCAATTCAATATTGTAGTCGGGTACATCGACGGTTTGACCCGGCCTCCTCTGCTGCTCACATCTAGCCGTGAAAATAGCATGTGACTCACTGAAAGGAGTAGTCGTGGCCGAGAGGTTAAGGCGATGGACTTGAAATCCATTGGGGTCTCCCCGCGCAGGTTCGAACCCTGCCGACTACGTGATGCTTTGTCTGTTTTGCGACAAGAATTGTGTCATACAGGAGCTTTGTTTGAGCTCGTTGTCTTCTCTAACTTCATGTGCAGTATGGAAATTGGGCAGCACGTATGTCTTTTCAAGACTTAAGTGAGCACCGTTTCAAAAAGCCCCGGTCATCTGATTTTCTGGCCATTCTATATAGGCAGTCGGAGCAATGGCTTTGGTAACCCTCGATAACTTCAAGGCCTTGACGTTGTGCAGCTCAAGAGTCACTGAATTATGTATTGTGGAGAACCTTGCATATTAGTCTTTATTTTTTAAATGTTGCACTTGTTCTCTCTTACAATAGTAAAACAGAAGCCTACTCATTATGTACCATTTACTCCTCTGTTCAAACCACTTAAGCATGCAAGCCCTGGCAATTGGTGTGCCGTCACCGTATTGCTTTTAGTACTCTGCATTGTACCCGCAGCAACCGCGGTCCGAATCCGGGTCATGGCAGTCTTTTCTTGTAGGCGAAGATGACATTGAACTCCTTTTTGCCAACTCGATTTTGTAGCCGGGTGCATGGAAGGTTGGACCTGATCTCCTCTGCTGCTCAAATCCAGCCAAGAAAATAGCATGCGACTCACTGAATGCAGTAGTCGTGGCCGAGAGGTTAAGGCGATGGACTTGAAATCCATTGGGGTCTCCCCGCGCAGGTTCGAACCCTGCCGACTACGTGATGCTTTGTCTGTTTGTGAAAAGAATTGTGTCATATAGGAGCTTTCTTACAGCTCAATGTCTTCTCTAACTTCAGGTGCAGCTCACAACTCGATTTTTTAGCTGTGTGCATTGTACCCGTTGTACTCTGCCCTTCACATCCTGCCAAGAAAATGACATGCGACTCTTATCAAGGAGTAGTCGTGGCCGAGAGGTTAAGGCGATGGACTCGAAATCCATTGGGGTCTCCCCGCGCAGGTTCGAACCCTGCCGACTACGTGATGCTCTGTCTGTTTTGCGACAAGAATTGTGTCATACAGGAGCTTTGTTTGAGCTCGTTGTCTTCTCTAACTTCATGTGCAGTATGGAAATTGGGCAGCACGTATCTCTTTTCAAGACTTAAGTGAGCACCGTTTCAAAAAGCCCCGGTCATCTGATTTTCTGGCCATTCTATATAGGCAGTCGGAGCAATGGCTTTGGTAACCCTCGATAACTTCAAGGCCTTGACGTTGTGCAGCTCAAGAGTCACTGAATTATGTATTGTGGAGAACCTTGCATATTAGTCTTTATTTTTTAAATGTTGCACTTGTTCTCTCTTACAATAGTAAAACAGAAGCCTACTCATTATGTACCATTTACTCCTCTGTTCAAACCACTTAAGCATGCAAGCCCTGGCAATTGGTGTGCCGTCACCGTATTGCTTTTAGTACTCTGCATTGTACCCGCAGCAACCGCGGTCCGAATCCGGGTCATGGCAGTCTTTTCTTGTAGGCGAAGATGACATTGAACTCCTTTTTGCCAACTCGATTTTGTAGCCGGGTGCATGGAAGGTTGGACCTGATCTCCTCTGCTGCTCAAA
Organism: Gobio gobio; assembly: GCF_949357685.1. NCBI lineage: Eukaryota > Metazoa > Chordata > Actinopteri > Cypriniformes > Gobionidae > Gobio > Gobio gobio. Next base: position 38,591,515 of record NC_137101.1, on the reverse strand, counting down.
TCCAGCCAAGAAAATAGCATGCGACTCTCTGAATGCAGTAGTCGTGGCCGAGAGGTTAAGGCGATGGACTTGAAATCCATTGGGGTCTCCCCGCGCAGGTTCGAACCCTGCCGACTACGTTATGCTTTGTCTGTTTGTGAAAAGAATTGTGTCATTTAGGAGCTTTCTTACAGCTCAATGTCTTCTCTAACTTCAGGTGCAGCTCACAAATCCATTTTTTAGCTGTGTGCATTGTACCCGTTGTACTCTGCCCTTCACATCCTGCCAAGAAAATGACATGCGACTCTAATCAAGGAGTAGTCGTGGCCGAGAGGTTAAGGCGATGGACTCGAAATCCATTGGGGTCTCCCCGCGCAGGTTCGAACCCTGCCGACTACGTGGTGCTTTGTCGGTTTCCGTCGGGAGTTGTTCCCTCCAGGAGCTTTAGTTGACCTGCTTTTGTTCTCTAACTTCACATGCAGAACGGAAATTTGGCAACCCACATCTCTTTTCGAGTCTGAAGCGAGAACTGTTTCAAAAAGTCCCGGTCATCTGTGTTTTTGGCCATTCATTCCAAACCACGTAAGAGTTATCAACTTGTAATGAAATAAAACAACTCTTTCAATGACAGTGTTCCTACCATCACTGTATAGCGTTTAGTACTCTGCGTTGTGCCCGCAGCAACCGCAGTCCGAATCCGGGTCATGGCAGTCTTTTCGTGTAGGCGAAGGCGGCACTCAACTCCTTTTTGCCAATTCAATATTGTAGTCGGGTACATCGACGGTTTGACCCGGCCTCCTCTGCTGCTCACATCTAGCCGTGAAAATAGCATGTGACTCACTGAAAGGGGTAGTCGTGGCCGAGAGGTTAAGGCGATGGACTTGAAATCCATTGGGGTCTCCCCGCGCAGGTTCGAACCCTGCCGACTACGTGATGCTTTGTCTGTTTTGCGACAAGAATTGTGTCATACAGGAGCTTTGTTTGAGCTCGTTGTCTTCTCTAACTTCATGTGCAGTATGGAAATTGGGCAGCACGTATCTCTTTTCAAGACTTAAGTGAGCACCGTTTCAAAAAGCCCCGGTCATCTGATTTTCTGGCCATTCTATATAGGCAGTCGGAGCAATGGCTTTGGTAACCCTCGATAACTTCAAGGCCTTGACGTTGTGCAGCTCAAGAGTCACTGAATTATGTATTGTGGAGAACCTTGCATATTAGTCTTTATTTTTTAAATGTTGCACTTGTTCTCTCTTACAATAGTAAAACAGAAGCCTACTCATTATGTACCATTTACTCCTCTGTTCAAACCACTTAAGCATGCAAGCCCTGGCAATTGGTGTGCCGTCACCGTATTGCTTTTAGTACTCTGCATTGTACCCGCAGCAACCGCGGTCCGAATCCGGGTCATGGCAGTCTTTTCTTGTAGGCGAAGATGACATTGAACTCCTTTTTGCCAACTCGATTTTGTAGCCGGGTGCATGGAAGGTTGGACCTGATCTCCTCTGCTGCTCAAATCCAGCCAAGAAAATAGCATGCGACTCACTGAATGCAGTAGTCGTGGCCGAGAGGTTAAGGCGAAGGACTTGAAATCCATTGGGGTCTCCCCGCGAAGGTTCGAACCATGCCGACTACGTGATGCTTTGTCTGTTTGTGAAAAGAATTGTGTCATATAGGAGCTTTCTTACAGCTCAATGTCTTCTCTAACTTCAGGTGCAGCTCACAACTCGATTTTTTAGCTGTGTGCATTGTACCCGTTGTACTCTGCCCTTCACATCCTGCCAAGAAAATGACATGCGACTCTTATCAAGGAGTAGTCGTGGCCGAGAGGTTAAGGCGATGGACTCGAAATCCATTGGGGTCTCCCCGCGCTGGTTCGAACCCTGCCGACTACGTGGTGCTTTGTCGGTTTCCGTCGGGAGTTGTTCCCTCCAGGAGCTTTAGTTGACCTGCTTTTGTTCTCTAACTTCACATGCAGAACGGAAATTTGGCAACCCACATCTCTTTTCGAGTCTGAAGCGAGAACTGTTTCAAAAAGTCCCGGTCATCTGTGTTTTTGGCCATTCATTCCAAACCACGTAAGAGTTATCAACTTGTAATGAAATAAAACAACTCTTTCAATGACAGTGTTCCTACCATCACTGTATAGCGTTTAGTACTCTGCGTTGTGCCCGCAGCAACCGCAGTCCGAATCCGGGTCATGGCAGTCTTTTCGTGTAGGCGAAGGCGGCACTCAACTCCTTTTTGCCAATTCAATATTGTAGTCGGGTACATCGACGGTTTGACCCGGCCTCCTCTGTTGTTCACATCTAGCTGTGAAAATAGCATGTGACTCACTGCAAGGAGTAGTCGTGGCCGAGAGGTTAAGGCGATGGACTTGAAATCCATTGGGGTCTCCCCGCGCAGGTTCGAACCCTGCCGACTACGTGATGCTTTGTCTGTTTTGCGACAAGAATTGTGTCATACAGGAGCTTTGTTTGAGCTCGTTGTCTTCTCTAACTTCATGTGCAGTATGGAAATTGGGCAGCATGTATCTCTTTTCAAGACTTAAGTGAGCACCGTTTCAAAAAGCCCCGGTCATCTGATTTTCTGGCCATTCTATATAGGCAGTCGGAGCAATGGCTTTGGTAACCCTCAATAACTTCAAGGCCTTGACGTTGTGCAGCTCAAGAGTCACTGAATTATGTATTGTGGAGAACCTTGCATATTAGTCTTTATTTTTTAAATGTTGCACTTGTTCTCTCTTACAATAGTAAAACAGAAGCCTACTCATTATGTACCATTTACTCCTCTGTTCAAACCACTTAAGCATGCAAGCCCTGGCAATTGGTGTGCCGTCACCGTATTGCTTTTAGTACTCTGCATTGTACCCGCAGCAACCGCGGTCCGAATCCGGGTCATGGCAGTCTTTTCTTGTAGGCGAAGATGACATTGAACTCCTTTTTGCCAACTCGATTTTGTAGCCGGGTGCATGGAAGGTTGGACCTGATCTCCTCTGCTGCTCAAATCCAGCCAAGAAAATAGCATGCGACTCACTGAATGCAGTAGTCGTGGCCGAGAGGTTAAGGCGATGGACTTGAAATCCATTGGGGTCTCCCCGCGCAGGTTCGAACCCTGCCGACTACGTGATGCTTTGTCTGTTTGTGAAAAGAATTGTGTCATATAGGAGCTTTCTTACAGCTCAATGTCTTCTCTAACTTCAGGTGCAGCTCACAACTCGATTTTTTAGCTGTGTGCATTGTACCCGTTGTACTCTGCCCTTCACATCCTGCCAAGAAAATGACATGCGACTCTTATCAAGGAGTAGTCGTGGCCAAGAGGTTAAGGCGATGGACTCGAAATCCATTGGGGTCTCCCCGCGCAGGTTCGAACCCTGCCGACTACGTGGTGCTTTGTCGGTTTCCGTCGGGAGTTGTTCCCTCCAGGAGCTTTAGTTGACCTGCTTTTGTTCTCTAACTTCACATGCAGAACGGAAATTTGGCAACCCACATCTCTTTTCGAGTCTGAAGCGAGAACTGTTTCAAAAAGTCCCGGTCATCTGTGTTTTTGGCCATTCATTCCAAACCACGTAAGAGTTATCAACTTGTAATGAAATAAAACAACTCTTTCAATGACAGTGTTCCTACCATCACTGTATAGCGTTTAGTACTCTGCGTTGTGCCCGCAGCAACCGCAGTCCGAATCCGGGTCATGGCAGTCTTTTCGTGTAGGCGAAGGCGGCACTCAACTCCTTTTTGCCAATTCAATATTGTAGTCGGGTACATCGACGGTTTGACCCGGCCTCCTCTGCTGCTCACATCTAGCCGTGAAAATAGCATGTGACTCACTGAAAGGAGTAGTCGTGGCCGAGAGGTTAAGGCGATGGACTTGAAATCCATTGGGGTCTCCCCGCGCAGGTTCGAACCCTGCCGACTACGTGATGCTTTGTCTGTTTTGCGACAAGAATTGTGTCATACAGGAGCTTTGTTTGAGCTCGTTGTCTTCTCTAACTTCATGTGCAGTATGGAAATTGGGCAGCACGTATCTCTTTTCAAGACTTAAGTGAGCACCGTTTCAAAAAGCCCCGGTCATCTGATTTTCTGGCCATTCTATATAGGCAGTCGGAGCAATGGCTTTGGTAACCCTCGATAACTTCAAGGCCTTGACGTTGTGCAGCTCAAGAGTCACTGAATTATGTATTGTGGAGAACCTTGCATATTAGTCTTTATTTTTTAAATGTTGCACTTGTTCTCTCTTACAATAGTAAAACAGAAGCCTACTCATTATGTACCATTTACTCCTCTGTTCAAACCACTTAAGCATGCAAGCCCTGGCAATTGGTGTGCCGTCACCGTATTGCTTTTAGTACTCTGCATTGTACCCGCAGCAACCGCGGTCCGAATCCGGGTCATGGCAGTCTTTTCTTGTAGGCGAAGATGACATTGAACTCCTTTTTGCCAACTAGATTTTGTAGCCGGGTGCATGGAAGGTTGGACCTGATCTCCTCTGCTGCTCAAATCCAGCCAAGAAAATAGCATGCGACTCACTGAATGCAGTAGTCGTGGCCGAGAGGTTAAGGCGATGGACTTGAAATCCATTAGGGTCTCCCCGCGCAGGTTCGAACCCTGCCGACTACGTGATGCTTTGTCTGTTTGTGAAAAGAATTGTGTCATATAGGAGCTTTCTTACAGCTCAATGTCTTCTCTAACTTCAGGTGCAGCTCACAACTCGATTTTTTAGCTGTGTGCATTGTACCCGTTGTACTCTGCCCTTCACATCCTGCCAAGAAAATGACATGCGACTCTAATCAAGGAGTAGTCGTGGCCGAGAGGTTAAGGCGATGGACTCGAAATCCATTGGGGTCTCCCCGCGCAGGTTCGAACCCTGCCGACTACGTGGTGCTTTGTCGGTTTCCGTCGGGAGTTGTTCCTTCCAGGAGCTTTAGTTGACCTGCTTTTGTTCTCTAACTTCACATGCAGAACGGAAATTTGGCAACCCACATCTCTTTTCGAGTCTGAAGCGAGAACTGTTTCAAAAAGTCCCGGTCATCTGTGTTTTTGGCCATTCATTCCAAACCACGTAAGAGTTATCAACTTGTAATGAAATAAAACAACTCTTTCAATGACAGTGTTCCTACCATCACTGTATAGCGTTTAGTACTCTGCGTTGTGCCCGCAGCAACCGCAGTCCGAATCCGGGTCATGGCAGTCTTTTCGTGTAGGCGAAGGCGGCACTCAACTCCTTTTTGCCAATTCAATATTGTAGTCGGGTACATCGACGGTTTGACCCGGCCTCCTCTGCTGCTCACATCTAGCCGTGAAAATAGCATGTGACTCACTGAAAGGAGTAGTCGTGGCCGAGAGGTTAAGGCGATGGACTTGAAATCCATTGGGGTCTCCCCGCGCAGGTTCGAACCCTGCCGACTATGTGATGCTTTGTCTGTTTTGCGACAAGAATTGTGTCATACAGGAGCTTTGTTTGAGCTCGTTGTCTTCTCTAACTTCATGTGCAGTATGGAAATTGGGCAGCACGTATCTCTTTTCAAGACTTAAGTGAGCACCGTTTCAAAAAGCCCCGGTCATCTGATTTTCTGGCCATTCTATATAGGCAGTCGGAGCAATGGCTTTGGTAACCCTCGATAACTTCAAGGCCTTGACGTTGTGCAGCTCAAGAGTCACTGAATTATGTATTGTGGAGAACCTTGCATATTAGTCTTTATTTTTTAAATGTTGCACTTGTTCTCTCTTACAATAGTAAAACAGAAGCCTACTCATTATGTACCATTTACTCCTCTGTTCAAACCACTTAAGCATGCAAGCCCTGGCAATTGGTGTGCCGTCACCGTATTGCTTTTAGTACTCTGCATTGTACCCGCAGCAACCGCGGTCCGAATCCGGGTCATGGCAGTCTTTTCTTGTAGGCGAAGATGACATTGAACTCCTTTTTGCCAACTCGATTTTGTAGCCGGGTGCATGGAAGGTTGGACCTGATCTCCTCTGCTGCTCAAATCCAGCCAAGAAAATAGCATGCGACTCACTGAATGCAGTAGTCGTGGCCGAGAGGTTAAGGCGATGGACTTGAAATCCATTGGGGTCTCCCCGCGCAGGTTCGAACCCTGCCGACTACGTGATGCTTTGTCTGTTTGTGAAAAGAATTGTGTCATATAGGAGCTTTCTTACAGCTCAATGTCTTCTCTAACTTCAGGTGCAGCTCACAACTCGATTTTTTAGCTGTGTGCATTGTACCCGTTGTACTCTGCCCTTCACATCCTGCCAAGAAAATGACATGCGACTCTTATCAAGGAGTAGTCGTGGCCGAGAGGTTAAGGCGATGGACTCGAAATCCATTGGGGTCTCCCCGCGCAGGTTCGAACCCTGCCGACTACGTGGTGCTTTGTCGGTTTCCGTCGGGAGTTGTTCCCTCCAGGAGCTTTAGTTGACCTGCTTTTGTTCTCTAACTTCACATGCAGAACGGAAATTTGGCAACCCACATCTCTTTTCGAGTCTGAAGCGAGAACTGTTTCAAAAAGTCCCGGTCATCTGTGTTTTTGGCCATTCATTCCAAACCACGTAAGAGTTATCAACTTGTAATGAAATAAAACAACTCTTTCAATGACAGTGTTCCTACCATCACTGTATAGCGTTTAGTACTCTGCGTTGTGCCCGCAGCAACCGCAGTCCGAATCCGGGTCATGGCAGTCTTTTCGTGTAGGCGAAGGCGGCACTCAACTCCTTTTTGCCAATTCAATATTGTAGTCGGGTACATCGACGGTTTGACCCGGCCTCCTCTGCTGCTCACATCTAGCCGTGAAAATAGCATGTGACTCACTGAAAGGAGTAGTCGTGGCCGAGAGGTTAAGGCGATGGACTTGAAATCCATTGGGGTCTCCCCGCGCAGGTTCGAACCCTGCCGACTACGTGATGCTTTGTCTGTTTTGCGACAAGAATTGTGTCATACAGGAGCTTTGTTTGAGCTCGTTGTCTTCTCTAACTTCATGTGCAGTATGGAAATTGGGCAGCACGTATCTCTTTTCAAGACTTAAGTGAGCACCGTTTCAAAAAGCCCCGGTCATCTGATTTTCTGGCCATTCTATATAGGCAGTCGGAGCAATGGCTTTGGTAACCCTCGATAACTTCAAGGCCTTGACGTTGTGCAGCTCAAGAGTCACTGAATTATGTATTGTGGAGAACCTTGCATATTAGTCTTTATTTTTTAAATGTTGCACTTGTTCTCTCTTACAATAGTAAAACAGAAGCCTACTCATTATGTACCATTTACTCCTCTGTTCAAACCACTTAAGCATGCAAGCCCTGGCAATTGGTGTGCCGTCACCGTATTGCTTTTAGTACTCTGCATTGTACCCGCAGCAACCGCGGTCCGAATCCGGGTCATGGCAGTCTTTTCTTGTAGGCGAAGATGACATTGAACTCCTTTTTACCAACTCGATTTTGTAGCCGGGTGCATGGAAGGTTGGACCTGATCTCCTCTGCTGCTCAAATCCAGCCAAGAAAATAGCATGCGACTCACTGAATGCAGTAGTCGTGGCCGAGAGGTTAAGGCGATGGACTTGAAATCCATTGGGGTCTCCCCGCGCAGGTTCGAACCCTGCCGACTACGTGATGCTTTGTCTGTTTGTGAAAAGAATTGTGTCATATAGGAGCTTTCTTACAGCTCAATGTCTTCTCTAACTTCAGGTGCAGCTCACAACTCGATTTTTTAGCTGTGTGCATTGTACCCGTTGTACTCTGCCCTTCACATCCTGCCAAGAAAATGACATGCGACTCTTATCAAGGAGTAGTCGTGGCCGAGAGGTTAAGGCGATGGACTAGAAATCCATTGGGGTCTCCCCGCGCAGGTTCGAACCCTGCCGACTACGTGGTGCTTTGTCGGTTTCCGTCGGGAGTTGTTATCCTTCCAGGAGCTTTAGTTGACCTGCTTTTGTTCTCTAACTTCACATGCAGAACGGAAATTTGGCAACCCACATCTCTTTTCGAGTCTGAAGCGAGAACTGTTTCAAAAAGTCCCGGTCATCTGTGTTTTTGGCCATTCATTCCAAACCACGTAAGAGTTATCAACTTGTAATGAAATAAAACAACTCTTTCAATGACAGTGTTCCTACCATCACTGTATAGCGTTTAGTACTCTGCGTTGTGCCCGCAGCAACCGCAGTCCGAATCCGGGTCATGGCAGTCTTTTCGTGTAGGCGAAGGCGGCACTCAACTCCTTTTTGCCAATTCAATATTGTAGTCGGGTACATCGACGGTTTGACCCGGCCTCCTCTGCTGCTCACATCTAGCCGTGAAAATAGCATGTGACTCACTGAAAGGAGTAGTCGTGGCCGAGAGGTTAAGGCGATGGACTTGAAATCCATTGGGGTCTCCCCGCGCAGGTTCGAACCCTGCCGACTACGTGATGCTTTGTCTGTTTTGCGACAAGAATTGTGTCATACAGGAGCTTTGTTTGAGCTCGTTGTCTTCTCTAACTTCATGTGCAGTATGGAAATTGGGCAGCACGTATGTCTTTTCAAGACTTAAGTGAGCACCGTTTCAAAAAGCCCCGGTCATCTGATTTTCTGGCCATTCTATATAGGCAGTCGGAGCAATGGCTTTGGTAACCCTCGATAACTTCAAGGCCTTGACGTTGTGCAGCTCAAGAGTCACTGAATTATGTATTGTGGAGAACCTTGCATATTAGTCTTTATTTTTTAAATGTTGCACTTGTTCTCTCTTACAATAGTAAAACAGAAGCCTACTCATTATGTACCATTTACTCCTCTGTTCAAACCACTTAAGCATGCAAGCCCTGGCAATTGGTGTGCCGTCACCGTATTGCTTTTAGTACTCTGCATTGTACCCGCAGCAACCGCGGTCCGAATCCGGGTCATGGCAGTCTTTTCTTGTAGGCGAAGATGACATTGAACTCCTTTTTGCCAACTCGATTTTGTAGCCGGGTGCATGGAAGGTTGGACCTGATCTCCTCTGCTGCTCAAATCCAGCCAAGAAAATAGCATGCGACTCACTGAATGCAGTAGTCGTGGCCGAGAGGTTAAGGCGATGGACTTGAAATCCATTGGGGTCTCCCCGCGCAGGTTCGAACCCTGCCGACTACGTGATGCTTTGTCTGTTTGTGAAAAGAATTGTGTCATATAGGAGCTTTCTTACAGCTCAATGTCTTCTCTAACTTCAGGTGCAGCTCACAACTCGATTTTTTAGCTGTGTGCATTGTACCCGTTGTACTCTGCCCTTCACATCCTGCCAAGAAAATGACATGCGACTCTTATCAAGGAGTAGTCGTGGCCGAGAGGTTAAGGCGATGGACTCGAAATCCATTGGGGTCTCCCCGCGCAGGTTCGAACCCTGCCGACTACGTGATGCTCTGTCTGTTTTGCGACAAGAATTGTGTCATACAGGAGCTTTGTTTGAGCTCGTTGTCTTCTCTAACTTCATGTGCAGTATGGAAATTGGGCAGCACGTATCTCTTTTCAAGACTTAAGTGAGCACCGTTTCAAAAAGCCCCGGTCATCTGATTTTCTGGCCATTCTATATAGGCAGTCGGAGCAATGGCTTTGGTAACCCTCGATAACTTCAAGGCCTTGACGTTGTGCAGCTCAAGAGTCACTGAATTATGTATTGTGGAGAACCTTGCATATTAGTCTTTATTTTTTAAATGTTGCACTTGTTCTCTCTTACAATAGTAAAACAGAAGCCTACTCATTATGTACCATTTACTCCTCTGTTCAAACCACTTAAGCATGCAAGCCCTGGCAATTGGTGTGCCGTCACCGTATTGCTTTTAGTACTCTGCATTGTACCCGCAGCAACCGCGGTCCGAATCCGGGTCATGGCAGTCTTTTCTTGTAGGCGAAGATGACATTGAACTCCTTTTTGCCAACTCGATTTTGTAGCCGGGTGCATGGAAGGTTGGACCTGATCTCCTCTGCTGCTCAAATCCAGCCAAGAAAATAGCATGCGACTCTCTGAATGCAGTAGTCGTGGCCGAGAGGTTAAGGCGATGGACTTGAAATCCATTGGGGTCTCCCCGCGCAGGTTCGAACCCTGCCGACTACGTGATGCTTTGTCTGTTTGTGAAAAGAATTGTGTCATATAGGAGCTTTCTTACAGCTCAATGTCTTCTCTAACTTCAGGTGCAGCTCACAACTCGATTTTTTAGCTGTGTGCATTGTACCCGTTGTACTCTGCCCTTCACATCCTGCCAAGAAAATGACATGCGACTCTTATCAAGGAGTAGTCGTGGCCGAGAGGTTAAGGCGATGGACTCGAAATCCATTGGGGTCTCCCCGCGCAGGTTCGAACCCTGCCGACTACGTGGTGCTTTGTCGGTTTCCGTCGGGAGTTGTTCCCTCCAGGAGCTTTAGTTGACCTGCTTTTGTTCTCTAACTTCACATGCAGAACGGAAATTTGGCAACCCACATCTCTTTTCGAGTCTGAAGCGAGAACTGTTTCAAAAAGTCCCGGTCATCTGTGTTTTTGGCCATTCATTCCAAACCACGTAAGAGTTATCAACTTGTAATGAAATAAAACAACTCTTTCAATGACAGTGTTCCTACCATCACTGTATAGCGTTTAGTACTCTGCGTTGTGCCCGCAGCAACCGCAGTCCGAATCCGGGTCATGGCAGTCTTTTCGTGTAGGCGAAGGCGGCACTCAACTCCTTTTTGCCAATTCAATATTGTAGTCGGGTACATCGACGGTTTGACCCGGCCTCCTCTGCTGCTCACATCTAGCCGTGAAAATAGCATGTGACTCACTGAAAGGAGTAGTCGTGGCCGAGAGGTTAAGGCGATGGACTTGAAATCCATTGGGGTCTCCCCGCGCAGGTTCGAACCCTGCCGACTACGTGATGCTTTGTCTGTTTTGCGACAAGAATTGTGTCATACAGGAGCTTTGTTTGAGCTCGTTGTCTTCTCTAACTTCATGTGCAGTATGGAAATTGGGCAGCACGTATCTCTTTTCAAGACTTAAGTGAGCACCGTTTCAAAAAGCCCCGGTCATCTGATTTTCTGGCCATTCTATATAGGCAGTCGGAGCAATGGCTTTGGTAACCCTCGATAACTTCAAGGCCTTGACGTTGTGCAGCTCAAGAGTCACTGAATTATGTATTGTGGAGAACCTTGCATATTAGTCTTTATTTTTTAAATGTTGCACTTGTTCTCTCTTACAATAGTAAAACAGAAGCCTACTCATTATGTACCATTTACTCCTCTGTTCAAACCACTTAAGCATGCAAGCCCTGGCAATTGGTGTGCCGTCACCGTATTGCTTTTAGTACTCTGCATTGTACCCGCAGCAACCGCGGTCCGAATCCGGGTCATGGCAGTCTTTTCTTGTAGGCGAAGATGACATTGAACTCCTTTTTGCCAACTCGATTTTGTAGCCGGGTGCATGGAAGGTTGGACCTGATCTCCTCTGCTGCTCAAATCCAGCCAAGAAAATAGCATGCGACTCACTGAATGCAGTAGTCGTGGCCGAGAGGTTAAGGCGATGGACTTGAAATCCATTGGGGTCTCCCCGCGCAGGTTCGAACCCTGCCGACTACGTGATGCTTTGTCTGTTTGTGAAAAGAATTGTGTCATATAGGAGCTTTCTTACAGCTCAATGTCTTCTCTAACTTCAGGTGCAGCTCACAACTCGATTTTTTAGCTGTGTGCATTGTACCCGTTGTACTCTGCCCTTCACATCCTGCCAAGAAAATGACATGCGACTCTTATCAAGGAGTAGTCGTGGCCGAGAGGTTAAGGCGATGGACTCGAAATCCATTGGGGTCTCCCCGCGCAGGTTCGAACCCTGCCGACTACGTGGTGCTTTGTCGGTTTCCGTCGGGAGTTGTTCCCTCCAGGAGCTTTAGTTGACCTGCTTTTGTTCTCTAACTTCACATGCAGAACGGAAATTTGGCAACCCACATCTCTTTTCGAGTCTGAAGCGAGAACTGTTTCAAAAAGTCCCGGTCATCTGTGTTTTTGGCCATTCATTCCAAACCACGTAAGAGTTATCAACTTGTAATGAAATAAAACAACTCTTTCAATGACAGTGTTCCTACCATCACTGTATAGCGTTTAGTACTCTGCGTTGTGCCCGCAGCAACCGCAGTCCGAATCCGGGTCATGGCAGTCTTTTCGTGTAGGCGAAGGCGGCACTCAACTCCTTTTTGCCAATTCAATATTGTAGTCGGGTACATCGACGGTTTGACCCGGCCTCCTCTGCTGCTCACATCTAGCCGTGAAAATAGCATGTGACTCACTGAAAGGAGTAGTCGTGGCCGAGAGGTTAAGGCGATGGACTTGAAATCCATTGGGGTCTCCCCGCGCAGGTTCGAACCCTGCCGACTACGTGATGCTTTGTCTGTTTTGCGACAAGAATTGTGTCATACAGGAGCTTTGTTTGAGCTCGTTGTCTTCTCTAACTTCATGTGCAGTATGGAAATTGGGCAGCACGTATCTCTTTTCAAGACTTAAGTGAGCACCGTTTCAAAAAGCCCCGGTCATCTGATTTTCTGGCCATTCTATATAGGCAGTCGGAGCAATGGCTTTGGTAACCCTCGATAACTTCAAGGCCTTGACGTTGTGCAGCTCAAGAGTCACTGAATTATGTATTGTGGAGAACCTTGCATATTAGTCTTTATTTTTTAAATGTTGCACTTGTTCTCTCTTACAATAGTAAAACAGAAGCCTACTCATTATGTACCATTTACTCCTCTGTTCAAACCACTTAAGCATGCAAGCCCTGGCAATTGGTGTGCCGTCACCGTATTGCTTTTAGTACTCTGCATTGTACCCGCAGCAACCGCGGTCCGAATCCGGGTCATGGCAGTCTTTTCTTGTAGGCGAAGATGACATTGAACTCCTTTTTGCCAACTAGATTTTGTAGCCGGGTGCATGGAAGGTTGGACCTGATCTCCTCTGCTGCTCAAATCCAGCCAAGAAAATAGCATGCGACTCACTGAATGCAGTAGTCGTGGCCGAGAGGTTAAGGCGATGGACTTGAAATCCATTAGGGTCTCCCCGCGCAGGTTCGAACCCTGCCGACTACGTGATGCTTTGTCTGTTTGTGAAAAGAATTGTGTCATATAGGAGCTTTCTTACAGCTCAATGTCTTCTCTAACTTCAGGTGCAGCTCACAACTCGATTTTTTAGCTGTGTGCATTGTACCCGTTGTACTCTGCCCTTCACATCCTGCCAAGAAAATGACATGCGACTCTAATCAAGGAGTAGTCGTGGCCGAGAGGTTAAGGCGATGGACTCGAAATCCATTGGGGTCTCCCCGCGCAGGTTCGAACCCTGCCGACTACGTGGTGCTTTGTCGGTTTCCGTCGGGAGTTGTTCCTTCCAGGAGCTTTAGTTGACCTGCTTTTGTTCTCTAACTTCACATGCAGAACGGAAATTTGGCAACCCACATCTCTTTTCGAGTCTGAAGCGAGAACTGTTTCAAAAAGTCCCGGTCATCTGTGTTTTTGGCCATTCATTCCAAACCACGTAAGAGTTATCAACTTGTAATGAAATAAAACAACTCTTTCAATGACAGTGTTCCTACCATCACTGTATAGCGTTTAGTACTCTGCGTTGTGCCCGCAGCAACCGCAGTCCGAATCCGGGTCATGGCAGTCTTTTCGTGTAGGCGAAGGCGGCACTCAACTCCTTTTTGCCAATTCAATATTGTAGTCGGGTACATCGACGGTTTGACCCGGCCTCCTCTGCTGCTCACATCTAGCCGTGAAAATAGCATGTGACTCACTGAAAGGAGTAGTCGTGGCCGAGAGGTTAAGGCGATGGACTTGAAATCCATTGGGGTCTCCCCGCGCAGGTTCGAACCCTGCCGACTATGTGATGCTTTGTCTGTTTTGCGACAAGAATTGTGTCATACAGGAGCTTTGTTTGAGCTCGTTGTCTTCTCTAACTTCATGTGCAGTATGGAAATTGGGCAGCACGTATCTCTTTTCAAGACTTAAGTGAGCACCGTTTCAAAAAGCCCCGGTCATCTGATTTTCTGGCCATTCTATATAGGCAGTCGGAGCAATGGCTTTGGTAACCCTCGATAACTTCAAGGCCTTGACGTTGTGCAGCTCAAGAGTCACTGAATTATGTATTGTGGAGAACCTTGCATATTAGTCTTTATTTTTTAAATGTTGCACTTGTTCTCTCTTACAATAGTAAAACAGAAGCCTACTCATTATGTACCATTTACTCCTCTGTTCAAACCACTTAAGCATGCAAGCCCTGGCAATTGGTGTGCCGTCACCGTATTGCTTTTAGTACTCTGCATTGTACCCGCAGCAACCGCGGTCCGAATCCGGGTCATGGCAGTCTTTTCTTGTAGGCGAAGATGACATTGAACTCCTTTTTGCCAACTCGATTTTGTAGCCGGGTGCATGGAAGGTTGGACCTGATCTCCTCTGCTGCTCAAATCCAGCCAAGAAAATAGCATGCGACTCACTGAATGCAGTAGTCGTGGCCGAGAGGTTAAGGCGATGGACTTGAAATCCATTGGGGTCTCCCCGCGCAGGTTCGAACCCTGCCGACTACGTGATGCTTTGTCTGTTTGTGAAAAGAATTGTGTCATATAGGAGCTTTCTTACAGCTCAATGTCTTCTCTAACTTCAGGTGCAGCTCACAACTCGATTTTTTAGCTGTGTGCATTGTACCCGTTGTACTCTGCCCTTCACATCCTGCCAAGAAAATGACATGCGACTCTTATCAAGGAGTAGTCGTGGCCGAGAGGTTAAGGCGATGGACTCGAAATCCATTGGGGTCTCCCCGCGCAGGTTCGAACCCTGCCGACTACGTGGTGCTTTGTCGGTTTCCGTCGGGAGTTGTTCCCTCCAGGAGCTTTAGTTGACCTGCTTTTGTTCTCTAACTTCACATGCAGAACGGAAATTTGGCAACCCACATCTCTTTTCGAGTCTGAAGCGAGAACTGTTTCAAAAAGTCCCGGTCATCTGTGTTTTTGGCCATTCATTCCAAACCACGTAAGAGTTATCAACTTGTAATGAAATAAAACAACTCTTTCAATGACAGTGTTCCTACCATCACTGTATAGCGTTTAGTACTCTGCGTTGTGCCCGCAGCAACCGCAGTCCGAATCCGGGTCATGGCAGTCTTTTCGTGTAGGCGAAGGCGGCACTCAACTCCTTTTTGCCAATTCAATATTGTAGTCGGGTACATCGACGGTTTGACCCGGCCTCCTCTGCTGCTCACATCTAGCCGTGAAAATAGCATGTGACTCACTGAAAGGAGTAGTCGTGGCCGAGAGGTTAAGGCGATGGACTTGAAATCCATTGGGGTCTCCCCGCGCAGGTTCGAACCCTGCCGACTACGTGATGCTTTGTCTGTTTTGCGACAAGAATTGTGTCATACAGGAGCTTTGTTTGAGCTCGTTGTCTTCTCTAACTTCATGTGCAGTATGGAAATTGGGCAGCACGTATCTCTTTTCAAGACTTAAGTGAGCACCGTTTCAAAAAGCCCCGGTCATCTGATTTTCTGGCCATTCTATATAGGCAGTCGGAGCAATGGCTTTGGTAACCCTCGATAACTTCAAGGCCTTGACGTTGTGCAGCTCAAGAGTCACTGAATTATGTATTGTGGAGAACCTTGCATATTAGTCTTTATTTTTTAAATGTTGCACTTGTTCTCTCTTACAATAGTAAAACAGAAGCCTACTCATTATGTACCATTTACTCCTCTGTTCAAACCACTTAAGCATGCAAGCCCTGGCAATTGGTGTGCCGTCACCGTATTGCTTTTAGTACTCTGCATTGTACCCGCAGCAACCGCGGTCCGAATCCGGGTCATGGCAGTCTTTTCTTGTAGGCGAAGATGACATTGAACTCCTTTTTACCAACTCGATTTTGTAGCCGGGTGCATGGAAGGTTGGACCTGATCTCCTCTGCTGCTCAAATCCAGCCAAGAAAATAGCATGCGACTCACTGAATGCAGTAGTCGTGGCCGAGAGGTTAAGGCGATGGACTTGAAATCCATTGGGGTCTCCCCGCGCAGGTTCGAACCCTGCCGACTACGTGATGCTTTGTCTGTTTGTGAAAAGAATTGTGTCATATAGGAGCTTTCTTACAGCTCAATGTCTTCTCTAACTTCAGGTGCAGCTCACAACTCGATTTTTTAGCTGTGTGCATTGTACCCGTTGTACTCTGCCCTTCACATCCTGCCAAGAAAATGACATGCGACTCTTATCAAGGAGTAGTCGTGGCCGAGAGGTTAAGGCGATGGACTAGAAATCCATTGGGGTCTCCCCGCGCAGGTTCGAACCCTGCCGACTACGTGGTGCTTTGTCGGTTTCCGTCGGGAGTTGTTATCCTTCCAGGAGCTTTAGTTGACCTGCTTTTGTTCTCTAACTTCACATGCAGAACGGAAATTTGGCAACCCACATCTCTTTTCGAGTCTGAAGCGAGAACTGTTTCAAAAAGTCCCGGTCATCTGTGTTTTTGGCCATTCATTCCAAACCACGTAAGAGTTATCAACTTGTAATGAAATAAAACAACTCTTTCAATGACAGTGTTCCTACCATCACTGTATAGCGTTTAGTACTCTGCGTTGTGCCCGCAGCAACCGCAGTCCGAATCCGGGTCATGGCAGTCTTTTCGTGTAGGCGAAGGCGGCACTCAACTCCTTTTTGCCAATTCAATATTGTAGTCGGGTACATCGACGGTTTGACCCGGCCTCCTCTGCTGCTCACATCTAGCCGTGAAAATAGCATGTGACTCACTGAAAGGAGTAGTCGTGGCCGAGAGGTTAAGGCGATGGACTTGAAATCCATTGGGGTCTCCCCGCGCAGGTTCGAACCCTGCCGACTACGTGATGCTTTGTCTGTTTTGCGACAAGAATTGTGTCATACAGGAGCTTTGTTTGAGCTCGTTGTCTTCTCTAACTTCATGTGCAGTATGGAAATTGGGCAGCACGTATGTCTTTTCAAGACTTAAGTGAGCACCGTTTCAAAAAGCCCCGGTCATCTGATTTTCTGGCCATTCTATATAGGCAGTCGGAGCAATGGCTTTGGTAACCCTCGATAACTTCAAGGCCTTGACGTTGTGCAGCTCAAGAGTCACTGAATTATGTATTGTGGAGAACCTTGCATATTAGTCTTTATTTTTTAAATGTTGCACTTGTTCTCTCTTACAATAGTAAAACAGAAGCCTACTCATTATGTACCATTTACTCCTCTGTTCAAACCACTTAAGCATGCAAGCCCTGGCAATTGGTGTGCCGTCACCGTATTGCTTTTAGTACTCTGCATTGTACCCGCAGCAACCGCGGTCCGAATCCGGGTCATGGCAGTCTTTTCTTGTAGGCGAAGATGACATTGAACTCCTTTTTGCCAACTCGATTTTGTAGCCGGGTGCATGGAAGGTTGGACCTGATCTCCTCTGCTGCTCAAATCCAGCCAAGAAAATAGCATGCGACTCACTGAATGCAGTAGTCGTGGCCGAGAGGTTAAGGCGATGGACTTGAAATCCATTGGGGTCTCCCCGCGCAGGTTCGAACCCTGCCGACTACGTGATGCTTTGTCTGTTTGTGAAAAGAATTGTGTCATATAGGAGCTTTCTTACAGCTCAATGTCTTCTCTAACTTCAGGTGCAGCTCACAACTCGATTTTTTAGCTGTGTGCATTGTACCCGTTGTACTCTGCCCTTCACATCCTGCCAAGAAAATGACATGCGACTCTTATCAAGGAGTAGTCGTGGCCGAGAGGTTAAGGCGATGGACTCGAAATCCATTGGGGTCTCCCCGCGCAGGTTCGAACCCTGCCGACTACGTGATGCTCTGTCTGTTTTGCGACAAGAATTGTGTCATACAGGAGCTTTGTTTGAGCTCGTTGTCTTCTCTAACTTCATGTGCAGTATGGAAATTGGGCAGCACGTATCTCTTTTCAAGACTTAAGTGAGCACCGTTTCAAAAAGCCCCGGTCATCTGATTTTCTGGCCATTCTATATAGGCAGTCGGAGCAATGGCTTTGGTAACCCTCGATAACTTCAAGGCCTTGACGTTGTGCAGCTCAAGAGTCACTGAATTATGTATTGTGGAGAACCTTGCATATTAGTCTTTATTTTTTAAATGTTGCACTTGTTCTCTCTTACAATAGTAAAACAGAAGCCTACTCATTATGTACCATTTACTCCTCTGTTCAAACCACTTAAGCATGCAAGCCCTGGCAATTGGTGTGCCGTCACCGTATTGCTTTTAGTACTCTGCATTGTACCCGCAGCAACCGCGGTCCGAATCCGGGTCATGGCAGTCTTTTCTTGTAGGCGAAGATGACATTGAACTCCTTTTTGCCAACTCGATTTTGTAGCCGGGTGCATGGAAGGTTGGACCTGATCTCCTCTGCTGCTCAAATCCAGCCAAGAAAATAGCATGCGACTCTCTGAATGCAGTAGTCGTGGCCGAGAGGTTAAGGCGATGGACTTGAAATCCATTGGGGTCTCCCCGCGCAGGTTCGAACCCTGCCGACTACGTGATGCTTTGTCTGTTTGTGAAAAGAATTGTGTCATATAGGAGCTTTCTTACAGCTCAATGTCTTCTCTAACTTCAGGTGCAGCTCACAACTCGATTTTTTAGCTGTGTGCATTGTACCCGTTGTACTCTGCCCTTCACATCCTGCCAAGAAAATGACATGCGACTCTTATCAAGGAGTAGTCGTGGCCGAGAGGTTAAGGCGATGGACTCGAAATCCATTGGGGTCTCCCCGCGCAGGTTCGAACCCTGCCGACTACGTGGTGCTTTGTCGGTTTCCGTCGGGAGTTGTTCCCTCCAGGAGCTTTAGTTGACCTGCTTTTGTTCTCTAACTTCACATGCAGAACGGAAATTTGGCAACCCACATCTCTTTTCGAGTCTGAAGCGAGAACTGTTTCAAAAAGTCCCGGTCATCTGTGTTTTTGGCCATTCATTCCAAACCACGTAAGAGTTATCAACTTGTAATGAAATAAAACAACTCTTTCAATGACAGTGTTCCTACCATCACTGTATAGCGTTTAGTACTCTGCGTTGTGCCCGCAGCAACCGCAGTCCGAATCCGGGTCATGGCAGTCTTTTCGTGTAGGCGAAGGCGGCACTCAACTCCTTTTTGCCAATTCAATATTGTAGTCGGGTACATCGACGGTTTGACCCGGCCTCCTCTGCTGCTCACATCTAGCCGTGAAAATAGCATGTGACTCACTGAAAGGAGTAGTCGTGGCCGAGAGGTTAAGGCGATGGACTTGAAATCCATTGGGGTCTCCCCGCGCAGGTTCGAACCCTGCCGACTACGTGATGCTTTGTCTGTTTTGCGACAAGAATTGTGTCATACAGGAGCTTTGTTTGAGCTCGTTGTCTTCTCTAACTTCATGTGCAGTATGGAAATTGGGCAGCACGTATCTCTTTTCAAGACTTAAGTGAGCACCGTTTCAAAAAGCCCCGGTCATCTGATTTTCTGGCCATTCTATATAGGCAGTCGGAGCAATGGCTTTGGTAACCCTCGATAACTTCAAGGCCTTGACGTTGTGCAGCTCAAGAGTCACTGAATTATGTATTGTGGAGAACCTTGCATATTAGTCTTTATTTTTTAAATGTTGCACTTGTTCTCTCTTACAATAGTAAAACAGAAGCCTACTCATTATGTACCATTTACTCCTCTGTTCAAACCACTTAAGCATGCAAGCCCTGGCAATTGGTGTGCCGTCACCGTATTGCTTTTAGTACTCTGCATTGTACCCGCAGCAACCGCGGTCCGAATCCGGGTCATGGCAGTCTTTTCTTGTAGGCGAAGATGACATTGAACTCCTTTTTGCCAACTCGATTTTGTAGCCGGGTGCATGGAAGGTTGGACCTGATCTCCTCTGCTGCTCAAATCCAGCCAAGAAAATAGCATGCGACTCACTGAATGCAGTAGTCGTGGCCGAGAGGTTAAGGCGATGGACTTGAAATCCATTGGGGTCTCCCCGCGCAGGTTCGAACCCTGCCGACTACGTGATGCTTTGTCTGTTTGTGAAAAGAATTGTGTCATATAGGAGCTTTCTTACAGCTCAATGTCTTCTCTAACTTCAGGTGCAGCTCACAACTCGATTTTTTAGCTGTGTGCATTGTACCCGTTGTACTCTGCCCTTCACATCCTGCCAAGAAAATGACATGCGACTCTTATCAAGGAGTAGTCGTGGCCGAGAGGTTAAGGCGATGGACTCGAAATCCATTGGGGTCTCCCCGCGCAGGTTCGAACCCTGCCGACTACGTGGTGCTTTGTCGGTTTCCGTCGGGAGTTGTTCCCTCCAGGAGCTTTAGTTGACCTGCTTTTGTTCTCTAACTTCACATGCAGAACGGAAATTTGGCAACCCACATCTCTTTTCGAGTCTGAAGCGAGAACTGTTTCAAAAAGTCCCGGTCATCTGTGTTTTTGGCCATTCATTCCAAACCACGTAAGAGTTATCAACTTGTAATGAAATAAAACAACTCTTTCAATGACAGTGTTCCTACCATCACTGTATAGCGTTTAGTACTCTGCGTTGTGCCCGCAGCAACCGCAGTCCGAATCCGGGTCATGGCAGTCTTTTCGTGTAGGCGAAGGCGGCACTCAACTCCTTTTTGCCAATTCAATATTGTAGTCGGGTACATCGACGGTTTGACCCGGCCTCCTCTGCTGCTCACATCTAGCCGTGAAAATAGCATGTGACTCACTGAAAGGAGTAGTCGTGGCCGAGAGGTTAAGGCGATGGACTTGAAATCCATTGGGGTCTCCCCGCGCAGGTTCGAACCCTGCCGACTACGTGATGCTTTGTCTGTTTTGCGACAAGAATTGTGTCATACAGGAGCTTTGTTTGAGCTCGTTGTCTTCTCTAACTTCATGTGCAGTATGGAAATTGGGCAGCACGTATCTCTTTTCAAGACTTAAGTGAGCACCGTTTCAAAAAGCCCCGGTCATCTGATTTTCTGGCCATTCTATATAGGCAGTCGGAGCAATGGCTTTGGTAACCCTCGATAACTTCAAGGCCTTGACGTTGTGCAGCTCAAGAGTCACTGAATTATGTATTGTGGAGAACCTTGCATATTAGTCTTTATTTTTTAAATGTTGCACTTGTTCTCTCTTACAATAGTAAAACAGAAGCCTACTCATTATGTACCATTTACTCCTCTGTTCAAACCACTTAAGCATGCAAGCCCTGGCAATTGGTGTGCCGTCACCGTATTGCTTTTAGTACTCTGCATTGTACCCGCAGCAACCGCGGTCCGAATCCGGGTCATGGCAGTCTTTTCTTGTAGGCGAAGATGACATTGAACTCCTTTTTACCAACTCGATTTTGTAGCCGGGTGCATGGAAGGTTGGACCTGATCTCCTCTGCTGCTCAAATCCAGCCAAGAAAATAGCATGCGACTCACTGAATGCAGTAGTCGTGGCCGAGAGGTTAAGGCGATGGACTTGAAATCCATTGGGGTCTCCCCGCGCAGGTTCGAACCCTGCCGACTACGTGATGCTTTGTCTGTTTGTGAAAAGAATTGTGTCATATAGGAGCTTTCTTACAGCTCAATGTCTTCTCTAACTTCAGGTGCAGCTCACAACTCGATTTTTTAGCTGTGTGCATTGTACCCGTTGTACTCTGCCCTTCACATCCTGCCAAGAAAATGACATGCGACTCTTATCAAGGAGTAGTCGTGGCCGAGAGGTTAAGGCGATGGACTAGAAATCCATTGGGGTCTCCCCGCGCAGGTTCGAACCCTGCCGACTACGTGGTGCTTTGTCGGTTTCCGTCGGGAGTTGTTATCCTTCCAGGAGCTTTAGTTGACCTGCTTTTGTTCTCTAACTTCACATGCAGAACGGAAATTTGGCAACCCACATCTCTTTTCGAGTCTGAAGCGAGAACTGTTTCAAAAAGTCCCGGTCATCTGTGTTTTTGGCCATTCATTCCAAACCACGTAAGAGTTATCAACTTGTAATGAAATAAAACAACTCTTTCAATGACAGTGTTCCTACCATCACTGTATAGCGTTTAGTACTCTGCGTTGTGCCCGCAGCAACCGCAGTCCGAATCCGGGTCATGGCAGTCTTTTCGTGTAGGCGAAGGCGGCACTCAACTCCTTTTTGCCAATTCAATATTGTAGTCGGGTACATCGACGGTTTGACCCGGCCTCCTCTGCTGCTCACATCTAGCCGTGAAAATAGCATGTGACTCACTGAAAGGAGTAGTCGTGGCCGAGAGGTTAAGGCGATGGACTTGAAATCCATTGGGGTCTCCCCGCGCAGGTTCGAACCCTGCCGACTACGTGATGCTTTGTCTGTTTTGCGACAAGAATTGTGTCATACAGGAGCTTTGTTTGAGCTCGTTGTCTTCTCTAACTTCATGTGCAGTATGGAAATTGGGCAGCACGTATGTCTTTTCAAGACTTAAGTGAGCACCGTTTCAAAAAGCCCCGGTCATCTGATTTTCTGGCCATTCTATATAGGCAGTCGGAGCAATGGCTTTGGTAACCCTCGATAACTTCAAGGCCTTGACGTTGTGCAGCTCAAGAGTCACTGAATTATGTATTGTGGAGAACCTTGCATATTAGTCTTTATTTTTTAAATGTTGCACTTGTTCTCTCTTACAATAGTAAAACAGAAGCCTACTCATTATGTACCATTTACTCCTCTGTTCAAACCACTTAAGCATGCAAGCCCTGGCAATTGGTGTGCCGTCACCGTATTGCTTTTAGTACTCTGCATTGTACCCGCAGCAACCGCGGTCCGAATCCGGGTCATGGCAGTCTTTTCTTGTAGGCGAAGATGACATTGAACTCCTTTTTGCCAACTCGATTTTGTAGCCGGGTGCATGGAAGGTTGGACCTGATCTCCTCTGCTGCTCAAATCCAGCCAAGAAAATAGCATGCGACTCACTGAATGCAGTAGTCGTGGCCGAGAGGTTAAGGCGATGGACTTGAAATCCATTGGGGTCTCCCCGCGCAGGTTCGAACCCTGCCGACTACGTGATGCTTTGTCTGTTTGTGAAAAGAATTGTGTCATATAGGAGCTTTCTTACAGCTCAATGTCTTCTCTAACTTCAGGTGCAGCTCACAACTCGATTTTTTAGCTGTGTGCATTGTACCCGTTGTACTCTGCCCTTCACATCCTGCCAAGAAAATGACATGCGACTCTTATCAAGGAGTAGTCGTGGCCGAGAGGTTAAGGCGATGGACTCGAAATCCATTGGGGTCTCCCCGCGCAGGTTCGAACCCTGCCGACTACGTGATGCTCTGTCTGTTTTGCGACAAGAATTGTGTCATACAGGAGCTTTGTTTGAGCTCGTTGTCTTCTCTAACTTCATGTGCAGTATGGAAATTGGGCAGCACGTATCTCTTTTCAAGACTTAAGTGAGCACCGTTTCAAAAAGCCCCGGTCATCTGATTTTCTGGCCATTCTATATAGGCAGTCGGAGCAATGGCTTTGGTAACCCTCGATAACTTCAAGGCCTTGACGTTGTGCAGCTCAAGAGTCACTGAATTATGTATTGTGGAGAACCTTGCATATTAGTCTTTATTTTTTAAATGTTGCACTTGTTCTCTCTTACAATAGTAAAACAGAAGCCTACTCATTATGTACCATTTACTCCTCTGTTCAAACCACTTAAGCATGCAAGCCCTGGCAATTGGTGTGCCGTCACCGTATTGCTTTTAGTACTCTGCATTGTACCCGCAGCAACCGCGGTCCGAATCCGGGTCATGGCAGTCTTTTCTTGTAGGCGAAGATGACATTGAACTCCTTTTTGCCAACTCGATTTTGTAGCCGGGTGCATGGAAGGTTGGACCTGATCTCCTCTGCTGCTCAAATCCAGCCAAGAAAATAGCATGCGACTCTCTGAATGCAGTAGTCGTGGCCGAGAGGTTAAGGCGATGGACTTGAAATCCATTGGGGTCTCCCCGCGCAGGTTCGAACCCTGCCGACTACGTGATGCTTTGTCTGTTTGTGAAAAGAATTGTGTCATATAGGAGCTTTCTTACAGCTCAATGTCTTCTCTAACTTCAGGTGCAGCTCACAACTCGATTTTTTAGCTGTGTGCATTGTACCCGTTGTACTCTGCCCTTCACATCCTGCCAAGAAAATGACATGCGACTCTTATCAAGGAGTAGTCGTGGCCGAGAGGTTAAGGCGATGGACTCGAAATCCATTGGGGTCTCCCCGCGCAGGTTCGAACCCTGCCGACTACGTGGTGCTTTGTCGGTTTCCGTCGGGAGTTGTTCCCTCCAGGAGCTTTAGTTGACCTGCTTTTGTTCTCTAACTTCACATGCAGAACGGAAATTTGGCAACCCACATCTCTTTTCGAGTCTGAAGCGAGAACTGTTTCAAAAAGTCCCGGTCATCTGTGTTTTTGGCCATTCATTCCAAACCACGTAAGAGTTATCAACTTGTAATGAAATAAAACAACTCTTTCAATGACAGTGTTCCTACCATCACTGTATAGCGTTTAGTACTCTGCGTTGTGCCCGCAGCAACCGCAGTCCGAATCCGGGTCATGGCAGTCTTTTCGTGTAGGCGAAGGCGGCACTCAACTCCTTTTTGCCAATTCAATATTGTAGTCGGGTACATCGACGGTTTGACCCGGCCTCCTCTGCTGCTCACATCTAGCCGTGAAAATAGCATGTGACTCACTGAAAGGAGTAGTCGTGGCCGAGAGGTTAAGGCGATGGACTTGAAATCCATTGGGGTCTCCCCGCGCAGGTTCGAACCCTGCCGACTACGTGATGCTTTGTCTGTTTTGCGACAAGAATTGTGTCATACAGGAGCTTTGTTTGAGCTCGTTGTCTTCTCTAACTTCATGTGCAGTATGGAAATTGGGCAGCACGTATCTCTTTTCAAGACTTAAGTGAGCACCGTTTCAAAAAGCCCCGGTCATCTGATTTTCTGGCCATTCTATATAGGCAGTCGGAGCAATGGCTTTGGTAACCCTCGATAACTTCAAGGCCTTGACGTTGTGCAGCTCAAGAGTCACTGAATTATGTATTGTGGAGAACCTTGCATATTAGTCTTTATTTTTTAAATGTTGCACTTGTTCTCTCTTACAATAGTAAAACAGAAGCCTACTCATTATGTACCATTTACTCCTCTGTTCAAACCACTTAAGCATGCAAGCCCTGGCAATTGGTGTGCCGTCACCGTATTGCTTTTAGTACTCTGCATTGTACCCGCAGCAACCGCGGTCCGAATCCGGGTCATGGCAGTCTTTTCTTGTAGGCGAAGATGACATTGAACTCCTTTTTGCCAACTCGATTTTGTAGCCGGGTGCATGGAAGGTTGGACCTGATCTCCTCTGCTGCTCAAATCCAGCCAAGAAAATAGCATGCGACTCACTGAATGCAGTAGTCGTGGCCGAGAGGTTAAGGCGATGGACTTGAAATCCATTGGGGTCTCCCCGCGCAGGTTCGAACCCTGCCGACTACGTGATGCTTTGTCTGTTTGTGAAAAGAATTGTGTCATATAGGAGCTTTCTTACAGCTCAATGTCTTCTCTAACTTCAGGTGCAGCTCACAACTCGATTTTTTAGCTGTGTGCATTGTACCCGTTGTACTCTGCCCTTCACATCCTGCCAAGAAAATGACATGCGACTCTTATCAAGGAGTAGTCGTGGCCGAGAGGTTAAGGCGATGGACTCGAAATCCATTGGGGTCTCCCCGCGCAGGTTCGAACCCTGCCGACTACGTGGTGCTTTGTCGGTTTCCGTCGGGAGTTGTTCCCTCCAGGAGCTTTAGTTGACCTGCTTTTGTTCTCTAACTTCACATGCAGAACGGAAATTTGGCAACCCACATCTCTTTTCGAGTCTGAAGCGAGAACTGTTTCAAAAAGTCCCGGTCATCTGTGTTTTTGGCCATTCATTCCAAACCACGTAAGAGTTATCAACTTGTAATGAAATAAAACAACTCTTTCAATGACAGTGTTCCTACCATCACT
Source organism: Gobio gobio (assembly GCF_949357685.1). Lineage (NCBI taxonomy): Eukaryota > Metazoa > Chordata > Actinopteri > Cypriniformes > Gobionidae > Gobio > Gobio gobio. The sequence goes on along the minus strand of NC_137101.1, from coordinate 38,565,659 downwards.
GTATAGCGTTTAGTACTCTGCGTTGTGCCCGCAGCAACCGCAGTCCGAATCCGGGTCATGGCAGTCTTTTCGTGTAGGCGAAGGCGACACTCAACTCCTTTTTGCCAATTCAATATTGTAGTCGGGTACATCGACGGTTTGACCCGGCCTCCTCTGCTGCTCACATCTAGCCGTGAAAATAGCATGTGACTCACTGAAAGGAGTAGTCGTGGCCGAGAGGTTAAGGCGATGGACTTGAAATCCATTGGGGTCTCCCCGCGCAGGTTCGAACCCTGCCGACTACGTGATGCTTTGTCTGTTTTGCGACAAGAATTGTGTCATACAGGAGCTTTGTTTGAGCTCGTTGTCTTCTCTAACTTCATGTGCAGTATGGAAATTGGGCAGCACGTATCTCTTTTCAAGACTTAAGTGAGCACCGTTTCAAAAAGCCCCGGTCATCTGATTTTCTGGCCATTCTATATAGGCAGTCGGAGCAATGGCTTTGGTAACCCTCGATAACTTCAAGGCCTTGACGTTGTGCAGCTCAAGAGTCACTGAATTATGTATTGTGGAGAACCTTGCATATTAGTCTTTATTTTTTAAATGTTGCACTTGTTCTCTCTTACAATAGTAAAACAGAAGCCTACTCATTATGTACCATTTACTCCTCTGTTCAAACCACTTAAGCATGCAAGCCCTGGCAATTGGTGTGCCGTCACCGTATTGCTTTTAGTACTCTGCATTGTACCCGCAGCAACCGCGGTCCGAATCCGGGTCATGGCAGTCTTTTCTTGTAGGCGAAGATGACATTGAACTCCTTTTTGCCAACTCGATTTTGTAGCCGGGTGCATGGAAGGTTGGACCTGATCTCCTCTGCTGCTCAAATCCAGCCAAGAAAATAGCATGCGACTCACTGAATGCAGTAGTCGTGGCCGAGAGGTTAAGGCGATGGACTTGAAATCCATTGGGGTCTCCCCGCGCAGGTTCGAACCCTGCCGACTACGTGATGCTTTGTCTGTTTGTGAAAAGAATTGTGTCATATAGGAGCTTTCTTACAGCTCAATGTCTTCTGTAACTTCAGGTGCAGCTCACAACTCGATTTTTTAGCTGTGTGCATTGTACCCGTTGTACTCTGCCCTTCACATCCTGCCAAGAAAATGACATGCGACTCTTATCAAGGAGTAGCCGTGGCCGAGAGGTTAAGGCGATGGATTCAAAATCCATTGGGGTCTCCCCGCGCAGGTTCGAACCCTGCCGACTACGTGGTGCTTTGTCGGTTTCCGTCGGGAGTTGTTCCCTCCAGGAGCTTTAGTTGACCTGCTTTTGTTCTCTAACTTCACATGCAGAACGGAAATTTGGCAACCCACATCTCTTTTCGAGTCTGAAGCGAGAACTGTTTCAAAAAGTCCCGGTCACCTGTGTTTTTGGCCATTCATTCCAAACCACGTAAGAGTTATCAACTTGTAATGAAATAAAACAACTCTTTCAATGACAGTGTTCCTACCATCACTGTATAGCGTTTAGTACTCTGCGTTGTGCCCGCAGCAACCGCAGTCCGAATCCGGGTCATGGCAGTCTTTTCGTGTAGGCGAAGGCGGCATTCAACTCCTTTTTGCCAATTCAATATTGTAGTCGGGTACATCGACGGTTTGACCCGGCCTCCTCTGCTGCTCACATCTAGCCGTGAAAATAGCATGTGACTCACTGAAAGGAGTAGTCGTGGCCGAGAGGTTAAGGCGATGGACTTGAAATCCATTGGGGTCTCCCCGCGCAGGTTCGAACCCTGCCGACTACGTGATGCTTTGTCTGTTTTGCGACAAGAATTGTGTCATACAGGAGCTTTGTTTGAGCTCGTTGTCTTCTCTAACTTCATGTGCAGTATGGAAATTGGGCAGCACGTATCTCTTTTCAAGACTTAAGTGAGCACCGTTTCAAAAAGCCCCGGTCATCTGATTTTCTGGCCATTCTATATAGGCAGTCGGAGCAATGGCTTTGGTAACCCTCGATAACTTCAAGGCCTTGACGTTGTGCAGCTCAAGAGTCACTGAATTATGTATTGTGGAGAACCTTGCATATTAGTCTTTATTTTTTAAATGTTGCACTTGTTCTCTCTTACAATAGTAAAACAGAAGCCTACTCATTATGTACCATTTACTCCTCTGTTCAAACCACTTAAGCATGCAAGCCCTGGCAATTGGTGTGCCGTCACCGTATTGCTTTTAGTACTCTGCATTGTACCCGCAGCAACCGCGGTCCGAATCCGGGTCATGGCAGTCTTTTCTTGTAGGCGAAGATGACATTGAACTCCTTTTTGCCAACTCAATATTGTAGCCGGGTGCATGGAAGGTTGGACCTGATCTCCTCTGCTGCTCAAATCCAGCCAAGAAAATAGCATGCGACTCACTGAATGCAGTAGTCGTGGCCGTTCCTTCCAGCGATCGGCCGGTCTAACTATTCCTAACAAGTCCGAACGCAATCGAAACAGGTCCTAACACATTCCGAACACTTCCGAACACTTCCGAACGAGGTCCGAACGAGGTCCGAACAACACCTAACTAATCCGAACAGATCCTAACGCACATCCGAAAACTCCGAACCGATGGGGCAAAGGAGCCAATCAATTCCTACAGAAAAAGAACCAATCAGCAATCGAGTTGACATGGAGGCCAGTCTCGATTGGCTGATTATTTCCGTGACATTCCCGTTGAACTCACAGAACATCGACTGCGATCCGAGGATTAAAGGTAACGTTAAGCATTATTAAATCACAAATTCATGACAATAGTGTTAACCTTTATAGGTATATTTGTTCAAACATTAATTAATTATTATAATATAATATAAGTTATCAAATAACTTAACAGTGACGTGTGACAGTTATGCTAGTTAACATTACCCTCCATGGCCCGATTTTTTTGGGAAAAAATATTGTTTAACCCCATATAATATATATATATATCCATCATAAAATATGTCGACCCCTCACCCCAGATCCAGATGTTGGTTTGTTGTAAATACTAGTGTTTTCGAACTGTACTAACGTTATAGTATTTGTGGTAATTTTACAGTTGCTTTGGTAACAACTAACGTTATAGTAATATAAACAAATACCCAATACTGTACACATTTACATCTACAACAGGTTATATTATACAGTATTTGTTGCAGTGGTAACACTTTAAGATCAGTTTCAGTAGTTACACATTAGTAACGTTAACTGACATCAACTAACTATGCTTCGTTAGCATCTTCGTTAGCATTAGTTAATGAAAATACAGTTTTATATCACAAACAATAAATTGTATAACTAATAACTGTTAACTAATATAGTTAAATAATATTAACCAATGAACCATATAGTAAAGTGTGACCATTACAGTTTATCAGTTTAATATATATATATATATACAGTACACTACAATTTATTATAGTATGACACAAAAACACTAGTATTTAGTATTTACTGTGGGGTCAATATATGCATTAGAAAATGTTATTAGTTTTTTTGTTTTTGTTAGTTTGTTTTTTACCTAGGAGCACTTGAATGATAGGCATATTGCCTGAACAAAAGTGCTCTAACTGCACAGTCTCTAAGGTTTTAGTATATAAAATAAAACTTTTAACTTTTCATTTATTTTAATAATCAAACATATTTATTTACATATTGATGCACATGCATATATTTGTTTTATAAAAAGATATTTCATTTTGTATTTAATGTCAGGTGATATATGTATATTTTTTTTTTTGGTGCTGTGACTTAGAGGGTTAAGTTAACAGCGTGAACTACAAAGACTACGATATAGATTTCAACCATTTGTTGGACTGTAGAATAATATTATGTTCCCCAGATCTTTCGGGGTAGACGAAAGTGAATGAATTAGATTAAATTCTACAGCCCGATGTTGTGAAAGTTGTTTTGTATACATATATGCTACTAGCTAGCTATTTTATTTGCAAGTTTAAAATGCATGTTGTCAAAACAGATGTTCAACCTAAAAAAAAAAAAACTCAATTCTACTCTTGCTATATTAACAAAACCAATAGAAATGCACAACTACATTGATTTGTTCCACAGTATTTTTCAGATATGACCAAAACAGGCAAATCCAACGCCTATTGGAATGACGTCTGCCATAGGTATGCCCAGGGCACCTTCCAGTTCACTACAGGCAAAAGGCCTGGAAGCAAAAGATGGAAGGAGGCATTGGAGCGGATTGATGCCTGTCCCCTACAAAAGGGGAATAAGGTGGACCTGTTTGGCAGGCCTATAGTGTGCACTTGTGGGTTCCACAAGGTAGGTATACAATATTATATATATCAAAGGCATGATAAGTCCCTGTATCATGTAATAGACTATTTTATGGACCATAACCACTGATCTGTTATCTGAGTGCACAGTTCTGCAGAATAATTGATTCAATTATTTAACATGAATAGTATGGCCTTCTTTTGTTTCTAATCTTTGTTTTCTTCCAGTCAACAGATAAGGCAGGGCCAGGCGGCAGCACAGAGGAGGCGGGCGGCAGCACAGAGGAGGCAGGGACATCACAGCAAGAACAAGGCATTAAGTGTTCTCTCTGTGGTGTGGTTGTGGAGGCAGAGAAGTTCTCTGAGCACCTCTCTGACCACCATGCTGAAGAGAAGTGTGACACCTGTGGGGCCAGGGTCCAGGGTGCTGTTGGACTACTCCAGCACATTGAGTCCAGCCATTATGGGGCCCTGTTGGCTCCACGTGCAAGCCCTTCAAAATTGACCACACCATCTCCGTGCCCCTCACCATCTCCACGGCTGGTGCAGACACCAGTGTCTCCATCCCTGCGGCCCACTCCATCCTCACACCACTCTCCAGCTCTACAGCCTCCACCACCACCACCATCACGGCCCACTCCATCCTCACACCACTCTCCAGCTCTACAGCCTCCACCACCACCACCATCACGGCCCACTCCATCCTCACACCACTCTCCAGCTCTACAGCCTCCACCACCACCACCATCACGGCCCACTCCATCCTCACACCACTCTCCAGCTCTACAGCCTCCACCACCACCACCATCACGGCCCACTCCGTCTCCACGGCCCACTCCATCCTCAAGCCACTCTCCAGCTCCAGCTCTACAGCCTCCACCACCACCACCATCACGGCCCACTCCATCCTCACACCACTCTCCAGCTCTACAGCCTCCACCACCACCACCATCACGGCCCACTCCGTCTCCACGGCCCACTCCATCCTCAAGCCACTCTCCAGCTCCAGCTCTAAAGCCTCCACCACCACCACCATCACGGCCCACTCTGTCTCCACGGCCCACTCCATCCTCAAGCCACTCTCCAGCTCCAGCTCTACAGCCTCCACCACCCACTCCGTCTCCACGGCCCACTCCATCCCCACACCACTCTCCAGCTCCACAGCCCTCACAACCATGGCGCTCTACATCTTCACAGCCCACTCCATCCTCACATCCAGCACCCTCACTGCAGCCCACACCACTTCTGCCTCAGGCTGTTACTGATTGGGAAAGCTTTCTTCCCAGTCAGTTCAAGAGAGTCCTCCAGCCAGCAGATTGGGTGTGGATAGCCAAGTGCCTCTATGAGCCCACAGGACAGCTCAGGCAGAATTTCCAGGATAACTGGTTTTATCCTCCAATGCAGCCCAAGCCGTCTCCTCCTGAGCCTGGGTGGTACTTCAGACAGAGGATGTTCTTGTGGGCACCAATGAGGATGTGGGGCATTCCTCTTAAATGCCAACAGTGTGGCCGTAAGATGCACCATTCTGGGATCTACCCAAAGGTCAGGGAGGTCATTGACATGGGTAGTCGCTACTACCTGGTGGGTGGAGACTATCCACGCTGCAGTGTATGCAGGCTGCCAGTGTGCCCATGGAGCCAGGACATCCTTGCACAACTGGATGTGGCACACAGGACAATGTTTCCAGCAGTGCTGACCTCTCAGCTAGCCCTGGACAAGAAATGTGTGACCTTCCTCAGGCCAAGGACCAGTGGCAACAGTTCCTCCTACCTCCAGTCAGCAGTAGAGGAAGTCCACAGTGAGGAGTGGGCACGACGGACCATCCAGTACCTCTCTGACTGTGAGCATCATTTGAGAAAGGTTGCCCTGGTCCAATCTACAACGGCACCTTCCTATTCTGCACCTGCACCCTTCAGGCCGCTTCCACTCGCCCAGTGGTTTGAGACTGTCCACTCCAACGACATCCTCAGCCATCTTGACGAGATGAAGGGGGTGATTACCTCCACCTATGGCCGAATCCTAAAGATGGATTCAACTAAGAAGGTACAATACATGAAGGTTTCATTTTCAGCCATCCATCATAATAATGAAAAAGTGTGCTTTTTGTGTTATTTATATATATATATATAGTAATGGACCATAACAAAAAGAAGAAAATATATAATTAGAATGTCTTTATGTTTCCTTATGCTTGTTTTTTAGATCACCAAAAAGCTGGCTGGTGACATTGGGGACACGGCTGCGTGGATGACAAACATTGGCAATGAGCTCGGCCAGGTTCTGAACAGTGTTCTGACAACAGGTGAAGGTGCAGGACTGGAAGAGCTGTGCCAGGGCATCGTCAGACGCTACCAGAATGCTGGTGAGCCAGAGCCGCAGGTCATCTATGTTGACCGGGATTGCTGCAGTCAGTCAGGTGGGATTTTCAGATTATTACTTTATCAAAAGTGACCTTGGACCACAAAACCAAGTCTTATTGGTCTTTTTGGTAACGCTTTACTTGAAGGGGTGTGCATAATATGCCAATACGTCATCATAACCTGTCATAAACATGACAGCAGATTCATTATCAAACTTAAGAAACGACTTAGCTTTATGGGTTAACATTAAACTGTTATGTGGTTGGTTTTGACGTTGACTGAGGCCATTATAATATCATTAATGTTTTTATGATCACTTTTTCAGTTGAATTTGTCAATAAAATGTCACTAAGTGTTAATACTCTGTCAAATTATTTTATAACAGTGTCATAAACATTTTTCTTGACCTAAACTATGCCATCATAGAGGAAATCGTACTGAGTCATTGAAAACTCAGCTCAGAATGATAGAGTGGCACCACTGGTTAGGTGTACGCCATTATGATGGTGTCTTAGCTAGACTTAGCCATCATGTAAAAAAGCATTTCAAGAAAATATGAATGTGTGGGATGCTGTAATTAACTGTTTTTGCAGTGATTTGGACCAAACACTGCATGGCTTAACCCACCATTGTACTGTTTTCATTTAATTTTGGGTGAATCAGTCTCCAAATGCAATCAAATATAATTTTATCGATTTTAATTATTATTATTATTGGATGATTGATTTAATTTCTCGAACACCTATTCTTATTTTTAAGATATTTGAAATTGTCTATTATCTGACCTTCTGTTGGTCAGCTGGTGGAGGAAACTTTAAAAAAAAAACCACTATGAACTTAAAAATATTCATGACGTTGTTATAAAATTATTTGACAGAGTATTAACCCTAACCCTCCCACCCTAACCCTACCCTAAACCCACCCCTGACCCTAACCCTAACCCCACCCTAACCCTAAACCTAACCCTAACCCTCCCACCATAACCCTAACCCTCCCACCCTAACCCTAAACCTAACCCTAACCCTCCCACCCTAACCCTAACCCTCCCACCCTAACCCTAAACCCACCCCTAACCCTAACCCTCCCACCCTAACCCTAAACCCACCCCTAACCCTAAACCCACCCCTAACCCTAAACCTAACCCTAACCCTCCCACCCTAACCCTAACCCTCCCACCCTAACCCTAAACCCACCCCTAACCCTAACCCTCCCACCCTAACCCTAAACCCACCCCTAACCCTAACCCTCCCACCCTAACCCTAAACCCACCCCTAACCCTAAACCCACCCCTAACCCTAAACCTAACCCTAACCCTCCCACCCTAACCCTAACCCTCCCACCCTAACCCTAACCCTAACCCTCCCACCCTAACCCTAAACCCTCAAGGACGCCCATAGCACGGGGAAACTAATGAATATTCATGAAAACACCACCCACTGGAAACAAATATTTCAGGAACCGAATATATTGTAACACTGTCTTTTTTTTTAAATGTTTTTATTAAGATGTAGCCATCATCTGAAAGGCAAGCTTATTCTGAGTAAATAAGCTTTCCATTGTTGTATGGTTTGTTAGGATAGGACATTATTTGGCCCAGATATAACTATTTGAAAATTAAGTTAAATTAAGTCCTTAGCAATGCATATCCACTCAAAAAAAATCAATGTTTTATATATTTATGGTAGGAAATTTACAAAAATATTTTCATGGAACATGATCTTAATATCCTGCTGATTTTTGGCATGAAAGAAAAATCAATAATTTGGACCCATACAATGTATTGTTAGCTATTGCTACAAATATTCCAGTGCAACGTATGACTGGTTTTGTGGTCCAGGGTCACATACTGTATGTGCATTGCAATATATTTTACAAAAGTTTAATAGTGGTTGTAATTATTATTATTATTACCATCAATGTAATGTAATTGTAATGAATTATAATGACTGAAAAGTATGTTGAAATAAAATCAAATGCATGTTTTTTGATAATGTTTTCCTCCTCCACAGGTGCACCTGCAGTGCTGAATCTTTTTCGGCCGTGGAAGTCTATCGTGAGGCTAGATATCTTCCATTTTATGAGGAGATTCAACTGCGGGCTTACTACAGAGCACCACCCTCTCTATGGAACCTTTTGTTCAAAACTTTCCTCCTGTATTTTTGAGTGGGATCAGGAGGATGTGAACGAGCTTAAGGCGGCCAAGAGAGGGGAGTGGAAAAACAGCCATGGTGGACAGGCTCCCACTGAGGCACAGCTCATGGCCAGCATCAGCCCAGGTGAACTGGCAAAGCACTGTAGGCGGCGGACTCGCGGGGCTGAGGAGATTCGGGCCATGATTTCAGGGCTGCTGGAATCGGTCTGGGAGTCTACCGACACTACAGGGCTTCGCCTGGTTAACCCTGACAGCATGCAGCATGTGTGGGAGATACAGCAAAAACACCTCGAGTGCATCCAGGACCCTCCACATGTTGATTTGTACACAAAGACGGGGACTCTCCAGAAGGGTGGCAAAGTACTGAACGTGCTTAGGTGTGGCAGGGGGTCATCCTCTCTGGAGAGTTTTCACCGCCATCAGTGTTCCTTCATTCCTGGTAAGTTCCGAATGTTAAATTGCAGAATGTTCTGTAGATTTTTAAGTCGTAAAGATTGCTATTGTGTCAACTTTATAGTAGTAGAATCCTGGGTACTACCTGGATTTAGCTTGCTTTCATGGAATTTACTGCCAGCTGCTTGTCTTATTATTCTGTCACTGTTCTATAACTGTGTCATTAAATTTGCATGTCCTCAGTTTAAAATAATTGAATAATTAACTGAATATGTGCATTTTCATTCTTAGGATGGAGATGCAACGCCATGCACACACAGATGTACATGTTGGAGGGGGCCTCGAGGTGGAACATGAGCCGGGCAAAAGAAGCTGTAGCTGTGGTGGGGGCCTCAACCCTCAGGACATTTGATGTTTCACTAATGTCTCACCTCAACAACATGAGCCAAAGGGTCCTTGGCTGTGCTTTGATGCCTGAATTCACCCCTCCAGGAAAGCCCACTGGTAAGTTATCGCTCAAGGAAATGCTGAGCATTGGAGTATTCTCTCCTCTCTCTCTCCTGTGTTTGTGTGTGTGTGTCCTTTCCCTGTTAACAATGTGTTACAATTATTGCAGAAGAGCGGATTGCAGTTGAATACCTGTTGGCCCAGTCCAATAAAGGTGATCAGCTGACTGCACACCACAGTGACATGACCGAAGTCCCCTCGGAGGAGCCCGAAGATGAGGATTTCGACACGACTGTGTGCAATCCAGCTGACCTTAGGGCTGGTGACTCTGACCCTTCAGTATCTGTGGTGACCAGTCATGTGGATGATACTGAGGAGGTCAGTGAGGAAGAGGAGGATGACACTGCACGTCCTAGCACATCCGGGCAGGTAATGTTGCTATCCTTTACTATCTTTGATTTTAAAATATTTGAAAAACATATTGTCGACCATATGTAAAGTTAAAATATATGCATGTACAATGTAAAATATTTACTAAACACCGTGTACGTTTATTGAACTTAGGTTGGCTTTTTTTTCCCAAAATTTTCAGAGTGTACGGTGTGATTCTCGGGGTGTCTCGGGCTGGGAGGCGGTTGATGCCCTGGCAGCGTACCTGGTTGGCCTAAACCGTACAATCACTGCCTTGTCATCACAAGAGGAGGACAAAATAGTACAGCTGTACATGGCTCTGAATGATATGGACAAAATGCCCTCAAAATATGGCAAGAGGGCAAAGAAAAACACATTGTCAGGACCATGGAGAGCATCCAGGAAGCCAAGTGGCTCTGCTCCAGGACAGCAGGCAGCAGAGAGGTAATTTGACGATTTGGATCTTCACTAGTTTATATTTTCAAAGTATACAGTCCAGATTAAATCATCCTTCTTTTCCATAGACTGTTCATGACTCATGGGCAGGCGGCTCAGGACCCTGAAGTCCACAGGGTCTGTGAATGTGTTTGCCTAAGGCTTTTTAAAGAGTTCAAGCAAGCACGGAACAGACCCAAGGACAAAAGTGGAAAAACTCTCCCTATTCCACAAGCCATTGTAGCTGTATACGGCCACTTAAAACAGCTTCTGGAGGACAGCAGAGAAATTCTAGGACAGACTAACCTGGTTCTGGTCCCAGTAAACACCACTACTGTCTCCTCGTGGTGAGTCTTCTTTTGTGCAATACTTTTATACAATCACAGAAGCATATCAAGATTGTACTTATAAAACCTTCCTGTACATGTTTCTTTAAAAAATTATACTAAGTAAAGACAATGGACTTTATTTTTAGTTTAGTTTATTGAAACTTTATTTAACCAGGCAAGTCATTACAGTTTTTCTGAATTGCTAAAACACATTTCTTGTAACCATCACTCATTTTCTCAAAACATTAAACACAAATCCAAATATTCAATCTAAATTCACAAAACATCAAACAATTGCTTCTAAACCCTTTCACTTGTACTCAAAATCATTCATTTGACACTACATAAAAAACACAACATCCAGTGCATGCAATTACAGAAAAAAAGTATATTGTAACAGCAAACAAATTTGTAATTACATAAAAGTATAGTAATCACAACTAAGTAAGGTGAATATATTGTATACTGTATGTACAGTATTATTATATTGAATTATATATAGTAAATAGCATTTATATAGTATTGAATGTCTGTATATTCAGCACTTCCATGCTGTAAAAATACAGTAGTCTAAATGCAAAAGCCTTAAAGGTCAAGAAAACTCTGAATGAAAAGCATTTTAAAGTACACCAAAAAAAAGAGAAGAAAACTGCAACTGCAAAACCAAAGTCAGTGGGAGGTTCATTCTGCATCAGGTCTTCATGTTGGGTCCAGCCTGAGTCAAGTCAAGTCACCTTTATTTCTATTGCACTTTATTATAATACCGATTGTTTCAAAGCAGCCTTACAGTAATAGCAGATAACTGATGATCAGTAATGCAAAGAGAGTTTCATTTCAGCTCCACAGCAGCTCTAAAAGAAAATAGTGTTCTTGTTCAGCTGAAGTCAGTTCAGTGTCGATTCACTTCTGTTGTAAAGATCATCAATTATTATTGTTTCCATCTATTGTTGGTATCATCATTCAGCATCTGTGCCACCTCTGCTTTTTGAACTGGCCGTTATTTCATACAGTTGGTTTGAACATATCACTAAAAACAAGTGTGAACAATTTTGAGTCGTTGTGTAAATGTTGTAGTTATGCTTAACTTTTGGTGCTTTTACCATTTTGCAACACAAGTGCATCACAGTGTGAAATGTGTTTTATTGTGTTGTATAAAGCACTCTCTAGGAATTGTTTTAATGCACATAGGCCTACTGAAATATGTCACTAATTTCAATAATTTCTGGAGCACATTCCAATCACTTAGGGCAGGATATTCAAAACCAATTTTAATAAATTGCTTGAACAATGTTTCTCTTGCAGGCTCCTAAGAAGACAGAAACGTGCTTACAGAGACATGCTTCTGCAGGGTACTGAACTGCCAAAACAATTGTACTTGGCAAAGGAGCCACTACCTGAAGCACAAGAACTTCAAGCTGCTCCTGCACAACATGGGCATGAGGCCATGGTTTTTGTGGAACCTGAAAATCAGGAGGGAGAGGCCTTCGTTCGGAAACGAGTCTCCAAAAGGTGCCCCCTGCCCACCCCTCCTCCTGGAGCTTACTCATTTCCAGTATACCCACCAGCATCCTACCCACCCTTTCCCAGCTACCCACCAGGTCTACCAGTGCCTCAGTCTCCCCAGTTCCAGCCTCTTCCCCAGTTCCAGCACCCACCTCAATTCCAGGACCCAACTCAGTTCCAGCACCCACCTCAGTTCCAACCTCCACCTCAGTTCCAACCTCCACCCCAGTTCCAGCCTCCACCCCAGTTCCAGCCTCCACCCCAGTTCCAGCCTCCACCCCAGTTCCAGGACCCAACTCAGTTCCAGCCTCAACCCCAGTTCCAGCCTCAACCCCAGTTCCAGCCTCAACCCCAGTTCCAGCCTCAACCCCAGTTCCAGCCTCAACCCCAGTTCCAGCCACCTGGTAACCCACTAGCACAAACCTGTCCCCCTACTCAGCCCAGGCAGCGCACCTGGAGACGGCAGAAAGCTGCCCAAGAAGACGAGGAAAGAGTGGCTAGGGGTGAACCACCACGGAAACGCTTGGCAAAGGATGTGTATCACTACACTTGCAAGCACTGTGGGCTGTCTAAAAATAAGACAACTGGCCACACTCAACTGAAGGGCCGGTGGTATTGTCCAGCCTCAGGCCTCTCTGTAGCACAGTGGAAGGATAATGTACAGGGAGCGCTTTGATTTGGTTTAATTGGTGTATATAGTAATGTATATAGTTAGGTTTTTATTTTATTTTTTAAAATATTTTTTTGTATATAGTTCCGTTTTTAATTGTGTTTGAAAAAAAAAAATACTTGTGTGGTTAAAATATATACAAAATATATTTAAAAGAAAAAAACTATTGTGGTGCAATAGTAAAAAAAAAAAAAAACACACACAAAAAAACTCTTGTGGTGTAATAGTAACACAACCATCCTTTGGGTGGAAGATTCCAGGTGCAAGTCCTGGCAAGGGTGTATGGTGTGTTTATCAGATTAGTATTTTTTTAACAGTTTTTTATTATAAATTGTATAATCAAAAATCAATCAAAACTTTTACTTAAATCCTTTGTGTGTTTATAAGTGTTAAAAAAATTTTTTCAATTTTTTTCCCTTCCCCCCCCCCTTCCCCCTCTCCTTTCCCTTTCTTTCCCCCCTGTGGCAGTCCGTTTTGCCCTGTTTTTGGCCGAGAGGTTAAGGCGATGGACTTGAAATCCATTGGGGTCTCCCCGCGCAGGTTCGAACCCTGCCGACTACGTGATGCTTTGTCTGTTTTGCGACAAGAATTGTGTCATACAGGAGCTTTGTTTGAGCTCGTTGTCTTCTCTAACTTCATGTGCAGTATGGAAATTGGGCAGCACGTATCTCTTTTCAAGACTTAAGTGAGCACCAATTCAAAAAGCCCCGGTCATCTGATTTTCTGGCCATTCTATATAGGCAGTCGGAGCAATGGCTTTGGTAACCCTCGATAACTTCAAGGCCTTGACGTTGTGCAGCTCAAGAGTCACTGAATTATGTATTGTGGAGAACCTTGCATATTAGTCTTTATTTTTTAAATGTTGCACTTGTTCTCTCTTACAATAGTAAAACAGAAGCCTACTCATTATGTACCATTTACTCCTCTGTTCAAACCACTTAAGCATGCAAGCCCTGGCAATTGGTGTGCCGTCACCGTATTGCTTTTAGTACTCTGCATTGTACCCGCAGCAACCGCGGTCCGAATCCGGGTCATGGCAGTCTTTTCTTGTAGGCGAAGATGACATTGAACTCCTTTTTGCCAACTCAATATTGTAGCCGGGTGCATGGAAGGTTGGACCTGATCTCCTCTGCTGCTCAAATCCAGCCAAGAAAATAGCATGCGACTCACTGAATGCAGTAGTCGTGGCCGAGAGGTTAAGGCGATGGACTTGAAATCCATTGGGGTCTCCCCGCGCAGGTTCGAACCCTGCCGACTACGTGATGCTTTGTCTGTTTGTGAAAAGAATTGTGTCATATAGGAGCTTTCTTACAGCTCAATGTCTTCTCTAACTTCAGGTGCAGCTCACAACTCGATTTTTTAGCTGTGTGCATTGTACCCGTTGTACTCTGCCCTTCACATCCTGCCAAGAAAATGACATGCGACTCTTATCAAGGAGTAGTCGTGGCCGAGAGGTTAAGGCGATGGACTCGAAATCCATTGGGGTCTCCCCGCGCTGGTTCGAACTCTGCCGACTACGTGGTGCTTTGTCGGTTTCCGTCGGGAGTTGTTCCCTCCAGGAGCTTTAGTTGACCTGCTTTTGTTCTCTAACTTCACATGCAGAACGGAAATTTGGCAACCCACATCTCTTTTCGAGTCTGAAGCGAGAACTGTTTCAAAAAGTCCCGGTCATCTGTGTTTTTGGCCATTCATTCCAAACCACGTAAGAGTTATCAACTTGTAATGAAATAAAACAACTCTTTCAATGACAGTGTTCCTACCATCACTGTATAGCGTTTAGTACTCTGCGTTGTGCCCGCAGCAACCGCAGTCCGAATCCGGGTCATGGCAGTCTTTTCGTGTAGGCGAAGGCGACACTCAACTCCTTTTTGCCAATTCAATATTGTAGTCGGGTACATCGACGGTTTGACCCGGCCTCCTCTACTGCTCACATCTAGCCGTGAAAATAGCATGTGACTCACTGAAAGGAGTAGTCGTGGCCGAGAGGTTAAGGCGATGGACTTGAAATCCATTGGGGTCTCCCCGCGCAGGTTCGAACCCTGCCGACTACGTGATGCTTTGTCTGTTTTGCGACAAGAATTGTGTCATACAGGAGCTTTGTTTGAGCTCGTTGTCTTCTCTAACTTCATGTGCAGTATGGAAATTGGGCAGCACGTATCTCTTTTCAAGACTTAAGTGAGCACCGTTTCAAAAAGCCCCGGTCATCTGATTTTCTGGCCATTCTATATAGGCAGTCGGAGCAATGGCTTTGGTAACCCTCGATAACTTCAAGGCCTTGACGTTGTGCAGCTCAAGAGTCACTGAATTATGTATTGTGGAGAACCTTGCATATTAGTCTTTATTTTTTAAATGTTGCACTTGTTCTCTCTTACAATAGTAAAACAGAAGCCTACTCATTATGTACCATTTACTCCTCTGTTCAAACCACTTAAGCATGCAAGCCCTGGCAATTGGTGTGCCGTCACCGTATTGCTTTTAGTACTCTGCATTGTACCCGCAGCAACCGCGGTCCGAATCCGGGTCATGGCAGTCTTTTCTTGTAGGCGAAGATGACATTGAACTCCTTTTTGCCAACTCGATTTTGTAGCCGGGTGCATGGAAGGTTGGACCTGATCTCCTCTGCTGCTCAAATCCAGCCAAGAAAATAGCATGCGACTCACTGAATGCAGTAGTCGTGGCCGAGAGGTTAAGGCGATGGACTTGAAATCCATTGGGGTCTCCCCGCGCAGGTTCGAACCCTGCCGACTACGTTATGCTTTGTCTGTTTGTGAAAAGAATTGTGTCATTTAGGAGCTTTCTTACAGCTCAATGTCTTCTCTAACTTCAGGTGCAGCTCACAAATCCATTTTTTAGCTGTGTGCATTGTACCCGTTGTACTCTGCCCTTCACATCCTGCCAAGAAAATGACATGCGACTCTAATCAAGGAGTAGTCGTGGCCGAGAGGTTAAGGCGATGGACTCGAAATCCATTGGGGTCTCCCCGCGCAGGTTCGAACCCTGCCGACTACGTGGTGCTTTGTCGGTTTCCGTCGGGAGTTGTTCCCTCCAGGAGCTTTAGTTGACCTGCTTTTGTTCTCTAACTTCACATGCAGAACGGAAATTTGGCAACCCACATCTCTTTTCGAGTCTGAAGCGAGAACTGTTTCAAAAAGTCCCGGTCATCTGTGTTTTTGGCCATTCATTCCAAACCACGTAAGAGTTATCAACTTGTAATGAAATAAAACAACTCTTTCAATGACAGTGTTCCTACCATCACTGTATAGCGTTTAGTACTCTGCGTTGTGCCCGCAGCAACCGCAGTCCGAATCCGGGTCATGGCAGTCTTTTCGTGTAGGCGAAGGCGGCACTCAACTCCTTTTTGCCAATTCAATATTGTAGTCGGGTACATCGACGGTTTGACCCGGCCTCCTCTGTTGTTCACATCTAGCTGTGAAAATAGCATGTGACTCACTGCAAGGAGTAGTCGTGGCCGAGAGGTTAAGGCGATGGACTTGAAATCCATTGGGGTCTCCCCGCGCAGGTTCGAACCCTGCCGACTACGTGATGCTTTGTCTGTTTTGCGACAAGAATTGTGTCATACAGGAGCTTTGTTTGAGCTCGTTGTCTTCTCTAACTTCATGTGCAGTATGGAAATTGGGCAGCATGTATCTCTTTTCAAGACTTAAGTGAGCACCGTTTCAAAAAGCCCCGGTCATCTGATTTTCTGGCCATTCTATATAGGCAGTCGGAGCAATGGCTTTGGTAACCCTCAATAACTTCAAGGCCTTGACGTTGTGCAGCTCAAGAGTCACTGAATTATGTATTGTGGAGAACCTTGCATATTAGTCTTTATTTTTTAAATGTTGCACTTGTTCTCTCTTACAATAGTAAAACAGAAGCCTACTCATTATGTACCATTTACTCCTCTGTTCAAACCACTTAAGCATGCAAGCCCTGGCAATTGGTGTGCCGTCACCGTATTGCTTTTAGTACTCTGCATTGTACCCGCAGCAACCGCGGTCCGAATCCGGGTCATGGCAGTCTTTTCTTGTAGGCGAAGATGACATTGAACTCCTTTTTGCCAACTCGATTTTGTAGCCGGGTGCATGGAAGGTTGGACCTGATCTCCTCTGCTGCTCAAATCCAGCCAAGAAAATAGCATGCGACTCACTGAATGCAGTAGTCGTGGCCGAGAGGTTAAGGCGATGGACTTGAAATCCATTGGGGTCTCCCCGCGCAGGTTCGAACCCTGCCGACTACGTGATGCTTTGTCTGTTTGTGAAAAGAATTGTGTCATATAGGAGCTTTCTTACAGCTCAATGTCTTCTCTAACTTCAGGTGCAGCTCACAACTCGATTTTTTAGCTGTGTGCATTGTACCCGTTGTACTCTGCCCTTCACATCCTGCCAAGAAAATGACATGCGACTCTTATCAAGGAGTAGTCGTGGCCAAGAGGTTAAGGCGATGGACTCGAAATCCATTGGGGTCTCCCCGCGCAGGTTCGAACCCTGCCGACTACGTGGTGCTTTGTCGGTTTCCGTCGGGAGTTGTTCCCTCCAGGAGCTTTAGTTGACCTGCTTTTGTTCTCTAACTTCACATGCAGAACGGAAATTTGGCAACCCACATCTCTTTTCGAGTCTGAAGCGAGAACTGTTTCAAAAAGTCCCGGTCATCTGTGTTTTTGGCCATTCATTCCAAACCACGTAAGAGTTATCAACTTGTAATGAAATAAAACAACTCTTTCAATGACAGTGTTCCTACCATCACTGTATAGCGTTTAGTACTCTGCGTTGTGCCCGCAGCAACCGCAGTCCGAATCCGGGTCATGGCAGTCTTTTCGTGTAGGCGAAGGCGGCACTCAACTCCTTTTTGCCAATTCAATATTGTAGTCGGGTACATCGACGGTTTGACCCGGCCTCCTCTGCTGCTCACATCTAGCCGTGAAAATAGCATGTGACTCACTGAAAGGAGTAGTCGTGGCCGAGAGGTTAAGGCGATGGACTTGAAATCCATTGGGGTCTCCCCGCGCAGGTTCGAACCCTGCCGACTACGTGATGCTTTGTCTGTTTTGCGACAAGAATTGTGTCATACAGGAGCTTTGTTTGAGCTCGTTGTCTTCTCTAACTTCATGTGCAGTATGGAAATTGGGCAGCACGTATCTCTTTTCAAGACTTAAGTGAGCACCGTTTCAAAAAGCCCCGGTCATCTGATTTTCTGGCCATTCTATATAGGCAGTCGGAGCAATGGCTTTGGTAACCCTCGATAACTTCAAGGCCTTGACGTTGTGCAGCTCAAGAGTCA
The DNA here is from genome assembly GCF_949357685.1 of Gobio gobio. Taxonomy (NCBI): domain Eukaryota; kingdom Metazoa; phylum Chordata; class Actinopteri; order Cypriniformes; family Gobionidae; genus Gobio; species Gobio gobio. Next base: position 38,547,449 of record NC_137101.1, on the reverse strand, counting down.
CTGAATTATGTATTGTGGAGAACCTTGCATATTAGTCTTTATTTTTTAAATGTTGCACTTGTTCTCTCTTACAATAGTAAAACAGAAGCCTACTCATTATGTACCATTTACTCCTCTGTTCAAACCACTTAAGCATGCAAGCCCTGGCAATTGGTGTGCCGTCACCGTATTGCTTTTAGTACTCTGCATTGTACCCGCAGCAACCGCGGTCCGAATCCGGGTCATGGCAGTCTTTTCTTGTAGGCGAAGATGACATTGAACTCCTTTTTGCCAACTCGATTTTGTAGCCGGGTGCATGGAAGGTTGGACCTGATCTCCTCTGCTGCTCAAATCCAGCCAAGAAAATAGCATGCGACTCACTGAATGCAGTAGTCGTGGCCGAGAGGTTAAGGCGATGGACTTGAAATCCATTGGGGTCTCCCCGCGCAGATTCGAACCCTGCCGACTACGTGATGCTTTGTCTGTTTGTGAAAAGAATTGTGTCATATAGGAGCTTTCTTACAGCTCAATGTCTTCTCTAACTTCAGGTGCAGCTCACAACTCGATTTTTTAGCTGTGTGCATTGTACCCGTTGTACTCTGCCCTTCACATCCTGCCAAGAAAATGACATGCGACTCTTATCAAGGAGTAGCCGTGGCCGAGAGGTTAAGGCGATGGATTCGAAATCCATTGGGGTCTCCCCGCGCAGGTTCGAACCCTGCCGACTACGTGGTGCTTTGTCGGTTTCCGTCGGGAGTTGTTCCCTCCAGGAGCTTTAGTTGACCTGCTTTTGTTCTCTAACTTCACATGCAGAACGGAAATTTGGCAACCCACATCTCTTTTCGAGTCTGAAGCGAGAACTGTTTCAAAAAGTCCCGGTCATCTGTGTTTTTGGCCATTCATTCCAAACCACGTAAGAGTTATCAACTTGTAATGAAATAAAACAACTCTTTCAATGACAGTGTTCCTACCATCACTGTATAGCGTTTAGTACTCTGCGTTGTGCCCGCAGCAACCGCAGTCCGAATCCGGGTCATGGCAGTCTTTTCGTGTAGGCGAAGGCGGCATTCAACTCCTTTTTGCCAATTCAATATTGTAGTCGGGTACATCGACGGTTTGACCCGGCCTCCTCTGCTGCTCACATCTAGCCGTGAAAATAGCATGTGACTCACTGAAAGGAGTAGTCGTGGCCGAGAGGTTAAGGCGATGGACTTGAAATCCATTGGGGTCTCCCCGCGCAGGTTCGAACCCTGCCGACTACGTGATGCTTTGTCTGTTTTGCGACAAGAATTGTGTCATACAGGAGCTTTGTTTGAGCTCGTTGTCTTCTCTAACTTCATGTGCAGTATGGAAATTGGGCAGCACGTATCTCTTTTCAAGACTTAAGTGAGCACCGTTTCAAAAAGCCCCGGTCATCTGATTTTCTGGCCATTCTATATAGGCAGTCGGAGCAATGGCTTTGGTAACCCTCGATAACTTCAAGGCCTTGACGTTGTGCAGCTCAAGAGTCACTGAATTATGTATTGTGGAGAACCTTGCATATTAGTCTTTATTTTTTAAATGTTGCACTTGTTCTCTCTTACAATAGTAAAACAGAAGCCTACTCATTATGTACCATTTACTCCTCTGTTCAAACCACTTAAGCATGCAAGCCCTGGCAATTGGTGTGCCGTCACCGTATTGCTTTTAGTACTCTGCATTGTACCCGCAGCAACCGCGGTCCGAATCCGGGTCATGGCAGTCTTTTCTTGTAGGCGAAGATGACATTGAACTCCTTTTTGCCAACTCAATATTGTAGCCGGGTGCATGGAAGGTTGGACCTGATCTCCTCTGCTGCTCAAATCCAGCCAAGAAAATAGCATGCGACTCACTGAATGCAGTAGTCGTGGCCGAGAGGTTAAGGCGATGGACTTGAAATCCATTGGGGTCTCCCCGCGCAGGTTCGAACCCTGCCGACTACGTGATGCTTTGTCTGTTTGTGAAAAGAATTGTGTCATATAGGAGCTTTCTTACAGCTCAATGTCTTCTCTAACTTCAGGTGCAGCTCACAACTCGATTTTTTAGCTGTGTGCATTGTACCCGTTGTACTCTGCCCTTCACATCCTGCCAAGAAAATGACATGCGACTCTTATCAAGGAGTAGTCGTGGCCGAGAGGTTAAGGCGATGGACTCGAAATCCATTGGGGTCTCCCCGCGCTGGTTCGAACCCTGCCGACTACGTGGTGCTTTGTCGGTTTCCGTCGGGAGTTGTTCCCTCCAGGAGCTTTAGTTGACCTGCTTTTGTTCTCTAACTTCACATGCAGAACGGAAATTTGGCAACCCACATCTCTTTTCGAGTCTGAAGCGAGAACTGTTTCAAAAAGTCCCGGTCATCTGTGTTTTTGGCCATTCATTCCAAACCACGTAAGAGTTATCAACTTGTAATGAAATAAAACAACTCTTTCAATGACAGTGTTCCTACCATCACTGTATAGCGTTTAGTACTCTGCGTTGTGCCCGCAGCAACCGCAGTCCGAATCCGGGTCATGGCAGTCTTTTCGTGTAGGCGAAGGCGGCACTCAACTCCTTTTTGCCAATTCAATATTGTAGTCGGGTACATCGACGGTTTGACCCGGCCTCCTCTGTTGTTCACATCTAGCTGTGAAAATAGCATGTGACTCACTGCAAGGAGTAGTCGTGGCCGAGAGGTTAAGGCGATGGACTTGAAATCCATTGGGGTCTCCCCGCGCAGGTTCGAACCCTGCCGACTACGTGATGCTTTGTCTGTTTTGCGACAAGAATTGTGTCATACAGGAGCTTTGTTTGAGCTCGTTGTCTTCTCTAACTTCATGTGCAGTATGGAAATTGGGCAGCATGTATCTCTTTTCAAGACTTAAGTGAGCACCGTTTCAAAAAGCCCCGGTCATCTGATTTTCTGGCCATTCTATATAGGCAGTCGGAGCAATGGCTTTGGTAACCCTCAATAACTTCAAGGCCTTGACGTTGTGCAGCTCAAGAGTCACTGAATTATGTATTGTGGAGAACCTTGCATATTAGTCTTTATTTTTTAAATGTTGCACTTGTTCTCTCTTACAATAGTAAAACAGAAGCCTACTCATTATGTACCATTTACTCCTCTGTTCAAACCACTTAAGCATGCAAGCCCTGGCAATTGGTGTGCCGTCACCGTATTGCTTTTAGTACTCTGCATTGTACCCGCAGCAACCGCGGTCCGAATCCGGGTCATGGCAGTCTTTTCTTGTAGGCGAAGATGACATTGAACTCCTTTTTGCCAACTCGATTTTGTAGCCGGGTGCATGGAAGGTTGGACCTGATCTCCTCTGCTGCTCAAATCCAGCCAAGAAAATAGCATGCGACTCACTGAATGCAGTAGTCGTGGCCGAGAGGTTAAGGCGATGGACTTGAAATCCATTGGGGTCTCCCCGCGCAGGTTCGAACCCTGCCGACTACGTGATGCTTTGTCTGTTTGTGAAAAGAATTGTGTCATATAGGAGCTTTCTTACAGCTCAATGTCTTCTCTAACTTCAGGTGCAGCTCACAACTCGATTTTTTAGCTGTGTGCATTGTACCCGTTGTACTCTGCCCTTCACATCCTGCCAAGAAAATGACATGCGACTCTTATCAAGGAGTAGTCGTGGCCAAGAGGTTAAGGCGATGGACTCGAAATCCATTGGGGTCTCCCCGCGCAGGTTCGAACCCTGCCGACTACGTGGTGCTTTGTCGGTTTCCGTCGGGAGTTGTTCCCTCCAGGAGCTTTAGTTGACCTGCTTTTGTTCTCTAACTTCACATGCAGAACGGAAATTTGGCAACCCACATCTCTTTTCGAGTCTGAAGCGAGAACTGTTTCAAAAAGTCCCGGTCATCTGTGTTTTTGGCCATTCATTCCAAACCACGTAAGAGTTATCAACTTGTAATGAAATAAAACAACTCTTTCAATGACAGTGTTCCTACCATCACTGTATAGCGTTTAGTACTCTGCGTTGTGCCCGCAGCAACCGCAGTCCGAATCCGGGTCATGGCAGTCTTTTCGTGTAGGCGAAGGCGGCACTCAACTCCTTTTTGCCAATTCAATATTGTAGTCGGGTACATCGACGGTTTGACCCGGCCTCCTCTGCTGCTCACATCTAGCCGTGAAAATAGCATGTGACTCACTGAAAGGAGTAGTCGTGGCCGAGAGGTTAAGGCGATGGACTTGAAATCCATTGGGGTCTCCCCGCGCAGGTTCGAACCCTGCCGACTACGTGATGCTTTGTCTGTTTTGCGACAAGAATTGTGTCATACAGGAGCTTTGTTTGAGCTCGTTGTCTTCTCTAACTTCATGTGCAGTATGGAAATTGGGCAGCACGTATCTCTTTTCAAGACTTAAGTGAGCACCGTTTCAAAAAGCCCCGGTCATCTGATTTTCTGGCCATTCTATATAGGCAGTCGGAGCAATGGCTTTGGTAACCCTCGATAACTTCAAGGCCTTGACGTTGTGCAGCTCAAGAGTCACTGAATTATGTATTGTGGAGAACCTTGCATATTAGTCTTTATTTTTTAAATGTTGCACTTGTTCTCTCTTACAATAGTAAAACAGAAGCCTACTCATTATGTACCATTTACTCCTCTGTTCAAACCACTTAAGCATGCAAGCCCTGGCAATTGGTGTGCCGTCACCGTATTGCTTTTAGTACTCTGCATTGTACCCGCAGCAACCGCGGTCCGAATCCGGGTCATGGCAGTCTTTTCTTGTAGGCGAAGATGACATTGAACTCCTTTTTGCCAACTCGATTTTGTAGCCGGGTGCATGGAAGGTTGGACCTGATCTCCTCTGCTGCTCAAATCCAGCCAAGAAAATAGCATGCGACTCACTGAATGCAGTAGTCGTGGCCGAGAGGTTAAGGCGATGGACTTGAAATCCATTGGGGTCTCCCCGCGCAGATTCGAACCCTGCCGACTACGTGATGCTTTGTCTGTTTGTGAAAAGAATTGTGTCATATAGGAGCTTTCTTACAGCTCAATGTCTTCTCTAACTTCAGGTGCAGCTCACAACTCGATTTTTTAGCTGTGTGCATTGTACCCGTTGTACTCTGCCCTTCACATCCTGCCAAGAAAATGACATGCGACTCTTATCAAGGAGTAGCCGTGGCCGAGAGGTTAAGGCGATGGATTCGAAATCCATTGGGGTCTCCCCGCGCAGGTTCGAACCCTGCCGACTACGTGGTGCTTTGTCGGTTTCCGTCGGGAGTTGTTCCCTCCAGGAGCTTTAGTTGACCTGCTTTTGTTCTCTAACTTCACATGCAGAACGGAAATTTGGCAACCCACATCTCTTTTCGAGTCTGAAGCGAGAACTGTTTCAAAAAGTCCCGGTCATCTGTGTTTTTGGCCATTCATTCCAAACCACGTAAGAGTTATCAACTTGTAATGAAATAAAACAACTCTTTCAATGACAGTGTTCCTACCATCACTGTATAGCGTTTAGTACTCTGCGTTGTGCCCGCAGCAACCGCAGTCCGAATCCGGGTCATGGCAGTCTTTTCGTGTAGGCGAAGGCGGCATTCAACTCCTTTTTGCCAATTCAATATTGTAGTCGGGTACATCGACGGTTTGACCCGGCCTCCTCTGCTGCTCACATCTAGCCGTGAAAATAGCATGTGACTCACTGAAAGGAGTAGTCGTGGCCGAGAGGTTAAGGCGATGGACTTGAAATCCATTGGGGTCTCCCCGCGCAGGTTCGAACCCTGCCGACTACGTGATGCTTTGTCTGTTTTGCGACAAGAATTGTGTCATACAGGAGCTTTGTTTGAGCTCGTTGTCTTCTCTAACTTCATGTGCAGTATGGAAATTGGGCAGCACGTATCTCTTTTCAAGACTTAAGTGAGCACCGTTTCAAAAAGCCCCGGTCATCTGATTTTCTGGCCATTCTATATAGGCAGTCGGAGCAATGGCTTTGGTAACCCTCGATAACTTCAAGGCCTTGACGTTGTGCAGCTCAAGAGTCACTGAATTATGTATTGTGGAGAACCTTGCATATTAGTCTTTATTTTTTAAATGTTGCACTTGTTCTCTCTTACAATAGTAAAACAGAAGCCTACTCATTATGTACCATTTACTCCTCTGTTCAAACCACTTAAGCATGCAAGCCCTGGCAATTGGTGTGCCGTCACCGTATTGCTTTTAGTACTCTGCATTGTACCCGCAGCAACCGCGGTCCGAATCCGGGTCATGGCAGTCTTTTCTTGTAGGCGAAGATGACATTGAACTCCTTTTTGCCAACTCAATATTGTAGCCGGGTGCATGGAAGGTTGGACCTGATCTCCTCTGCTGCTCAAATCCAGCCAAGAAAATAGCATGCGACTCACTGAATGCAGTAGTCGTGGCCGAGAGGTTAAGGCGATGGACTTGAAATCCATTGGGGTCTCCCCGCGCAGGTTCGAACCCTGCCGACTACGTGATGCTTTGTCTGTTTGTGAAAAGAATTGTGTCATATAGGAGCTTTCTTACAGCTCAATGTCTTCTCTAACTTCAGGTGCAGCTCACAACTCGATTTTTTAGCTGTGTGCATTGTACCCGTTGTACTCTGCCCTTCACATCCTGCCAAGAAAATGACATGCGACTCTTATCAAGGAGTAGTCGTGGCCGAGAGGTTAAGGCGATGGACTCGAAATCCATTGGGGTCTCCCCGCGCTGGTTCGAACCCTGCCGACTACGTGGTGCTTTGTCGGTTTCCGTCGGGAGTTGTTCCCTCCAGGAGCTTTAGTTGACCTGCTTTTGTTCTCTAACTTCACATGCAGAACGGAAATTTGGCAACCCACATCTCTTTTCGAGTCTGAAGCGAGAACTGTTTCAAAAAGTCCCGGTCATCTGTGTTTTTGGCCATTCATTCCAAACCACGTAAGAGTTATCAACTTGTAATGAAATAAAACAACTCTTTCAATGACAGTGTTCCTACCATCACTGTATAGCGTTTAGTACTCTGCGTTGTGCCCGCAGCAACCGCAGTCCGAATCCGGGTCATGGCAGTCTTTTCGTGTAGGCGAAGGCGGCACTCAACTCCTTTTTGCCAATTCAATATTGTAGTCGGGTACATCGACGGTTTGACCCGGCCTCCTCTGTTGTTCACATCTAGCTGTGAAAATAGCATGTGACTCACTGCAAGGAGTAGTCGTGGCCGAGAGGTTAAGGCGATGGACTTGAAATCCATTGGGGTCTCCCCGCGCAGGTTCGAACCCTGCCGACTACGTGATGCTTTGTCTGTTTTGCGACAAGAATTGTGTCATACAGGAGCTTTGTTTGAGCTCGTTGTCTTCTCTAACTTCATGTGCAGTATGGAAATTGGGCAGCACGTATCTCTTTTCAAGACTTAAGTGAGCACCGTTTCAAAAAGCCCCGGTCATCTGATTTTCTGGCCATTCTATATAGGCAGTCGGAGCAATGGCTTTGGTAACCCTCGATAACTTCAAGGCCTTGACGTTGTGCAGCTCAAGAGTCACTGAATTATGTATTGTGGAGAACCTTGCATATTAGTCTTTATTTTTTAAATGTTGCACTTGTTCTCTCTTACAATAGTAAAACAGAAGCCTACTCATTATGTACCATTTACTCCTCTGTTCAAACCACTTAAGCATGCAAGCCCTGGCAATTGGTGTGCCGTCACCGTATTGCTTTTAGTACTCTGCATTGTACCCGCAGCAACCGCGGTCCGAATCCGGGTCATGGCAGTCTTTTCTTGTAGGCGAAGATGACATTGAACTCCTTTTTGCCAACTCGATTTTGTAGCCGGGTGCATGGAAGGTTGGACCTGATCTCCTCTGCTGCTCAAATCCAGCCAAGAAAATAGCATGCGACTCACTGAATGCAGTAGTCGTGGCCGAGAGGTTAAGGCGATGGACTTGAAATCCATTGGGGTCTCCCCGCGCAGGTTCGAACCCTGCCGACTACGTGATGCTTTGTCTGTTTGTGAAAAGAATTGTGTCATATAGGAGCTTTCTTACAGCTCAATGTCTTCTCTAACTTCAGGTGCAGCTCACAACTCGATTTTTTAGCTGTGTGCATTGTACCCGTTGTACTCTGCCCTTCACATCCTGCCAAGAAAATGACATGCGACTCTAATCAAGGAGTAGTCGTGGCCGAGAGGTTAAGGCGATGGACTCGAAATCCATTGGGGTCTCCCCGCGCAGGTTCGAACCCTGCCGACTACGTGGTGCTTTGTCGGTTTCCGTCGGGAGTTGTTCCTTCCAGGAGCTTTAGTTGACCTGCTTTTGTTCTCTAACTTCACATGCAGAACGGAAATTTGGCAACCCACATCTCTTTTCGAGTCTGAAGCGAGAACTGTTTCAAAAAGTCCCGGTCATCTGTGTTTTTGGCCATTCATTCCAAACCACGTAAGAGTTATCAACTTGTAATGAAATAAAACAACTCTTTCAATGACAGTGTTCCTACCATCACTGTATAGCGTTTAGTACTCTGCGTTGTGCCCGCAGCAACCGCAGTCCGAATCCGGGTCATGGCAGTCTTTTCGTGTAGGCGAAGGCGGCACTCAACTCCTTTTTGCCAATTCAATATTGTAGTCGGGTACATCGACGGTTTGACCCGGCCTCCTCTGCTGCTCACATCTAGCCGTGAAAATAGCATGTGACTCACTGAAAGGAGTAGTCGTGGCCGAGAGGTTAAGGCGATGGACTTGAAATCCATTGGGGTCTCCCCGCGCAGGTTCGAACCCTGCCGACTACGTGATGCTTTGTCTGTTTTGCGACAAGAATTGTGTCATACAGGAGCTTTGTTTGAGCTCGTTGTCTTCTCTAACTTCATGTGCAGTATGGAAATTGGGCAGCACGTATCTCTTTTCAAGACTTAAGTGAGCACCGTTTCAAAAAGCCCCGGTCATCTGATTTTCTGGCCATTCTATATAGGCAGTCGGAGCAATGGCTTTGGTAACCCTCGATAACTTCAAGGCCTTGACGTTGTGCAGCTCAAGAGTCACTGAATTATGTATTGTGGAGAACCTTGCATATTAGTCTTTATTTTTTAAATGTTGCACTTGTTCTCTCTTACAATAGTAAAACAGAAGCCTACTCATTATGTACCATTTACTCCTCTGTTCAAACCACTTAAGCATGCAAGCCCTGGCAATTGGTGTGCCGTCACCGTATTGCTTTTAGTACTCTGCATTGTACCCGCAGCAACCGCGGTCCGAATCCGGGTCATGGCAGTCTTTTCTTGTAGGCGAAGATGACATTGAACTCCTTTTAGCCAACACAATATTGTAGCCGGGTGCATGGAAGGTTGGACCTGATCTCCTCTGCTGCTCAAATCCAGCCAAGAAAATAGCATGCGACTCACTGAATGCAGTAGTCGTGGCCGAGAGGTTAAGGCGATGGACTTGAAATCCATTGGGGTCTCCCCGCGCAGGTTCGAACCCTGCCGACTACGTGATGCTTTGTCTGTTTGTGAAAAGAATTGTGTCATATAGGAGCTTTCTTACAGCTCAATGTCTTCTCTAACTTCAGGTGCAGCTCACAACTCCATTTTTTAGCTGTGTGCATTGTACCCGTTGTACTCTGCCCTTCACATCCTGCCAAGAAAATGACATGCGACTCTTATCAAGGAGTAGTCGTGGCCGAGAGGTTAAGGCGATGGACTCGAAATCCATTGGGGTCTCCCCGCGCTGGTTCGAACCCTGCCGACTACGTGGTGCTTTGTCGGTTTCCGTCGGGAGTTGATCCCTCCAGGAGCTTTAGTTGACCTGCTTTTGTTCTCTAACTTCACATGCAGAACGGAAATTTGGCAACCCACATCTCTTTTCGAGTCTGAAGCGAGAACTGTTTCAAAAAGTCCCGGTCATCTGTGTTTTTGGCCATTCATTCCAAACCACGTAAGAGTTATCAACTTGTAATGAAATAAAACAACTCTTTCAATGACAGTGTTCCTACCATCACTGTATAGCGTTTAGTACTCTGCGTTGTGCCCGCAGCAACCGCAGTCCGAATCCGGGTCATGGCAGTCTTTTCGTGTAGGCGAAGGCGGCACTCAACTCCTTTTTGCCAATTCAATATTGTAGTCGGGTACATCGACGGTTTGACCCGGCCTCCTCTGTTGTTCACATCTAGCTGTGAAAATAGCATGTGACTCACTGCAAGGAGTAGTCGTGGCCGAGAGGTTAAGGCGATGGACTTGAAATCCATTGGGGTCTCCCCGCGCAGGTTCGAACCCTGCCGACTACGTGATGCTTTGTCTGTTTTGCGACAAGAATTGTGTCATACAGGAGCTTTGTTTGAGCTCGTTGTCTTCTCTAACTTCATGTGCAGTATGGAAATTGGGCAGCACGTATCTCTTTTCAAGACTTAAGTGAGCACCGTTTCAAAAAGCCCCGGTCATCTGATTTTCTGGCCATTCTATATAGGCAGTCGGAGCAATGGCTTTGGTAACCCTCGATAACTTCAAGGCCTTGACGTTGTGCAGCTCAAGAGTCACTGAATTATGTATTGTGGAGAACCTTGCATATTAGTCTTTATTTTTTAAATGTTGCACTTGTTCTCTCTTACAATAGTAAAACAGAAGCCTACTCATTATGTACCATTTACTCCTCTGTTCAAACCACTTAAGCATGCAAGCCCTGGCAATTGGTGTGCCGTCACCGTATTGCTTTTAGTACTCTGCATTGTACCCGCAGCAACCGCGGTCCGAATCCGGGTCATGGCAGTCTTTTCTTGTAGGCGAAGATGACATTGAACTCCTTTTTGCCAACTAGATTTTGTAGCCGGGTGCATGGAAGGTTGGACCTGATCTCCTCTGCTGCTCAAATCCAGCCAAGAAAATAGCATGCGACTCACTGAATGCAGTAGTCGTGGCCGAGAGGTTAAGGCGATGGACTTGAAATCCATTGGGGTCTCCCCGCGCAGGTTCGAACCCTGCCGACTACGTGATGCTTTGTCTGTTTGTGAAAAGAATTGTGTCATATAGGAGCTTTCTTACAGCTCAATGTCTTCTCTAACTTCAGGTGCAGCTCACAACTCGATTTTTTAGCTGTGTGCATTGTACCCGTTGTACTCTGCCCTTCACATCCTGCCAAGAAAATGACATGCGACTCTTATCAAGGAGTAGTCGTGGCCGAGAGGTTAAGGCGATGGACTCGAAATCCATTGGGGTCTCCCCGCGCTGGTTCGAACCCTGCCGACTACGTGGTGCTTTGTCGGTTTCCGTCGGGAGTTGTTCCCTCCAGGAGCTTTAGTTGACCTGCTTTTGTTCTCTAACTTCACATGCAGAACGGAAATTTGGCAACCCACATCTCTTTTCGAGTCTGAAGCGAGAACTGTTTCAAAAAGTCCCGGTCATCTGTGTTTTTGGCCATTCATTCCAAACCACGTAAGAGTTATCAACTTGTAATGAAATAAAACAACTCTTTCAATGACAGTGTTCCTACCATCACTGTATAGCGTTTAGTACTCTGCGTTGTGCCCGCAGCAACCGCAGTCCGAATCCGGGTCATGGCAGTCTTTTCGTGTAGGCGAAGGCGGCACTCAACTCCTTTTTGCCAATTCAATATTGTAGTCGGGTACATCGACGGTTTGACCCGGCCTCCTCTGTTGTTCACATCTAGCTGTGAAAATAGCATGTGACTCACTGCAAGGAGTAGTCGTGGCCGAGAGGTTAAGGCGATGGACTTGAAATCCATTGGGGTCTCCCCGCGCAGGTTCGAACCCTGCCGACTACGTGATGCTTTGTCTGTTTTGCGACAAGAATTGTGTCATACAGGAGCTTTGTTTGAGCTCGTTGTCTTCTCTAACTTCATGTGCAGTATGGAAATTGGGCAGCATGTATCTCTTTTCAAGACTTAAGTGAGCACCGTTTCAAAAAGCCCCGGTCATCTGATTTTCTGGCCATTCTATATAGGCAGTCGGAGCAATGGCTTTGGTAACCCTCAATAACTTCAAGGCCTTGACGTTGTGCAGCTCAAGAGTCACTGAATTATGTATTGTGGAGAACCTTGCATATTAGTCTTTATTTTTTAAATGTTGCACTTGTTCTCTCTTACAATAGTAAAACAGAAGCCTACTCATTATGTACCATTTACTCCTCTGTTCAAACCACTTAAGCATGCAAGCCCTGGCAATTGGTGTGCCGTCACCGTATTGCTTTTAGTACTCTGCATTGTACCCGCAGCAACCGCGGTCCGAATCCGGGTCATGGCAGTCTTTTCTTGTAGGCGAAGATGACATTGAACTCCTTTTTGCCAACTCGATTTTGTAGCCGGGTGCATGGAAGGTTGGACCTGATCTCCTCTGCTGCTCAAATCCAGCCAAGAAAATAGCATGCGACTCACTGAATGCAGTAGTCGTGGCCGAGAGGTTAAGGCGATGGACTTGAAATCCATTGGGGTCTCCCCGCGCAGGTTCGAACCCTGCCGACTACATGATGCGTTGTCTGTTTGTGAAAAGAATTGTGTCATATAGGAGCTTTCTTACAGCTCAATGTCTTCTCTAACTTCAGGTGCAGCTCACAACTCGATTTTTTAGCTGTGTGCATTGTACCCGTTGTACTCTGCCCTTCACATCCTGCCAAGAAAATGACATGCGACTCTTATCAAGGAGTAGTCGTGGCCGAGAGGTTAAGGCGATGGACTCGAAATCCATTGGGGTCTCCCCGCGCAGGTTCGAACCCTGCCGACTACGTGGTGCTTTGTCGGTTTCCGTCGGGAGTTGTTCCTTCCAGGAGCTTTAGTTGACCTGCTTTTGTTCTCTAACTTCACATGCAGAACGGAAATTTGGCAACCCACATCTCTTTTCGAGTCTGAAGCGAGAACTGTTTCAAAAAGTCCCGGTCATCTGTGTTTTTGGCCATTCATTCCAAACCACGTAAGAGTTATCAACTTGTAATGAAATAAAACAACTCTTTCAATGACAGTGTTCCTACCATCACTGTATAGCGTTTAGTACTCTGCGTTGTGCCCGCAGCAACCGCAGTCCGAATCCGGGTCATGGCAGTCTTTTCGTGTAGGCGAAGGCGGCACTCAACTCCTTTTTGCCAATTCAATATTGTAGTCGGGTACATCGACGGTTTGACCCGGCCTCCTCTGCTGCTCACATCTAGCCGTGAAAATAGCATGTGACTCACTGAAAGGAGTAGTCGTGGCCGAGAGGTTAAGGCGATGGACTTGAAATCCATTGGGGTCTCCCCGCGCAGGTTCGAACCCTGCCGACTACGTGATGCTTTGTCTGTTTTGCGACAAGAATTGTGTCATACAGGAGCTTTGTTTGAGCTCGTTGTCTTCTCTAACTTCATGTGCAGTATGGAAATTGGGCAGCACGTATCTCTTTTCAAGACTTAAGTGAGCACCGTTTCAAAAAGCCCCGGTCATCTGATTTTCTGGCCATTCTATATAGGCAGTCGGAGCAATGGCTTTGGTAACCCTCGATAACTTCAAGGCCTTGACGTTGTGCAGCTCAAGAGTCACTGAATTATGTATTGTGGAGAACCTTGCATATTAGTCTTTATTTTTTAAATGTTGCACTTGTTCTCTCTTACAATAGTAAAACAGAAGCCTACTCATTATGTACCATTTACTCCTCTGTTCAAACCACTTAAGCATGCAAGCCCTGGCAATTGGTGTGCCGTCACCGTATTGCTTTTAGTACTCTGCATTGTACCCGCAGCAACCGCGGTCCGAATCCGGGTCATGGCAGTCTTTTCTTGTAGGCGAAGATGACATTGAACTCCTTTTTGCCAACTCGATTTTGTAGCCGGGTGCATGGAAGGTTGGACCTGATCTCCTCTGCTGCTCAAATCCAGCCAAGAAAATAGCATGCGACTCACTGAATGCAGTAGTCGTGGCCGAGAGGTTAAGGCGATGGACTTGAAATCCATTGGGGTCTCCCCGCGCAGGTTCGAACCCTGCCGACTACGTGATGCTTTGTCTGTTTGTGAAAAGAATTGTGTCATATAGGAGCTTTCTTACAGCTCAATGTCTTCTCTAACTTCAGGTGCAGCTCACAACTCGATTTTTTAGCTGTGTGCATTGTACCCGTTGTACTCTGCCCTTCACATCCTGCCAAGAAAATGACATGCGACTCTTATCAAGGAGTAGCCGTGGCCGAGAGGTTAAGGCGATGGATTCGAAATCCATTGGGGTCTCCCCGCGCAGGTTCGAACCCTGCCGACTACGTGGTGCTTTGTCGGTTTCCGTCGGGAGTTGTTCCCTCCAGGAGCTTTAGTTGACCTGCTTTTGTTCTCTAACTTCACATGCAGAACGGAAATTTGGCAACCCACATCTCTTTTCGAGTCTGAAGCGAGAACTGTTTCAAAAAGTCCCGGTCATCTGTGTTTTTGGCCATTCATTCCAAACCACGTAAGAGTTATCAACTTGTAATGAAATAAAACAACTCTTTCAATGACAGTGTTCCTACCATCACTGTATAGCGTTTAGTACTCTGCGTTGTGCCCGCAGCAACCGCAGTCCGAATCCGGGTCATGGCAGTCTTTTCGTGTAGGCGAAGGCGGCATTCAACTCCTTTTTGCCAATTCAATATTGTAGTCGGGTACATCGACGGTTTGACCCGGCCTCCTCTGCTGCTCACATCTAGCCGTGAAAATAGCATGTGACTCACTGAAAGGAGTAGTCGTGGCCGAGAGGTTAAGGCGATGGACTTGAAATCCATTGGGGTCTCCCCGCGCAGGTTCGAACCCTGCCGACTACGTGATGCTTTGTCTGTTTTGCGACAAGAATTGTGTCATACAGGAGCTTTGTTTGAGCTCGTTGTCTTCTCTAACTTCATGTGCAGTATGGAAATTGGGCAGCACGTATCTCTTTTCAAGACTTAAGTGAGCACCGTTTCAAAAAGCCCCGGTCATCTGATTTTCTGGCCATTCTATATAGGCAGTCGGAGCAATGGCTTTGGTAACCCTCGATAACTTCAAGGCCTTGACGTTGTGCAGCTCAAGAGTCACTGAATTATGTATTGTGGAGAACCTTGCATATTAGTCTTTATTTTTTAAATGTTGCACTTGTTCTCTCTTACAATAGTAAAACAGAAGCCTACTCATTATGTACCATTTACTCCTCTGTTCAAACCACTTAAGCATGCAAGCCCTGGCAATTGGTGTGCCGTCACCGTATTGCTTTTAGTACTCTGCATTGTACCCGCAGCAACCGCGGTCCGAATCCGGGTCATGGCAGTCTTTTCTTGTAGGCGAAGATGACATTGAACTCCTTTTTGCCAACTCAATATTGTAGCCGGGTGCATGGAAGGTTGGACCTGATCTCCTCTGCTGCTCAAATCCAGCCAAGAAAATAGCATGCGACTCACTGAATGCAGTAGTCGTGGCCGAGAGGTTAAGGCGATGGACTTGAAATCCATTGGGGTCTCCCCGCGCAGGTTCGAACCCTGCCGACTACGTGATGCTTTGTCTGTTTGTGAAAAGAATTGTGTCATATAGGAGCTTTCTTACAGCTCAATGTCTTCTCTAACTTCAGGTGCAGCTCACAACTCGATTTTTTAGCTGTGTGCATTGTACCCGTTGTACTCTGCCCTTCACATCCTGCCAAGAAAATGACATGCGACTCTTATCAAGGAGTAGTCGTGGCCGAGAGGTTAAGGCGATGGACTCGAAATCCATTGGGGTCTCCCCGCGCTGGTTCGAACCCTGCCGACTACGTGGTGCTTTGTCGGTTTCCGTCGGGAGTTGTTCCCTCCAGGAGCTTTAGTTGACCTGCTTTTGTTCTCTAACTTCACATGCAGAACGGAAATTTGGCAACCCACATCTCTTTTCGAGTCTGAAGCGAGAACTGTTTCAAAAAGTCCCGGTCATCTGTGTTTTTGGCCATTCATTCCAAACCACGTAAGAGTTATCAACTTGTAATGAAATAAAACAACTCTTTCAATGACAGTGTTCCTACCATCACTGTATAGCGTTTAGTACTCTGCGTTGTGCCCGCAGCAACCGCAGTCCGAATCCGGGTCATGGCAGTCTTTTCGTGTAGGCGAAGGCGGCATTCAACTCCTTTTTGCCAATTCAATATTGTAGTCGGGTACATCGACGGTTTGACCCGGCCTCCTCTGCTGCTCACATCTAGCCGTGAAAATAGCATGTGACTCAATGAAAGGAGTAGTCGTGGCCGAGAGGTTAAGGCGATGGACTTGAAATCCATTGGGGTCTCCCCGCGCAGGTTCGAACCCTGCCGACTACGTGATGCTTTGTCTGTTTTGCGACAAGAATTGTGTCATACAGGAGCTTTGTTTGAGCTCGTTGTCTTCTCTAACTTCATGTGCAGTATGGAAATTGGGCAGCACGTATCTCTTTTCAAGACTTAAGTGAGCACCGTTTCAAAAAGCCCCGGTCATCTGATTTTCTGGCCATTCTATATAGGCAGTCGGAGCAATGGCTTTGGTAACCCTCGATAACTTCAAGGCCTTGACGTTGTGCAGCTCAAGAGTCACTGAATTATGTATTGTGGAGAACCTTGCATATTAGTCTTTATTTTTTAAATGTTGCACTTGTTCTCTCTTACAATAGTAAAACAGAAGCCTACTCATTATGTACCATTTACTCCTCTGTTCAAACCACTTAAGCATGCAAGCCCTGGCAATTGGTGTGCCGTCACCGTATTGCTTTTAGTACTCTGCATTGTACCCGCAGCAACCGCGGTCCGAATCCGGGTCATGGCAGTCTTTTCTTGTAGGCGAAGATGACATTGAACTCCTTTTTGCCAACTCAATATTGTAGCCGGGTGCATGGAAGGTTGGACCTGATCTCCTCTGCTGCTCAAATCCAGCCAAGAAAATAGCATGCGACTCACTGAATGCAGTAGTCGTGGCCGAGAGGTTAAGGCGATGGACTTGAAATCCATTGGGGTCTCCCCGCGCAGGTTCGAACCCTGCCGACTACGTGATGCTTTGTCTGTTTGTGAAAAGAATTGTGTCATATAGGAGCTTTCTTACAGCTCAATGTCTTCTCTAACTTCAGGTGCAGCTCACAACTCGATTTTTTAGCTGTGTGCATTGTACCCGTTGTACTCTGCCCTTCACATCCTGCCAAGAAAATGACATGCGACTCTTATCAAGGAGTAGTCGTGGCCGAGAGGTTAAGGCGATGGACTCGAAATCCATTGGGGTCTCCCCGCGCTGGTTCGAACCCTGCCGACTACGTGGTGCTTTGTCGGTTTCCGTCGGGAGTTGTTCCCTCCAGGAGCTTTAGTTGACCTGCTTTTGTTCTCTAACTTCACATGCAGAACGGAAATTTGGCAACCCACATCTCTTTTCGAGTCTGAAGCGAGAACTGTTTCAAAAAGTCCCGGTCATCTGTGTTTTTGGCCATTCATTCCAAACCACGTAAGAGTTATCAACTTGTAATGAAATAAAACAACTCTTTCAATGACAGTGTTCCTACCATCACTGTATAGCGTTTAGTACTCTGCGTTGTGCCCGCAGCAACCGCAGTCCGAATCCGGGTCATGGCAGTCTTTTCGTGTAGGCGAAGGCGGCACTCAACTCCTTTTTGCCAATTCAATATTGTAGTCGGGTACATCGACGGTTTGACCCGGCCTCCTCTGTTGTTCACATCTAGCTGTGAAAATAGCATGTGACTCACTGCAAGGAGTAGTCGTGGCCGAGAGGTTAAGGCGATGGACTTGAAATCCATTGGGGTCTCCCCGCGCAGGTTCGAACCCTGCCGACTACGTGATGCTTTGTCTGTTTTGCGACAAGAATTGTGTCATACAGGAGCTTTGTTTGAGCTCGTTGTCTTCTCTAACTTCATGTGCAGTATGGAAATTGGGCAGCACGTATCTCTTTTCAAGACTTAAGTGAGCACCGTTTCAAAAAGCCCCGGTCATCTGATTTTCTGGCCATTCTATATAGGCAGTCGGAGCAATGGCTTTGGTAACCCTCGATAACTTCAAGGCCTTGACGTTGTGCAGCTCAAGAGTCACTGAATTATGTATTGTGGAGAACCTTGCATATTAGTCTTTATTTTTTAAATGTTGCACTTGTTCTCTCTTACAATAGTAAAACAGAAGCCTACTCATTATGTACCATTTACTCCTCTGTTCAAACCACTTAAGCATGCAAGCCCTGGCAATTGGTGTGCCGTCACCGTATTGCTTTTAGTACTCTGCATTGTACCCGCAGCAACCGCGGTCCGAATCCGGGTCATGGCAGTCTTTTCTTGTAGGCGAAGATGACATTGAACTCCTTTTTGCCAACTAGATTTTGTAGCCGGGTGCATGGAAGGTTGGACCTGATCTCCTCTGCTGCTCAAATCCAGCCAAGAAAATAGCATGCGACTCACTGAATGCAGTAGTCGTGGCCGAGAGGTTAAGGCGATGGACTTGAAATCCATTGGGGTCTCCCCGCGCAGGTTCGAACCCTGCCGACTACGTGATGCTTTGTCTGTTTGTGAAAAGAATTGTGTCATATAGGAGCTTTCTTACAGCTCAATGTCTTCTCTAACTTCAGGTGCAGCTCACAACTCCATTTTTTAGCTGTGTGCATTGTACCCGTTGTACTCTGCCCTTCACATCCTGCCAAGAAAATGACATGCGACTCTTATCAAGGAGTAGTCGTGGCCGAGAGGTTAAGGCGATGGACTCGAAATTCATTGGGGTCTCCCCGCGCTGGTTCGAACCCTGCCGACTACGTGGTGCTTTGTCGGTTTCCGTCGGGAGTTGTTCCCTCCAGGAGCTTTAGTTGACCTGCTTTTGTTCTCTAACTTCACATGCAGAACGGAAATTTGGCAACCCACATCTCTTTTCGAGTCTGAAGCGAGAACTGTTTCAAAAAGTCCCGGTCATCTGTGTTTTTGGCCATTCATTCCAAACCACGTAAGAGTTATCAACTTGTAATGAAATAAAACAACTCTTTCAATGACAGTGTTCCTACCATCACTGTATAGCGTTTAGTACTCTGCGTTGTGCCCGCAGCAACCGCAGTCCGAATCCGGGTCATGGCAGTCTTTTCGTGTAGGCGAAGGCGGCATTCAACTCCTTTTTGCCAATTCAATATTGTAGTCGGGTACATCGACGGTTTGACCCGGCCTCCTCTGCTGCTCAAATCTAGCCGTGAAAATAGCATGTGACTCAATGAAAGGAGTAGTCGTGGCCGAGAGGTTAAGGCGATGGACTTGAAATCCATTGGGGTCTCCCCGCGCAGGTTCGAACCCTGCCGACTACGTGATGCTTTGTCTGTTTTGCGACAAGAATTGTGTCATACAGGAGCTTTGTTTGAGCTCGTTGTCTTCTCTAACTTCATGTGCAGTATGGAAATTGGGCAGCACGTATCTCTTTTCAAGACTTAAGTGAGCACCGTTTCAAAAAGCCCCGGTCATCTGATTTTCTGGCCATTCTATATAGGCAGTCGGAGCAATGGCTTTGGTAACCCTCGATAACTTCAAGGCCTTGACGTTGTGCAGCTCAAGAGTCACTGAATTATGTATTGTGGAGAACCTTGCATATTAGTCTTTATTTTTTAAATGTTGCACTTGTTCTCTCTTACAATAGTAAAACAGAAGCCTACTCATTATGTACCATTTACTCCTCTGTTCAAACCACTTAAGCATGCAAGCCCTGGCAATTGGTGTGCCGTCACCGTATTGCTTTTAGTACTCTGCATTGTACCCGCAGCAACCGCGGTCCGAATCCGGGTCATGGCAGTCTTTTCTTGTAGGCGAAGATGACATTGAACTCCTTTTTGCCAACTCAATATTGTAGCCGGGTGCATGGAAGGTTGGACCTGATCTCCTCTGCTGCTCAAATCCAGCCAAGAAAATAGCATGCGACTCACTGAATGCAGTAGTCGTGGCCGAGAGGTTAAGGCGATGGACTTGAAATCCATTGGGGTCTCCCCGCGCAGGTTCGAACCCTGCCGACTACGTGATGCTTTGTCTGTTTGTGAAAAGAATTGTGTCATATAGGAGCTTTCTTACAGCTCAATGTCTTCTCTAACTTCAGGTGCAGCTCACAACTCGATTTTTTAGCTGTGTGCATTGTACCCGTTGTACTCTGCCCTTCACATCCTGCCAAGAAAATGACATGCGACTCTTATCAAGGAGTAGTCGTGGCCGAGAGGTTAAGGCGATGGACTCGAAATCCATTGGGGTCTCCCCGCGCTGGTTCGAACCCTGCCGACTACGTGGTGCTTTGTCGGTTTCCGTCGGGAGTTGTTCCCTCCAGGAGCTTTAGTTGACCTGCTTTTGTTCTCTAACTTCACATGCAGAACGGAAATTTGGCAACCCACATCTCTTTTCGAGTCTGAAGCGAGAACTGTTTCAAAAAGTCCCGGTCATCTGTGTTTTTGGCCATTCATTCCAAACCACGTAAGAGTTATCAACTTGTAATGAAATAAAACAACTCTTTCAATGACAGTGTTCCTACCATCACTGTATAGCGTTTAGTACTCTGCGTTGTGCCCGCAGCAACCGCAGTCCGAATCCGGGTCATGGCAGTCTTTTCGTGTAGGCGAAGGCGGCACTCAACTCCTTTTTGCCAATTCAATATTGTAGTCGGGTACATCGACGGTTTGACCCGGCCTCCTCTGTTGTTCACATCTAGCTGTGAAAATAGCATGTGACTCACTGCAAGGAGTAGTCGTGGCCGAGAGGTTAAGGCGATGGACTTGAAATCCATTGGGGTCTCCCCGCGCAGGTTCGAACCCTGCCGACTACGTGATGCTTTGTCTGTTTTGCGACAAGAATTGTGTCATACAGGAGCTTTGTTTGAGCTCGTTGTCTTCTCTAACTTCATGTGCAGTATGGAAATTGGGCAGCACGTATCTCTTTTCAAGACTTAAGTGAGCACCGTTTCAAAAAGCCCCGGTCATCTGATTTTCTGGCCATTCTATATAGGCAGTCGGAGCAATGGCTTTGGTAACCCTCGATAACTTCAAGGCCTTGACGTTGTGCAGCTCAAGAGTCACTGAATTATGTATTGTGGAGAACCTTGCATATTAGTCTTTATTTTTTAAATGTTGCACTTGTTCTCTCTTACAATAGTAAAACAGAAGCCTACTCATTATGTACCATTTACTCCTCTGTTCAAACCACTTAAGCATGCAAGCCCTGGCAATTGGTGTGCCGTCACCGTATTGCTTTTAGTACTCTGCATTGTACCCGCAGCAACCGCGGTCCGAATCCGGGTCATGGCAGTCTTTTCTTGTAGGCGAAGATGACATTGAACTCCTTTTTGCCAACTAGATTTTGTAGCCGGGTGCATGGAAGGTTGGACCTGATCTCCTCTGCTGCTCAAATCCAGCCAAGAAAATAGCATGCGACTCACTGAATGCAGTAGTCGTGGCCGAGAGGTTAAGGCGATGGACTTGAAATCCATTGGGGTCTCCCCGCGCAGGTTCGAACCCTGCCGACTACGTGATGCTTTGTCTGTTTGTGAAAAGAATTGTGTCATATAGGAGCTTTCTTACAGCTCAATGTCTTCTCTAACTTCAGGTGCAGCTCACAACTCCATTTTTTAGCTGTGTGCATTGTACCCGTTGTACTCTGCCCTTCACATCCTGCCAAGAAAATGACATGCGACTCTTATCAAGGAGTAGTCGTGGCCGAGAGGTTAAGGCGATGGACTCGAAATTCATTGGGGTCTCCCCGCGCTGGTTCGAACCCTGCCGACTACGTGGTGCTTTGTCGGTTTCCGTCGGGAGTTGTTCCCTCCAGGAGCTTTAGTTGACCTGCTTTTGTTCTCTAACTTCACATGCAGAACGGAAATTTGGCAACCCACATCTCTTTTCGAGTCTGAAGCGAGAACTGTTTCAAAAAGTCCCGGTCATCTGTGTTTTTGGCCATTCATTCCAAACCACGTAAGAGTTATCAACTTGTAATGAAATAAAACAACTCTTTCAATGACAGTGTTCCTACCATCACTGTATAGCGTTTAGTACTCTGCGTTGTGCCCGCAGCAACCGCAGTCCGAATCCGGGTCATGGCAGTCTTTTCGTGTAGGCGAAGGCGGCATTCAACTCCTTTTTGCCAATTCAATATTGTAGTCGGGTACATCGACGGTTTGACCCGGCCTCCTCTGCTGCTCAAATCTAGCCGTGAAAATAGCATGTGACTCAATGAAAGGAGTAGTCGTGGCCGAGAGGTTAAGGCGATGGACTTGAAATCCATTGGGGTCTCCCCGCGCAGGTTCGAACCCTGCCGACTACGTGATGCTTTGTCTGTTTTGCGACAAGAATTGTGTCATACAGGAGCTTTGTTTGAGCTCGTTGTCTTCTCTAACTTCATGTGCAGTATGGAAATTGGGCAGCACGTATCTCTTTTCAAGACTTAAGTGAGCACCGTTTCAAAAAGCCCCGGTCATCTGATTTTCTGGCCATTCTATATAGGCAGTCGGAGCAATGGCTTTGGTAACCCTCGATAACTTCAAGGCCTTGACGTTGTGCAGCTCAAGAGTCACTGAATTATGTATTGTGGAGAACCTTGCATATTAGTCTTTATTTTTTAAATGTTGCACTTGTTCTCTCTTACAATAGTAAAACAGAAGCCTACTCATTATGTACCATTTACTCCTCTGTTCAAACCACTTAAGCATGCAAGCCCTGGCAATTGGTGTGCCGTCACCGTATTGCTTTTAGTACTCTGCATTGTACCCGCAGCAACCGCGGTCCGAATCCGGGTCATGGCAGTCTTTTCTTGTAGGCGAAGATGACATTGAACTCCTTTTTGCCAACTCAATATTGTAGCCGGGTGCATGGAAGGTTGGACCTGATCTCCTCTGCTGCTCAAATCCAGCCAAGAAAATAGCATGCGACTCACTGAATGCAGTAGTCGTGGCCGAGAGGTTAAGGCGATGGACTTGAAATCCATTGGGGTCTCCCCGCGCAGGTTCGAACCCTGCCGACTACGTGATGCTTTGTCTGTTTGTGAAAAGAATTGTGTCATATAGGAGCTTTCTTACAGCTCAATGTCTTCTCTAACTTCAGGTGCAGCTCACAACTCGATTTTTTAGCTGTGTGCATTGTACCCGTTGTACTCTGCCCTTCACATCCTGCCAAGAAAATGACATGCGACTCTTATCAAGGAGTAGTCGTGGCCGAGAGGTTAAGGCGATGGACTCGAAATCCATTGGGGTCTCCCCGCGCTGGTTCGAACCCTGCCGACTACGTGGTGCTTTGTCGGTTTCCGTCGGGAGTTGTTCCCTCCAGGAGCTTTAGTTGACCTGCTTTTGTTCTCTAACTTCACATGCAGAACGGAAATTTGGCAACCCACATCTCTTTTCGAGTCTGAAGCGAGAACTGTTTCAAAAAGTCCCGGTCATCTGTGTTTTTGGCCATTCATTCCAAACCACGTAAGAGTTATCAACTTGTAATGAAATAAAACAACTCTTTCAATGACAGTGTTCCTACCATCACTGTATAGCGTTTAGTACTCTGCGTTGTGCCCGCAGCAACCGCAGTCCGAATCCGGGTCATGGCAGTCTTTTCGTGTAGGCGAAGGCGGCACTCAACTCCTTTTTGCCAATTCAATATTGTAGTCGGGTACATCGACGGTTTGACCCGGCCTCCTCTGTTGTTCACATCTAGCTGTGAAAATAGCATGTGACTCACTGCAAGGAGTAGTCGTGGCCGAGAGGTTAAGGCGATGGACTTGAAATCCATTGGGGTCTCCCCGCGCAGGTTCGAACCCTGCCGACTACGTGATGCTTTGTCTGTTTTGCGACAAGAATTGTGTCATACAGGAGCTTTGTTTGAGCTCGTTGTCTTCTCTAACTTCATGTGCAGTATGGAAATTGGGCAGCACGTATCTCTTTTCAAGACTTAAGTGAGCACCGTTTCAAAAAGCCCCGGTCATCTGATTTTCTGGCCATTCTATATAGGCAGTCGGAGCAATGGCTTTGGTAACCCTCGATAACTTCAAGGCCTTGACGTTGTGCAGCTCAAGAGTCACTGAATTATGTATTGTGGAGAACCTTGCATATTAGTCTTTATTTTTTAAATGTTGCACTTGTTCTCTCTTACAATAGTAAAACAGAAGCCTACTCATTATGTACCATTTACTCCTCTGTTCAAACCACTTAAGCATGCAAGCCCTGGCAATTGGTGTGCCGTCACCGTATTGCTTTTAGTACTCTGCATTGTACCCGCAGCAACCGCGGTCCGAATCCGGGTCATGGCAGTCTTTTCTTGTAGGCGAAGATGACATTGAACTCCTTTTTGCCAACTAGATTTTGTAGCCGGGTGCATGGAAGGTTGGACCTGATCTCCTCTGCTGCTCAAATCCAGCCAAGAAAATAGCATGCGACTCACTGAATGCAGTAGTCGTGGCCGAGAGGTTAAGGCGATGGACTTGAAATCCATTGGGGTCTCCCCGCGCAGGTTCGAACCCTGCCGACTACGTGATGCTTTGTCTGTTTGTGAAAAGAATTGTGTCATATAGGAGCTTTCTTACAGCTCAATGTCTTCTCTAACTTCAGGTGCAGCTCACAACTCGATTTTTTAGCTGTGTGCATTGTACCCGTTGTACTCTGCCCTTCACATCCTGCCAAGAAAATGACATGCGACTCTAATCAAGGAGTAGTCGTGGCCGAGAGGTTAAGGCGATGGACTCGAAATCCATTGGGGTCTCCCCGCGCAGGTTCGAACCCTGCCGACTACGTGGTGCTTTGTCGGTTTCCGTCGGGAGTTGTTCCTTCCAGGAGCTTTAGTTGACCTGCTTTTGTTCTCTAACTTCACATGCAGAACGGAAATTTGGCAACCCACATCTCTTTTCGAGTCTGAAGCGAGAACTGTTTCAAAAAGTCCCGGTCATCTGTGTTTTTGGCCATTCATTCCAAACCACGTAAGAGTTATCAACTTGTAATGAAATAAAACAACTCTTTCAATGACAGTGTTCCTACCATCACTGTATAGCGTTTAGTACTCTGCGTTGTGCCCGCAGCAACCGCAGTCCGAATCCGGGTCATGGCAGTCTTTTCGTGTAGGCGAAGGCGGCACTCAACTCCTTTTTGCCAATTCAATATTGTAGTCGGGTACATCGACGGTTTGACCCGGCCTCCTCTGCTGCTCACATCTAGCCGTGAAAATAGCATGTGACTCACTGAAAGGAGTAGTCGTGGCCGAGAGGTTAAGGCGATGGACTTGAAATCCATTGGGGTCTCCCCGCGCAGGTTCGAACCCTGCCGACTACGTGATGCTTTGTCTGTTTTGCGACAAGAATTGTGTCATACAGGAGCTTTGTTTGAGCTCGTTGTCTTCTCTAACTTCATGTGCAGTATGGAAATTGGGCAGCACGTATCTCTTTTCAAGACTTAAGTGAGCACCGTTTCAAAAAGCCCCGGTCATCTGATTTTCTGGCCATTCTATATAGGCAGTCGGAGCAATGGCTTTGGTAACCCTCGATAACTTCAAGGCCTTGACGTTGTGCAGCTCAAGAGTCACTGAATTATGTATTGTGGAGAACCTTGCATATTAGTCTTTATTTTTTAAATGTTGCACTTGTTCTCTCTTACAATAGTAAAACAGAAGCCTACTCATTATGTACCATTTACTCCTCTGTTCAAACCACTTAAGCATGCAAGCCCTGGCAATTGGTGTGCCGTCACCGTATTGCTTTTAGTACTCTGCATTGTACCCGCAGCAACCGCGGTCCGAATCCGGGTCATGGCAGTCTTTTCTTGTAGGCGAAGATGACATTGAACTCCTTTTTGCCAACACAATATTGTAGCCGGGTGCATGGAAGGTTGGACCTGATCTCCTCTGCTGCTCAAATCCAGCCAAGAAAATAGCATGCGACTCACTGAATGCAGTAGTCGTGGCCGAGAGGTTAAGGCGATGGACTTGAAATCCATTGGGGTCTCCCCGCGCAGGTTCGAACCCTGCCGACTACGTGATGCTTTGTCTGTTTGTGAAAAGAATTGTGTCATATAGGAGCTTTCTTACAGCTCAATGTCTTCTCTAACTTCAGGTGCAGCTCACAACTCCATTTTTTAGCTGTGTGCATTGTACCCGTTGTACTCTGCCCTTCACATCCTGCCAAGAAAATGACATGCGACTCTTATCAAGGAGTAGTCGTGGCCGAGAGGTTAAGGCGATGGACTCGAAATCCATTGGGGTCTCCCCGCGCTGGTTCGAACCCTGCCGACTACGTGGTGCTTTGTCGGTTTCCGTCGGGAGTTGTTCCCTCCAGGAGCTTTAGTTGACCTGCTTTTGTTCTCTAACTTCACATGCAGAACGGAAATTTGGCAACCCACATCTCTTTTCGAGTCTGAAGCGAGAACTGTTTCAAAAAGTCCCGGTCATCTGTGTTTTTGGCCATTCATTCCAAACCACGTAAGAGTTATCAACTTGTAATGAAATAAAACAACTCTTTCAATGACAGTGTTCCTACCATCACTGTATAGCGTTTAGTACTCTGCGTTGTGCCCGCAGCAACCGCAGTCCGAATCCGGGTCATGGCAGTCTTTTCGTGTAGGCGAAGGCGGCACTCAACTCCTTTTTGCCAATTCAATATTGTAGTCGGGTACATCGACGGTTTGACCCGGCCTCCTCTGTTGTTCACATCTAGCTGTGAAAATAGCATGTGACTCACTGCAAGGAGTAGTCGTGGCCGAGAGGTTAAGGCTATGGACTTGAAATCCATTGGGGTCTCCCCGCGCAGGTTCGAACCCTGCCGACTACGTGATGCTTTGTCTGTTTTGCGACAAGAATTGTGTCATACAGGAGCTTTGTTTGAGCTCGTTGTCTTCTCTAACTTCATGTGCAGTATGGAAATTGGGCAGCATGTATCTCTTTTCAAGACTTAAGTGAGCACCGTTTCAAAAAGCCCCGGTCATCTGATTTTCTGGCCATTCTATATAGGCAGTCGGAGCAATGGCTTTGGTAACCCTCAATAACTTCAAGGCCTTGACGTTGTGCAGCTCAAGAGTCACTGAATTATGTATTGTGGAGAACCTTGCATATTAGTCTTTATTTTTTAAATGTTGCACTTGTTCTCTCTTACAATAGTAAAACAGAAGCCTACTCATTATGTACCATTTACTCCTCTGTTCAAACCACTTAAGCATGCAAGCCCTGGCAATTGGTGTGCCGTCACCGTATTGCTTTTAGTACTCTGCATTGTACCCGCAGCAACCGCGGTCCGAATCCGGGTCATGGCAGTCTTTTCTTGTAGGCGAAGATGACATTGAACTCCTTTTTGCCAACTCGATTTTGTAGCCGGGTGCATGGAAGGTTGGACCTGATCTCCTCTGCTGCTCAAATCCAGCCAAGAAAATAGCATGCGACTCACTGAATGCAGTAGTCGTGGCCGAGAGGTTAAGGCGATGGACTTGAAATGCATTGGGGTCTCCCCGCGCAGGTTCGAACCCTGCCGACTACGTGATGCTTTGTCTGTTTGTGAAAAGAATTGTGTCATATAGGAGCTTTCTTACAGCTCAATGTCTTCTCTAACTTCAGGTGCAGCTCAAAACTCGATTTTTTAGCTGTGTGCATTGTACCCGTTGTACTCTGCCCTTCACATCCTGCCAAGAAAATGACATGCGACTCTAATCAAGGAGTAGTCGTGGCCGAGAGGTTAAGGCGATGGACTCGAAATCCATTGGGGTCTCCCCGCGCAGGTTCGAACCCTGCTGACTACGTGGTGCTTTGTCAGTTTCCGTCGGGAGTTGTTCCCTCCAGGAGCTTTAGTTGACATGCTTTTGTTCTCTAACTTCACATGCAGAACGGAAATTTGGCAACCCACATCTCTTTTTGAGTCTGAAGCGAGAACTGTTTCAAAAAGTCCCGGTCATCTGTGTTTTTGGCCATTCATTCCAAACCACGTAAGAGTTATCAACTTGTAATGAAATAAAACAACTCTTTCAATGACAGTGTTCCTACCTTGCCAGGAGCAGCCCATATCTCTTCCCTTTATAAATTGTTGTCTTCATCCTTAAGATGACAAAGCATGAACACGTTATGGAGAAAGTACTGTTATGTCCCAAGGGTGACTGAACTGTGGCAAGAGCCCAGACAGCTCAGTTGGTAGAGCATCAGACTTTTAGTCTGAGGGTCCAGGGTTCAAGTCCCTGTTCGGGTGAAGGGCTTTCAGTTTGTTGCAGACCTCCCCTAATAACTTGCCGTGCTCTTTCCTGCCTTTGAGAGAAATGGTCTTCCTCCCCAAGAAAAGATGTGGTGTTGTTTTTTTCCCAGTATTTGGTTTTGTTTTACCTGCTTTAAGACATGGTTGCTGTCTCAGCAAGCAGGGTTGGGGGACTTGAGAGAGCTGAGCTGAAGCTATCCGTTGACGCTGTATGTTCAGGCACTTCTCACCGGGCCTTGGTGATTTGGAGTGCCATCACTGTATAGCGTTTAGTACTCTGCGTTGTGCCCGCAGCAACCGCAGTCCGAATCCGGGTCATGGCAGTCTTTTCGTGTAGGCGAAGGCGGCATTCAACTCCTTTTTGCCAATTCAATATTGTAGTCGGGTACATCGACGGTTTGACCCGGCCTCCTCTGCTGCTCACATCTAGCCGTGAAAATAGCATGTGACTCACTGAAAGGAGTAGTCGTGGCCGAGAGGTTAAGGCGATGGACTTGAAATCCATTGGGGTCTCCCCGCGCAGGTTCGAACCCTGCCGACTACGTGATGCTTTGTCTGTTTTGCGACAAGAATTGTGTCATACAGGAGCTTTGTTTGAGCTCGTTGTCTTCTCTAACTTCATGTGCAGTATGGAAATTGGGCAGCACGTATCTCTTTTCAAGACTTAAGTGAGCACCGTTTCAAAAAGCCCCGGTCATCTGATTTTCTGGCCATTCTATATAGGCAGTCGGAGCAATGGCTTTGGTAACCCTCGATAACTTCAAGGCCTTGACGTTGTGCAGCTCAAGAGTCACTGAATTATGTATTGTGGAGAACCTTGCATATTAGTCTTTATTTTTTAAATGTTGCACTTGTTCTCTCTTACAATAGTAAAACAGAAGCCTACTCATTATGTACCATTTACTCCTCTGTTCAAACCACTTAAGCATGCAAGCCCTGGCAATTGGTGTGCCGTCACCGTATTGCTTTTAGTACTCTGCATTGTACCCGCAGCAACCGCGGTCCGAATCCGGGTCATGGCAGTCTTTTCTTGTAGGCGAAGATGACATTGAACTCCTTTTTGCCAACTCGATTTTGTAGCCGGGTGCATGGAAGGTTGGACCTGATCTCCTCTGCTGCTCAAATCCAGCCAAGAAAATAGCATGCGACTCACTGAATGCAGTAGTCGTGGCCGAGAGGTTAAGGCGATGGACTTGAAATCCATTGGGGTCTCCCCGCGCAGGTTCGAACCCTGCCGACTACGTGATGCTTTGTCTGTTTGTGAAAAGAATTGTGTCATATAGGAGCTTTCTTACAGCTCAATGTCTTCTCTAACTTCAGGTGCAGCTCACAACTCGATTTTTTAGCTGTGTGCATTGTACCCGTTGTACTCTGCCCTTCACATCCTGCCAAGAAAATGACATGCGACTCTTATCAAGGAGTAGTCGTGGCCGAGAGGTTAAGGCGATGGACTCGAAATCCATTGGGGTCTCCCCGCGCAGGTTCGAACCCTGCCGACTACGTGGTGCTTTGTCGGTTTCCGTCGGGAGTTGTTCCCTCCAGGAGCTTTAGTTGACCTGCTTTTGTTCTCTAACTTCACATGCAGAACGGAAATTTGGCAACCCACATCTCTTTTCGAGTCTGAAGCGAGAACTGTTTCAAAAAGTCCCGGTCATCTGTGTTTTTGGCCATTCATTCCAAACCACGTAAGAGTTATCAACTTGTAATGAAATAAAACAACTCTTTCAATGACAGTGTTCCTACCATCACTGTATAGCGTTTAGTACTCTGCGTTGTGCCCGCAGCAACCGCAGTCCGAATCCGGGTCATGGCAGTCTTTTCGTGTAGGCGAAGGCGGCACTCAACTCCTTTTTGCCAATTCAATATTGTAGTCGGGTACATCGACGGTTTGACCCGGCCTCCTCTGCTGCTCACATCTAGCCGTGAAAATAGCATGTGACTCACTGAAAGGAGAAGTCGTGGCCGAGAGGTTAAGGCGATGGACTTGAAATCCATTGGGGTCTCCCCGTGCAGGTTCGAACCCTGCCGACTACGTGATGCTTTGTCTGTTTTGCGACAAGAATTGTGTCATACAGGAGCTTTGTTTGAGCTCGTTGTCTTCTCTAACTTCATGTGCAGTATGGAAATTGGGCAGCACGTATCTCTTTTCAAGACTTAAGTGAGCACCGTTTCAAAAAGCCCCGGTCATCTGATTTTCTGGCCATTCTATATAGGCAGTCGGAGCAATGGCTTTGGTAACCCTCGATAACTTCAAGGCCTTGACGTTGTGCAGCTCAAGAGTCACTGAATTATGTATTGTGGAGAACCTTGCATATTAGTCTTTATTTTTTAAATGTTGCACTTGTTCTCTCTTACAATAGTAAAACAGAAGCCTACTCATTATGTACCATTTACTCCTCTGTTCAAACCACTTAAGCATGCAAGCCCTGGCAATTGGTGTGCCGTCACCGTATTGCTTTTAGTACTCTGCATTGTACCCGCAGCAACCGCGGTCCGAATCCGGGTCATGGCAGTCTTTTCTTGTAGGCGAAGATGACATTGAACTCCTTTTTGCCAACTCGATTTTGTAGCCGGGTGCATGGAAGGTTGGACCTGATCTCCTCTGCTGCTCAAATCCAGCCAAGAAAATAGCATGCGACTCACTGAATGCAGTAGTCGTGGCCGAGAGGTTAAGGCGATGGACTTGAAATCCATTGGGGTCTCCCTGCGCAGGTTCGAACACTGCCGACTACGTTATGCTTTGTCTGTTTGTGAAAAGAATTGTGTCATTTAGGAGCTTTCTTACAGCTCAATGTCTTCTCTAACTTCAGGTGCAGCTCACAACTCCATTTTTTAGCTGTGTGCATTGTACCTGTTGTACTCTGCCCTTCACATCCTGCCAAGAAAATGACATGCGACTCTAATCAAGGAGTAGTCGTGGCCGAGAGGTTAAGGCGATGGACTCGAAATCCATTGGGGTCTCCCCGCGCAGGTTCGAACCCTGCCGACTACGTGGTGCTTTGTCGGTTTCCGTCGGGAGTTGTTCCCTCCAGGAGCTTTAGTTGACCTGCTTTTGTTCTCTAACTTCACATGCAGAACGGAAATTTGGCAACCCACATCTCTTTTCGAGTCTGAAGCGAGAACTGTTTCAAAAAGTCCCGGTCATCTGTGTTTTTGGCCATTCATTCCAAACCACGTAAGAGTTATCAACTTGTAATGAAATAAAACAACTCTTTCAATGACAGTGTTCCTACCATCACTGTATAGCGTTTAGTACTCTGCGTTGTGCCCGCAGCAACCGCAGTCCGAATCCGGGTCATGGCAGTCTTTTCGTGTAGGCGAAGGCGGCACTCAACTCCTTTTTGCCAATTCAATATTGTAGTCGGGTACATCGACGGTTTGACCCGGCCTCCTCTGCTGCTCACATCTAGCCGTGAAAATAGCATGTGACTCACTGAAAGGAGTAGTCGTGGCCGAGAGGTTAAGGCGATGGACTTGAAATCCATTGGGGTCGCCCCGCGCAGGTTCGAACCCTGCCGACTACGTGATGCTTTGTCTGTTTTGCGACAAGAATTGTGTCATACAGGAGCTTTGTTTGAGCTCGTTGTCTTCTCTAACTTCATGTGCAGTATAGAAATTGGGCAGCACGTATCTCTTTTCAAGACATAAGTGAGCACCGTTTCAAAAAGCCCCGGTCATCTGATTTTCTGGCCATTCTATATAGGCAGTCGGAGCAATGGCTTTGGTAACCCTCGATTATTTCAAGGCCTTGACGTTGTGCAGCTCAAGAGTCACTGAATTATGTATTGTGGAGAACCTTGCATATTAGTCTTTATTTTTTAAATGTTGCACTTGTTCTCTCTTACAATAGTAAAACAGAAGCCTACTCATTATGTACCATTTACTCCTCTGTTCAAACCACTTAAGCATGCAAGCCCTGGCAATTGGTGTGCTGTCACCGTATTGCTTTTAGTACTCTGCATTGTACCCGCAGCAACCGCGGTCCGAATCCGGGTCATGGCAGTCTTTTCTTGTAGGCGAAGATGACATTGAACTCCTTTTTGCCAACTCGATTTTGTAGCCGGGTGCATGGAAGGTTGGACCTGATCTCCTCTGCTGCTCAAATCCAGCCAAGAAAATAGCATGCGACTCACTGAATGCAGTAGTCGTGGCCGAGAGGTTAAGGCGATGGACTTGAAATCCATTGGGGTCTCCCCACGCAGGTTCGAACCCTGCCGACTACGTGATGCTTTGTCTGTTTGTGAAAAGAATTGTGTCATATAGGAGCTTTCTTACAGCTCAATGTCTTCTCTAACTTCAGGTGCAGCTCACAACTCGATTTTTTAGCTGTGTGCATTGTACCCGTTGTACTCTGCCCTTCACATCCTGCCAAGAAAATGACATGCGACTCTAATCAAGGAGTAGTCGTGGCCGAGAGGTTAAGGCGATGGACTCGAAATCCATTGGGGTCTCCCCGCGCAGGTTCGAACCCTGCTGACTACGTGGTGCTTTGTCAGTTTCCGTCGGGAGTTGTTCCCTCCAGGAGCTTTAGTTGACATGCTTTTGTTCTCTAACTTCACATGCAGAACGGAAATTTGGCAACCCACATCTCTTTTTGAGTCTGAAGCGAGAACTGTTTCAAAAAGTCCCGGTCATCTGTGTTTTTGGCCATTCATTCCAAACCACGTAAGAGTTATCAACTTGTAATGAAATAAAACAACTCTTTCAATGACAGTGTTCCTACCTTGCCAGGAGCAGCCCATATCTCTTCCCTTTATAAATTGATGTCTTCATCCTTAAGATGACAAAGCATGAACACGTTATGGAGAAAGTACTGTTATGTCCCAAGGGTGACTGATCTGTGGCAAGAGCCCAGACAGCTCAGTTGGTAGAGCATCAGACTTTTAGTCTGAGGGTCCAGGGTTCAAGTCCCTGTTCGGGTGAAGGGCTGTCAGTTTGTTGCAGACCTCCCCTAATAACTTGCCGTGCTCTTTCCTGCCTTTGAGAGAAATGGTCTTCCTCCCCAAGAAAAGATGTGGTGTTGTTTTTTTCCCAGTATTTGGTTTTGTTTTACCTGCTTTAAGACATGGTTGCTGTCTCAGCAAGCAGGGTTGGGGGACTTGAGAGAGCTGAGCTGAAGCTATCCGTTGACGCTGTATGTTCAGGCACTTCTCACCGGGCCTTGGTGATTTGGAGTGCCATCACTGTATAGCGTTTAGTACTCTGCGTTGTGCCCGCTCTTACAATAGTAAAACAGAAGCCTACTCATTATGTACCATTTACTCCTCTGTTCAAACCACTTAAGCATGCAAGCCCTGGCAATTGGTGTGCCGTCACCGTATTGCTTTTAGTACTCTGCATTGTACCCGCAGCAACCGCGGTCCGAATCCGGGTCATGGCAGTCTTTTCTTGTAGGCGAAGATGACATTGAACTCCTTTTTGCCAACTCGATTTTGTAGCCGGGTGCATGGAAGGTTGGACCTGATCTCCTCTGCTGCTCAAATCCAGCCAAGAAAATAGCATGCGACTCACTGAATGCAGTAGTCGTGGCCGAGAGGTTAAGGCGATGGACTTGAAATCCATTGGGGTCTCCCCACGCAGGTTCGAACCCTGCCGACTACGTGATGCTTTGTCTGTTTGTGAAAAGAATTGTGTCATATAGGAGCTTTCTTACAGCTCAATGTCTTCTCTAACTTCAGGTGCAGCTCACAACTCGATTTTTTAGCTGTGTGCATTGTACCCGTTGTACTCTGCCCTTCACATCCTGCCAAGAAAATGACATGCGACTCTAATCAAGGAGTAGTCGTGGCCGAGAGGTTAAGGCGATGGACTCGAAATCCATTGGGGTCTCCCCGCGCAGGTTTGAACCCTGCTGACTACGTGGTGCTTTGTCAGTTTCCGTCGGGAGTTGTTCCCTCCAGGAGCTTTAGTTGACATGCTTTTGTTCTCTAACTTCACATGCAGAACGGAAATTTGGCAACCCACATCTCTTTTTGAGTCTGAAGCGAGAACTGTTTCAAAAAGTCCCGGTCATCTGTGTTTTTGGCCATTCATTCCAAACCACGTAAGAGTTATCAACTTGTAATGAAATAAAACAACTCTTTCAATGACAGTGTTCCTACCTTGCCAGGAGCAGCCCATATCTCTTCCCTTTATAAATTGTTGTCTTCATCCTTAAGATGACAAAGCATGAACACGTTATGGAGAAAGTACTGTTATGTCCCAAGGGTGACTGATCTGTGGCAAGAGCCCAGACAGCTCAGTTGGTAGAGCATCAGACTTTTAGTCTGAGGGTCCAGGGTTCAAGTCCCTGTTCGGGTGAAGGGCTGTCAGTTTGTTGCAGACCTCCCCTAATAACTTGCCGTGCTCTTTCCTGCCTTTGAGAGAAATGGTCTTCCTCCCCAAGAAAAGATGTGGTGTTGTTTTTTTCCCAGTATTTGGTTTTGTTTTACCTGCTTTAAGACATGGTTGCTGTCTCAGCAAGCAGGGTTGGGGGACTTGAGAGAGCTGAGCTGAAGCTATCCGTTGACGCTGTATGTTCAGGCACTTCTCACCGGGCCTTGGTGATTTGGAGTGCCATCACTGTATAGCGTTTAGTACTCTGCGTTGTGCCCGCAGCAACCGCAGTCCGAATCCGGGTCATGGCAGTCTTTTCGTGTAGGCGAAGGCGGCACTCAACTCCTTTTTGCCAATTCAATATTGTAGTCGGGTACATCGACGGTTTGACCCGGCCTCCTCTGCTGCTCACATCTAGCCGTGAAAATAGCATGTGACTCACTGAAAGGAGTAGTCGTGGCCGAGAGGTTAAGGCGATGGACTTGAAATCCATTGGGGTCTCCCCGCGCAGGTTCGAACCCTGCCGACTACGTGATGCTTTGTCTGTTTTGCGACAAGAATTGTGTCATACAGGAGCTTTGTTTGAGCTCGTTGTCTTCTCTAACTTCATGTGCAGTATGGAAATTGGGCAGCACGTATCTCTTTTCAAGACTTAAGTGAGCACCGTTTCAAAAAGCCCCGGTCATCTGATTTTCTGGCCATTCTATATAGGCAGTCGGAGCAATGGCTTTGGTAACCCTCGATAACTTCAAGGCCTTGACGTTGTGCAGCTCAAGAGTCACTGAATTATGTATTGTGGAGAACCTTGCATATTAGTCTTTATTTTTTAAATGTTGCACTTGTTCTCTCTTACAATAGTAAAAGAGAAGCCTACTCATTATGTACCATTTACTCCTCTGTTCAAACCACTTAAGCATGCAAGCCCTGGCAATTGGTGTGCCGTCACCGTATTGCTTTTAGTACTCTGCATTGTACCCGCAGCAACCGCGGTCCGAATCCGGGTCATGGCAGTCTTTTCTTGTAGGCGAAGATGACATTGAACTCCTTTTTGCCAACTCGATTTTGTAGCCGGGTGCATGGAAGGTTGGACCTGATCTCCTCTGCTGCTCAAATCCAGCCAAGAAAATAGCATGCGACTCACTGAATGCAGTAGTCGTGGCCGAGAGGTTAAGGCGATGGACTTGAAATCCATTGGGGTCTCCCCGCACAGGTTCGAACCGTGCCGACTACGTTATGCTTTGTCTGTTTGTGAAAAGAATTGTGTCATTTAGGAGCTTTCTTACAGCTCAATGTCTTCTCTAACTTCAGGTGCAGCTCACAACTCCATTTTTTAGCTGTGTGCATTGTACCCGTTGTACTCTGCCCTTCACATCCTGCCAAGAAAATGACATGCGACTCTAATCAAGGAGTAGTCGTGGCCGAGAGGTTAAGGCGATGGACTCGAAATCCATTGGGGTCTCCCCGCGCAGGTTCGAACCCTGCCGACTACGTGGTGCTTTGTCGGTTTCCGTCGG
Organism: Gobio gobio; assembly: GCF_949357685.1. NCBI lineage: Eukaryota > Metazoa > Chordata > Actinopteri > Cypriniformes > Gobionidae > Gobio > Gobio gobio. Next base: position 38,511,648 of record NC_137101.1, on the reverse strand, counting down.
GAGTTGTTCCCTCCAGGAGCTTTAGTTGACCTGCTTTTGTTCTCTAACTTCACATGCAGAACGGAAATTTGGCAACCCACATCTCTTTTCGAGTCTGAAGCGAGAACTGTTTCAAAAAGTCCCGGTCATCTGTGTTTTTGGCCATTCATTCCAAACCACGTAAGAGTTATCAACTTGTAATGAAATAAAACAACTCTTTCAATGACAGTGTTCCTACCATCACTGTATAGCGTTTAGTACTCTGCGTTGTGCCCGCAGCAACCGCAGTCCGAATCCGGGTCATGGCAGTCTTTTCGTGTAGGCGAAGGCGGCACTCAACTCCTTTTTGCCAATTCAATATTGTAGTCGGGTACATCGACGGTTTGACCCGGCCTCCTCTGCTGCTCACATCTAGCCGTGAAAATAGCATGTGACTCACTGAAAGGAGTAGTCGTGGCCGAGAGGTTAAGGCGATGGACTTGAAATCCATTGGAGTCTCCCCGCGCAGGTTCGAACCCTGCCGACTACGTGATGCTTTGTCTGTTTTGCGACAAGAATTGTGTCATACAGGAGCTTTGTTTGAGCTCGTTGTCTTCTCTAACTTCATGTGCAGTATGGAAATTGGGCAGCACGTATCTCTTTTCAAGACTTAAGTGAGCACCGTTTCAAAAAGCCCCGGTCATCTGATTTTCTGGCCATTCTATATAGGCAGTCGGAGCAATGGCTTTGGTAACCCTCGATAACTTCAAGGCCTTGACGTTGTGCAGCTCAAGAGTCACTGAATTATGTATTGTGGAGAACCTTGCATATTAGTCTTTATTTTTTAAATGTTGCACTTGTTCTCTCTTACAATAGTAAAACAGAAGCCTACTCATTATGTACCATTTACTCCTCTGTTCAAACCACTTAAGCATGCAAGCCCTGGCAATTGGTGTGCCGTCACCGTATTGCTTTTAGTACTCTGCATTGTACCCGCAGCAACCACGGTCCGAATCCGGGTCATGGCAGTCTTTTCTTGTAGGCGAAGATGACATTGAACTCCTTTTTGCCAACTCGATTTTGTAGCCGGGTGCATGGAAGGTTGGACCTGATCTCCTCTGCTGCTCAAATCCAGCCAAGAAAATAGCATGCGACTCACTGAATGCAGTAGTCGTGGCCGAGAGGTTAAGGCGATGGACTTGAAATCCATTGGGGTCTCCCTGCGCAGGTTCGAACACTGCCGACTACGTTATGCTTTGTCTGTTTGTGAAAAGAATTGTGTCATTTAGGAGCTTTCTTACAGCTCAATGTCTTCTCTAACTTCAGGTGCAGCTCACAACTCCATTTTTTAGCTGTGTGCATTGTACCCGTTGTACTCTGCCCTTCACATCCTGCCAAGAAAATGACATGCGACTCTAATCAAGGAGTAGTCGTGGCCGAGAGGTTAAGGCGATGGACTCGAAATCCATTGGGGTCTCCCCGCGCAGGTTCGAACCCTGCCGACTACGTGGTGCTTTGTCGGTTTCCGTCGGGAGTTGTTCCCTCCAGGAGCTTTAGTTGACCTGCTTTTGTTCTCTAACTTCACATGCAGAACGGAAATTTGGCAACCCACATCTCTTTTCGAGTCTGAAGCGAGAACTGTTTCAAAAAGTCCCGGTCATCTGTGTTTTTGGCCATTCATTCCAAACCACGTAAGAGTTATCAACTTGTAATGAAATAAAACAACTCTTTCAATGACAGTGTTCCTACCATCACTGTATAGCGTTTAGTACTCTGCGTTGTGCCCGCAGCAACCGCAGTCCGAATCCGGGTCATGGCAGTCTTTTCGTGTAGGCGAAGGCGGCACTCAACTCCTTTTTGCCAATTCAATATTGTAGTCGGGTACATCGACGGTTTGACCCGGCCTCCTCTGCTGCTCACATCTAGCCGTGAAAATAGCATGTGACTCACTGAAAGGAGTAGTCGTGGCCGAGAGGTTAAGGCGATGGACTTGAAATCCATTGGGGTCTCCCCGCGCAGGTTCGAACCCTGCCGACTACGTGATGCTTTGTCTGTTTTGCGACAAGAATTGTGTCATACAGGAGCTTTGTTTGAGCTCGTTGTCTTCTCTAACTTCATGTGCAGTATGGAAATTGGGCAGCACGTATCTCTTTTCAAGACTTAAGTGAGCACCGTTTCAAAAAGCCCCGGTCATCTGATTTTCTGGCCATTCTATATAGGCAGTCGGAGCAATGGCTTTGGTAACCCTCGATAACTTCAAGGCCTTGACGTTGTGCAGCTCAAGAGTCACTGAATTATGTATTGTGGAGAACCTTGCATATTAGTCTTTATTTTTTAAATGTTGCACTTGTTCTCTCTTACAATAGTAAAACAGAAGCCTACTCATTATGTACCATTTACTCCTCTGTTCAAACCACTTAAGCATGCAAGCCCTGGCAATTGGTGTGCCGTCACCGTATTGCTTTTAGTACTCTGCATTGTACCCGCAGCAACCGCGGTCCGAATCCGGGTCATGGCAGTCTTTTCTTGTAGGCGAAGATGACATTGAACTCCTTTTTGCCAACTCGATTTTGTAGCCGGGTGCATGGAAGGTTGGACCTGATCTCCTCTGCTGCTCAAATCCAGCCAAGAAAATAGCATGCGACTCACTGAATGCAGTAGTCGTGGCCGAGAGGTTAAGGCGATGGACTTGAAATCCATTGGGGTCTCCCCGCGCAGGTTCGAACCCTGCTGACTACGTTATGCTTTGTCTGTTTGTGAAAAGAATTGTGTCATTTAGGAGCTTTCTTACAGCTCAGTGGCCCTCATTTATCAAAAGTGCGTACACCAAATTTCCAGCGTACACCTGGCGTACACCCAAAACCACGGTGACTTTGAGATTTATCAATATGGACGTTGGCGTACGGCACGCTCAAATCCTACGCCAGCTCAGGAGGTGGTGTACGCACGTTTTGAGTTAGTGCGAAAATGCGCAGAAAAACAATTCCTAACACCACAAAACGCACTGACAAAGATATGCTATATTATGACCCACTGTAAAAAAAACAAAAACAACAACAACAACAACAACAACAAATAAAGCCCTATTTGCACGGGATAAGTAGGCTAGGCTATTATCTGGGGACCTCGTGTGATTTAGAAATTACTCCCCCACATCTGAATTTTGCGTGGCGCATTCGCACGGGATAAGCTGTGATTTTACTCGAATTTACTGACTTATCTCCTGGATATGATGTTACTTGAAAATGTTTTTTCGTTATATAGCTGTATGAAATTATAAACAGTCGTATCGATATCATTTTGATTGTTTTATAGTAATACAAATAATTTCGTTCAGTTAGAGAACAGACGCAATTAAAAACGTAACTAAGCAATATAGCCTATAATAACACGGCGGAAGATTCAGTTTCAAAGCTAAATGTAAAAGTGCCCATTTAAGCGAGTTGTCATTGTACTGTTCTGTTTTTGTGTTTTTCATTAAGAATAATATTAAACACACCATTCAAGCAATTTACTCCCAATTTGTGCTCATTCTAAAGTGAAAGTGGTAGCCTATAATCCGCGCGGCCGCACGGGAAGTCATAACGGTGCACATATGCAGTCTAGCGCCATTCTTCGTTAAAGATAAAGATAGAAATGCTCACAGGACACGAAAACCTTGCAAAAATTATATACGATCGGCCTAATCCCGGCCAAATAGATGCCGATTCGCACGGGACTAATAATATCACCTCGGTGTTCGGCGAAATATGGTAGGTCATTTGCGGGGGAATTTTTACTTTAGGCCTACATATTACAGACATGGCCGATTCGCACGGGATTAAGATCACAGACATTATCTGCGATTATTAGCCTACAAATCACCAGAGGTCCCCGCATATACTAATAATCCCGTGCGAATAAGTAATTATAAACTTCAGTGTTTATTTTTGTGCAACATGAACTTCAATTTGTGTGACTTTACCAAAGCATTTGATTTGTAGGCATGTATTCGTCCAGTTGCGAGCCTGTGCGCTTTACCTGATGTTGGTTAGGCCCGGCAGCTGCGCACGGACTGGACTGAAAATAATTCAGACTGACAAAATAATAAAAATGACATTCTTCTTCTTTTAAATAATAATAAAATAAATAATAATAATGATAATAATGACATTCTTCTAAATAACAATAAGCGTCATTAATAATACAAATCATAATATTAATCTTACAAATTGTCATGCAATTATATTAATGTGAATGAATGGTACTCCACATCACATCATCATCACTATTGTACACATATTATTTCAAAACACGAGCTGTAAAATATTGAATTGTGATAGGTAATTTCTCATCCAAACAGCTATTTAAACTGGATTTCCACCGTACACCTTTTTGTGGGCACCTTTAATCCCACTCTTTAAACTTCCAAATAAAACAATTTTGTTTTTTTCTACTTCCCTGGTGATGGTCTCGATCTCTACTTCAGAGAAGTTTCGCTTCTTTGCCGTCTTCCGTATGTCCATGGCGTAAAATGAGGGCGTGGGGGAGGCGGAGACTTGAATATATAGGGGCGTGTTATTCTAATGACGATCGTTTTCAGCCGCGGCATTTATCAAGGGCAGGTTTTGCGTACGCCTGGATTTCAGAGGTGCGCACAGTTTCATAAATCAGGCGGTGAGAGGAGTGTAAGCATAATCTTACGCCAATATATACGCCCGTTTCTACGCAAGATTGATAAATGAGGGCCAATGTCTTCTCTAACTTCAGGTGCAGCTCACAACTCCATTTCTTAGCTGTGTGCATTGTACCCGTTGTACTCTGCCCTTCACATCCTGCCAAGAAAATGACATGCGACTCTAATCAAGGAGTAGTCGTGGCCGAGAGGTTAAGGCGATGGACTCGAAATCCATTGGGGTCTCCCCGCGCAGGTTCGAACCCTGCCGACTACGTGGTGCTTTGTCGGTTTCCGTCGGGAGTTGTTCCCTCCAGGAGCTTTAGTTGACCTGCTTTTGTTCTCTAACTTCACATGCAGAACGGAAATTTGGCAACCCACATCTCTTTTCGAGTCTGAAGCGAGAACTGTTTCAAAAAGTCCCGGTCATCTGTGTTTTTGGCCATTCATTCCAAACCACGTAAGAGTTATCAACTTGTAATGAAATAAAACAACTCTTTCAATGACAGTGTTCCTACCATCACTGTATAGCGTTTAGTACTCTGCGTTGTGCCCGCAGCAACCGCAGTCCGAATCCGGGTCATGGCAGTCTTTTCGTGTAGGCGAAGGCGGCACTCAACTCCTTTTTGCCAATTCAATATTGTAGTCGGGTACATCGACGGTTTGACCCGGCCTCCTCTGCTGCTCACATCTAGCCGTGAAAATAGCATGTGACTCACTGAAAGGAGTAGTCGTGGCCGAGAGGTTAAGGCGATGGACTTGAAATCCATTGGAGTCTCCCCGCGCAGGTTCGAACCCTGCCGACTACGTGATGCTTTGTCTGTTTTGCGACAAGAATTGTGTCATACAGGAGCTTTGTTTGAGCTCGTTGTCTTCTCTAACTTCATGTGCAGTATGGAAATTGGGCAGCACGTATCTCTTTTCAAGACTTAAGTGAGCACCGTTTCAAAAAGCCCCGGTCATCTGATTTTCTGGCCATTCTATATAGGCAGTCGGAGCAATGGCTTTGGTAACCCTCGATAACTTCAAGGCCTTGACGTTGTGCAGCTCAAGAGTCACTGAATTATGTATTGTGGAGAACCTTGCATATTAGTCTTTATTTTTTAAATGTTGCACTTGTTCTCTCTTACAATAGTAAAACAGAAGCCTACTCATTATGTACCATTTACTCCTCTGTTCAAACCACTTAAGCATGCAAGCCCTGGCAATTGGTGTGCCGTCACCGTATTGCTTTTAGTACTCTGCATTGTACCCGCAGCAACCGCGGTCCGAATCCGGGTCATGGCAGTCTTTTCTTGTAGGCGAAGATGACATTGAACTCCTTTTTGCCAACTCGATTTTGTAGCCGGGTGCATGGAAGGTTGGACCTGATCTCCTCTGCTGCTCAAATCCAGCCAAGAAAATAGCATGCGACTCACTGAATGCAGTAGTCGTGGCCGAGAGGTTAAGGCGATGGACTTGAAATCCATTGGGGTCTCCCCGCGCAGGTTCGAACCCTGCCGACTACGTGATGCGTTGTCTGTTTGTGAAAAGAATTGTGTCATATAGGAGCTTTCTTACAGCTCAATGTCTTCTCTAACTTCAGGTGCAGCTCACAACTCGATTTTTTAGCTGTGTGCATTGTACCCGTTGTACTCTGCCCTTCACATCCTGCCAAGAAAATGACATGCGACTCTAATCAAGGAGTAGTCGTGGCCGAGAGGTTAAGGCGATGTACTCGAAATCCATTGGGGTCTCCCCGCGCAGGTTCGAACCCTGCCGACTACGTGGTGCTTTGTCGGTTTCCGTCTGGAGTTGTTCCCTCCAGGAGCTTTAGTTGACCTGCTTTTGTTCTCTAACTTCACATGCAGAACGGAAATTTGGCAACCCACATCTCTTTTCGAGTCTGAAGCGAGAACTGTTTCAAAAAGTCCCGGTCATCTGTGTTTTTGGCCATTCATTCCAAACCACGTAAGAGTTATCAACTTGTAATGAAATAAAACAACTCTTTCAATGACAGTGTTCCTACCATCACTGTATAGCGTTTAGTACTCTGCGTTGTGCCCGCAGCAACCGCAGTCCGAATCCGGGTCATGGCGGTCTTTTCGTGTAGGCGAAGGCGGCACTCAACTCCTTTTTGCCAATTCAATATTGTAGTCGGGTACATCGACGGTTTGACCCGGCCTCCTCTGCTGCTCACATCTAGCCGTGAAAATAGCATGTGACTCACTGAAAGGAGTAGTCGTGGCCGAGAGGTTAAGGCGATGGACTTGAAATCCATTGGGGTCTCCCCGCGCAGGTTCGAACCCTGCCGACTACGTGATGCTTTGTCTGTTTTGCGACAAGAATTGTGTCATACAGGAGCTTTGTTTGAGCTCGTTGTCTTCTCTAACTTCATGTGCAGTATGGAAATTGGGCAGCACGTATCTCTTTTCAAGACTTAAGTGAGCACCGTTTCAAAAAGCCCCGGTCATCTGATTTTCTGGCCATTCTATATAGGCAGTCGGAGCAATGGCTTTGGTAACCCTCGATAACTTCAAGGCCTTGACGTTGTGCAGCTCAAGAGTCACTGAATTATGTATTGTGGAGAACCTTGCATATTAGTCTTTATTTTTTAAATGTTGCACTTGTTCTCTCTTACAATAGTAAAACAGAAGCCTACTCATTATGTACCATTTACTCCTCTGTTCAAACCACTTAAGCATGCAAGCCCTGGCAATTGGTGTGCCGTCACCGTATTGCTTTTAGTACTCTGCATTGTACCCGCAGCAACCGCGGTCCGAATCCGGGTCATGGCAGTCTTTTCTTGTAGGCGAAGATGACATTGAACTCCTTTTTGCCAACTCGATTTTGTAGCCGGGTGCATGGAAGGTTGGACCTGATCTCCTCTGCTGCTCAAATCCAGCCAAGAAAATAGCATGCGACTCACTGAATGCAGTAGTCGTGGCCGAGAGGTTAAGGCGATGGACTTGAAATCCATTGGGGTCTCCCCGCGAAGGTTCGAACCCTGCCGACTACGTGATGCTTTGTCTGTTTGTGAAAAGAATTGTGTCATATAGGAGCTTTCTTACAGCTCAATGTCTTCTCTAACTTCAGGTGCAGCTCACAACTCGATTTTTTAGCTGTGTGCATTGTACCCGTTGTACTCTGCCCTTCACATCCTGCCAAGAAAATGACATGCGACTCTTATCAAGGAGTAGTCGTGGCCGAGAGGTTAAGGCGATGGACCCGAAATCCATTGGGGTCTCCCCGCGCAGGTTCGAACCCTGCCGACTACGTGGTGCTTTGTCGGTTTCCGTCGGGAGTTGTTCCCTCCAGGAGCTTTAGTTGACCTGCTTTTGTTCTCTAACTTCACATGCAGAACGGAAATTTGGCAACCCACATCTCTTTTCGAGTCTGAAGCGAGAACTGTTTCAAAAAGTCCCGGTCATCTGTGTTTTTGGCCATTCATTCCAAACCACGTAAGAGTTATCAACTTGTAATGAAATAAAACAACTCTTTCAATGACAGTGTTCCTACCATCACTGTATAGCGTTTAGTACTCTGCGTTGTGCCCGCAGCAACCGCAGTCCGAATCCGGGTCATGGCAGTCTTTTCGTGTAGGCGAAGGCGGCACTCAACTCCTTTTTGCCAATTCAATATTGTAGTCGGGTACATCGACGGTTTGACCCGGCCTCCTCTGTTGTTCACATCTAGCCGTGAAAATAGCATGTGACTCACTGCAAGGAGTAGTCGTGGCCGAGAGGTTAAGGCGATGGACTTGAAATCCATTGGGGTCTCCCCGCGCAGGTTCAAACCCTGCTGACTACGTGATGCTTTGTCTGTTTTGCGACAAGAATTGTGTCATACAGGAGCTTTGTTTGAGCTCGTTGTCTTCTCTAACTTCATGTGCAGTATGGAAATTGGGCAGCACGTATCTCTTTTCAAGACTTAAGTGAGCACCGTTTCAAAAAGCCCCGGTCATCTGATTTTCTGGCCATTCTATATAGGCAGTCGGAGCAATGGCTTTGGTAACCCTCGATAACTTCAAGGCCTTGACGCTGTGCAGCTCAAGAGTCACTGAATTATGTATTGTGGAGAACCTTGCATATTAGTCTTTATTTTTTAAATGTTGCACTTGTTCTCTCTTACAATAGTAAAACAGAAGCCTACTCATTATGTACCATTTACTCCTCTGTTCAAACCACTTAAGCATGCAAGCCCTGGCAATTGGTGTGCCGTCACCGTATTGCTTTTAGTACTCTGCATTGTACCCGCAGCAACCGCGGTCCGAATCCGGGTCATGGCAGTCTTTTCTTGTAGGCGAAGATGACATTGAACTCCTTTTTGCCAACTCGATTTTGTAGCCGGGTGCATGGAAGGTTGGACCTGATCTCCTCTGCTGCTCAAATCCAGCCAAGAAAATAGCATGCGACTCACTGAATGCAGTAGTCGTGGCCGAGAGGTTAAGGCAATGGACTTGAAATCCATTGGGGTCTCCCCGCGCAGGTTCGAACCCTGCCGACTACGTGATGCTTTGTCTGTTTGTGAAAAGAATTGTGTCATATAGGAGCTTTCTTACAGCTCAATGTCTTCTCTAACTTCAGGTGCAGCTCACAACTCGATTTTTTAGCTGTGTGCATTGTACCCGTTGTACTCTGCCCTTCACATCCTGCCAAGAAAATGACATGCGACCCTTATCAAGGAGTAGTCGTGGCCGAGAGGTTAAGGCGATGGACTCGAAATCCATTGGGGTCTCCCCGCGCAGGTTCGAACCCTGCTGACTACGTGGTGCTTTGTCAGTTTCCGTCGGGAGTTGTTCCCTCCAGGAGCTTTAGTTGACCTGCTTTTGTTCTCTAACTTCACATGCAGAACGGAAATTTGGCAACCCACATCTCTTTTTGAGTCTGAAGCGAGAACTGTTTCAAAAAGTCCCGGTCATCTGTGTTTTTGGCCATTCATTCCAAACCACGTAAGAGTTATCAACTTGTAATGAAATAAAACAACTCTTTCAATGACAGTGTTCCTACCTTGCCAGGAGCAGCCCATATCTCTTCCCTTTATAAATTGATGTCTTCATCCTTAAGATGACAAAGCATGAACACGTTATGGAGAAAGTACTGTTATGTCCCAAGGGTGACTGATCTGTGGCAAGAGCCCAGACAGCTCAGTTGGTAGAGCATCAGACTTTTAGTCTGAGGGTCCAGGGTTCAAGTCCCTGTTCGGGTGAAGGGCTGTCAGTTTGTTGCAGACCTCCCCTAATAACTTGCCGTGCTCTTTCCTGCCTTTGAGAGAAATGGTCTTCCTCCCCAAGAAAAGATGTGGTGTTGTTTTTTTCCCAGTATTTGGTTTTGTTTTACCTGCTTTAAGACATGGTTGCTGTCTCAGCAAGCAGGGTTGGGGGACTTGAGAGAGCTGAGCTGAAGCTATCCGTTGACGCTGTATGTTCAGGCACTTCTCACCGGGCCTTGGTGATTTGGAGTGCCATCACTGTATAGCGTTTAGTACTCTGCGTTGTGCCCGCTCTTACAATAGTAAAACAGAAGCCTACTCATTATGTACCATTTACTCCTCTGTTCAAACCACTTAAGCATGCAAGCCCTGGCAATTGGTGTGCCGTCACCGTATTGCTTTTAGTACTCTGCATTGTACCCGCAGCAACCGCGGTCCGAATCCGGGTCATGGCAGTCTTTTCTTGTAGGCGAAGATGACATTGAACTCCTTTTTGCCAACTCGATTTTGTAGCCGGGTGCATGGAAGGTTGGACCTGATCTCCTCTGCTGCTCAAATCCAGCCAAGAAAATAGCATGCGACTCACTGAATGCAGTAGTCGTGGCCGAGAGGTTAAGGCGATGGACTTGAAATCCATTGGGGTCTCCCCACGCAGGTTCGAACCCTGCCGACTACGTGATGCTTTGTCTGTTTGTGAAAAGAATTGTGTCATATAGGAGCTTTCTTACAGCTCAATGTCTTCTCTAACTTCAGGTGCAGCTCACAACTCGATTTTTTAGCTGTGTGCATTGTACCCGTTGTACTCTGCCCTTCACATCCTGCCAAGAAAATGACATGCGACTCTAATCAAGGAGTAGTCGTGGCCGAGAGGTTAAGGCGATGGACTCGAAATCCATTGGGGTCTCCCCGCGCAGGTTTGAACCCTGCTGACTACGTGGTGCTTTGTCAGTTTCCGTCGGGAGTTGTTCCCTCCAGGAGCTTTAGTTGACATGCTTTTGTTCTCTAACTTCACATGCAGAACGGAAATTTGGCAACCCACATCTCTTTTTGAGTCTGAAGCGAGAACTGTTTCAAAAAGTCCCGGTCATCTGTGTTTTTGGCCATTCATTCCAAACCACGTAAGAGTTATCAACTTGTAATGAAATAAAACAACTCTTTCAATGACAGTGTTCCTACCTTGCCAGGAGCAGCCCATATCTCTTCCCTTTATAAATTGTTGTCTTCATCCTTAAGATGACAAAGCATGAACACGTTATGGAGAAAGTACTGTTATGTCCCAAGGGTGACTGATCTGTGGCAAGAGCCCAGACAGCTCAGTTGGTAGAGCATCAGACTTTTAGTCTGAGGGTCCAGGGTTCAAGTCCCTGTTCGGGTGAAGGGCTGTCAGTTTGTTGCAGACCTCCCCTAATAACTTGCCGTGCTCTTTCCTGCCTTTGAGAGAAATGGTCTTCCTCCCCAAGAAAAGATGTGGTGTTGTTTTTTTCCCAGTATTTGGTTTTGTTTTACCTGCTTTAAGACATGGTTGCTGTCTCAGCAAGCAGGGTTGGGGGACTTGAGAGAGCTGAGCTGAAGCTATCCGTTGACGCTGTATGTTCAGGCACTTCTCACCGGGCCTTGGTGATTTGGAGTGCCATCACTGTATAGCGTTTAGTACTCTGCGTTGTGCCCGCAGCAACCGCAGTCCGAATCCGGGTCATGGCAGTCTTTTCGTGTAGGCGAAGGCGGCACTCAACTCCTTTTTGCCAATTCAATATTGTAGTCGGGTACATCGACGGTTTGACCCGGCCTCCTCTGCTGCTCACATCTAGCCGTGAAAATAGCATGTGACTCACTGAAAGGAGTAGTCGTGGCCGAGAGGTTAAGGCGATGGACTTGAAATCCATTGGGGTCTCCCCGCGCAGGTTCGAACCCTGCCGACTACGTGATGCTTTGTCTGTTTTGCGACAAGAATTGTGTCATACAGGAGCTTTGTTTGAGCTCGTTGTCTTCTCTAACTTCATGTGCAGTATGGAAATTGGGCAGCACGTATCTCTTTTCAAGACTTAAGTGAGCACCATTTCAAAAAGCCCCGGTCATCTGATTTTCTGGCCATTCTATATAGGCAGTCGGAGCAATGGCTTTGGTAACCCTCGATAACTTCAAGGCCTTGACGTTGTGCAGCTCAAGAGTCACTGAATTATGTATTGTGGAGAACCTTGCATATTAGTCTTTATTTTTTAAATGTTGCACTTGTTCTCTCTTACAATAGTAAAAGAGAAGCCTACTCATTATGTACCATTTACTCCTCTGTTCAAACCACTTAAGCATGCAAGCCCTGGCAATTGGTGTGCCGTCACCGTATTGCTTTTAGTACTCTGCATTGTACCCGCAGCAACCGCGGTCCGAATCCGGGTCATGGCAGTCTTTTCTTGTAGGCGAAGATGACATTGAACTCCTTTTTGCCAACTCGATTTTGTAGCCGGGTGCATGGAAGGTTGGACCTGATCTCCTCTGCTGCTCAAATCCAGCCAAGAAAATAGCATGCGACTCACTGAATGCAGTAGTCGTGGCCGAGAGGTTAAGGCGATGGACTTGAAATCCATTGGGGTCTCCCCGCACAGGTTCGAACCGTGCCGACTACGTTATGCTTTGTCTGTTTGTGAAAAGAATTGTGTCATTTAGGAGCTTTCTTACAGCTCAATGTCTTCTCTAACTTCAGGTGCAGCTCACAACTCCATTTTTTAGCTGTGTGCATTGTACCCGTTGTACTCTGCCCTTCACATCCTGCCAAGAAAATGACATGCGACTCTAATCAAGGAGTAGTCGTGGCCGAGAGGTTAAGGCGATGGACTCGAAATCCATTGGGGTCTCCCCGCGCAGGTTCGAACCCTGCCGACTACGTGGTGCTTTGTCGGTTTCCGTCGGGAGTTGTTCCCTCCAGGAGCTTTAGTTGACCTGCTTTTGTTCTCTAACTTCACATGCAGAACGGAAATTTGGCAACCCACATCTCTTTTCGAGTCTGAAGCGAGAACTGTTTCAAAAAGTCCCGGTCATCTGTGTTTTTGGCCATTCATTCCAAACCACGTAAGAGTTATCAACTTGTAATGAAATAAAACAACTCTTTCAATGACAGTGTTCCTACCATCACTGTATAGCGTTTAGTACTCTGCGTTGTGCCCGCAGCAACCGCAGTCCGAATCCGGGTCATGGCAGTCTTTTCGTGTAGGCGAAGGCGGCACTCAACTCCTTTTTGCCAATTCAATATTGTAGTCGGGTACATCGACGGTTTGACCCGGCCTCCTCTGCTGCTCACATCTAGCCGTGAAAATAGCATGTGACTCACTGAAAGGAGTAGTCGTGGCCGAGAGGTTAAGGCGATGGACTTGAAATCCATTGGAGTCTCCCCGCGCAGGTTCGAACCCTGCCGACTACGTGATGCTTTGTCTGTTTTGCGACAAGAATTGTGTCATACAGGAGCTTTGTTTGAGCTCGTTGTCTTCTCTAACTTCATGTGCAGTATGGAAATTGGGCAGCACGTATCTCTTTTCAAGACTTAAGTGAGCACCGTTTCAAAAAGCCCCGGTCATCTGATTTTCTGGCCATTCTATATAGGCAGTCGGAGCAATGGCTTTGGTAACCCTCGATAACTTCAAGGCCTTGACGTTGTGCAGCTCAAGAGTCACTGAATTATGTATTGTGGAGAACCTTGCATATTAGTCTTTATTTTTTAAATGTTGCACTTGTTCTCTCTTACAATAGTAAAACAGAAGCCTACTCATTATGTACCATTTACTCCTCTGTTCAAACCACTTAAGCATGCAAGCCCTGGCAATTGGTGTGCCGTCACCGTATTGCTTTTAGTACTCTGCATTGTACCCGCAGCAACCACGGTCCGAATCCGGGTCATGGCAGTCTTTTCTTGTAGGCGAAGATGACATTGAACTCCTTTTTGCCAACTCGATTTTGTAGCCGGGTGCATGGAAGGTTGGACCTGATCTCCTCTGCTGCTCAAATCCAGCCAAGAAAATAGCATGCGACTCACTGAATGCAGTAGTCGTGGCCGAGAGGTTAAGGCGATGGACTTGAAATCCATTGGGGTCTCCCTGCGCAGGTTCGAACACTGCCGACTACGTTATGCTTTGTCTGTTTGTGAAAAGAATTGTGTCATTTAGGAGCTTTCTTACAGCTCAATGTCTTCTCTAACTTCAGGTGCAGCTCACAACTCCATTTTTTAGCTGTGTGCATTGTACCCGTTGTACTCTGCCCTTCACATCCTGCCAAGAAAATGACATGCGACTCTAATCAAGGAGTAGTCGTGGCCGAGAGGTTAAGGCGATGGACTCGAAATCCATTGGGGTCTCCCCGCGCAGGTTCGAACCCTGCCGACTACGTGGTGCTTTGTCGGTTTCCGTCGGGAGTTGTTCCCTCCAGGAGCTTTAGTTGACCTGCTTTTGTTCTCTAACTTCACATGCAGAACGGAAATTTGGCAACCCACATCTCTTTTCGAGTCTGAAGCGAGAACTGTTTCAAAAAGTCCCGGTCATCTGTGTTTTTGGCCATTCATTCCAAACCACGTAAGAGTTATCAACTTGTAATGAAATAAAACAACTCTTTCAATGACAGTGTTCCTACCATCACTGTATAGCGTTTAGTACTCTGCGTTGTGCCCGCAGCAACCGCAGTCCGAATCCGGGTCATGGCAGTCTTTTCGTGTAGGCGAAGGCGGCACTCAACTCCTTTTTGCCAATTCAATATTGTAGTCGGGTACATCGACGGTTTGACCCGGCCTCCTCTGCTGCTCACATCTAGCCGTGAAAATAGCATGTGACTCACTGAAAGGAGTAGTCGTGGCCGAGAGGTTAAGGCGATGGACTTGAAATCCATTGGGGTCTCCCCGCGCAGGTTCGAACCCTGCCGACTACGTGATGCTTTGTCTGTTTTGCGACAAGAATTGTGTCATACAGGAGCTTTGTTTGAGCTCGTTGTCTTCTCTAACTTCATGTGCAGTATGGAAATTGGGCAGCACGTATCTCTTTTCAAGACTTAAGTGAGCACCGTTTCAAAAAGCCCCGGTCATCTGATTTTCTGGCCATTCTATATAGGCAGTCGGAGCAATGGCTTTGGTAACCCTCGATAACTTCAAGGCCTTGACGTTGTGCAGCTCAAGAGTCACTGAATTATGTATTGTGGAGAACCTTGCATATTAGTCTTTATTTTTTAAATGTTGCACTTGTTCTCTCTTACAATAGTAAAACAGAAGCCTACTCATTATGTACCATTTACTCCTCTGTTCAAACCACTTAAGCATGCAAGCCCTGGCAATTGGTGTGCCGTCACCGTATTGCTTTTAGTACTCTGCATTGTACCCGCAGCAACCGCGGTCCGAATCCGGGTCATGGCAGTCTTTTCTTGTAGGCGAAGATGACATTGAACTCCTTTTTGCCAACTCGATTTTGTAGCCGGGTGCATGGAAGGTTGGACCTGATCTCCTCTGCTGCTCAAATCCAGCCAAGAAAATAGCATGCGACTCACTGAATGCAGTAGTCGTGGCCGAGAGGTTAAGGCGATGGACTTGAAATCCATTGGGGTCTCCCCGCGCAGGTTCGAACCCTGCTGACTACGTTATGCTTTGTCTGTTTGTGAAAAGAATTGTGTCATTTAGGAGCTTTCTTACAGCTCAGTGGCCCTCATTTATCAAAAGTGCGTACACCAAATTTCCAGCGTACACCTGGCGTACACCCAAAACCACGGTGACTTTGAGATTTATCAATATGGACGTTGGCGTACGGCACGCTCAAATCCTACGCCAGCTCAGGAGGTGGTGTACGCACGTTTTGAGTTAGTGCGAAAATGCGCAGAAAAACAATTCCTAACACCACAAAACGCACTGACAAAGATATGCTATATTATGACCCACTGTAAAAAAAACAAAAACAACAACAACAACAACAACAACAAATAAAGCCCTATTTGCACGGGATAAGTAGGCTAGGCTATTATCTGGGGACCTCGTGTGATTTAGAAATTACTCCCCCACATCTGAATTTTGCGTGGCGCATTCGCACGGGATAAGCTGTGATTTTACTCGAATTTACTGACTTATCTCCTGGATATGATGTTACTTGAAAATGTTTTTTCGTTATATAGCTGTATGAAATTATAAACAGTCGTATCGATATCATTTTGATTGTTTTATAGTAATACAAATAATTTCGTTCAGTTAGAGAACAGACGCAATTAAAAACGTAACTAAGCAATATAGCCTATAATAACACGGCGGAAGATTCAGTTTCAAAGCTAAATGTAAAAGTGCCCATTTAAGCGAGTTGTCATTGTACTGTTCTGTTTTTGTGTTTTTCATTAAGAATAATATTAAACACACCATTCAAGCAATTTACTCCCAATTTGTGCTCATTCTAAAGTGAAAGTGGTAGCCTATAATCCGCGCGGCCGCACGGGAAGTCATAACGGTGCACATATGCAGTCTAGCGCCATTCTTCGTTAAAGATAAAGATAGAAATGCTCACAGGACACGAAAACCTTGCAAAAATTATATACGATCGGCCTAATCCCGGCCAAATAGATGCCGATTCGCACGGGACTAATAATATCACCTCGGTGTTCGGCGAAATATGGTAGGTCATTTGCGGGGGAATTTTTACTTTAGGCCTACATATTACAGACATGGCCGATTCGCACGGGATTAAGATCACAGACATTATCTGCGATTATTAGCCTACAAATCACCAGAGGTCCCCGCATATACTAATAATCCCGTGCGAATAAGTAATTATAAACTTCAGTGTTTATTTTTGTGCAACATGAACTTCAATTTGTGTGACTTTACCAAAGCATTTGATTTGTAGGCATGTATTCGTCCAGTTGCGAGCCTGTGCGCTTTACCTGATGTTGGTTAGGCCCGGCAGCTGCGCACGGACTGGACTGAAAATAATTCAGACTGACAAAATAATAAAAATGACATTCTTCTTCTTTTAAATAATAATAAAATAAATAATAATAATGATAATAATGACATTCTTCTAAATAACAATAAGCGTCATTAATAATACAAATCATAATATTAATCTTACAAATTGTCATGCAATTATATTAATGTGAATGAATGGTACTCCACATCACATCATCATCACTATTGTACACATATTATTTCAAAACACGAGCTGTAAAATATTGAATTGTGATAGGTAATTTCTCATCCAAACAGCTATTTAAACTGGATTTCCACCGTACACCTTTTTGTGGGCACCTTTAATCCCACTCTTTAAACTTCCAAATAAAACAATTTTGTTTTTTTCTACTTCCCTGGTGATGGTCTCGATCTCTACTTCAGAGAAGTTTCGCTTCTTTGCCGTCTTCCGTATGTCCATGGCGTAAAATGAGGGCGTGGGGGAGGCGGAGACTTGAATATATAGGGGCGTGTTATTCTAATGACGATCGTTTTCAGCCGCGGCATTTATCAAGGGCAGGTTTTGCGTACGCCTGGATTTCAGAGGTGCGCACAGTTTCATAAATCAGGCGGTGAGAGGAGTGTAAGCATAATCTTACGCCAATATATACGCCCGTTTCTACGCAAGATTGATAAATGAGGGCCAATGTCTTCTCTAACTTCAGGTGCAGCTCACAACTCCATTTCTTAGCTGTGTGCATTGTACCCGTTGTACTCTGCCCTTCACATCCTGCCAAGAAAATGACATGCGACTCTAATCAAGGAGTAGTCGTGGCCGAGAGGTTAAGGCGATGGACTCGAAATCCATTGGGGTCTCCCCGCGCAGGTTCGAACCCTGCCGACTACGTGGTGCTTTGTCGGTTTCCGTCGGGAGTTGTTCCCTCCAGGAGCTTTAGTTGACCTGCTTTTGTTCTCTAACTTCACATGCAGAACGGAAATTTGGCAACCCACATCTCTTTTCGAGTCTGAAGCGAGAACTGTTTCAAAAAGTCCCGGTCATCTGTGTTTTTGGCCATTCATTCCAAACCACGTAAGAGTTATCAACTTGTAATGAAATAAAACAACTCTTTCAATGACAGTGTTCCTACCATCACTGTATAGCGTTTAGTACTCTGCGTTGTGCCCGCAGCAACCGCAGTCCGAATCCGGGTCATGGCAGTCTTTTCGTGTAGGCGAAGGCGGCACTCAACTCCTTTTTGCCAATTCAATATTGTAGTCGGGTACATCGACGGTTTGACCCGGCCTCCTCTGCTGCTCACATCTAGCCGTGAAAATAGCATGTGACTCACTGAAAGGAGTAGTCGTGGCCGAGAGGTTAAGGCGATGGACTTGAAATCCATTGGAGTCTCCCCGCGCAGGTTCGAACCCTGCCGACTACGTGATGCTTTGTCTGTTTTGCGACAAGAATTGTGTCATACAGGAGCTTTGTTTGAGCTCGTTGTCTTCTCTAACTTCATGTGCAGTATGGAAATTGGGCAGCACGTATCTCTTTTCAAGACTTAAGTGAGCACCGTTTCAAAAAGCCCCGGTCATCTGATTTTCTGGCCATTCTATATAGGCAGTCGGAGCAATGGCTTTGGTAACCCTCGATAACTTCAAGGCCTTGACGTTGTGCAGCTCAAGAGTCACTGAATTATGTATTGTGGAGAACCTTGCATATTAGTCTTTATTTTTTAAATGTTGCACTTGTTCTCTCTTACAATAGTAAAACAGAAGCCTACTCATTATGTACCATTTACTCCTCTGTTCAAACCACTTAAGCATGCAAGCCCTGGCAATTGGTGTGCCGTCACCGTATTGCTTTTAGTACTCTGCATTGTACCCGCAGCAACCGCGGTCCGAATCCGGGTCATGGCAGTCTTTTCTTGTAGGCGAAGATGACATTGAACTCCTTTTTGCCAACTCGATTTTGTAGCCGGGTGCATGGAAGGTTGGACCTGATCTCCTCTGCTGCTCAAATCCAGCCAAGAAAATAGCATGCGACTCACTGAATGCAGTAGTCGTGGCCGAGAGGTTAAGGCGATGGACTTGAAATCCATTGGGGTCTCCCCGCGCAGGTTCGAACCCTGCCGACTACGTGATGCGTTGTCTGTTTGTGAAAAGAATTGTGTCATATAGGAGCTTTCTTACAGCTCAATGTCTTCTCTAACTTCAGGTGCAGCTCACAACTCGATTTTTTAGCTGTGTGCATTGTACCCGTTGTACTCTGCCCTTCACATCCTGCCAAGAAAATGACATGCGACTCTAATCAAGGAGTAGTCGTGGCCGAGAGGTTAAGGCGATGTACTCGAAATCCATTGGGGTCTCCCCGCGCAGGTTCGAACCCTGCCGACTACGTGGTGCTTTGTCGGTTTCCGTCTGGAGTTGTTCCCTCCAGGAGCTTTAGTTGACCTGCTTTTGTTCTCTAACTTCACATGCAGAACGGAAATTTGGCAACCCACATCTCTTTTCGAGTCTGAAGCGAGAACTGTTTCAAAAAGTCCCGGTCATCTGTGTTTTTGGCCATTCATTCCAAACCACGTAAGAGTTATCAACTTGTAATGAAATAAAACAACTCTTTCAATGACAGTGTTCCTACCATCACTGTATAGCGTTTAGTACTCTGCGTTGTGCCCGCAGCAACCGCAGTCCGAATCCGGGTCATGGCGGTCTTTTCGTGTAGGCGAAGGCGGCACTCAACTCCTTTTTGCCAATTCAATATTGTAGTCGGGTACATCGACGGTTTGACCCGGCCTCCTCTGCTGCTCACATCTAGCCGTGAAAATAGCATGTGACTCACTGAAAGGAGTAGTCGTGGCCGAGAGGTTAAGGCGATGGACTTGAAATCCATTGGGGTCTCCCCGCGCAGGTTCGAACCCTGCCGACTACGTGATGCTTTGTCTGTTTTGCGACAAGAATTGTGTCATACAGGAGCTTTGTTTGAGCTCGTTGTCTTCTCTAACTTCATGTGCAGTATGGAAATTGGGCAGCACGTATCTCTTTTCAAGACTTAAGTGAGCACCGTTTCAAAAAGCCCCGGTCATCTGATTTTCTGGCCATTCTATATAGGCAGTCGGAGCAATGGCTTTGGTAACCCTCGATAACTTCAAGGCCTTGACGTTGTGCAGCTCAAGAGTCACTGAATTATGTATTGTGGAGAACCTTGCATATTAGTCTTTATTTTTTAAATGTTGCACTTGTTCTCTCTTACAATAGTAAAACAGAAGCCTACTCATTATGTACCATTTACTCCTCTGTTCAAACCACTTAAGCATGCAAGCCCTGGCAATTGGTGTGCCGTCACCGTATTGCTTTTAGTACTCTGCATTGTACCCGCAGCAACCGCGGTCCGAATCCGGGTCATGGCAGTCTTTTCTTGTAGGCGAAGATGACATTGAACTCCTTTTTGCCAACTCGATTTTGTAGCCGGGTGCATGGAAGGTTGGACCTGATCTCCTCTGCTGCTCAAATCCAGCCAAGAAAATAGCATGCGACTCACTGAATGCAGTAGTCGTGGCCGAGAGGTTAAGGCGATGGACTTGAAATCCATTGGGGTCTCCCCGCGAAGGTTCGAACCCTGCCGACTACGTGATGCTTTGTCTGTTTGTGAAAAGAATTGTGTCATATAGGAGCTTTCTTACAGCTCAATGTCTTCTCTAACTTCAGGTGCAGCTCACAACTCGATTTTTTAGCTGTGTGCATTGTACCCGTTGTACTCTGCCCTTCACATCCTGCCAAGAAAATGACATGCGACTCTTATCAAGGAGTAGTCGTGGCCGAGAGGTTAAGGCGATGGACCCGAAATCCATTGGGGTCTCCCCGCGCAGGTTCGAACCCTGCCGACTACGTGGTGCTTTGTCGGTTTCCGTCGGGAGTTGTTCCCTCCAGGAGCTTTAGTTGACCTGCTTTTGTTCTCTAACTTCACATGCAGAACGGAAATTTGGCAACCCACATCTCTTTTCGAGTCTGAAGCGAGAACTGTTTCAAAAAGTCCCGGTCATCTGTGTTTTTGGCCATTCATTCCAAACCACGTAAGAGTTATCAACTTGTAATGAAATAAAACAACTCTTTCAATGACAGTGTTCCTACCATCACTGTATAGCGTTTAGTACTCTGCGTTGTGCCCGCAGCAACCGCAGTCCGAATCCGGGTCATGGCAGTCTTTTCGTGTAGGCGAAGGCGGCACTCAACTCCTTTTTGCCAATTCAATATTGTAGTCGGGTACATCGACGGTTTGACCCGGCCTCCTCTGTTGTTCACATCTAGCCGTGAAAATAGCATGTGACTCACTGCAAGGAGTAGTCGTGGCCGAGAGGTTAAGGCGATGGACTTGAAATCCATTGGGGTCTCCCCGCGCAGGTTCAAACCCTGCTGACTACGTGATGCTTTGTCTGTTTTGCGACAAGAATTGTGTCATACAGGAGCTTTGTTTGAGCTCGTTGTCTTCTCTAACTTCATGTGCAGTATGGAAATTGGGCAGCACGTATCTCTTTTCAAGACTTAAGTGAGCACCGTTTCAAAAAGCCCCGGTCATCTGATTTTCTGGCCATTCTATATAGGCAGTCGGAGCAATGGCTTTGGTAACCCTCGATAACTTCAAGGCCTTGACGCTGTGCAGCTCAAGAGTCACTGAATTATGTATTGTGGAGAACCTTGCATATTAGTCTTTATTTTTTAAATGTTGCACTTGTTCTCTCTTACAATAGTAAAACAGAAGCCTACTCATTATGTACCATTTACTCCTCTGTTCAAACCACTTAAGCATGCAAGCCCTGGCAATTGGTGTGCCGTCACCGTATTGCTTTTAGTACTCTGCATTGTACCCGCAGCAACCGCGGTCCGAATCCGGGTCATGGCAGTCTTTTCTTGTAGGCGAAGATGACATTGAACTCCTTTTTGCCAACTCGATTTTGTAGCCGGGTGCATGGAAGGTTGGACCTGATCTCCTCTGCTGCTCAAATCCAGCCAAGAAAATAGCATGCGACTCACTGAATGCAGTAGTCGTGGCCGAGAGGTTAAGGCAATGGACTTGAAATCCATTGGGGTCTCCCCGCGCAGGTTCGAACCCTGCCGACTACGTGATGCTTTGTCTGTTTGTGAAAAGAATTGTGTCATATAGGAGCTTTCTTACAGCTCAATGTCTTCTCTAACTTCAGGTGCAGCTCACAACTCGATTTTTTAGCTGTGTGCATTGTACCCGTTGTACTCTGCCCTTCACATCCTGCCAAGAAAATGACATGCGACCCTTATCAAGGAGTAGTCGTGGCCGAGAGGTTAAGGCGATGGACTCGAAATCCATTGGGGTCTCCCCGCGCAGGTTCGAACCCTGCTGACTACGTGGTGCTTTGTCAGTTTCCGTCGGGAGTTGTTCCCTCCAGGAGCTTTAGTTGACCTGCTTTTGTTCTCTAACTTCACATGCAGAACGGAAATTTGGCAACCCACATCTCTTTTTGAGTCTGAAGCGAGAACTGTTTCAAAAAGTCCCGGTCATCTGTGTTTTTGGCCATTCATTCCAAACCACGTAAGAGTTATCAACTTGTAATGAAATAAAACAACTCTTTCAATGACAGTGTTCCTACCATCACTGTATAGCCTTTAGTACTCTGCGTTGTGCCCGCAGCAACCGCAGTCCGAATCCGGGTCATGGCAGTCTTTTCGTGTAGGCGAAGGCGGCACTCAACTCCTTTTTGCCAATTCAATATTGTAGTCGGGTACATCGACGGTTTGACCCGGCCTCCTCTGTTGTTCACATCTAGCTGTGAAAATAGCATGTGACTCACTGAAAGGAATAGTCGTGGCCGAGAGGTTAAGGCGATGGACTTGAAATCCATTGGGGTCTCCCTGCGCAGGTTCGAACCCTGCCGACTACGTGGTGCTTTGTCGGTTTCCGTCGGGAGTTGTTCCCTCCAGGAGCTTTAGTTGACCTGCTTTTGTTCTCTAACTTCACATGCAGAACGGAAATTTGGCAACCCACATCTCTTTTCGAGTCTGAAGCGAGAACTGTTTCAAAAAGTCCCGGTCATCTGTGTTTTTGGCCATTCATTCCAAACCACGTAAGAGTTATCAACTTGTAATGAAATAAAACAACTCTTTCAATGACATTGTTCCTACCTTACCAGGAGCAGCCCATATCTCTTCCCTTTATAAATTGTTGTCTTCATCCTTAAGATGACAAAGCATGAACACGTTATGGAGAGAGTACTGTTATGTCCCCAGGGTGACTGTACTGTGGCAAGAGCCCAGACAGCTCAGTCGGTAGAGCATCAGACTTTTAGTCTGAGGGTCCAGGGTTCAAGTCCCTGTTCGGGTGAAGGGCTGGCAGTTTGTTGCAGACCTCCCCTAATAACTTGCCGTGCTCTTTCCTGCCTTTGAGAGAAATGGTCTTCCTCCCCATGAAAAGATGTGGTGTTGCTTTTTTCCCAGTCTTTGGTTTTGTTTTACCTGCTTTAAGACATGGTTGCTGTCTCAGCAAGCAGGGTTGGGGGACTTGAGAGAGCTGAGCTGAAGCTATCCGTTGACGCTGTATGTTCAGGCACTTCTCAGCGGGCCTTGGTGATTTGGAGTGCCATCACTGTATAGCGTTTAGTACTCTGCGTTGTGCCCGCAGCAACCGCAGTCCGAATCCGGGTCATGGCAGTCTTTTCGTGTAGGTGAAGGCGGCACTCAACTCCTTTTTGCCAATTCAATATTGTAGTCGGGTACATCGACGGTTTGACCCGGCATCCTCTGTTGTTCACATCTAGCCGTGAAAATAGCATGTGACTCACTGAAAGGAGTAGTCGTGGCAGAGAGGTTAAGGCGATGGACTTGAAATCCATTGGGGTCTCCCCGCGCAGGTTCGAACCCTGCCGACTACGTGATGCTTTGTCTGTTTTGCGACAAGAATTGTGTCATACAGGAGCTTTGTTTGAGCTCGTTGTCTTCTCTAACTTCATGTGCAGTATGGAAATTGGGCAGCACGTATCTCTTTTCAAGACTTAAGTGAGCACCGTTTCAAAAAGCCCCGGTCATCTGATTTTCTGGCCATTCTATATAGGCAGTCGGAGCAATGGCTTTGGTAACCCTCGATAACTTCAAGGCCTTGACGTTGTGCAGCTCAAGAGTCACTGAATTATGTATTGTGGAGAACCTTGCATATTAGTCTTTATTTTTTAAATGTTGCACTTGTTCTCTCTTACAATAGTAAAACAGAAGCCTACTCATTATGTACCATTTACTCCTCTGTTCAAACCACTTAAGCATGCAAGCCCTGGCAATTGGTGTGCCGTCACCGTATTGCTTTTAGTACTCTGCATTGTACCCGCAGCAACCGCGGTCCGAATCCGGGTCATGGCAGTCTTTTCTTGTAGGCGAAGATGACATTGAACTCCTTTTTGCCAACTCGATTTTGTAGCCGGGTGCATGGAAGGTTGGACCTGATCTCCTCTGCTGCTCAAATCCAGCCAAGAAAATAGCATGCGACTCACTGAATGCAGTAGTCGTGGCCGAGAGGTTAAGGCGATGGACTTGAAATCCATTGGGGTCTCCCCGCGCAGGTTCGAACCCTGCCGACTGCGTGATGCTTTGTCTGTTTGTGAAAAGAATTGTGTCATACAGGAGCTTTGTTACAGCTCAATGTCTTCTCTAACTTCAGGTGCAGCTCACAACTCGATTTTTTAGCTGTGTGCATTGTACCCGTTGTACTCTGCCCTTCACATCCTGCCAAGAAAATGACATGCGACTCTAATCAAGGAGTAGTCGTGGCCGAGAGGTTAAGGCGATGGACTCGAAATCCATTGGGGTCTCCCCGCGCAGGTTCGAACCCTGCTGACTACGTGGTGCTTTGTCAGTTTCCGTCGGGAGTTGTTCCCTCCAGGAGCTTTAGTTGACCTGCTTTTGTTCTCTAACTTCACATGCAGAACGGAAATTTGGCAACCCACATCTCTTTTTGAGTCTGAAGCGAGAACTGTTTCAAAAAGTCCCGGTCATCTGTGTTTTTGGCCATTCATTCCAAACCACGTAAGAGTTATCAACTTGTAATGAAATAAAACAACTCTTTCAATGACAGTGTTCCTACCTTGCCAGGAGCAGCCCATATCTCTTCCCTTTATAAATTGTTGTCTTCATCCTTAAGATGACAAAGCATGAACACGTTATGGAGAAAGTACTGTTATGTCCCCAGGGTGACTGTACTGTGGAAAGAGCCCAGACAGCTCAGTCGGTAGAGCATCAGCCTTTTAGTCTGAGGGTCCAGGGTTCAAGTCCCTGTTCGGGCGAAGGGCTGTCAGTTTGTTGCAGAGCTCCCCTAATAACTTGCCGTGCTCTTTCCTGCCTTTGAGAGAAATGGTCTTCCTCCCCAAGAAAAGATGTGGTGTTGTTTTTTTCCCAGTCTTTGGTTTTGGTTTATCTGCTTTAAGACATGGTTGCTGTCTCAGCAAGCAGGGTTGGGGGACTTGAGAGAGCTGAGCTGAAGCTATCCGTTGACGCTGTATGTTCAGGCACTTCTCAGCGGGCCTTGGTGATTTGGAGTGCCATCACTGTATAGCGTTTAGTACTCTGCGTTGTGCCCGCAGCAACCGCAGTCCGAATCCGGGTCATGGCAGTCTTTTCGTGTAGGCGAAGGCGGCACTCAACTCCTTTTTGCCAATTCAATATTGTAGTCGGGTACATCGACGGTTTGACCCGGCCTCCTCTGTTGTTCACATCTAGCCGTGAAAATAGCATGTGACTCACTGCAAGGAGTAGTCGTGGCCGAGAGGTTAAGGCGATGGACTTGAAATCCATTGGGGTCTCCCCGCGCAGGTTCGAACCCTGCCGACTACGTGATGCTTTGTCTGTTTTGCGACAAGAATTGTGTCATACAGGAGCTTTGTTTGAGCTCGTTGTCTTCTCTAACTTCATGTGCAGTATGGAAATTGGGCAGCACGTATCTCTTTTCAAGACTTAAGTGAGCACCGTTTCAAAAAGCCCCGGTCATCTGATTTTCTGGCCATTCTATTTAGGCAGTCGGAGCAATGGCTTTGGTAACCCTCGATAACTTCAAGGCCTTGACGTTGTGCAGCTCAAGAGTCACTGAATTATGTATTGTGGAGAACCTTGCATATTAGTCTTTATTTTTTAAATGTTGCACTTGTTCTCTCTTACAATAGTAAAACAGAAGCCTACTCATTATGTACCATTTACTCCTCTGTTCAAACCACTTAAGCATGCAAGCCCTGGCAATTGGTGTGCCGTCACCGTATTGCTTTTAGTACTCTGCATTGTACCCGCAGCAACCGCGGTCCGAATCCGGGTCATGGCAGTCTTTTCTTGTAGGCGAAGATGACATTGAACTCCTTTTTGCCAACTCGATTTTGTAGCCGGGTGCATGGAAGGTTGGACCTGATCTCCTCTGCTGCTCAAATCCAGCCAAGAAAATAGCATGCGACTCACTGAATGCAGTAGTCGTGGCCGAGAGGTTAAGGCGATGGACTTGAAATCCATTGGGGTCTCCCCGCGCAGGTTCGAACCCTGCCGACTACGTGATGCTTTGTCTGTTTGTGAAAAGAATTGTGTCATATAGGAGCTTTCTTACAGCTCAATGTCTTCTCTAACTTCAGGTGCAGCTCACAACTCGATTTTTTAGCTGTGTGCATTGTACCCGTTGTACTCTGCCCTTCACATCCTGCCAAGAAAATGACATGCGACTCTTATCAAGGAGTAGTCGTGGCCGAGAGGTTAAGGCGATGGACTCGAAATCCATTGGGGTCTCCCCGCGCAGGTTCGAACCCTGCCGACTACGTGGTGCTTTGTCGGTTTCCGTCGGGAGTTGTTCCCTCCAGGAGCTTTAGTTGACCTGCTTTTGTTCTCTAACTTCACATGCAGAACGGAAATTTGGCAACCCACATCTCTTTTCGAGTCTGAAGCAAGAACTGTTTCAAAAAGTCCCGGTCATCTGTGTTTTTGGCCATTCATTCCAAACCACGTAAGAGTTATCAACTTGTAATGAAATAAAACAACTCTTTCAGTGACAGTGTTCCTACCATCACTGTATAGCGTTTAGTACTCTGCGTTGTGCCCGCAGCAACCGCAGTCCGAATCCGGGTCATGGCAGTCTTTTCGTGTAGGCGAAGGCGGCACTCAACTCCTTTTTGCCAATTCAATATTGTAGTCGGGTACATCGACGGTTTGACCCGGCCTCCTCTGCTGCTCACATCTAGCCGTGAAAATAGCATGTGACTCACTGAAAGGAGTAGTCGTGGCCGTTCCTTCCAGCGATCGGCCTGTCTAACTATTCCTAACAAGTCCGAACGCAATCGAAACAGGTCCTAACACATTCCGAACACTTCCGAACGAGGTCCGAACAACACCTAACTAATCCGAACAGATCCTAACGCACATCCGAAAACTCCGAACTGATGGGGCAAAGGAGCCAATCAATTCCTACAGAAAAAGAACCAATCAGCAATCGAGTTGACATGGAGGCCAATCTCGATTGGCTGATTATTTCCGTGACATTCCCGCTGAACTCACATAACATCAACTGTGATCCGAGGATTAAAGGTAACGTTAAGCATTATTAAATCACAAATTCATGACAATAGTGTTAACCTATATAGGTATATTTGTTCAAACATTAATACATTTTTTGGAATAAAGGTTAAAGGCCAGTTCACTTAACGGTGATGTGTGACAGTTATGCTAGTTAACATTACCCTCCATGGCCCGATTTTTTTGGGAAAAAATATTGTTTAACCCCATATAATATAAATATATATATATATATATATATATATATATATATATATATATATATATATATATATATATATATCCATCATAAAATATGTCGACCCCTCACCCCAGATCCAGATGTTGGTTTGTTGTAAATACTAGTGTTTTCGAACTGTACTATAGTAGTTGTGGTAATTTTACAGTTACTTTGGTAATATAACAACTAACGTTATAGTAATATAAACAAATACCCAATACTGTACACATTTACATCTACAACAGGTTATATAATACAGTATTTGTTGCAGTGGTAATACTTTAAGATAAGTTTCAGTAGTTACACATTAGTAACGTTAACTGACATCAACTAACTATGCTTCGTTAGCAACTTCGTTAGCATTAGTTAATGAAAATACAGTTTTATATCACAAACAATAAATTGTATAACTAATAACTGTTAACTAATATAGTTAACTAATATTAACCAATGAACTTTCTAGTAAAGTGTGACCATTACAGTTTATCAGTTTACTATATATATATATATATATATATATATATATATATATATATATATATATATATATATATATATATATATATATATATACAGTACACTACAATTTATTATAGTATGACACAAAAACACTAGTATTTAGTATTTACTATGAATTACTATAGTATTTTTACCTGTGGAGTCAATATATGCATTAGAAAATGTTATTAGTTTTTTTGTTTTTGTTAGTTTGTTTTTTACCTAGGAGCACTTGAATGATAGGCATATTGCCTGAACAAAAGTGCTCTAACTGCACAGTCTCTAAGGTTTTAGTATATAAAATAAAACTTTTAACTTTTCATTTATTTTAATAATCAAACATATTTATTTACATATTGATGCACATGCATATATTTGTTTTATAAAAAGATATTTCATTTTGTATTTAATGTCAGGTGATATATGTATATATATTTTTTTTGGTGCTGTGACTTAGAGGGTTAAGTTAACAGCTTGAACAACAAAGACTACGATATAGATTTCAACCATTTGTTGGACTGTATAATAATATTATGTTCCCCAGATTTTTCGGGGTAGACGAAAGTGAATGAATTAAATTAAATTCTACAGCCCGATGTTGTGAAAGTTGTTTTGTATACATATATGCTGCTAGCTAGCTATTTTATTTGCAAGTTTAAAATGCATGTTGTCAAAACAGATGTTCAACCTAAAAAAAAAAAACTCAATTCTACTCTTGCTATATTAACAAAACCAATAGAAATGCACAACTACATTGATTTGTTCCACAGTATTTTTCAGATATGACTAAAACAGACAAATCCAACGCCTATTGGAATGACGTCTGCCATAGGTATGCCCAGGGCACCTTCCAGTTCACTACAGGCAAAAGGCCTGGAAGCAAAAGATGGAAGGAGGCATTGGAGCGGATTGATGCCTGTCCCCTACAAAAGGGGAATAAGGTGGACCTGTTTGGCAGGCCTATAGTGTGCACTTGTGGGTTCCACAAGGTAGGTATACAATATTATATATATCAAAGGCATGATAAGTCCCTGTATCATGTAATAGACTATTTTATGGACCATAACCACTGATCTGTTATCTGAGTGCACAGTTCTGCAGAATAATTGATTAAATTATTTAACATGAATAGTATGGCCTTCTTTTGTTTCTAATCTTTGTTTTCTTCCAGTCAACAGATAAGGCAGGGCCAGGCGGCAGCACAGAAGAGGCGGGCGGCAGCACAGAGGAGGCGGGCGGCAGCACAGAGGAGGCAGGGACATCACAGTAAGAACAAGGGATTAAGTTTTCTCTCTGTGGTGTGGTTGTGGAGGCAGAGAAGTTCTCTGAGCACCTCTCTGACCACCATGCTGAAGAGAAGTGCTGTTGGACTACTCCAGCACATTGAGTCCAGCCATTATGGGGCCCTGTTGGCTCCACGTGCAAGCCCTTCAAAAATGACCACACCATCTCCGTGCCCCTCACCATCTCCACGGCTGGCGCAGACACCAGTGTCTCCATCCCTGCGGCCTAGGCTTGCTACGATAGACGGTTTTGCCGGTGTTACCGGTGTCCAGACTCAACACTGGTTACATCACTTGCCCACCGTGGCACCGCCCACCGTCTTTTTGATTTTTTATAGTAATAAAATAATTTAGTTCAGTTAGAGAACAGACAATACAAATAAAAACTGAACGTATCTGCTTAATAAAGCAGGATCCGACCGTGAGTCTCGGCAGCGGCAGGAGTCATTCATCAGATTTAAGAGTGAGGAGCTGACTGAGATGATCGCGGAAGATTTGGTTTCAAAGCGAAACGTAAAAGCGTAAAAGGAGTTTGTCATTTGTTTTGTTGTTGTGTTTTTCATTAAAAATAATAGGCTAATGAACCCACAATTCAAGCAACCCGCAGCCGAATTGGCGCTCATTCAAAACCGAAAGTAAAATGTGCACGGCCGCACAGAGCGCGCATTGTTTACTTTCGCCTGGCTCCGCAGTGCGAGCCTCCGCGCTATGCTGACTGCGCGCATTTATTTTTTCTGCTCGTGCGGGCGCGTTGAGTATAAACAAATCTTTACGGACGAACTGTTATTCATTCATGGCGTGCATCTCAATCATAGACTGATCAATGCTTGATCAGTGCCCTGACTACTGAACTAGGGAACTGATTGAGACGCACCCATGGCCTCACAGAGCGCGCATTTACAGACGAGCTGTCATTCACGGTGTGTGTGCACTGGCGCGTTTTCAGTTCAGAGCGGCCGTGTGCATGTTACTTTCGGTTAGATAGAATTAGTGATTTAAAAGCCTCCGCCGGTGATACCGATATTACCGGTGTTGTCACAAATCAATTAACCGGTGGAAAAATGTCCTCACCGTCACATCCCTACTGCGGCCCACTCTATCCTCACACCACTCTCCAGCTCTACAGCCCTCACCACCACCACCATCACGGCCCACTCCGTCTCCACGGCCCACTCCATCCTTAAGCCACTCCCCAGCTCCAGCTCTACAGCCTCCACCACCCACTCCATCCCCGGTGGCCCACTCCATCTCCACGGCCCACTCCATCCTCAAGCCACTCTCCAGCTCCAGCTCTACAGCCTCCACCACCCACTCCATCCCGGTGGCCCACTCCGTCTCCACGGCCCACTACATCCTCAAGCCACTCTCCAGCTCTACAGCCTCCACCACCCACTCCATCCCGGTGGCCCACTCTGTCTCCATAGCCCACTCCATCCTCAAGCCACTCTCCAGCTCTACAGCCTCCACCACCACCACCTTCACGGCCCACTCCATCCCCACGCCACTCACCAGCTCTACAGCCTCCACCACCAGCACCTTCACGGCCCACTCCATCCCCACACCACTCCCCAGCTCCACAGCCTCCACCACCACCACCTTCACGGCCCACTCCATCCCCACACCACTCTCCAGCTCCACAGCCCTCACAACCATGGCGCTCTACATCTTCACAGCCCACTCCATTCTCACATCCAGCACCCTCACTGCAGCCCACACCACCTCTGCCTCAGGCTGTTACTGATTGGGAAAGCTTTCTTCCCAGTCAGTTCAAGAGAGTCCTCCAGCCAGCAGATTGGGTGTGGATAGCCAAGTGCCTCTATGAGCCCACAGGACAGCTCAGGCAGAATTTCCAGGATAACTGGTTTTATCCTCCGATGCAGCCCAAGCCGTCTCCTCCTGAGCCTGGGTGGTACTTCAGACAGAGGATGTTCTTGTGGGCACCAATGAGGATGTTGGGCATTCCTCTTAAATGCCAACAGTGTGGCCGTAAGATGCACCATTCTGGGATCTACCCAAAGGTCAGGGAGGTCATTGACATGGGTAGTCGCTACTACCTGGTGGGTGGAGACTATCCTCGCTGCAGTGTATGCAGGCTGCCAGTATGCCCATGGAGCCAGGACATCCTTGCACAACTGGATGTGGCACACAGGACAATGTTTCCAGCAGTGCTGGCCTCTCAGCTAGCCCTGGACAAGAAATGTGTGACCTTCCTCAGGCCAAGGACCAGTGGCAACAGTTCCTCCTACCTCCAGTCAGCAGTAGAGGAAGTCCACAGTGAGGAGTGGGCACGACGGACCATCCAGTACCTCTCTGACTGTGAGCATCATTTGAGAAAGGTTGCCCTGGTCCAATCTACAACGGCACCTTCCTATTCTGCACCTGCACCCTTCAGGCCGCTTCCACTCGCCCAGTGGTTTGAGACTGTCCACTCCAACGACATCCTCAGCCATCTTGACGAGATGAAGGGGGTGAATACCTCCACCTATGGCCGAATCCTAAAGATGGATTCAACTAAGAAGGTACAATACATGAAGGTTTCATTTTCAGCCATCCATCATAATGATGAAAAAGTGTGCATTTTGTGTTATTTATATATATATATATAGTAATGGACCATAACAAAAAGAAGAAAATATATAATTAGAATGTCTTTATGTTTCCTTATGCTTGTTTTTTAGATCACCAAAAAGCTGGCTGGTGACATTGGGGACACGGCTGCGTGGATGACAAACATTGGCAATGAGCTCGGCCAGGTTCTGAACAGTGTTCTGACAACAGGTGAAGGTGCAGGACTGGAAGAGCTGTGCCAGGGCATCGTCAGACGCTACCAGAATGCTGGTGAGCCAGAGCCGCAGGTCATCTATGTTGACCGGGATTGCTGCAGTCAGTCAGGTGGGATTTTCAGATTACTACTTTATCAAAAGTGACCTTGGACCACAAAACCAAGTCTTAATGGTCTTTTTGGTAACGCTTTACTTGAAGGGGTGTGCATAATACGCCAATACGTCATCCTAACCTGTCATAAACATGACATAGCAGATTCATTATCAAACTTAAGAAACGACTTAGCTTTATGGGTTAACATTAAACTGTTATGTGGTTGGTTTTGACGTTGACTGAGGCCTTTATAATGTCATTAATGTTTTTATGATCACTTTTTTCAGTTGAATTTGTCAATAAAATGTCACTAAGTGTTAATATTCTTTCAAATTATTTTATAACAGTGTCATAAACATTTTTCTTGACCTAAACTATGCCATCATAGAGGAAATCGTACTGAGTCATTGAAAACTCAGCTCAGAATGATAGAGAGGCACCACTGGTTAGGTGTACGCCATTATGATGGTGTCTTAGCTAGACTTAGCCATGATGTAAAAAAGCATTTCAAGAAAATATAAATGTGTGGGATGCTGTAATTAACTGTTTTTGCAGTGATTTGGACCAAACACTGCATGGCTTAACCCACCATTGTACTGTTTTCATTTAATTTTGGGTGAATCAGTCTCCAAATGCAATCAAATATAATTTTATCGATTTTAATTATTATTATTATTGGATGATTGATTTTATTTCTCGAACACCTATTCATATTTTTAAGATATTTGAAATTGTCTATTATCTGACCTTCTGTTGGTCAGCTGGTGGAGGAAACTTTTTTTTAAAAAACACTATGAACTGAAAAATATTCATGACGTTGTTATAAAATTATTTGACAGAGTATTAACCCTAACCATCCCACCCTAACCCTACCCTAAACCCACCCCTAACCCTCCCACCCTAAACCAACCCCTAACCCTAACCCTCCCACCCTAACCCTAAACCCACCCCTAACCCTAACCCTCCCACCCTAACCCTAAACCCACCCCTTACCCTCCCACCCTAACCCTAAACCCACCCCTAACCCTAACCCTCCCACTCTAACCCCAACCCTAAACCTAACCCTCCCACCCTAACCCTACCCTAAACCCACCCCTAACCCTCCCACCCTAAACCAACCCCTAACCCTAACCCTCCCACCCTAACCCTAAACCCACCCCTAACCCTAACCCTCCCACCCTAACCCTAAACCCACCCCTTACCCTCCCACCCTAACCCTAAACCCACCCCTAACCCTCCCACCCTAACCCTAAACCCACCCCTAACCCTCCCACCCTAACCCTAAACCCACCCCTAACCCTAACCCTCCCACTCTAACCCCAACCCTAAACCTAACCCTCCCACCCTAACCCTACCCTAAACCCACCCCTAACCCCAACCCCACCCCTACCCTAATCCCTAATGTCTGCAATCAATCAGGCAAAACAGCTCTAACGCTTTATCAAATTATGAATTGTTTTGAAACTGAACATTTGTTATTTATGATTAAACACTGAAACTTTTTTTTACCATTTCGAAATAATCCATTAAACAGGAGTGTCTGCTAATATTTTCGGTTCCATTGTTTTGCGCATAGTCTCAAGGACGCCCATAGCACGGGGAAACTAATGAATATTCATGAAAACACCACCCACTGGAAACAAATATTTCAGGAACCGAATATATTGTAACTGTCTTTTTTTTTTAATGTTTTTATTAAGATGTAGCCATCATCTGAAAGGCAAGCTTATTCTGAGTAAATAAGCTTTCCATTGTTGTATGGTTTGTTAGGAAAGGACATTATTTGGCCCAGATATAACTATTTAAAAATGTATTGGTCCTTGCGAGAACTCTGCCCTGCTTTGTCGGTGTTACTGGTACGCTTCGTTTTTAGGCGAGATCCAGTTTCATCCTGATTTCGTATTTCGTCAGTCATTCAAAGTGAGGATTTCTCTCCGGTTACCCACCAGAGTGGATTACGTCGTGGGACGCCGCGTGTGGACTCAATTCTGTGGAGTGTGATCTGTGCCTTGCCTAGACCTCTCATTGTAACTTCTAAATAAACATTGAACTTGCATTTGACTCCGAGACTCATTCTGACAGAATGAGCGCGCCAATGATGGAGTCAGCGAGTTCGGAGGATTCGGAATCGGTGTACGCCGCACTTCATCAGCAGGGAGTGGTCATAGAACAGCATTCATCTCTGTTGACTGAGGCTTCCCGAGATTTCCGTGTTCTGTCTGGACAATTTACAGAGCTCAGTACCCGAGTAGACCAGATAGTCTCCTCGGTCGGTGAACGTTTTCCTTCTCCTTCTGCACCTGTTGAGACTGCACCTGCAGACCGTGAGCCACACGCGGCGACACCTCCGTCCTTCGACGGCGACCCCAACACCTGCCGGGCTTTCCTACAGCAGTGTTCCCTTGTCTTCGCCCTCCAGCCACGGCGCTTCGCCGCTTCAACATCTAAAGTGGCATATGTGTTGACACTTCTCACCGGAAGGGCGAGACAGTGGGGAATGGCTGTATGGGGGGCCAAGGCTCCGTGCACAGCGTCGTTTGAGGCTCTCGAGACGGAGATGCTGAGCTTGTTTGATCGGTCGCTTCGTGGGGATATGGCAGCCGCCGAGCTGGTAAGACTACTGCAAT
Source organism: Gobio gobio (assembly GCF_949357685.1). Lineage (NCBI taxonomy): Eukaryota > Metazoa > Chordata > Actinopteri > Cypriniformes > Gobionidae > Gobio > Gobio gobio. Next base: position 38,476,907 of record NC_137101.1, on the reverse strand, counting down.
GGACCTCTTCCGTTACCGATTATGCCATCGCGTTCAAGACTCTAGCCATCACCAGCGGCTGGAATGACGCTGCACTACGGGCTCAATTCCTCGAGGGTCTTAATCCTGCCATTCAGGACGAGATCGCTGCACGGGATCCTCCAACCTCTCTAGAGACAGCGATCGACCTGGCGTTGAGGATCGAGACTCGCCACCGTCAACGAGACATCCGCCGGTCGTTTCGTCATCTCGCCGTCTCTGAGCCGGAGGAGTTCACCGCTTCTTCTCTCCAGACGGAGGAGCCGATGCAACTGGGCAAGCTCCGCCTTACCACCACTGAAAGACAGCGTCGTTTGTCCTGTGGTTTGTGCCTGTATTGCGGTAAAGCGGGGCATATCGCCGCTGTTTGTCCGGTAAAAGGGTACTGCCCGCCGATGACTTCGGGAGTTTCGGTGGGCGTGTCGTCATTCAAATCTCCCGTAAGCTGCACCACACTACCTGTAATCATTGACTATAAACTGTCTTTTCATTCACAGGCGTTGCTGGATTCGGGTGCGGAGGCAAGTTTTCTGGATGCCGGGTTGGCCGAATCGTGGAACATTCCTTTTATTCCTTTGTCTTCCTCTCTCTCCGCTTGGACCTTAAAGGGACAGCATATGGCTGTGATCACCCATCGCACACCCCCTGTCAGTTTGTTTATCTCTGGCAATCATCGTGAGGAGATCGAATTCTATTTATTAGAGGAGTCTCAATCACCAGTCATTTTAGGACATGACTGGTTGACCAAACACAATCCTCACGTTGATTGGCAGAACGGTGTTGTGTTATCTTGGAAGTCTTCGTGTCACGTTTCATGTCTTGGTCCTGCTCCTTCTCCTGTTGTTTGTTCAACTTTTCAGGTTCCGGATGTTGATCTCTCGGGAGTGCCGGCGGAGTACTCTGATCTGTATCGGGTGTTCAGTAAGACCCGGGCTACTTCCCTACCTCCTCACCGGTCGTACGATTGCGAGATCAAACTTCTCTCAGACACTTCTCCGCCTAAGGGTCGTATATTTTCCCTATCTAAACCAGAGAGAGAGGCTATGGATAAGTACATTAATGAATCTCTTAATGCCGGTCTCATTCGCCGCTCCTCGTCTCCAGCTGGCGCTGGATTTTTCTTTGTCAAAAAGAAGGACGGGTCTCTTCGTCCGTGCATTGATTATAGAGGGCTGAATGACATTACTATTAAGAATAAGTACCCCTTGCCTTTAATGTCGTCAGCGTTCGAGTTATTACAGGGAGCGCACGTGTTTACCAAGTTAGATCTGCGCAACGCTTATCACTTGGTACATTTCAAAGAGGGCGATGAGTGGAAGACAGCTTTTAATACACCATCAGGGCACTGGGAATACTGCGTTCTTCCGTTCGGTCTTTGTAACGCACCGGCTGTCTTCCAAACCATGGTCAATGAAGTGTTGGGTGACATGATTAACAAGTTTGTCTTTGTGTATCTCGATGACATTCTCATCTTTTCTCCCTCTAAGCAGATACACACCCAGCATGTTCGCCAGGTTTTACAACGGTTGTTAGAGAATCAGCTCTTTGTTAAGGCGGAGAAGTGCGAGTTCCACAAGGAGTCGGTTTCGTTTCTGGGTTTTGTTATAGCCGAGGGAGAGATTTGTCCCGATCCCGCTAAAGTTAAAGCGGTCGCCGAATGGCCAGTGCCCGACACTCGTAAAGAGCTTCAGCGATTTCTGGGTTTCGCCAACTTTTATCGGCGTTTCATCAGAAATTTTGGTCAGATCGCTAAACCTCTTACCGCTCTTACTTCCTCTAAAGTGTGTTTCCGTTGGAATACAGAAGCTCAGGAAGCCTTTGATGGATTAAAGTCCCGTTTCATCTCTGCACCTGTTCTTTCTATTCCGGATGCGGCTAAACAATTTATAGTGGAAGTGGAGGCATCTGATGTCGGGGTAGGCGCCGTTTTATCTCAGCAATCTTCTGTTGACGGGAAAGTGCATCCATGCGCTTTTTTCTCTCATCGGTTAAACCCAGCGGAGCGAAATCATGACATAGGTAATCGGGAGCTGCTGGCGGTTAGACTCGCTCTGGGTGAGTGGCGTCACTGGTTGGAGGGAACCTCGGAGCCCTTTCTGGTCTGGACAGATCATAAGAACTTGGAATATATCCGTTCAGCCAGAAGGTTAACATCTAGACAAGCTCGCTGGGCACTCTTCTTCGAACGTTTTAACTTCACCCTCTCGTACCGGCCGGGGTCTAAAAACACTAAACCTGACGCTCTCTCCCGTTTGTTCGAGGGTTCCGGGTCGGAGCGGACCGAAACCATTCTCCCGGAGGGGAGGGTGGTCGGTGCCCTTGTGTGGGGAATCGAACAGCGGGTGAGAGAGGCCGGCCGAGAGGGGGAAGTTCCGGAGGGGTGTCCGGCGGGTCGTCTATGGGTTCCCGAGTGTTTATGTTACGATGTCATCCGGTGGGGTCACGAATCCAAGTTTGTCGGCCATCCGGGAATTCGGAGAACGTTGGCTGCCATCCGTCAACGTTTTTGGTGGCCTTCTATGGTCTCGGACGTCAGACAGTTTGTATTAGCCTGTTCAGTCTGTGCTTGTAATAAAGCATCTAATCAACCTCCCGCTGGTCTGCTTAAATCTTTGCCCGTGCCCTCCCGCCCCTGGTCTCATATAGCCCTTGATTTTGTCACCGGCTTACCGGCGTCAAATGGTAACACTGTCGTATTGACTGTGGTGGATCGTTTTTCTAAAGCGGTTCATTTTATTCCCCTGCCTAAACTTCCTTCTGCCAAGGAGATGGCTCAGGTTTTGATTAATCACGTCTTTCGGTTACACGGTATTCCGACTGATGTTGTTTCAGATAGGGGTCCTCAGTTCATCTCTCGTTTTTGGCAGGAGTTTTGTCGACAGATCGGCGCTACAGCCAGCCTGTCTTCTGGTTATCATCCGCAGACCAATGGGCAATGCGAACGGGCTAATCAGGATCTCGGTCGAACGCTTCGCTGTCTGTCGTCTAAATATCCGAATTCTTGGTGCCAACAGCTTCCTTGGGTCGAGTACTCTCATAATTCTCTTCCCGTCGCATCTACTAATTTGTCGCCGTTTGAATTATCTGTCGGTTATCAACCTCCCCTTTTCCCATCACAGGAGCCCGACGCAGTAGTTCCGTCTGCTTTAGCTTTCGTGCGCAGGTGCAGACGCACTTGGAGGAATGCTAAAATACTTTTATTACAAAACTCCAGACGAACCAAAGCTGCGGCTGACCGTCACCGGCGACCTCCACCCCGTTATGTGTGTGGGCAAAAGGTATGGCTTTCCACCAAGGATTTGCCTCTCCGTGAGCCTTCTCGTAAGCTGGCTCCTCGTTTCATTTGGCCATACATTATATCTAAGGTCATTAATCCGGTAGCGGTTAAGCTTAAGTTACCTCCTACTCTTGGTCGGGTTCACCCAGTTTTTCATGTATCCAGGGTTAAACCTGTGTTTTTTGCCCGGAACAATCCCCCTGTCTCTGCCCCTAACCCCCCCGCTCCTCGTCTAGTGGATGGTGCTCCTGCCTATACTGTTAGGAGATTACTAGATTCTCGTCGCAGGGGCAGAGGTTTTCAGTATTTAGTGGACTGGGAGGGTTACGGTCCGGAGGAGAGGTCCTGGGTTCCGGCCCGGGATATACTGGACCCTGGTCTGATCGAGGATCTCCGTCGGCGACAGGGTGAGTCTCCTCCATGCCCGTCCGGTGCCGGTCATGGGGAGGGGGATACTGTCAGGACTCCTGGTTGATCGTGTGTGTATGTATGTTTTCTTACCTGTTGGTGGTGGTTCCTCACGGGTTCACTGGCTCCTCCCGCTCGTTTCAGTAATTGTTCACCTGTGTGTCTCATCAGCTGTTTTCTTTTTATAGCACGCTGTCCTGTCGCTCGTCGCGCGCTCATTGTTTTTGGTTGGTCTCGGTCTCTGTTCTGTCCAAGTTGGAGGTTCTGGTTTCTGTCTCTTCAGTACTCGCAGGTTCGGTCGCAGGCAACCGGATGGTTGTCAACGCCCGTAATTCACACGCTTGTGGTAATTCGTGAACTTGTCCTTGAGAGAACTCTGCCCTGCTTTGTCAGTGTTACTGGTACGCTTCGTTTTTAGGTGAGATCCAGTTTCATCCTGAGTTCGGCGAGCTGTCTTTTCTACCAGGCGCTGCCTCGTCTTCTGTCCAGTGCATGGAGTATTTCGTCAGTCATTCAAAGTGAGGATTTCTCTCCGGTTACCCACCAGAGTGCATTACGTCGTGGGACGCCGCGTGTGGACTCAATTCTGTGGAGTGTGATATGTGCCTTGCCTAGACCTCTCATTGTAACTTCTAAATAAACATTGAACTTGCATTTGACTCCGAGACTCATTCTGACAAGCATCAGCCCAGGTGAACTGGCAAAGCACTGTAGGCGGCGGACTCGCGGGGCTGAGGAGATTCGGGCCATGATTTCAGGGCTGCTGGAATCGGTCTGGGAATCTACCGACACTACAGGGCTTCGCCTGGTTAACCCTGACAGCATGCAGCATGTGTGGGAGATGCAGCAAAAACACCTCGAGTGCATCCAGGACCCTCCACATGTAGACTTGTACACAAAGACGGGGACTCTCCAGAAGGGTGGCAAAGTACTGAACGTGCTTAGGTGTGGCAGGGGGTCATCCTCTCTGGAGAGTTTTCACCGCCATCAGTGTTCCTTCATTCCTGGTAAGTTCCGAATGTTAAATTGCAGAATGTTCTGTAGATTTTTAAGTCGTAAAGATTGCTATTGTGTCAACTTTATAGTAGTAGAATCCTGGGTACTACCTGGATTTAGCTTGCTTTCATGGAATTTACTGCCAGCTGCTTGTCTTATTATTCTGTCGTGTTTTATAACTGTGTCATTAAATTTGCAAGTCCTCGGTTTAAAATAATTGAATAATTAACTGAATATGTGCATTTTCATTCTTAGGATGGAGATGCAACGCCATGCACACACAGATGTACATGTTGGAGGGGGCCTCGAGGTGGAACATGAGCCGGGCAAAAGAAGCTGTAGCTGTGGTGGGGGCCTCAACCCTCAGGACATTTGATGTTTCGCTAATGTCTCACCTCAACAACATGAGCCAAAGGGTCCTTGGCTGTGCTTTGATGCCTGAATTCATCCCTCCAGGAAAGCCCACTGGTAAGTTATCGCTCAAGGAAATGCTGAGCATTGGAGTATTCCTCTCTCTCTCCTGTGTTTGTTTGTGTGTGTGTGTGTGTGTGTGTGTGTGTCCTTTCCCCGTTAACAATGTGTTACAATTATTGCAGAAGAGCGGATTGCTGTTGAATACCTGTTGGCCCAGTCCAATAAAGGTGATCAGCTGACTGCACAACACAGTGACATGTCTGAAGTCCCCTCGGAGGAGCCCGAAGATGAGGATTTCGACACGACTGTGTGCAATCCAGCTGACCTTAGGGCTGGTGACTCTGACCCTTCAGTAGCTGTCGTGGAGGCCCAGGTGACCAGTCATGTGGATGATACTGAGGAGGTCAGTGAGGAAGAGGAGGATGACACTGCACGTCCTAGCACATCCGGGCAGGTAATGTTGCTATCCTTTACTATCTTTGATTTTAAAAAATTTGAAAAACATATTGTCGACCATATGTAAAGTTAAAATATATGCATGTACAATGTAAAATATTTACTAAACACCGTGTACGTTTATTGAACTTAGGTTGGCTTTTTTTTCTAAATTTTCAGAGTGTACGTTTCAGAGTGATTCTCGGGGTGTCTCGGGCTGGGAGGCGGTTGATGCCCTGGCAGCGTACCTGGTTGGCCTAAACCGTACAATCACTGCCTTGTCATCACAAGAGGAGGCCAAAATAGTACAGCTGTACATGGCTTTGAATGCTATGGACAAAATGCCCTCAAAATATGGCAAGAGGGCAAAGAAAAACACGTTGTCAGGACCATGGAGAGCATCCAGGAAGCCAAGTGGCTCTGCTCCAGGACAGCAGGCAGCAGAGAGGTAATTTGACGATTTGGATCTTCACTAGTTTATATTTTCAAAGTATACAGTCCAGATTAAATCATCCTTCTTTTCCATAGACTGTTCATGACTCATGGGCAGGCGGCTCAGGACCCTGAAGTCCACAGGGTCTGTGAATGTGTTTGCCTACGGCTTTTTAAAGAGTTCAAGCAAGCACGGAACAGACCCAAGGACACAAGTGGAAAAACTCTTCCAATTCCACAAGCCATTGTAGCTGTATACGGCCACTTAAAACAGCTTCTGGAGGACAGCAGAGAAGTTCTAGGACAGACTAACCTGGTTCTGGTCCCAATAAACACCAATACGGTCTCCTCGTGGTGAGTCTTCTTTTGTGCAATACTTTTATACAATCACAGAAGCATATCTAGATTGTACTTATAAAACCTTCCTGTACATGTTTCTTTAAAAAATTATACTAAGTAAAGACAATGGACTTTATTTTTAGTTTAGTTTATTGAAACTTTATTTAACCAGGCAAGTCATTACAGTTTTTCTGAATTGCTAAAACACATTTCTTGTAACCATCACTCATTTTCTCAAAACATTAAACACAAATCCAAATATTCAATCTAAATTCACAAAACATCAAACAATTGCTTCTAAACCCTTTCACTTGTACTCAAGATCATTCATTAGACACTATATAAAAAAACACAACATCCAGTGCATGCAATTACAGAAAAAAGTATATTGTAACAGTAAACAAATTTGTAATATAAAAAAAGTATAGTAATCACATAAAAGTTTAGTAATCACAACTAAGTAAGGTGAATATATTGTATACTGTATGTACTGCAAGTACAGTATTATTATATTGAATTATATATAGTAAATAGTATTTATATAGTATTGAATGTCTGTATATTCAGCACTTCCATGCTGTAAAAATACAGTAGTCTAAATGCAAAAGCCTTAAAGGTCAAGAAAACTCTGAATGAAAAGCATTTTAAAGTACACCAAAAAAAAGAGAAGATAACTGCAACTGCAAAACCAAAGTCAGTGGGAGGTTCATTCTGCATCAGGTCTTCATGTTGGGTCAAGCCTGAGTCAAGTCAAGTCACCTTTATTTCTATTGCACTTTATTACAATACCAATTGTTTCAAAGCAGCTTTACAGTAATAACAGATAACTGATGATCAGTATTGCAAAGATAGTTTCATTTCAGCTGCACAGCAGCTCTAAAAGAAAATAGTGTTCTTGTTCAGCTGAAGTCAGTTCAGTGTCGATTCACTTCTGTATTTCATACAGTTGATTTGAACATATCACTAAAAACAAGTGTGAACAATTTTGAGTCGTTGTGTAAATGTTGTAGTTATGCTTAACTTTTGGTGCTTTTACCGTTTTGCAACACAAGTGCATCACAGTGTGAAATTTGTTTTATTGTGTTGTATAAAGCACTCGCTAGGAATTTTTTTAATGCACATAGGTCTACTGAAATATGTCACTAATTTCAATAATTTCTGGAGCACATTCCAATCACTTAGGGCAGGATATTCAAAACCAATTTTAATAAATTGCTTGAACAATGTTTCTCTTGCAGGCTCCTAAGAAGACAGAAACGTGCGGACAGAGACATGCTTCTGCAGAGTACTGAACTGCCAAAACAACTGTACTTGGCAAAGGAGCCACTACCTGAAGCACAAGAACTTCAAGCTGCTCCTGCACAACATGGGCATGAGGCCATGGTTTTTGTGGAGCCTGAAAATCAGGAGGGAGAGGCCTTTGTTCGCAAATGAATCTCCAAAAGGTGCCCCCTGCCCACCCCTCCTCCTGGAGCTTACTCATTTCCAGTATACCCACCAGCATCCTACCCACCCTTTCCCAGCTACCCACCAGGTCTACCAGTGCCTCAGTCTCCCCAGTTCCAGCCTCTTCCCCAGTTCCAGTACCCACCTCAATTCCAGCCTCCACCCCAGTTCCAGCCTCCACCCCAGTTCCAGGACCCAACTCAGTTCCAGCCTCAACCCCAGTTCCAGGCTCCATCCCAGTTCCAGGACCCAACTCAGTTCCAGCCTCCACCCCAGTTCCAGCCTCAACCCCAGTTCCAGCCACCTGGTAACCCACTAGGACAAACCTGTCCCCCTACTCAGCCCAGGCAGCGCACCTGGAGACGGCAGAAAGCTGCCCAAGATGACGAGGAACGAGTGGCTAGGGGTGAACCACCACGGAAACGCTTGGCAAAGGATGTTTATCACTACACCTGCAAGCACTGTGGGCTGTCTAAAAATAAGACAACAGGCCACACTCAACTGAAGGGCCGGTGGTATTGTCCAGCCTCAGGCCTCTCTGTAGCACAGTGGAAGGATAATGTACAGGGAGCGCTTTGATTTGGTTTAATTGGTGTATATAGTAGTTATGTATATAGTTAGGTTTTTATTTTATTTTTTTAAATATTTTTTTGTATATAGTTCCGTTTTTAATTGTGTTTGCTGTGCTGTGTTGTACTGTGAAAATTTTGTTTTTAGTTGTTGTGTTTGCATTGCTTAATTTGTAAAAAAAAAAAAAAAAAAAATACTTGTGTGGTTAAAATATATACAAAATATATTTAAAAGAAAAAAACTATTGTGGTGCAATAGTAAAAAAAAAAAAAAAAAACACAAAAAAACTCTTGTGGTGTAATTGTAACACAACCATCCTTTGGGTGGAAGATTCCAGGTGAAAGTCCTGGCAAGGGTGTATGGTGTGTTTATCAGATTAGTATTTTTTTTAAAGTTTTTATTATAAATTGTATAATCAAAAATCAATCAAAACTTTTACTTAAATCCTTTGTGTGTTCATAAGTGTTCAAAAAAAATGTTTTCCCCCCCTTCCCCCTCTCCCCCTCTCCTTTCCCTTTCTTTCCCCCCTGTGGCAGTCCGTTTTGCCCTGCTTTTGGCAGAGAGGTTAAGGCGATGGACTTGAAATCCATTGGGGTCTCCCCGCGCAGGTTCGAACCCTGCCGACTACATGGTGCTTTGTCTGTTTGTGAAAAGAATTGTGTCATACAGGAGCTTTGTTTCAGCTCAATGTCTTCTCTAACTTCAGGTGCAGCTCACAACTCGATTTTTTAGCTGTGTGCATTGTACCCGATGTACTCTGCCCTTCACATCCTGCCAAGAAAATGACATGCAACTCTTATCAAGGAGTAGTTGTGGCCGAGAGGTTAAGGCGATGGACTCGAAATCCTTTGGGGCCTCCCAATGGCAGGTTCGAACCCTGCTGACTACGTGCTGCCTGTTTGTCGGTTTCCTTCAGTTGTTCTGTCTAGGAGCTTTAATTGACCTGCTTTTGTTCTCTAACTTCATATGCAGAACGGAAATTTTCAAAAAGTCCCGGTCATCTGTGTTTTTGGCCATTCATTCCAAACCACGTAAGAGTTATCAACTTGAAATGAAATAAAACAACTCTTTCAATGACAGTGTTCCTACCTTGGCAGGAGCAGCCCATATCTCTTCCCTTTATAAATTGTTGTCTTCATCCTTAAGATGACAAAGCATGAACACGTTATGGAGAAAGTACTGTTATGTCCCCAGGGCGACTGTACTGTGGCAAGAGCCCGGACAGCTCAGTCAGTAGAGCATCAGACTTTTAATCTGAGGGTCTAGGTTTCAAGTCCCTGTTCGGGTGAAGGACTGTCAATTTGTTGCAGACCTCCCCTAATCACTTGCTGTGCTCTTTCCTGCCTTTGAGAGAAATGGTCTTCCTCCCCAAGAAAAGATGTGGTGCTGTTTTTTCCCAGTCTTTGGTTTTGTTTTGCCTGCTGTTAGACATGGTTGCTGTCTCAGCAAGCAGGGTTGGGGGATTTGAGAGAGCTGAGCTGAAGCTATCCATTGACGCTGTATGTTCAGGCACTTCTCAGCGGGCCTTGGTGATTTGGTGTGCCATAACTGTATAGCGTTTAGTACTCTGCATTGTGCCCGCAGCAACCGCAGTCCGAATCCGGGTCATGGCAGTCTTTTCGTGTAGGCGAAGACGGCACTGAACTCCTTTTTGCCATTTCAATATTGTCGCCGGGTGCATCGACGTTTGTACCCGGCCTCCTCTGCTGCTCACATCCAGCCAAGAAGCAGGTGAAAACATCGTTTTTTCATGCAGTGGTCAATTTTGAGATTTTGGGCCAGTTTGCTCCCTTAACATGTAAGCTTTCATGTCAAAATAAAAAAAATGTCAAAATTACAAATTAAGCTGGTTATTTCATTATATTTTGTCAACGTGTGAGATTTCTACCAATATTCCACCAATTATTATTTCTACTAATAAATCATCAAAAGTTATTCTAGCGCAAGCTCCCGTGCCGTCTCCATTCACAGAAACATGTCATGCTTGGTATCATTATAAAGCTCTCATGGTGCACATGAACGCCACGACGAAGTTGTAAATACCAGTGGGAAATTTGGGATTTTTTCTAAGCCCCGATCTGTTCGAGTTGGGGGCGTGTCAGTGAGAAACATAACGGAATCAATGGATGCAACGTCTGTAGTTGAATAGATGGCGGGTATTTAAAGTTAGCACTGATACTGTCAGGCATTGTCATTTACAACAAAGTACGCTAGCATTGTAATATAACAACTAGAAAAAAAAGTTTGTTGAGACAAACTTTAAGTTGGCTTGAGAAAGCCTGACCAGAAAGCTGGAAGAAGTTTAAAGAAGTTAGAAGTTTAAAGTAGTTTAAAGTTAGATTGATTAGTTGAAAGAAAGAAAGAAAGAAAGATGAATGAGTTAGAAAGAAAGAAAGATGGATTAATTAGTTAGAAAGAAAGAAAGAAAGAAATAAAGATGAATTATAAAGAAAGAAAGAAAGAAAGAAAGATGGATTAACTAGTTAGAAAAAAAGAAAGATGGGTTAGTTAGAAAGACAGAAAGAAAGACTGATTAGTTAGAAAGAAAGATGGATTAGTTAGAAAGAAAGAAAGAAAGAAAGAAAGATGGATTAGTTAGAAAGAAAGAAAAGAAAGATTAGTTAGAAAGAAAGAAAGATGGATTAGTTAGAATGAAAGAAAGAAAGATGGACTAGTTAGAAAGAAAGAAAAATGGATTAGTTAGAAAGAAAGAAAAACAAAGAAAGAAAGATATATTAGAAAGAAAGAAGGATTAGTTAGAAAGAAAGATGGATTAGTTAGAAAGAAAGAAAGATGGATTAGTTAGAAAGAAAGAAAGAAAGATGGATTAGTTAGAAAGAAAGATTAGTTAGAAAGAAAGATTAGTTAAAAAGAAAGATGGATTAAAAAAGAAAGATGGATTAAGAAAGAAAGATGGATTAGTTGAAAGAAAGAAAGAAAGATGGATTAGTTAGAAAGATAGAAAGATGGATTAGTTAGAAAGAACGAAAGGAAGAAAGAAAGATGGATTAGTTAGAAAGAAAGAAAGAAATATATATTAGAACAAAAGAAAGATTAGTTAGAAAGAAAGAAAGATATATTAGAATGAAAGAAAGATTAGTCAGAAAGAAAGAAAGAAAGAAAGATGGATTAGTTAGAACGAAAGAAAGATTAGTTAAAAAGAAAGATGGATTAAGAAAGAAAGAAAGATGGATTAGTTAGAAAGAAAGAAAGAAAGATGGATTGGTAAAAAAGATGGATTAATTAGAAAGAAAGAAAGATATTATTTAAAAAGAAAGAAAGATAGATTAGTTAGAAAGAAAGAAAGATATTATTTAAAAAGAAAGAAAGATAGATTAGTTAGAAAGAAAGAAAGATGGATAAGTTAGAAAGAAAGAAAGAAAGAAAGAAAGAAAGAAAGAAAGAAAGAAAGAAAGAAAGAAAGAAAGAAAGAAAGAAAGATGGATTAGTTAGAAAGAAAGAAAGAAGGATTAGTTATAAAGAAAGAAAGCTATATTAAAAAGAAAGAAAGATTAGTTAGAAGGAAAGAAAGATGGATTAAGAAAGAAAGAAAGAAAGTTGGATTAGTTAGAAAGAAAGAAAGATGGATTAGTTATTAAGAAAGAAAGATGAATTAGTAAGAAAGATAGATTAGTTAGAAAGAAAGATAGATAAATTAGAAAGAAAAAGATGGATAAATTAGAAAGAAAGAAAGATGGATTAGGTAGAGAGAAAGAAAGATGGATTAATTAGTTAGAAAGAAAAAGAAAGAAAGAAAGAAAGATGGATTAATTATAAAGAAAGAAAGAAAGAAAGAAAGAAAGAAAGAAAGAAAGAAAGAAAGAAAGAAAGAAAGAAAGAAAAATGGATTAGTTAGAAAGAAAGAAAGAAAGATGGATTCGTTAGAAAGAAAGAAATATATATTAGAAAGAAAGAAAAATGGATTAGTTAGAAAGAAAGAAAGATTGATTAGTAAGAAAGAAAGAAAGATGGATTAGTTAGAAAGAAAGAAAGATGAATTAGTTAGAAAGAAAGATAGATTAGTTAGAAAGAAAGATAAGATGGATTAGTTAGAAAGAAAGAAAGATAGATTAGTTTGCAAGAAAGAAAGAAAGAAAGATGGATTAGTTAGAAAGAAAGAAAGATGGATTAGTTAGTTAGAAAGAAAGATGGATTAGTTAGAAAGAAAGAAAGACGGATTAGTTAGAAAGAAAAAAGATGGATTAGTTAGAAAGAAAGATCGATTAGATAGAAAGAAAGATATATTAAAAAGAAAGAAAGATTAGTTAGAAAGAAAGATGGATTAGATAGAAAGAAAGAAAGATGGATTAGTTAGAAAGAAAGAAAGATGGATTAGTTAGAAAGAAAGAAAGAAAGAAAGAAAGAAGGATTAGTTAGAACGAAAGAAAGATAGATTAGTTAGAAAGAAAGAAAGATATATTAAAAAGAAAGAAAGATTAGTTAGAAAGAAAGATGGATTAGTTAGAAAGAAATAAAGAAAAATGGATTAGTTAGAAAGAAAGAAAGTAAGAAAGAAAGATATATTAGAAAGAAAGAAAGATGGATTAGTTAGAAAGAAAGAAAGATATATTAGAAAGAAAGAAAGATGGATTAGTTAGAAAGAAAGAAAGATGGATTAGTTAGAAAGAAAGAAAGATGGATTAGTTAGAAAGAAAGATTAGTTAGAAAGAAAGAAAGATGGATTATTTAGAAAGAAAGAAAGATTAGTTAGAAAGAAAGAAAGATGGATTAGTTAGAAAGAAAGAAATGTGGATTAGTTAGAAAGAAAGATAGATGGATTAGTAAGAAAGAAAGATAGATGGATTAGTTAGAAAGAAAAAAAGAAAGAAAGAAAGAAATAAAGAAAGAAAGATGTATTAGTTAGAAAGAAAGAAAGAAAGAAAGATGGATTTGTTGGAAAGATAGATTAGTTAGAAAGAAAGATGGTTTAGTTAGAGAGAACGATGAATAAGTTAGAAAGAAAGAAAGAAAAATGGATTAGTTAGAAAGAAAAAAAAGAAAGAAAGATGGATTGGTTAGAAAGAAAGAAATATATATTAGAAAGAAAGAAAAATTGATTATTTAGAAAGAAAGAAAGAAAAATGGATTAGTTAGAAAGAAAAAAAAGAAAGAAAGATGGATTGGTTAGAAAGAAAGAAATATATATTAGAAAGAAAGAAAAATTGATTATTTAGAAAGAAAGAAAGAAAGAAAGAAAGAAAGTTTGATTAGTAAGAAAGAAAGAAAGAAAGAAAGAAAGATGGATTAGTTAGAAAGAAAGAAATATTAGTTAGAAAGAAAGAAAGATGGATTAGTTAGAAAGAAAGATAGATTAGTTAGAAAGAAAGATAAAATGGATTAGTTAGAAAGAAAGATAGATTAGTTTGAAAGAAAGAAAGAAAGATGGATTAGTTAGAAAGAAAGATGGATTAGTTAGTTAGAAAGAAAGAAAGAAAGAAAGAAAGAAAGAAAGAAAGAAAGATGGATTAGTTAGAAAGAAAGATTAGTTAGAAAGAAAGAAAGATGGATTAGTTAGAAAGAAAGAAAGACGGATTAGTTAGAAAGAAAAAAAGATGGATTAGTTAGAAAGAAAGATCGATTAGTTAGAAAGAAAGAAAGAAAGATATATTAAAAAGAAAGAAAGATTAGTTAGAAAGAAAGATGGATTAGATAGAAAGAAAGAAAGAAAGATGGATTAGTTAGAAAGAAAGAAAGATGGATTAGTTAGAAAGAAAGAAAGAAGGATTAGTTAGAACGAAATAAAGATAGATTAGTTAGAAAGAAAGAAAGAGATATATTAAAAAGAAAGAAAGATTATTTAGAAAGAAAGATGGATTAGTTATAAAGAAATAAAGAAAAATGGATTAGCTAGAAAGAAAGAAAGTAAGAAAGAAAGAAAGATAGATATATTAGAAAGAAAGAAAGATGGATTAGTTAGAAAGAAACAAAGAAAGAAAGAAAGAAAGATGGATTAGTTAGAAAGAAAGAAAGAGAGATCGGTTAGAAAGAAAGAAAGAAAGAAAGAAAGAAAGATGGATTAGTCAGAAAGAAAGATTAGTTAAAAAGAAAGAAAGATGGATTATTTAGAAAGAAAGAAAGATTAGTTAGAAAGAAAGATAGATGGATTAGGAAGAAAGAAAGATAGATGGATTAGTTGAAAGAAAGAAAGAAAGATGGATTAGTTAGAAAGAAAGAAAGAAAGATTGATTAGTTAGTTAGAAAGAAAGATTAGTTAGAAAGAAAGAAAGATGGATTAGTTAGAAAGAAAGAAAGAAAGAAAGAAAGAAAGAAAGAAAGAAAGAAAGAAAGAAAGAAAGAAAGAAAGAAAGAAAGAAAGAAAGAAAGAAATATGGATTAGTTAGAAAGAAAGATAGATGGATTAGTAAGAAAGAAAGATAGATGGATTAGTTAGAAAGAAAGAAAGATGGATTAGTTAGAAAGAAAGAAAGAAAGAAAGAAAGAAAGAAAGATGGATTAGTTGGAAAGATAGATTAGTTAGAAAGAAAGATGGATTAGTTAGAGAGAACGATGAATAAGTTAGAAAGAAAGATAGATTAGTTAGAAAGAAAAAAGATGGATAATTTAGAAAGAAAGAAAGAAAGAAAGATGGATTAATTAGTTAGAAAGAAAGAAAGAAAGAAAGAAAGAAAGAAAGAAAGAAAGAAAGAAAGAAAGAAAGAAAGATGGATTAATTAAAAAGAAAGAAAGAAGGAAAGAAAAATGGATTAGTTAAAAAGAAAGAAAGATGGATTAGTTAGAAAGAAAGATAGAAAGAAAGAAATAAAGAAAGATGGATTAGTTAGAAAGAAAGAAAGATGGATTAGTTAGAAAGAAAGATAGATTAGTTAGAAAGAAAGAAAGATTAGTCAGAAAGAAAGAAAGATTAGTTGAAAGAAAGAAAGATGGATTAGTTAGAAAGAAAGAAAGATGGATTAGTTAGAAAGAAAGAAAGATAGATTAGATAGAAAGAAAGAAAGATGGATTAGTTAGAAAGAAAGAAAGATTGATTAGTTAGAAAGAAAGATAGATGGATTAGTAAGAAAGAAAGATAGATGGATTAGTTAGAAAGAAAGAAAGAAAGATGGATTAGTTAGAAAGAAAGAAAGAAAGAAAGAAAGAAAGAAAGAAAGAAAGATGGATTAGTTGGAAAGATAGATTAGTTAGAAAGAAAGATGGATTAGTTAGAGAGAACGATGAATAAGTTAGAAAGAAAGATAGATTAGTTAGAAAGAAAAAAAGATGGATAATTTAGAAAGAAAGAAAGAAAGAAAGATGGATTAATTAGTTAGAAAGAAAGAAAGAAAGAAAGAAAGAAAGAAAGAAAGAAAGAAAGAAAGAAAGAAAGAAAGAAAGAAAGAAAGAAAGAAAGATGGATTAATTAAAAAGAAAGAAAGAAGGAAAGAAAAATGGATTAGTTAAAAAGAAAGAAAGATGGATTAGTTAGAAAGAAAGATAGAAAGAAAGAAATAAAGAAAGATGGATTAGTTAGAAAGAAAAAAAGATGGATTAGTTAGAAAGAAAGATAGATTAGTTAGAAAGAAAGAAAGATTAGTCAGAAAGAAAGAAAGATTAGTTGAAAGAAAGAAAGATGGATTAGTTAGAAAGAAAGAAAGATGGATTAGTTAGAAAGAAAGAAAGATAGATTAGATAGAAAGAAAGAAAGATGGATTAGTTAGAAAGAAAGAAAGATTGATTAGTTAGGAAGAAAGATATTTAGAAAGAAAGATAGATTAGTTAGAAAGAGATAGATAAATAGAAAAAGTTTGAAGATAGATAGATAGATAAAAGTTTATAGATAGATAGATAGATAGATAGTTATATAGATAGATAGATAGATAGATAGATAGATAGATAGATAGATAGATAGATAGATAGATAGATAGATAGATAGATAGATAGATAGATAGATAGATAGATAGATAGATAGATAGATAGATGATAGATCAGTTATTAGTTAGAAAGAAGATAAGTAGTTTAACGCTTAATTGAGTATCAATGGCTTCTAGCAGTTTAAGTTAAACAGTTCAAACAGTCATGAACCTTTGGTCAATGAAAGTCTATGGGATTTTTATGATATTTAATATAAATTTTTAGGAAGTCCGATCAGTTAGAAAAGATATAGCACACTGAGTCAGAACAGGGGGGGGTTGACGGAAGTGGGCGTGTCTGTACTTTTATTTACTTTTGTTTTATACAAAATATTTAATCAACTATCACAAACTATGCATCATTTGAAAGCCAAAACACTCAACATTCATGTTCTGAACTTGTTTTTGCAATAAATACACCAGAGAGGAAAGGGTTAAATGAAATGCTAAAGGACCGGCCATGTAAACAACAAACAATATTTCTCTACTATATAGTATTCGAAAAACAGTAGGCGAAAAGTACCAGGATGACCTACTACTTCCGGCGAGATTCTTAAGTGCGCATACGATGGACACTTTACTATACCATGAGGACACAGGAGACGATTTATGAATGGAGGTGAAGGGACGCAACTGACGCTGGTAGGTCACATGATCATGACAACATGGCGGATGTAGTACGTCCAGATTACATTCATACTACATTCATTCAACATACCTTTTTAACGGTCGTGAAGTTCGCTCCAATTCAAATGTAGTACCTACGCACATAGTACGTGATTTCGGACGCAGCCAGATGAGTGATTTCTAATGAGTCATAATATAGAGCAGGGGTTTTCAAACTTTATGATGCCAAGGACCCCCAAATATGATGAACCTTTATGAGGGTCCCCCTTCTTAAAATCCATCTATTTTTATGTAAGAAAAAACATTTAAACTGTCAGATAAATAGTAAGTATGACATTATAAATACAACATATTGTTTCCCAACTTAAATTGGCTATACTTAATGTTGGATCTATAAACCTGAAGAAGAACCTTTTCCATTAAAAATGATTTGTATGGACTTCCTGTTAGTGGCCAATGGCGTAAAGACGTGACTCCGGGGGCTCCTGCAGAAACTTTTTATAAAGACTATCAGGGTATTTTTTACCGACGCGGTGTGTACATATTTTGAGACCATAAAGCTTTTTTGATTGTATTAAGTGCTGTGTAGTGGGATCCGGTATTTATCCCAGTTCCTGATTAACCCTTAAGATACAATTATATTAATTGCAGATAAGCAGTCTTGTGCTGTCAGGTCAGTATTAGGTCTAAGCCTACACTAGCTCGTTATCTCATACCATTAATCTAGTGATATGAACATCTCGTCCCTTAATGAACAATACAAAATCAATAAACAGTCAATAACCCTTGTAATGAGACCATACTCACCACCCGGTGGTTTTTCTCAACGATGGTTGCTTGACCCCTTGGCCGTATCAGATGTGATAAAAATGCTCTATCTATTCTTTATGCAACTGACTTTATAAGCTGAGGTAAAAAACTGAAAAATACTTTTTCTTTATAAAATGAAAATTTATTTATACAAAAGATAAAAGTACTGGTTAAACAATGATCCAAAAGTAATTAGCAAAATAATAAAAGGTTACAGGTTATAATACTTCAGCTTATCCAATCTCAGACAATCATGTATGAGTGGGTCAATATAAAGGTTTAAAATACCTTGAATGCAGTTTCAAGCAATAGAGGTAAAAAAGTAACTTGTTCTCGTCCGAGCAATACAAGTCAGAATGATACAGCAGAGCAATGCAAATAAAAATACAGAGAGAGAGTAATTCTCAATGATGGTACATCAATCAAAAGAAATCGAAAAGGAATGCACCTCGACAGAAAAAATACAGGGGTATTTATACCGAGTTGTTTACATGTTAAGCAATCTGGGTTCTTTCCAAAGAGGAAGTCTAGTTTGTCTGCAAAGGAAATCAAGTGTGTCGATATCTTGTCATCTGACAGTTACTCTTGTACAGACAATGCTGGCTCTTGCAGATTCTTCCATACTTTATGGTTCTTCCTTCCTTTTCTCCCCGTCATCTTAGGATGTTGTTTAACATGAGTGTGTGCGTATAATTCAGGAAGTGTTTTCGTTAGTTCATTTATACTCATATAGTAGCTTTCCCTCACACCCCCTCTTGCACTCACGGAAATACTTTTACCATTAACTTCGTCAGGGTATATTACATCCAATTCATCCAATTTAACATTAAAAACATAGACAGTAGGAAGTACATAATCCAAACAACACTCATGAAAACGATACCTAGTCTCACTCTCTTTCCAGAAGAAACCAATCACGAGAGTCCCGTACTGTGCGGACAGATTCTTAACCGTCTCCCGGTACCATGTCTTCGACACGGACATCCATCGGAATGAGTTCCTTCTCCTCGGGGCTCGATCCATTGCCATCAGCACTTGCGGAGATAACGCCAACTCGGCACCACTCTCCAATATGCTTTCGTCTACCATCCTTGGAACCCAGTGGGCTCTCGACAGACGTACAAAGCAGAGCTGTTGGATCGAGCACATTGACAAAGACAATTTGGCCGTTAACACGCGCCATCCTTGTACAAAACCCTGGAACAACCATTTTCCGCCATAGATAGGTTTGAATCTCCGCACAGCACCGTCCTTTCGAAATAGTTTCTCTGTGTCCAATCAAAAGCTCAACAGCTTCGTCTAGGTCTACAATTATCCATTTCATGTCAATAATAAAGCTCAATGCGTGATAATCGAGATGATGAGTGCTCTTTGGGTCAGTAAAATCCGCCATCGCTTTATAAAATGTAATAGATCTTATTTCAGCCATGTAATAACCCTGTTTGATTACACATTCTGTACAAAAATTCACATACATCAACATTTCTCTCTTATAAACTATTCATTTCAAAGGATAACAATATTTTTCACATTCGTGACATCTTCTCTACATTGCCCCGCCCGGTGTCTTTTTCATTATAGGCACCTAATGTAACACACAATCATAAAACAATAAATCATTTTATCATGCACTATCTAGGATAGTTAATTCAATACAAAAAGAAAACAAAATAAATCAACTCATTGTTCTATTAATCGTAAGAAAAGAAGACAAAATAAACCAACTTATAATGTTCCGTTAATCATTGTTCATTCAATGAAAGAACCTAATACCTCTAAACCAAATCAATGTTAGATGATGGTAGATTATGTTTAAAGAAAGAAAAATCAACAGAAACAAAAAGAAATCACTATCAATCTTAAAGAGTGAAATCCTCTTTGTTGTCTGCTTTTATTTGGCCAGAATAAAAACAGAGAACATTTTAACATACTATTAAAAAATTACTATCAACTACTCGTAAATCTGCTTTAGTCTATAATGCAAAAAAGTAATTGAGCAATAGATCATAAAATCAAAAAATGTGTTTTTGAAAGAAAAAATCAAAATACAGAATATTCGTCTTCTTCATCTGACGTCATAAATGATAACAAACTAATACAATTCAAGTTCCAAAAAATGTCATAACTTCCTATTTACCAAACTATTTGGAAAAATCAATGGAAAACTAAAAAAATAATGAAGACATTATAACAGTAATCATTCTTATTTATAATAAAAATAAAATGAAAACAAATCATCATGGTCATAAAAATAAAAATGATAAACAAAATCATCTTGGTCATAAAACATAATGAAATGAAAACAAAATATCCCCGACCCTTTCAAAAAGAGGGCAATGACTCATTTTTTTTTTTTTTTTTCATGAGTCATTCTCCTCCTGTGTTCAACTGTATTGTTTCAACAACACCAAAATTTACAATTGTCTAAAAATTTGAATAATCGGCTGTAATCATTAATGCCCACAAGAATTGAGAGCATGAATAATTTTGGCTCTTCAATGTGCCGAGAACTGGCAGCCATTATAATTACAAAAAAAATACAAAACTGCCAGTTTTATCACAAGGGGTCTAAGCATATCATTTCTCTGATAGCTTAATGCGATCAGAAAAATATATGTTAGGATAGCAATCACTATTCCAACATATTTCAGCCAAAAAATGTCAATATAACATCTAACGAAATTGTATACAAAAATTGCGCCTGCAAAAATCATTACCGCAAAAATGCCTCTTTGACCAAAAAGTTTTACATATCTAGCGCTTCTCAACAGCTGTGATACTAAAATCAGAACTAAAGAAAAATCATCCAGAATATTAAAAAAACCTAGGCTCAAACACATTAGAAAAAATTGTTGGCGGTGATTATAGAACAGCCCAGAAATCCAATACACAATTAACCAAAAGTTTATAATAACCATACTCACTATATCGCGGTTCGCTTTTTCTTGGCTGGGCCAGGACGAGCTTGTGTTTGAGCAATTTAGATAGGCCATTATCTTTTTTTTTTCGTAATGACCGCTGTTGTAATTCAGTTATGTTCAATCACCTTCCAGTGTCAGTCTGTGTCAAGTTCACTAGTCAACCTGCCATGCTTATAAGACATCGAGGGGCCTCTTAAAATTGCGTAACTCACAGTCCTCAAACTTTTCCATCATCTATGTCAGAGTCGAACTCGCTTGCAGAGAGAAGCGCTTTCCGGTCCTTTAAGGAACCGTTCAATTTCGACAGTCGATTGCAAACCAATCCTAGTTTGGAAAATTTAATTATCATAACTATCAACACTGTCACTATAAAGATGACAGCCAGGCAGATTACCACTATTTTTATGTAAAACCATGATTCTACGAATAAGTCCCAAACGGAGACAGCAAGCTCCTTAACATTATCCAAAGCCCACAGAATCGCTTTTGTTTGTACTTTCCAATAAACCGTGAACAGATTCCCTGTATTTGGCCTTATTAATTGAGACGAGAAGTCTGCAGAAAACATAAAATGCGGGCCCATTGAAAGGCCTTCCAGGTAATCGTCGACTAAATCAAAAATTCCTCCTAGCTCAAGTTGACTTTTCACCATAGATGAAAATGCACATTTTTTCATTATCTGATTTTTTGCTATCAACATTAAAGGAGCCCCTGCCGTAATTTGACTTATATCTTCCCATCGTTCCTCACTTCCAATCTTGTCTTGGCCTAATTTCATCAAGTCTTTAAATGTACAATATAAGTGTTCCCCTTTATACATCCATGTTATATTAGGGCTGAACATGTCACCTGGGGTTTTAACAGTCCATTCATCGAACATCCTTTTGTCGCAAGCCTGTTCTTTACCCGGAAACCACAAATATTTCTCCTCTTCATCCCTTCTAAATTGAAACTTGCCAACTCCAAAATTCCATGAGCTTGATCTAATCTTATTTACGTCCTTTAAATAGTCATCAGACCGTAGACTATGCCTAGCAAAAGGACTGGATCTTTTTATATTAAAATTAGATGACGCCATCAATACTTTATAATCCCTACCATTGCTACCCCGATGTTCGCTAGGTTTCAACATTGGTAAATAGTATTTATTACTCCAATAACCATGGGTCAACACTAATTTGTTTAGTCCTATATTTGATTTATTATTCCTATAAGATATAGAAATTGGGAATATGTTCTTATTTTTGCTCTCTTGGAACGTTCTCCAAGTGACTGTTTGGCTAGATATCTCATCCAATCCCATTGCTACAGGGAACACATCCCAAACTCGGTACTGGAAGTTGGATAGTCCAATCCATCTTAATGTACCTTTATTCATTCCATCACTATGATTACTCCAAATACCTTGGTTTGTATGAGTCCACCGAAGTGGGCCCTCAATTGCCAAACAATAAAGCACTATAGCGGATCTATATTGTTGATCAGATATATTAGTTAGAATATAACTCACTATCCCTGATGCATTCGCTAGTTCTAACGATATTCCTGCTCGTGGCGCATAATCCAAAGTCAATGGGTGTAGTCTACTACCCCCTACTCCGTTTTTCCACAATGTTTCGTTAATCGTCCATGTGTCTCTCTTTGACTCGGCCTTAACCATTTCATTGTTTGCGTCTTGATAACTCATCCAAGAATGCCACAGCTTGATGACCTCAATGCCATACTCTTTAAATTTATCGTTATCCCATTCGGATTCACTATCCAAATAGCAGATCCAGGCACTAGTCGTACCATATTCCGTTTTACAATGTATATCTAAATTGTACCATAACTGGTTTTCAGGTTTATTACTCAAAAACCTATTTTTAGTCAAATATGGGCAATCTTTTCTGTTTTCACACAATGCAAGTGGCACAACCTTTTTCTCACATGTCACCCAGTCTAACTCTGCATAGGCTGGTTTGGGTCTATTTTTAAACACCCCCAAAATTAATACATGTGGCTTCAGTCCGATTGGCCAATAACTTTTCTGCACTGGGTTGCTCAAATCTGCATTATTCCACGTGTTCTTAGTTATTGTAATTTTACTAGTAGATCTAATTTTTCGTTTTTTGTTTGCTCCAATTACACTGTCATTTTTTATTTCCATAGTTATGGCTCTTTCTATGCCACTTTTTCCCATCCAGGTTTCCTGCACTACAGTACTGACCTGTTTAGTTAAACAATCCCATTTGTCTTTTTGTGATACTTCCACAATAGGACTATTCCATATTTTGTACACATGCGACCTGGACGTAAGGTTAGTTATATCTGAAAAATTATAAACCAAACCCTTCAATTTTACATGTGTCTGGTTATGGGCTTTTAAACTACTCCATTGTAACTTGGTTTTATTCTTTATTACTTTATTCCCATAAAGAACTGGCCCTTTGGTTGCACTGATTCGTTTTGTACCCTTACAATTCCAAAAAGATTTATCTATTTTAGCAATAAATCCCTTGAACATTTCCCTTATCATTCTTGGCCCATATATTTCGCCTTTTAAAGTTACATTTTGTTTATAACAAATTTTACTAACTATTCTTTCAATTTCAGAACACGAGGCTACTCCTATTTTACTTTCTTTATTTTCTACAGATATGCCCAAGCAAACTATGAAAAAACTTATTAACAACGATATTAGTGACGCAACCAGGAACAGACTTAAAGTTCTCCTTTTTCCTCTCAGCGTCCTCTGCTTTCGTCTCGTTTCCGTTCCTTTTCGCCTCATGTTGCTGCAAAACAGAAAAAGAGACACAGAGAGACATGTCAACCTAAACTTTCCCTAACTGCTTTCTGAACCAATTGGTTACTTTGCTCAGCGAGTTAGTTTTAGGGATCACTGATCGTTCCACATGAACCCCCTCTATTGATCTTCCAACCCCCATGTAATCTGAGGTAGTTGTTAGTGAGACTTTCACTTCCCACTCTATACTGTGCTGTCCAGGTTCTATTTTGACCTTTACTATTTCTGACCCTGTAAACGTCCTCTGACGACGTGCTTGGATAGTAAGGTTCGTTTCCCAGACATAAAAACTATACTCTCTCGGCATATAAATAGGGAATTCTTCCTGGAAAGACATTTCTTTAATTACATCAATCATTAAATCGTATAATAATTTTTCCTTGTACTCTCCCTTTTCTTTATAGTTCACAAGACCATCCCCGTCATGCAATGATTCTTTCACCACTTGTTTCCATAGATTCAGGTCAGTGTCTCTAGACAAGGTTTTGTCCAGAACTTCCCCTTTTCGGAACGGGTCGGAATCTAACGGTATTTGTTCTCCACAAATAAACAGCCTGTCCCATAAAAATGCCTTTTCTTTGTCAGAGATTAAGGCTAATGGGTTCACTTCCCATTTTTCCATAATTTTACCATTTTGGAAACATCCTAAACTGGTACCACTTTTCCTAGTTTGCCATACTCCTTTCTGGCTGGTCACAACCATCCAGCGTTTTTTCAGAAGAATGACACACTTGTCACACCTTTTAAGTTGTCCTTGTTCAACTAGAACACACTTACACTCTTGGCCTCGTAGATTAAATTTTAATTTACAATCTACACAGTTTTTACAACCACAATTCCCCGTGGTTAGTTCGTACTGCCAAACGATCCAATTCTGCGTTTTTATCCGACATGCTCCACAGATTGAAATGTCTCCGATTGCACATGGGCCAACGGTTCTTTCACTACAGAACCATTTTGGCACAGTTTCCACCTGCGCTTTAAGCCAGGTGTGGCTTTCCCTCATTTCTCGAGGTCCTGCCCAGAGGAGTTTGCAAACTTCCTGTTTGCCACAGATCACACAGTCAGTTGGTCTCCGTCGGATAGAGGTAGTGCCCTCTCGACCCTCTCTATGCCACGTTTTCACCAAAAAGGATTCACTAGAATCTTTAACAACTACTACAGCACCCTCAGCCGGACATTTAAAATCCTGCTGAAAGGTCACTCGCTGTTTGTTCATTATAGTTTTCTTAGTCTTTGCTCCCCACAAGATTTCTAACTGACCAAATTCCGTTTGCCTCAAGTTTAACGGTCGTATTCGAAGTTAATTCTACTACCTTATCTTCAGTTCCTGTTTTACTTCTAAAACGTCCCTGTTTTTGTTTTAATAAGATATAAACTTTTTGGCCTACCTTAAACGGATTTTTGCTTGTGTCGGTCGGTTCAGTAATTTGATTTGTCTTTGAAACCCTATAATTCAGAAAATGGAGGCATTCTGGAATTAGTAGGTCCCAGTCTCCTAGACTCTGATTTTTAATAAACCAATTTTTACATCTTTTCACACAATTCTCAGCTATTCCATTTGAACTTGGCTGATATTTAACTGCTTTAATTAAGGTGATACCTTGTTCTTTACAAAAGTTTTCAACCTCTAGCCCTGTCAAATTATGTGCATTATCACCACGAATACGTTCTGGCGCACCTCTGTATTTTATCCAGTCCTTTAAGCTATTTACAACCACTGTGCTCGTAGCCTGTGGACATGGGTATATTTGTGTGAAATTTGAGCAATTGTCCACTATTACTAAGAAATAAACATTATTTCTCTTCGTTTTAGGTCTCAAGGGACCCGCGTAATCGAGGCTTATTTCGACATTCTCTTTTTCAGTTTTGATTTTTCCAAAATCATGATATACACTGGTCATTACCTTCCTACAATCAGGACAGTTAAGCTTGATTTTGTGATAGCTGGTTTTCAGGTTCTGCACGTGCAGACCCATTTGTTGGCAGTATTTCGCAATATACGCTGTGGAAGGATGTTTCAGTTTATCGTGCAGTTCTTGCAATAGGGCCCCCTCGCTTGCTTTCGTAACTGCTCTTACTCGAATGTATTCATCTACTTCTTTATTTCCTCTAGCAGCTTCCGTTTTTTGAACCGTGTGGCTTGTCTGGTGTAAAACTCTTGGTTTAGCAATCTCATAGTTCACTTTAATATTCATCCATAATTCTCTTTGTGCTAAAGGTTTCCCTTTTGCATTATGGAATTCATTCTGTCGCCATATGTCCAAATTTTGAACTAAACCCAAATATACATATTCACTGTCCGTTACTAGTATACAATCTTTATGATTGTTATCTTTCATATGTGAAATTGCTCTGTCCACTGCGGTTACTTCAGCTTCCTGAGCACTTTTACTATCCTCTAATCTACCTTTCTCTCTATGGATAATTTTGCCATTTAGCTTGACTAAGAAACCCCACCATACTTGACCTTTTTCTGAACTACCATCAGTAAAGTAACACATTTGTTTCGGGTTTATCATAGTCTGTTTTTCCTTTTTCGGCGTTTTTTCATTTCTGAATTCAATCTGTTTATCAAAGATTAATTTTTTCCATTTCGCCCATGTAAAGGTGTGAATCATCTTCTGTTCATTCACAAGATTTTTGGCTTCTCTTACCAATAAATCTATACCTTCGCCTTTAGCTACTACTATGATCAGTTTCTCTGCAGCTAAGGATTTAATTGTCAGTAAATTTCTCGCTAGCGTTGCTAATATGTCAACTGATGACATATTTTCATGCTTTCTTTGATTTGCCGGTTTTTCATGCGAAATGAACATCACTGGTGATTTTGGGCTACCTTCATTATACAAGATAACTTCCATTTCTTCATTCGTGTTATTTACTTTAACTACCAGGTTCTTATCAGGATCTCTTCGGATAATCCTCCCTGAATTTAAAGCCATTTCTATTAGGTCACATTTGATTTTTTCTAGGTTTTCATCCCATTTAAAACTATCCCCGGCTGTGGCTTTATACAGTGTTTTCGCTTTCGCACTATATCCTGGAATTAAATCTCGTATGAAGTTTAATCTCCCCAGCAAGCTTTGCAACTGTTTCAAGCTTTTTATTTCTGTATTTTTTAACTCTGTAAGTTTCTCTTGGGTTGATTGTGCAATTCCCCTTTCAGTTCCTGAAATTTCAAACCCTAGAAAATTGACCTTCTCCTTTCCCAACTCTAGTTTTTTCAGATTTAGCAGGAAGCCAGCTTCTGCTAATCTGCCAATGGTGTCCGTTAGGACTTCCATATGATCTTTTACGGTTTCCGTGGCAATTAATACATCATCAATGTACACTGTAACAGGTAAACCTTCCAAAATTTCCAATATTATTGCCTGGAATACATTAGGAGAGTTGCAGAACCCTTGTGGCAAACGGTTAAATATCATCTGTTTCCCTTCAAAGGTGAAGGCCGTACATGGTCGGCTTTCTTTAGCCAATGGGACTGACCAGAACCCATTAGCTAAGTCTATTTTAGACAGGATTTTACCACCCTGCAGGCCATTTGTTGCGTCTCTCGCATTAATTAAATACCTGGTGTCAGGTACTGTTACTTTATTTAATGCTTTGAAATTTGTCCCTAAACGATAAGTCCCATCAGATTTTTTCCACGCTCTGAATTGGGCTATTGGTCGGACAATTTTCCTGTATACTTATAACCTTTTTTCGAAGCAATTCCCCTATAGTTTATTTTATTTCTGCATATGCAGCTTTATTAAGCGGGTATTGCCTCTGTGGTGTTGGGATTCCTCCCACTATAGTATACTCAGATTTATCTGATAACTTCCCACAATCGTTTTTACTTTTTGCGCAGTTATTTTTATATTTTTCGAGTAATTTTCTTAACTCGTCTTTTGGTAGTAGAGTCTCGTTTACAACTCTATTTATCTCTATTTATCTTATTTGATTTGACTTTTAGAGACTTTTCTGATTTGACTTCTGCTTTTTTATTCTTTTTGCTTATGTGTGCCTTTTTCTGTTCGTCTGACATTTTAGCCCATTTTTCTGGTTCAATGTAATCATTTTTCTTTCCTTGGTTTTTTGTCTGTGTTGGTCTGGCCTGTGGTTTAGTTTAGTTCTGACCAGTCAGTTTCTGCCCCCCAACTTGCAATTTCTCTGCAACCTGGTAGATCTACTACTATTTTTTATTTTTTTTAATCTGGCTAACATTTTTGTTTCAGTCCAGCCTTCTCTAGCCTTTTCAGATAAATACGGCCACAATCCTGTGGTTTTTACTATCTCTACTTCTTTCCTAAATTCGGCTTCCTCATCTATTCCAATTACTTGTGAATTATGATCTTTTAATGTTTCCAATCTTAGAGACAACCCGGTATGATACTTAATCATTTGTTCAATCAGTCTTTTTGTGACATTTAACGTTTCCCCCAATTCAGCTACCATCCTAGCTTTGGCCATGTTATTTTTGCCTTCGCCCTGGAATCTCATATTCTGCAGTAGCTGAATTGAAGTGACGCTGTCAGTTTTTGCCTGTCTTTTCGGCCCACGCCTCAGTTTAGGCCTTACTTCCTCATCTGATTCTGAGTTTACTCTCCCCTTTTCCTGCCTAGAGATGGCTGCCATTAGTGACAAATCTATTTGAGGCTTAGGAGGAAGTAACTGTTTCTTGCTGCTTGTCTCCTCTCTGTCAGAAGTTGAGTACTCAGATTCAGACAGAGATTCTGAGGATTCTTCTTCATCCTCTATTTTCCTTTCATATTTTTCTATTCTGTAGTATCTTTCACTACTCTCCCTGATAAGCTTTCTAGTTTTATCAGGTTTTAATTGTTTTCTGGGAGCTTTGCCCTTACGGGGCGGTAGCTCCTGATGTGTGTATTCTCTCAACTTCCAAATTTCGTTGTTAGTCGGTTCTTGTCTGTCGTTTCTGTTATCATCTAACAGCATGTAACACAACGATTTCTGCATACAATCTAATTGTTCTGCTAACCTATCTATTTTAGCCTTTGAACCTGTTCAATTCGATTGAACAGAATCGATTTAAGTATTATTCAGTATGATAATCAGATACTTAATACTTTTTTGTCCTGGTCCCTTTATATTTGTTAGGTTCGAATATCCTGCTTTAAGAACAAGACCGGGGCAGGTTAAGAACGTTCTTCCTCCCAAAGTGTCATGTTCTCTTTAATGAGAGCTACTTCGCCCCTCACGAGATTGGCTTCTAGATTTTTTTGTAATTAATTTTCTTTCTACGAGGTATTTCCTCATCCTCACTATATTCTGAACCAGAACTTTTATCAGATCTACCTTCTACCCGTATTCTGTAATTATCTTTTACTTTTTCTTTCCGTGGATGTTTAATACGGTCTAAACGCATTTTTTCCAAATTCCCATGATCCTCCCCCCGTTATCAGAGGCCTGAATCCTTTAAGGAAAGCACTATGTTTAGGAATCGCCCCTGCCTCCATTGGCATTATTCTACTTCCTTCTTTTAAATGGTCCGCGTCTCAACCCGTCGCTCCCTCCCTGTCAGATTCTGATGGGGTAGGCGAGTTTGCTAAGACCAATGCTTCCGTATTGGGAACACCGTTTTTAATCACTCGTATGTTAATTCCTTTAACAATTGGAACGGTGGTTTCACTGTCTTCAATATCTATTATAATTTGTTTTCTTTTACTCGATTCCCCAACCTTTTTGACTAGTTTTCGTAAACTTTCTACATTAGCGGTGTATAAAGTGTTTCTAGTGGTTAACATTTCCTCACTTCCTTCATATCCCGCATTTTTTAGTCGTTTAGTTAATTCATCTTGGGAGAGCAAATTGATATTAGTTATATTATCCATAGCTGTGTATCTGTTTCCTCTCTTTTGGTAATTATCCTTTTACATTTGAGGTCCTAGTATTGGGTACTCTCTTGGTCCCACAGCGCTGTCCTCCAGATTTTATTACCAGTTTTAACCACAGAAATATCTTTTCTCAGGCGTCCCTGAGATATATTACTGAAGTTAAAAAATGCGGAAGTTACTTTCCTAGTAGCTTCCTCTCTGTGCTTTGAGACTCTGATGGAGCATTTGAATAAAAACGCTTTATTGATTTAAATTATTATTGTTCACTCGGATTCTTTTTAGGTTTGTCAATATTAAATTATATTAATATTAAACAATCCCGGACGATAGCCCCCATGTAGTGGGATCCGGTAATTATCCCAGTTCCTGATTAACCCTTAAGATACAATTATATTAATTGCAGATAAGCAGTCTTGTGCTGTCAGGTCAGTATTAGGTCTAAGCCTACACTAGCTCGTTATCTCATACCATTAATCTAGTGATATGAACATCTCGTCCCTTAATGAACAATACAAAATCAATAAACAGTCAATAACCCTTGTAATGAGACCATACTCACCACCCGGTGGTTTTTCTCAACGATGGTTGCTTGACCCCTTGGCCGTATCAGATGTGATAAAAATGCTCTATCTATTCTTTATGCAACTGACTTTATAAGCTGAGGTAAAAAACTGAAAAATACTTTTTCTTTATAAAATGAAAATTTATTTATACAAAAGATAAAAGTACTGGTTAAACAATGATCCAAAAGTAATTAGCAAAATAATAAAAGGTTACAGGTTATAATACTTCAGCTTATCCAATCTCAGACAATCATGTATGAGTGGGTCAATATAAAGGTTTAAAATACCTTGTAAGCAGTTTCAAGCAATAGAGGTAAAAAAGTAACTTGTTCTCGTCCGAGCAATACAAGTCAGAATGATACAGCAGAGCAATGCAAATAAAAATACAGAGAGAGAGTAATTCTCAATGATGGTACATCAATCAAAAGAAATCGAAAAGGAATGCACCTCGACAGAAAAAATACAGGGGTATTTATACCGAGTTGTTTACATGTTAAGCAATCTGGGTTCTTTCCAAAGAGGAAGTCTAGTTTGTCTGCAAAGGAAATCAAGTGTGTCGATATCTTGTCATCTGACAGTTACTCTTGTACAGACAATGCTGGCTCTTGCAGATTCTTCCATACTTTATGGTTCTTCCTTCCTTTTCTCCCCGTCATCTTAGGATGTTGTTTAACATGAGTGTGTGCGTATAATTCAGGAAGTGTTTTCGTTAGTTCATTTATACTCATATAGTAGCTTTCCCTCACAGCTGACATGCCTCCGAAACCCAGAAATACAGACAACCAGACGGCACCGAGAACGCGGCCTAATGCAGGGGCTACATCCCCGGCCCAGCGTGATCCTGTCGGACCGCCGCCTCGCGACGCAGATGGCGTTGGTACCGCCGACACCGTCACAGTTCCAAGTTTGGCTTTTGTGGACTTTAAGGCCGAACTTCTTACTGCTCTCCGAGAAGAGATGGTAGGCATTTTCAAGTCTGAGTTACAGATAGCTATGACTGAACACTTATCCCAAATAAAGTCAGAATTACAAAATGTGAAAACGGAGCTGACGGCTAACCTAGCCGCTACAAAGTCTGACGTGGGTGAGCTAAGGGGGACTGTGATTGAGATGGAGGAATCGCTGTCAACTTGCACAGACGATGTGGCATACCTCAAAAGTAAAGTGGAGAGCCTATCGAATAAAGTTCTGGCTCTTGAAAATAAATGTGACGATCTAGAAGGTAGATCCCGCCGCAATAATATCCGTATAATCGGGCTATCTGAGCAATGTGGCGCGATTACCGCGGCATCTACCTCCGCTCTGCTTAAGGAAGCGCTTAAACTGGATAAAGCGCCTCTTATTGATCGTGCTCATCGGTCCTTAAACCCCAAGCCTAAACCCGGAGAGCGGCCACGTCCCATAATAGCACGTTTACATTATTACGCAGATTGTGCCGACATCCTTCAGCATGCCAGGGCCCAGCAGCGGATCAAGATTGGGGACTCTACAATCTCCATCTTCCCGGATCACACAGCCCGGACGGCGAGAGCACGCGCTGCCTTTAATGACGTTAGGAGGCAACTCAGGGACATTCCAGGTGTACGGTATGGTCTGATATATCCTGCTCTCCTCCGGATCACAACGAGTGGAGGTGTTACAAAGGATTTCACATCCCCTGGAGAGGCTGCTGTTTTTATCAAAACTCTTAAATAGGTATAGCTGATTTTGAGTGCCATCTGCCTACAAAATGACTTTGAGCGTTCATGTAACATCAAAGCGAATCTGACTTTGAGACATAAGTAACAGTGGCACCAACATTTTATTGTCTTGATAAGCAAATATCTTTCTCAGGATCACACAAGTTATATTGTTCTAGTTGAATG
Organism: Gobio gobio; assembly: GCF_949357685.1. Taxonomy (NCBI): domain Eukaryota; kingdom Metazoa; phylum Chordata; class Actinopteri; order Cypriniformes; family Gobionidae; genus Gobio; species Gobio gobio. The sequence goes on along the minus strand of NC_137101.1, from coordinate 38,445,314 downwards.
TAGTTGAATGTTGTTTAGTTGTAAGTTAGGGTACATTTATTAAAAATTTTTTTCTCACTATTGTGCAGGAGCTCCTGTTGAGTTTGGAGAAGTATGAAGAGGACTGTTAGGTCTAATACACGGAGTTTAGCTGTTCTGCTATTGACTCCTAGTGGAGTCTGCACCGGTATCCTATCGTTTGGGGATGGGGTAATAGTAGGTGCGGGGGGAGGGGGGTTTGGGTTTATCTACTATTTCTGCCTTGTTCTTGTTCCCTCTGTTTTTTTTTTTGTTTTTTTTTCTCCCCTCTGTGTTGGAGGTCAAATTGTGGTTGCAATTCCGGTTGTGATATAAACTAAACATGACAAGTATTAAAGCTCTAAATGCGAGATTTGTCAGTTGGAATATCAAGGGTTTAGGGAGTGCTGCCAAACGCTCAAAGGTCTTCTCTCATTTAAAGCGCTTAAAGCCTGATATTGTTTTTTTGCAGGAAACACACATGCGAAATAATGACCAGACACGGTTGAGATGTCCCTGGGTTGCGGAGGTATTCCATTCCAGCTTTAATTCTAAGGCCAGAGGGGTTGCCATTGTGATTAGCAAATCAGTTCCATTTACACAGACCAAAATCATTTCTGACAAGGACGGCAGGTATTTGATCATTTTAGGGACTATATACCAGGTTCCAGTTCTACTTATCAACGTATATGCACCAAATTTTGACAATCCTGGTTTTTTTAATAATCTGTTTAAGAAACTACCATCATTAAATGATGTATTTTTTATATTTGGCGGGGACATGAATTGTGTTGTGAATTCTCAGCTAGACCGTTCTAAAGTCAGCTTAAATCAGTCACAAATGGCCAGAACTCTCAGTAGTTTTATGTCCAACAATGGCTACATTGACCCCTGGAGGGTTCGTAATCCTACTGACAAACAATACTCCTTTTATTCGCATGTGCACCAGACATTTTCCCGTATCGATTATTTTTTTATTGATACCAGACTGATGCCCAAAGTGACAGACATTCGATATCATCCTATCATTATTTCAGATCACTCGCCTTTAACCTTGGAAATTCAGTTCTCATCTGAATCTCGTTACTACACCCACTGGAGATTTAACATATCTCTTTTGTCTGATGTCAAATTCCATAAATTTATCATAAGTACTATTGAGGATTTTATATCTCTCAACCAATCTGAATCTGAACCCATTTCTAAGACACTCCAGTGGGAATCTTTAAAGGCCTACTTACGGGGTCAGATTATTTCATATTCTGCTCATTTGAAGAAATTAAGAATGTCAACTATTCAGAAATTATCAGCTGATCTGGAGTCTGTGGATCGACAGCTTGCCACTTCCACGTCTCCTGATTTATTAAAGCGGCGTGTAGTGCTGAAAACAGAGTTAGAATTGATCACAACTAATGAAGCAGAGCGGTTGCTTCTACACTCTCGGGCCAAATACTACGAATATGGAGATAAATCTGGAAGATTATTAGCTCACCAATTGCGTCGACAAGCAGCCTCACGTTTAATACCCCGTGTCAGAGATGAGTCGGGGACGCTGGTGGAGGAACCCGACCTTATTAATTCAGTATTTTCATCCTTTTACAAATCTCTGTATAGTTCTGAAATTCCATCGGACTTGACTGATATGGATGCGTTTTTGCAAGATCTAGACTTTCCGGATATGAGCACAGATGCAATTGATCAGTTGGACTCTCCACTGACCACGCAAGAACTTTCATTGGCTCTACAAAATATGCAAAATAATAAGGCACCTGGGCCAGATGGGTTCCCGGTTGAATTCTTCAAGGCATTCCACAATCAACTCATTCCGCTGTTACATGGTGTTAATGTAGAATCTCTGTCAAATGGCTCTCTTCCTTTCACTTTAAGACAGGCTTCTATTAGCATTCTTTTGAAAAAGGGCAAGGATCCCGAACTTTGTACTTCTTATAGACCTATCTCTTTGATGAATGTAGATACCAAGGTTCTCGCGAAAGCTTTGGCACGTCGTCTAGAGAAGGTGCTTCCAACAATTATATCTCAAGAGCAGACAGGCTTCATAAAAGGACGTCAGCTTTTTTATAATGTCCGTACTTTATTAAATGTTATCTATACGAAAGGAACCGCTGCCACTCCAGAAGTTGTAATCTCTGCTGACGCAGAAAAGGCGTTCGATAGAGTGGAATGGAGTTACTTGTTCGCAGTTTTGAGGAAATTTGGTTTTGGTAATGTTTTTATATCATGGATACGCCTTCTCTATACATTACCTTCCGTCAGTATCACAACTAATAACTTTCAATCTAGTTTTTTCCCTTTAAATCGTGGCTGCAGACAAGGTTGCCCTCTTTCTCCCCTTCTCTTTGCCCTTGCAATAGAACCTTTGTCCATTTATTTGAGATCCTTCCCCATTTTTAATGGCATTACGCGTTCCCGTGTTGAATTCAAACTTTCTTTATATGCTGATGATCTGCTACTATATGTCACAAATCCAGTGGGGTCGTGCCCTGTTATTCTTTCTTTTTTTCATAGATTCGGTTCGTTTTCAGGATACAAGATCAATGTCTCGAAGAGTGAATGCTACCCGGTCAATGACCTAGCAATACAGCTTTCTCAATCTGATATTCCCTTCAAACTGAGTCCTTCAGGATTTAAGTATCTGGGGGTATCATGTGGCCAGGTCCTACAAGTCTCTTTATGCTGTAAACTTTTCTCCCTTATTGACTGAGATTAAGGCCGATTTCCAAAGATGGGGGCCCCTCCCTCTTTCCCTGATTGGTAGAATTAACGTGGTAAAAATGAATGTCCTCCCAAAACTAATGTTTCTTTTCCAGTGCATACCTATATTTTTATCTAAAAGTTTTTTCAAAAGCATTGATTCAACTATATCTCAATTTCTGTGGAATGGTAAGACACCTAGAGTTACGCTAAAAGTACTTCAGAATTGTAAATTTAACGGCGGCCTCTCTCTACCAAATTTCAAAGTTTATTATTGGGCTACAAATATAAGTAAAACTATGTTCTGGCTAGAACTGGTCAACATACCTTGGTGTCAGCTGGAAGCACAATCATGTCCTTCATCCTCTTTAATGGCGATACTGGCTGGCGCGGCCTCAGTCAACCCCTCTGGCTTTACTAGCAACCCAGTGGTCATTTCCACATTAAAGATATGGTTTCAGTTTAGGAAGCATTTTAAATGTATTACTCCCGCCATATCAAGTCCACTGTTGAGGAACTATGCATTCAAACCTGCACTTACTGACTCTATTTTCACTCTATGGCATGATAAGGGTCTGAAATGTTTTAAGGATTTTTATAAAGACGGGGTTTTTTGTTCTTTTACAGATTTGATTAACGAGTTCAGCCTCCCACCTTCGCATCTTTTTAGGTATTTTCAAATTAGGAACTGTGTAAAATCTTTATTTTCTAACTTTCCACAACTTCCTCCTGAGCAGACATGGGACAGTCTTTTACGATTGAATTGTTCACAAAGATCTTTAATTTCAAAAGTGTATGGTATTATCCAGTCCTATGATGATCATCTAACCACTAGGATGAAGGAGGCATGGGAGAAAGAGTTTGGTATGGCCTTTGAGGTTGACTGGTGGGACTGTGTTTTAAATGGTATTCATAAAGCCTCAATCTGTGCCCGCTTGACCTTAATACAATTTAAAGTGGTGTTCAGATGTCACTATTCTAAAACCCGACTTTCACAAATTTTCCCTAATATAGTTGATGTCTGTGACAAATGCTCTGGTTCACCCTGTAATCTTGCACATATGTTTTTCTTCTGCCCAACTCTAGGAAATATCTGGCAAACTTATTTTGACACCATGTCTAAAGTGCTCCTTAAGACCATTGATATCTCTCCGCATATAGCCATTTTTGGTACTCCTCAAGAATACCACCGCTTTTCATCAGTGCAGTTGGAGGTCCTGGCTTTCACTTCTTTGATAGTGAGACGCCATCTCCTTCTTAACTGGAAAGCAACAAATGCCCCGTCCAACACACTTTGGGTCACTGATGTCATGTCCTTTCTAAAACTGGAAAAAATAAGATACTCCAAACAAGGGAATCTCGCCAAATTTTACAATAAGTGGCAACCATTTATGCAATTTTTCCAGACTAACTAGGCTTAACTCCAACCCCCCCCCTCCCTTCTCTTTTTTTTTTTTTTTTTTTTTTCTTCTAATTTTTTATTATATATATATATATTTATTTTTTATTTCTTTCCCCCATCATTTAAAAAAAAAGTTGTACGCAAGTATGTTTGTTATTGTTATCCAAGTGCTGTCACTGTCCTTTGTGTGCATACCAATAAATATATGAAACAAGAAAAATGATTTGTATAAGCAACTTTCACAATAAATGTATGTAAGCAGCGTACTGCGTTAAGAATACTGCCTTACAACCCCAGTGAGCGAGATAAAGGGGACTTTAGTAAGAAAAACTCACTAAAGACACAAAGCAAACATATACAATTCTAGAAAGTATGTCGGTAAGAAAGGAGAGAAACATTTAGAAATTAAACCGTTAGAGTAGACTTTATCCATATTTGCTTTGTCTTTCTATGCTCTGAAATTTTCTAGGGACCCCTTAGAACCTCCTGGAGGACCCCAGTTTGAAAACCCCTGATATAGAGGAAGCGCATTACTGGCTCCGCCAGGTGTCAGTCAAAGCACCCATGGTTTTCGTTGGATAAAGTCAGTCAATGCCTAGCCATTGCCTTGCCAGCAAAGGTTTGATTGATGGACGTAGTAACCAATCAAAAGGCATCATCTTGCGCAGAGTTTGTAAGCATTATTGGTGAAAATTACTCTTGCTCACCGTCTCCATGACACCGGCGCGGGCCTGCCAGTTTTTTACGCGCAATGGAGCGCGCAGACACTATGACTGACACTTCTAATCAACTAAATTAGTTTTTTACACATTGTATATTCTATAAATAGTTGCTTAAGTTTTAAGTAACTATATATCCATTATAATTAGCAGTTTATTGCAGATTTATTTGAATGAAAAACTACTCTTTACAATTACAAATGTTCTGAAATAAAAGGCCTTTTTGAAAGGACACAGACTTTTCTTGACATAAAAGCTTACAGAAGCTACATTTTTGAGAGAATTATCCTCAAATTTGAATCAAAACATGATCAGACATTCAGTTTTATATTTAGGTTATTTTCAGGCTCTTAACATTAAAGTCTCATACATTTTTCCCTATGTGAGTCACTTACATGTATATTTACCTTGTTTTACTCTGTTCCTATGCTACTTTGAGTTATTATGCAGACATTTTTATTTGAGTGTCGTTTTCAGAAAATTCTCAAAAATAGGGGAGCAGGTTAAGAGGTTAATGAAAATACAGTTGTTCATTGTTTGTTCGTTAGTTCACAGTGCATTAACTACTGTTAACACAATTTTAATAATGTATTAGTAAATGTTGAAATTAAAATGAACAAACAATAAATGCTAAATGCAGTTCATTATTATTATTGGTTCATGTTAACTAATGTAGTTAACTAATATTAACTAATGAACCTTATAGTAAAGTGTGACCATTACAGTTTATCAGTTCACTATAGTTAATACTACAATTTGCAGTATATTATATTATTCATAGTTTTCACGTGTCGTCACACGCTTATAGGAATGCCCACCTGGAGGGCAAAACAAGGCTCTCCTCCATTGCCCGCTAGTCATTTTTACCAGGTTTGTAGTCAGTATTAATGCGGTAAGACAGTGATATTAAAATACCAAATTCAATATACACCTTATTGATGTTGCATACTTTGTACAGGAAAGCAGATGAACACAGAATATTAGTGCGACAGGTTTCTTGTTAGGTGTTTTCCCCATCGAAACCCATTATAAAGAAAACGCGTTGCATTCATATTCTTGTCTCATCTACTCGCCTGTATATAGTATGCATCATCAAAAAGGTGTAAACTGAATTTGATCTTTTAATATCACTGTTTTAGTACATTACGGCACTTTAAGGGTGGGTTGCACTAAGGATTCTTTAGCCTGTCGTCAGTTCACCCTCCGTCTGCTGCTTGATCAGCTCTATAACGGTTTTATTGCGTAATTAATCTGTGTTTAAAATGAAGTAATGCAACAACTCGATTTAAAATAAAACCCATATCAACAAATCCTTTAAACTTTGCCTAATTTAATCCTTATTGGTGCAATTCACCCTATAGTGTTTTTCACGTTAAGCGTTTTAAAAATGTCCTGCTGTTTTCAGTGATTGAAATACTGCAGCAGGTGTTGTATATGGATCATAAGTGCCCAAAACGTCCATCTTGTTCACATATTTTTGTTTTAAGATGGAAATTTGACAGGCTTGTGCTGTAGTTCTATGGAGTTCTATGGCGGTTTTGCCCTCCAAGGCTCCGTGACAGTCACGTGACTGAAAACTATGAATAATATATACAGTATACTACTGTAACATGTTCAAATGGGGGGAGGAAGAAGACAAGGGATCGGCGTTCTGGGACTCGTGAGTACGTTTTATTTCCTCTTTCAATCAGTATACAAACTGTGTACACATTGCACAAAACATAAATCATATAAACTTTCTCTGGGGTTCAGTCAACGGTTTGGGCATGTCCTCTCTGCATATGCCTTTCACTCCAGGGTAGTGTTTGTCTCTCTCCCTTGGTCCTCGTCTCCTGCAGGTTATATCCTGTCTCTCCACGCCAATTACTGCAACAAGAGACAGGTGTTTATCATTTGCACTTGACCCACTCACGTGCCGCTCGTCTCCTGATTATCTCTCCCGTCATAGACCTCGCTCGACCACGCCCCCCTCGCCACATCCCCCCACCGCCCGCCTCAGGCCCCCATTTCTGGAAAGGAAGTCGGCCACAGCCATCTGCGCCCCCGGCCTGTGGATCACCTTGAACTTAAACGGCTGTAGAGCTAGATACCAAAGGGTGATCCGCGTGTTGGTATCCTTCATGCGGTGGAGCCACTGCAGAGGGGCGTGGTCCGAACAGAGGGTGAACTCCCTCCCCAGGAGATAATAGCGGAGGGTGAGAACGGCCCAACGGATTGCCAAACATTCTTTTTTAATGGTGCTGTACATCGTCTCTCTCTTTGAGAGCTTGTGACTGATGTACAGCACTGGGCGCTCCTCCCCCTCCCTCTCCTGGGTTAGGACTGCCCCCAGCCCTCGGTCCCACACGTCAGTCTGTAACATAAAGGGTAGAGAAAAATCAGGTGACTGTAAGAGGGGCCTGCCACATACAGCAGCCTTTACCTGGGTAAAAGCCTGCTGGCACAGCTCGGACCACTGGACCGGATCTGGTGCTTCCTTTTTAGTGAGGTCAGTCAGCGGGCTGGTAAGGTCCAAATAATTAGGCACAAATCTCCTACAATATCCCGCCAGCTCGAGGAACTGCCTAACCTCCTTTTTGGTCTTGGGTCTCGGACAGGTTGCAACTGCCGCAGTCTTGTCAATTTGTGGACGCACCTGCCCATGACCCAAGTGGAAACCCAGATACCTAACCTCCACAAGCCCAATCACACACTTCTTCGGGTTGGCCGTTACCCCTGCCACTCTCAGCGATCTCAGGATGGCACGCACATGCTCCACATGACGCTGCCAATCATTACTATAAATGATGATGTCATCCAAGTAAGCAGCGGCATATGCAGCATGCGGCCGAAGAATTTTATCCATGAGACGCTGAAAAGTGGCTGGTGCCCCGAACAACCCGAACGGAAGCGTGACAAATTGGTGTAATCCAAACGGTGTCGTAAAGACAGTTTTTTTTTTTAGATAGAGGCATTAAGGGGGATCTGGCAATATCCCTTTGTTAAATCCAGCATTGAATAAAAATGAGCTGCACCTAGCCAATCAAGCAACTCGTCAACCCTCGGCATTGGAGATGCATCGAATTTCGACACAGCATTCACCTTGCGATAATCCACACAGAATCAGACCGAGCCGTCCGTTTTAGGAACTAAAACTATCGGGCTGGCCCAATCACTGTAGGGTTCTTCTATTACTCCCATATCCAACATTGCCTCTAATTCTTCCTGAACCACTTTTTTTTGTGTTCTGGTAATCTCTACGGCCGGCTGCGGACTACCACACCGGGCTCTGTCTCGATATGGTGCTGAATGAGGTTTGTTCGACCGGGTAGGGGCGAGAACACATAAGAAAAAAACGTCTTGCAACTGGGCTTTGTCAGTGAGCTGCAAGGGCGAGAGATGATCTCCTCCCGGGGCCAGAGAGAGAGATGTGCTTTTTGCGTTCACTTCTGGCCCGAGATCCTCTTCTCCGCTCACTGCCGTTGCCAGCATCACTGACTCCACCTCGCTCCACTTTTTAAGGAGATTGAGATGGTATATTTGATGTGCCCCGTTCCTATCCGAGCGAATCACCTCATAAACGAGATCTCCTATTCGTCGTGTGACCACAAAGGGACCTTGCCACTTGGCGAGTAATTTTGAATTAGAAGTTGGGAGCAATATAAGTACTTTATCTCCCGGTGTAAATTCTCGTAGTTTAGTTCCCCTGTTGTATAGCCGGCTCTGTTTGTCCTGAGCCTGTAACAAATTCTCCATGGAGAGCCGCCCCAATGTGTGGAGTTTTGTTATCAGGTCCATACTGAATTTCGTTTTTGCCCTGAGAAGGTCCGTCCTCCCAAGCCTCTCGCAGAATATCTGGGGCTGACGTCCATAGAGAAGCTTGAACGGGGAAAACCCAGTGGAGGCTTGCGGGACCTCATGTACAGCAAACAATAGGCGTTCTAAACATTTATCCCAATTTTTGGCGTCTTCTTGTACGTAATTTTGAATCATTGTTTTTAACGTGAGGTTAAATCGTTCCACCAAGCCATCTGTTGTGGGTGATAGACGCTAGTGCGAATCGATTTAATGCCCAACAACTCGTAGAGTGTGCGTAAAGTACGTGATATAAACGCTGTGCCCTGATCAGTGAGGATTTCCTTCGGGATCCCCACTCGGGAGATTAAGCGAAACAATGCGTATGCAACACTCTTTGCTGAAATGCTGCGGAGAGAAACTGCTTCGGGGTATCGTGTTGCATAATCCACCAGGACTAGTGCAAAACGATGCCCCCATGCGGATCGCTCTAATGGTCCAATGAGGTCCATGCCAATTCTTTCGAAGGGGACCTGCATGAGCGGTAGAGGGTGCAATGACGCTTTTGAACAGGCTGGCAGATTTACCAGCTGACATTCCCGACAAGATGCGCACCACCTGTGCACATTCTCATGAATGCCCGGCCAAAAGAATCGGACCATTAGACAATTTAGTGTCGCAACTTGTCCTAAATGTCCTGCCATCGGATTACAGTGAGCCGTCTGGAAAAGCATTTCCCGACGGCTTTTTGGAACTAATATCTAGGTTGTATCTTGCTTTGTTTGAGTGTCTTGGGTCACTCGATACAACCTATCTTTCAATATGGCAAAATAAGGATAGGAAATCGGTTGTCCAGGATGGAGAAGCTGTCCGTCAATCGAGCGGACCTAAGAGAAAGCATTTTTTAACGACTCGTCCTGGGACTGAAAGTCATCGCGTTCGGTGAGGTTCAGCCTCTCCACAACGCTCTGTTCCTCTGTATCAGTGCCCAGCGGTTCCGGCTCAGTCTCTCCCACCTGTACAACAGCTCTCTCTCCCTGCCCTCTTTTCTCCCAAGAGACATCTGCACATGATTACCCCAATAAACCACTAAATGCTGGCCAATTGGTTCCCAAAATCACCAAATGTCTGAGGTGCGGGCGCCACACTATATTTTTGTCCCCGAAATTGAATGACAGCAGTCATTAAGGGATAATTCACCACGTCCCTGTGCACACTCCGTACCTTAACCATGCGGCTCTTATCCAATGCCAACGGCTGTATCAGGCTTTGATGGATTGAGGTTTGGTTACATCCTGAATCCATCAAGGCCGGATAGGTACCCCCCTGGATACTCACCCCCCTGATATCTGGTACAGCCCGGCTTGATTGGGGGCAGCCCGTGGCATATCGGGGATCCGGATCAGTGTCCCACCTCCCTAACCAGACATCCCAAATCCCAAAAAAATGACTTTTGCCATAGGTATGCCCTGGGCACCTTCCAGTTCAGTACAAGCAAAAGGCCTGGAAGCAGAAAATGGAAGGAGGCCCTTGAGCAGATTGATGCCTGTCCCCTGCAAAGGGGAATAAGGTGGACCTGTTTGGCAGGCATATAGTGTGCACTTGTGGGTTCCATAAGTTAGATATAAAATATAATATATCAAAGGCATGTTAAGTCCCTGTATCATGTAATAGACTAAGACTATTTTATGGACCATCCCCTGATCTGTCATCTGAGGGCACAGTTCTGCAGAATAATTGATGAAATTATTTAACATGAATAGTATGGTCTTATTTTGTTTCTAATCTTTATTTTCTCCCAGTCAACAGATAAGGCAGGGCCTAATGTAGTGGCAGGCGGCAGCTCAGAGGAGGCAGGGACATCACAGGAAGAACAAGGGGTGAAGTGTTCTCTCTGTGGTGTAGAGTTCTCCGAGCACTTCTTTGATCAACATGCTGAAGAGAGGTGTGACACCTGTGGGGCCAGGGTCCAGGGTGCGGTTGGACTCCTCCAACACATTGAGTCCAGCCATTATGGAGCCCTGTTGACTCCATGTGTCAGCCCTTCAAAAAAATCCCACACCATCTCCGTGCCCCTCACCATCTCCACGGCTGGCGCAGACACCAGTGTCTCCATCCCTGTGGCCCACTCTATCCTCACACCACTATCCAGTTCTACAGCCCTCACCACTACCACCACCATGGCCCACTCCATCCCGGTGGCCCACTCCATCCCCATGGCACTCTTCAGCTCTACAGCCATCACCACCACCACCAGCTCGTTCTCGACCGTCACATAAAGAGGATCACACATGCAAACGAATAGTTCGACTTGCAAGATTATTGATTAAATACAAATAGTGATCCATTACAGAAATATAACAAAGTCTAGGGATTTAAACAATAAAGGGAAAAATAATAATCCAATTGGTGAGGAATGTTGATAAATGACAAATAAACCCCCAGAGAAAGTACTGATGAGCAGATGAATACAGCTTTTATACTCTTCGCCCATAAAATAATCAATTAAGCATGATTGTCTGCAGCCAATCACACCCTCAGAACACAATAGAAGACAGGGTCGTAACACCAGCCAGTTCAAGACAGTCCTCCAGCCAGCAGATTGGATGTGGATTGCCAAGTTCCTCTATGAGCCCACAGGACAGTTCAGGCAGAAGATCCAGGAGAACTGGTTTTATCCACCAATGCAGCCCAAGCCGTCTCCTCCTGAGCCCGGGTGGTACTTCCTACAGAGGATGTTCTTGTGGGCTCCAATGAGGATGTGGGGCATTCCTCTTAAATGCCAACAATGTGGCCATAAGATGCACCATTCAGGGATCTACCCAAAGGTCAGGGAGGTGATCGACATGGGTAGTCGCTACTACCTGGTGGGTGGAGACTATCCACGCTGCAGTGTATGCAGGTTGCCAGTATGCCCACGGAGCCAGGACATCCTTTTACAACTGGATGTGGCACACAGGACAGTGTTTCCAGCAGTGCTGACCTCTCAGCTAGCCCTGGACAAGAAATGTTTGACCTTCCTCAGGACAAGGACCAGTGGCAACAGTTCCTCCTACCTCCAGTCAGCAGTAAGTCCACAGTGAGGAGTGGGCACGACGGACCATCCAGTACCTCTATGACTGTGAGCATCATTTGAGAAAGGTTGCCCTGGTCCAATCTACAACGGCACCTTCCTTTTCTGCACCTGCACCCTTCAGACTGCTTCCACTCGCCCAGTGGTTTGAGACTGTCCACTCCAACGACATCCTCAGCCATCTCGACGAGATGCAGGGGGTGATTACCTCCACCTATGGCCGAATCCTAAAGATGGATTCTACTAAGAAGGTACAATACATGAAGGTTTGAGCATGAGTTTTATTTTCAGCCATCCATGTTAAGTAATTGGGATAGATATAATTTCATCATAATAATGAACAAGTGTGCATTTTTTGTTATATATATTTTAATGGACCATAACAAAAAGAAGAAAATATATAATGTTAGAATATCTTTATGTTTCCTTATGCTTGTTTTTCAGATAGGAAATAAGCTCGGCCAGGTTCTGAACAGTGTTCTGACAACAGCTGAAGGTGCAGGATTGTAGGAGCTATGCCAGGGCATCGTCAGACGCTAGCAGAATGCTGGTGAGTCAGAGCCGGAGATCATCTATGTTGACCGGGATTGATGCAGATTACTACTTTATCAAATGTGACCCTGGACCACAAAACCAAATCTTAATGGTCTTAATGGTAATGGTAAAATATTCTGGAAATATTTTCAGACCTAGAGAAAACACTAACACTTTTTTGCAGTCAGCAGAGCAGGCTGCTCCCTACTGTTAGGGATGGAAACAGGAGCACTGTAGTCTCAAGATCAGCAGTGTCAGCATGTAAGCAGGACCTCAGGCAGTGCCAGCAGGCCCTCAGGGCAGTTCAGGATCACGACCAGTCCCACAGAGCAGTGAAGGCTCAAGACCAGTTCCACAGAGCAATGCAGGCTCACGACCAGTCCCTCAGGGCAGTGCAGGCTTGCAAGCAGGACCACAGAGCAGTGCCAGCATGCAAGCAGGCCCTCAGGGCAGTGCAGGCTCATGACCAGTCCCACAGAGTAGTGCAGGCTCACAACCAGTCCCTCAGGGCAGTGCAGGCTCGCAAAGCAGGACCACAGAGCAGTGCAGGCTCACGACCAGTCCCACAGAGCAGTGCAGGCTCTCGAACAGTCCCACAGAGCAGTGCAGGCTCACGACCAGTCCCACAGAGCAGTGCATGCCAGTGATGCGCGGGTCAATGTATAAACAACCCGCACCCGACCGACGTTTTCAACTAACCCGCCCGCAACTCGGACCGCAAAAAAAAAGAAGAAAATATTGTACCCGACCCGCTTCCTGACCCGCATTTTTTAAAAGCAGTAAATGCTCATCGTAGCTCATTGGGCCATTGAGAAAATGTTTCAGGCCCTGGCGTGGTGCTCAGAGGTGCAGCGGCGAGAGCAGGCAGTTCTTGAGGCGGCCCATCCCATTTCAGCTCCAGATGCATATTATTGATGAACGCGATGTTTATGTTTCGACCCGGCTTGAAGAATTCATCAGCCCACATTTGGAAAACATTTGGAAAAGTGTGAAAGCCCTTAGGAGCGCAAACTGTTATTTTTCTGAATGCTGTATGATATAGCCTAGTGTTATGTAATACAGGCTTGATTTATTCATTTATTTCGTTTAATTTTCTTAACAATTAAGATGCTGCATGTGTTTATCCAGTCTAATCGAAGTGTGCATCTCTCCCCCGACTTTCCCAACAAAAATCCCGCCCCCTCTCAGAAAATACATAAAACTGACTTTAAATGCGTTTAAAAGTAGCCTATTAAAATGGTACAATGGCATTGCTCAGTTCAACGTTTTGGGAAATCGGGCATTTTGTCCCGCGTCAGCATTTATTCAAAAGTTAATAACGCTCAACATTCAAAAGGTAAATAAGGATTTATTGACGATCCGACTGACCGTGACCCGAATATCATTAAAAATATTTTTGGATGACTCGTAACCGCGGGTAACCGCGGGTGGCCGCGGGCACCCGCTCATTTTGGATCAACCCGCGCATCACTGGTGCATGCTCACGACCAGTCCCACAGAGCAGTGCATGCTCACGACCAGTCCCACAGAGCAGTGCAGGCTCATGACCAGTCCCACAGAGAAGTGTAGGCTCACAACCAGTCCTACAGAGCAGTGCAGGCTCACAACCCGTCCTACAGAGCAGTGCAGGCTCACGACCAGTCCCACTTTGATGTGGAGGGTTTCAGTGAACATCTGTCAGACTACCATGTCCAAGAATGTTGTGACCAATGTGGTGGAAAAGTCTGTGGTGTGATTGGACTGCTTCACCACTGCAACGACTGAGACAAATCAGACACAATTATTTGTCCAATTTAACAAATAATCTTTAAAACTCACTCTGAGGTCTATGGACCCATCATCCAAAAGACCCATAAGAGCAAGAATAGGCCTCTGGTTACAGGACACATGGGAGCTGATAAGGTTTACGACCAGAATAAATTTGCAGAGAGCTGTGACTTCCACTTAATTCTCTTTGAAAAGGACAAATAAAACCATCTTAAACCCATATAGCCTATATATACCCACTTGAGAAATATATAAACATATCCATCTCATGATTTTGATGGTTTGGTCTATGTATTAATTCAATCTCTGTTGGATTTATGTTTCAGAATTGCATACTATGGTTAATGAAAATCATGTGTATGGCATGTTTGGTATCTACGAAGATCTGAATGATTGTGTATATGATATGTCGATACCTGTGCAACATATTAGTATTACAAGAATCTTTAACAGTTCCTTCATCAGCAACCAATCCAGTTACATATGCAAACGATCTGCTCGAGACAAAGGATCGTAAAACTTTCCCTCCGAAAGCCTGAATGTGATTGGCTCACTGACCCTAAGAGGTGTGACTTTTCTCGGAGACCCTAAAGAGAGACGCACAGATCCGCCCTCTCTCTCTTATTTTTCTTGACTGACACGTCACCTAGCTGCTGTCTCTCAGCATGGCCAAGTAGGCAGTAAGGCCCACACACACACATCAAGCCATGTGTGTGTGTGGGACAGAAAACCCCAGAGCATACGGTCATAGGCCGGCAGGCCCAACATCTCAAGCCATGTGCAAATTCGAAAATAACTGCAAGTGCATCATATCTTCTTCAAGTCAATGCAGAAGAAATTGATTGCAACTTCAACACCATCAGAGTGAACTATCAAGACTTTCTCCTGTGATTTCACATTGGACACTCGTCAACAGCTCAGGCTAAATGCAAGTAACATACGATATACAACTCACTACATAGTTAGTAAGAGCTACAAACCCCTTTGTTCAGACAAACGAGCTTGTAATCCTGATGGCTCTACCAGGTGTTTCTATGTTTTCATTCCTGTCCTGACCCGGTCCTTCAACTACTTTAACTTTGCATCTTATCAATGTATGTGTTTTAGTTTAGTTGTGTTCGTGATTTAGTCAATAAAGTTTGTGCACAATATATGTTTTGTTCTGACTCCCAGCCTGCAAACAAATTGTCACTTAAATGATCGATCTTGTCATGCACTCTAAGTGCTGAAAAATACAAAGAAATAATAATTTTTCTGTGGTCATGAAAAATATCCTTTTCTTAGAATCAATTAATAATCAATACTGAGCGTTCACGGGATAAACTGATTGATTGTAATGTTAATGTAGCTACATCAAGTTAATCTCATTAACTGATTCAAATATTCACAATTAATCATAATGAATAATCATAATGAGTTATTAATAATTATTAATATTTCCCCTCTGAGCTAATTTGCTAAACCACAGTGAAAGTAATAATCTTTTCACTAGTCTTCAAGACACCAGCGTCTTCTCAACCGGTGTCTTCTCTTCCAGCATCTTCTCTCATATTTGGGTGAGTTTTCTCCCCAAGTAGTTCTGTAGAGTAATCAAGCCCGCCGACCAGAAGTGGATTGCGCAGTGTCTGTATGACAGCACAGGACACCTTAAGCAGCAGTTTTCTCACAACTGGTTTCATCCACCGAGTCCAGTTTCTTGCAGCAAGCTCTTGAGAAAGTTCACAGCAAGGAGTGGGCAAGATGGAGCGTAGACCGTAGATCTGATGGACTGTGAGTTTCACAAAAAGAGATGTTCCCTGACACAGTCTGGAGTGGCTTATCAGCAGCCACCACCCTTTTGCCCCTACCTCTGGCACAGTGGTTTTAGGCAGTCCATGCCAATGAGATCTTAAGTCACCTTGATGAGCTAAAGGGTGTCATAACCCCAACCTATGCTAGCATCCTGAAGCTTGATTATACCAAGAAGGTAAATGTATATAAAAGGAGGCAAATGCATGTTAACTTCACCTGATATTCAGTGATTATACCTGATTATAATGTGTGTGTGTGTATATATGTTTTTATATAGATCACTAAAAAGCTTGCTGGTGGCATTGCGGACACTGCTACTTGGATGACTAATGTTGGCAATGAGTTTGGCCAAGTCCTAAACTGTGCCCTAACCACTGGTGAGGGAGCTGGCCTAGATGACCTGTGCCGGAGTCAGTTGTAATTAAAGTTGACAGGGACTGCTGCAGCGAGACAGGTTTGTTACCATAAGTCTTCACCTAATAGGAATGTGAGTGCATATCATGCTAATTATGCATTTGTAATTCATATTAGCAACCATTTCAGGCACGTTTTTTGGAAAGTAAATTTACATTAGGGTGACCATATTTTGATTACCGAAAACCAGGACACTATGCCCGGCAATGAAATACTCAAATTAATCTCGAAGTTCACTCAAAGATTCCTTATTAATTTCAATACATTTAAAGTATGCCCCCTCTGTATGAATATAAAAATGTTATATTAGGGCCAGGACAGGACTTGAAAACAGGACGTGTCCTGGGAAAACAGGACGTTTGGTCACCCTTAATAATTGGTATGAGAACCAATCAATGTTCGCAATCAAGTAAACAAAAGCTTATGTAAAACAGCATCAGCTTATTTGTTTTATTATGCAAACTGAAATCGGAGAAAATTTATAAAATCACTCCTTGTTTCTCATCGGTGTAAGCGTGACTCCAGTTCTTACCTGGTTTTGACCATGGAAGGTCACAGTGCGACTCGACGACTTCCACTTCATGCGGCGGTTCAATGCTGGTCTTAAAACGGAGCACCATCCACTGTATGGCACTTTCTGCTCCAAGTTGTCCAGCTGTATATTTGAGTGGGACAAGGAGGACATCTCTCATCTTAAAGAGGTAAAAAAAGACCATGCTTTCAAAAACATGGCAGCCATATTTCAAAAGTCCCAAATCCTGTCATGTATCACCTCTACTGAACTGGCTAAGCACTGCAGGAGGAGGACACCCAGAGTTGAAGAAACCTGTGTATTGATACAAGGACTGCTGGACTCCATGTGGGAATTGACCAACACCACTGGTTTGCACCTCATCAGTGAACAGAGCATGACACGCATGTGGAAGGCACAGCAGAAACACTTACCTTGCATCCAAGATCCACCAAGATTTAGCTTTACAAAAAACTGGGCTCCGGGTTACAGAAGGGTGACAAGGTTCTGGATGTACTGAAGTGGGGCAGAGGGTCCTCTTCCCTGGAAAGCTTCCATTGCCACCAGTGCACTTTTGGAATAAGTGCAAGTATTTTCAAGGCAAATTGAAATAAGATAATATCATGCGTATAATTAAGTAGTGTTGTTTTTGGTTAGTGAACGCTAACCAATCAGACTAAGGGGGACCCCCAGATTGTTTTCATGACTGATTATTGCTCATTCCTAGTTATAAGATGTCATCACATGCACTGTACTGCTTTAGCCTGATATATTCCTCTTATTACAAAATGTTTAATGGCAGATGAGATTATAGCTTTGAGTATTTTAACTTTTTGGCACAGTCTGACAGAGGAGACCTGCTTTCTCCACTGGAGCAATGTGAAATCACTTTGCCAGAGATGCAGGTTGAAGTTCAGAGGATGAGTGTCTGGATGTCACAATATGTGAAGTAGCAGACATCAATTTAGACACACACACCCTTGGAAGTTCCAGCAGTCATGATGATTCCTTGATCTCATCTCAGGTAATGTAAATTTTATTAATCATTTGTAATTAAAATTGCAAAGAATGTTAGTTTGTAGGAGCAATGAATGAGTTAATTCATGATTAAACTTTAAATTGATTAAATAATTATTTATAATAGAAACTTCTGTTTAGCATATATTTTGAACAGTAAGTTTTTTTCTAACTTTAAATTTATTCTACTTAAAAATGTTATCAATCTAGGAAACAATCTAGGAAACCAGTGTGTCAAGTGGTGGGTCTTACAGTCCTGACATTTAAGACGTTTCAACTTGCACATCAACTTGCTTGTAATTTGTGAAGAATGGTTCATCAGAGAACTTTTAAAGGGGTCATGAATTGAGAAATCAACTTTTCATTTAGCCTTTGAAATATAAAAGTTAATCGTGATATAAGAATATCCTGTAAGTTTCAGAGCTGAAAGAAGTGGGCGTGTCTGTACTTTTATTTACTTTTGTTTTGTACAAAATATTTAATCAACGATCACAAACTATGCAAGGCAAGGCAAGTTTATTTGTACAGCACATTTCATACACAGTGGCAATTCAAAGTCCTTTACACAGAAATGAAGTTAAAATATTCGTAAGTGAATAAAATAAAATATATATATAGTATAACAGTTATAATAGGAATTAAAAGAAATACAAAATAAAGATGATATCCCCTATCTGGGGTGGAAGAAAATGGAGAGTCAGGTTTACTTTAAAAATATTTGTCAGGTAACTGTGCATTTAAACAATTACACTTACAGACAAATCTTCCTGGACAGGAACACCAGGGCTATCTCTACTTTGTTTGACCGTCAGAGCGGATCTACACGGTCCTTGCTCTTACTACCAAGGCTATACAGATCTATCTGTCAGAGCAGATCTAAACGGATCGTCCTCGCGCTGGAGGGATTTCGATTTATCGCTTCCCCGTCTCTCAACCTCTTCCACCCAGACAGCCTTAACAAAATAAAAAATAATAAAAAAATAAAAAGTATAATTAAAACTAAAAATAAAAACAGGGTTAAATTGAAACACATAATTAAAGTGCAAGCAGTTCGGACAAAGCACAGAGCTCATTCAGTAAATGCATATGATAATGTGCAATCAGTCGGACGTACAGTGGCACAGTGCTCATTCAGTAAATGCACAGCTAAACAGATGTGTTTTGAGTCTGGATTTGAAAGTGGCTACTGTTGGAGCACATCTGATCTGTTCAGGAAGCTGGTTCCAGCTACGGCTGGCATAATAGCTAAAAGCAGACTCTCGTTGCTTTGAGTGAACCCTTGGTATTTTCTGGTTCTGCTCAGAATCCTGGCAACAGCGTTCTGTATGAGCTGCAGCTGTCTAATTGTCTTTTTGGGAAGGCCAGTGAGAAGACCATTACAATAGTCCACCCTTGCTGGTGATAAAAGCATGAACGAGTTTCTCTAAGTCTTGCCTGGAAACAAAGCATCTAATTCTTGATATATTTTTGAGATGATAGTAAGCTGATTTAGTTATTGCTTTGACATGACTACTGAAACTCAGGTCTGACTCCAAAATCACACCCAGATTCCTGACTTGATTTTTTGTTATTAGACCTTTAACCTCAAGATATGTGTTCACCTTGAGAATTTCATCTTTGTTTCCAAATGTAATGATTTCAGTTTTGTCTTTGTTTAACTGAAGAAAGTTTTGGCACATCCAACTGTTAACTTCATCAATGCATTTACATAGCGAGTCAATGGGGCTGTAGTCATTAGGTGATAGGGCTAATTGACCCTTGTGGGACTACGCATGTCATGGATGTCCACTCAGACTTATGTTCACCTATACTCACATAATAACCTCTCCCTTCTAAGTATGACCTGAACGATTTGAGGACCATTCCAGAAAGCCCAACCCAATTTTCTAGCCTGTCAAGAAGTATGTTGTGGTCAACAGTGTCGAATGCAGCACTGAGGTCGAGTAGTACCAGAATTTGTTTTGCCTGTATCTGTATTGAGGCAAATATCATTTATTATCTTTATTAGTGCTGTCTCTGTGCTGCAATGTGGTCAGAAACCAGATTGAAAATTATCAAAGTATCCGTTCGAGCTCAAGAATTTGTTCAGCTGACTGAAAACAACTTTTTCAATGATCTTGCCTATGAAAGGAAGATTTGAGATTGGTCTATAGTTGCTTAATGCATCATTTGAAAGCCAAAACACTCAAGATTCATGTTCTGAACTTGTTTTTGCAATAAATACACCAGAGTGGAAAGGGTTAAATGAAATGCCAAAGAACCGGCCATGTAAACATTAGCATAATAAACGCATTACTCATCTTTCATCTCCTGTCCTTCAGATCAGATCGGACGAAGCCAAAAAACAGCAGCATACATGTCAGTGTAAGGGTCCACTCTTCAAAATGCATCCCACTTTTTAATACAAAACAACGAAAAAATAGGGAAAAAACAAAAAATCCTCCTTTGTTTGCATGAGCGTTTTGAGTTAGAGTAATCAATCATGTCCATTTTCAATGAAATATCGATTCTAATCAGTATTCTGGCGATATCCCCTGCAAGCCTAGTCTCTTCCGCATAATATGAATCCTCCCTTCTCTCCTTCAATCACAGGCGCTTTGGTGACTCAATATATGCAGGAAGCGCATTACTGGCTCTGCCAGGTTTCAGTCAAAGAGCCCATCGTTTTCTTGGATAAAGTCAGTCAATGTCAAGCCAATGCCTTGCCAGCAAAGATTTGATTGATGGACGTAGTAACCAATCAAAAGGCATCATCTTGCACAGTGTTTGTAAGCATTATTGGTGAATATTACTCTTGCTATTACTCTGCCAGTTTTTATGCACACACGCAATGGAGCGCGCAGACTCTATGACTGACACTTCTTATCAAATAAATTAGTTCGTTAAATTAGCCTAACACTCCAACCCCCACACTAGAGCGCCATCGGTCTACATGAAAAACTCCCTGATGTACATCCAAAAATATCATTAAAAAATTATAATGAAAAAAACATATATATATATATATATATATATATATATATATATATATATATATATATATATATATATATATATATATATATATATATATATATATCTCCGTACATGAATACAAAAGATGACTACTTTTACTGCTGGTGATGGTGGCTAATGATTTTAAAGCCCAACTTTAAAGCCCAGCTTCTGAAAGGTAGGCTTATGCATGTGTATGTGAGAGAAAGTGGGGGAGAAGTTATATGGCTCACCTTATTGTGTGCGTAATATTTATGTATTCCAGCTAACATTTGGACATTTAATGACCGTTGAAAAGACGTCCCTCCGACACGTCCTGTCACGGTTGAAAAATAGTTCCAAAATGAAAGTTGACTGGACGTACGTTTAACATATCTGAATGCATTTTTAGGAAATGTAATGTCAAATTTTTCCAGACTTATGCTGTCCTACAGCGGCTATTCTTGGCCAGGGACACAACGTTGCCGTCGGACCAATGTTTGCTGGGACGCCATATAGGGCTATTGATATTATTAATATTTATAACCGCTACGAAGTGCTGGCAGCCCAATTTATCAGCGGCCAACTGGGAATTCTTCAGAATGTACATAGGTTATAGGCTACTTATTATATAATATAAAACAGAATTTGCATTTGCACTAGTGGTGCTGATTTGTTTTTAACATTGCATTAAAATATTAAAACATTCAAATAAATCTTGCACGATAAAAACATGCTGATTTTAGAGCAATTTTATCAATTAACAAAATCTCCAGTCTTTCACATGCATCTCAAAGATCATCTTTAATTGTGAGTGTGTGGGGGCGGTGTGACAGTGTTTTGCCTAGAGCGGCAGTTGAGCTTGTGCCGCCCCTGAATGTAAAAACCACACGAACGTCATAAGATGACCTCAGAGAACAGTATACATTTAAAAAAAAAAAGCCAGTTCATGACCCCTTTAATAATTTACTTTGTAATGCAGGATTTTGTTATTTGTTCCCATTTTCAGGACACAAGATTTGTAATTCAAGGGGTGTTCCTGGATGGGAGGTGGTGGATAACCTGGCAGAGTACCTCATCAGTCTCAACCGCACTATCACTGCTTTATCAACCAATGAAACCGCAGAGATCTTGCGGTTATATTCGTATTTGCATGGCATTGATTAGTCCCCCTCCAAGTTTTCCCTTAAGTGCAAGAAAAATACCTTCCCAGGTCTTTGGAGAGCTTCTTGGAAGCGTATTGGCTCAGCCCCTGGTCAGCAAGCAGCTGAGAGGTGAATTTAATTGTAGTGCACAGTATTTAATTACTTCACTTCAAATGTGAGAATGATGCATAAAAACATGCATTTTAGACTTTAAATTTTGATGTTAATTCCACTATTGTATTATATATAATTGTTCTAAAATCTATACACAGTATTTAGTTTAATTACATCAGAAGTAACTGTAATTTAAATTACAGGAGAAATAAGAGTAATCCCTTACTTTACTTTTTCAAGGGAAAAGTAATTAAAGCAACAAATTACTTAGTAAATGGGTAAAACCCAACACTGTGCACTGTGTTATATTTGAGCCTTGTTCCATGGTGCCTGTGTAATTAAATTTCCTTTTTAAAAGGCAAAAAATGCATAAATGGTGGAAAATCTAAAAATTTGTGAGATCTTGGATAGATCATTAAGTATATCCCTCACTGCCATTAAATTCAAAAACATAATCCGTCTATATGTTTACAAAGCTATAATAAACCACCAAATATTAATCATACATAATACAATCATGTATCTTTTTATTCACAGACTGTTCATGACTAATGGTCAGGCTGCCCAGAGACCTGATGCCAACAGGGTTTCAGAATGCGTCTCACTCAAGCTTCTGAAGGAATTCAGGGAAGCCAGAAACAGGCCTAAGGACAACAAGGGCAAAACCTTTCCTATTCTCAGGCCATAGTGATGACGTAGCCACATCAAGCAGCTGCTTGAAGACTGCAGAGAGCTACTGGAATGGACCAAATTGTTGTGAGTTACAACACCGCGTTCCAAATTATTATGCAAATTGGATGTAAGTGTCATAAACATTACATTTTTGGTTTTTCAATTAAACTCATGGATGGTATTGTGTCTCAGGGCTCTTTGGATCACTGAAATGAATTTCAGACACTGTGATAATTAATTTGCCACATGAGCCCAATTAAAGGAAAAGTACTTAATAAGGACGTTCCACATTATTAAGCAGGCCACAGGTTTCAAGCAATATGGTAAAGAAAAAGGATCTCTCTGCTGCCGAAAAGCGTCAAATAGTGCAATGCTTTGGACAAGGTATGAAAACATTAGATATTTTACGAAAACTTAAGCATGATCATCATACTGTGAAGAGATTTGTGGCTGATTCAGAGCACAGACGGGTTCGTGCAGATAAAGGCAGATTGAGGAAGGTTTCTGCCAGACAAATTCATCGTATTAAGAGAGCAGCTGCTAAAATACCATTACAAAGCAGCAAACAGGTATTTGAAGCTGCTGGTGCCTCTGGAGTCCCGCGAACCTCAAGGTGTAAGATCCTCCAGAGGCTTGCAGTTGTTCATAAACCTACTATTCGGCCACCCCTAACCAATGCTCACAAGCAAAAACGGTTGCAGTGGGCCCAGACATACATGAAGACTAATTTTCAAACGGTCTTGTTTACTGATGAGTGTCATGCAACCCTGGATGGTCCAGATGGATGGAGTAGTGGATGGTTGGTAGGTGGCCACCATGTAGGGTGACCACCTGTCCCGCGTAGCGCGTGCGCGCACAGCGTTTGAAGCCCAATTCATGCGTCCCGCAAATTGAGACAGTGTCACGCATAATCAATGCTTGCTCAAAAAAAAAAAAGCTGGTCGCTCTATATCCTTGAGCCCCTGGCAGCCAAACGAACATTACTTGACAGTTCAGCACACTACAGTTGCCACACCCACCCCTCAGTTGAACTGCTGACTAGGTTGTCAACTTTTTCGTTGTTGTCATGACAGCGCACGCACGTGCATACCAGACACACAGGGAAGGAACTTTTAGATGAGCGTTTTCCAATTCGAAAAATGGAGAAAGTCTGAGGCACCGTCATCATCAATTAAAAAGAGAAAGTGTGAGTACAAGAAAGACTGGGAAAATTAATATTTGTGGCTGAAAGGTGTTGAGGGGGATACCGAGAGGGCTTTTTGTGACCTTTGCAAAACGTCCTTCTCAATCGTACATGGAGGGGAATACGATGTCAAACGACACAGACTCACGGAGACTCACAAGAAACGTGTCCAACAGAAAGAGACATCCAAATTTTTTTGCACTCCTCTGTCTATACTGGAAAACCATTTGGAAGCTTATCATAAAAATGAATGTTGCTTTAATTCTGTCTCTTATCTTTCTTCCTTATTTGATTCAGATGCTGGTAAAAAGGTTTTAGGAGTCCTAAAGGTGTCCCCAAAGTCCTAAAGGTGTCCCCAGAACACTGAACAGTTTTTTTCCCCCTGTGCCTGCCTTTACTAACATGCAAGTTCACCATCCTTCCTCCCCCTTCTCGTTCCATGAAGTTAAGACTTCTTTTTTTTTAAACTGTTCCTGTGGTGTTGAGCAACTACAATTCCTGTTAATCCTATAACTTTATATTTATATTATAATTTATTTAAAGTGAATAAATTGTAATGAAAAATAAATTAAATTAAATAGCTAAAGTAAATCGTAAGTGGAAGTGCATCTGTTAATTCATTGAATGTTCAAAATATGATGAATCTTTATTTAGAAAAAAATACACATTGGTTGGCCTATTCATGAGCATACATCAGCAATTACACATGTTTAGGGGAATAGGGCATTATTAATATAACATGTAAGGTGCTATGTGTTAGAAATGGGTAAACCACTATCAGTGAGTCTGGCCGTGGGGTGGGGGCATCGCCGCGCCAGGCAGTGTCCCACATTGTCCCTCAGAAACATACCCCTTGTCCCCCCTTGGGCTTATTAGCAGGTGGTCACCCTACCACCATGTCCCAACAAGGCTGCGACGTCAACAAGGAGGTGGCGGAGTCATGTTTTGGGCCGGAATCATGGGGAGAGAGCTGGTAGGCCCCTTTAGGGTTCCTGAAGGTGTGAAAATGACCTTCACCAAGTATGTACAGTTTCTGACTGACCACTTTCTTCCATGGCACAAAAAGAAGAACCGTGCCTTCCGTAGCAAAATCATCTTCATGCATGACAATGCACCATCTCATGCTGCAAAGAATACCTCTGTGTCATTGGCTGCTATGGGCATAAGAAGAGAAACTCATGGTGTGGCCACCATCCTCCCCTGACCTCAACCCTATTGAGAACCTTTGAAGCATCCTCAAGCAAAAGATCTATGAGAGTGGGAGGCTGTTCACATCAAAACAGCAGCTCTGGGAGGCTATTCTGACATCCTGCAAACAAATTCAAGCAGAAACTCTCCAAAAACTCACAAGTTCAATGGATGCAAGAATTGTGAAGGTGATATCAAAGAAGGGGTCCTATGTTAAGATGTAACTTGCCCTGTAAGGATATTTTTGATTGAAATAGCTTTTGATTTCAGTAAACCTGACCACCTAATGCTGCAAATTCAGCAAACGGCCATTTTCAGTTCTTTACAACCTATAAAATGTTTTAACTCTGCTGTGCATAATAATTTGGAAGTGCATTTTCAGATTTTTATTTTTGAAATAAATACTGTTATCATTAGGAGGTATGTTCAATACAATTCGAATTATACCCTTATGGTTGATGACTTGAAAATCATATTGACTGTCATTTGCATTGACTAATTATGAAAATCAGAGAAAGATATCATTTGCATAATAATTTGGAACACGGTGTATAAACAACCACAGTGTCTTCATGTTGAGCTGGATTTCAGCTTGCTAAGTTGGAGTAGTTTAGTTTACATAACAAATCTCAACTGATTTGTTTTTATAAAATATGCTTTGTGAATGTACTGTGGGTAAAGCTTTTAAAAGCAGTTGTGCTCTTATAAAACTGAACATGTTTGTTTTTAATTCCCAGGCTTCTCGACAGACAGAAAAAAACTGACGGGACACCTTGCTACAAGGAGTGGAGCTTCCCCAGCCTGTTGGTTTGGCAAAGGAGACACTGCCAAAGCCTAGAGAGCTCCCATCTACACCTGATGAACATGGACATTGAGTTCCAGGAGCCTGAAAGTCAAGAGGGTGAGGAAGTTATTCGCCAACGTAAATATGCTCAAACTGTAACTGCAGTGTCTTCTATTACACACACAGATGGAACTGTGTTTCCAAGCCCAGTTTCTTAGACAGACTATACTCCTGCAGCACAGAATTGTTTCTGGACTGGGGCCCAGCACTTTCCTGGGTGGGATGCCTGTCCTGGGTTTTCTGATTGGCCTTTTCCACCGGGCCAACAGTCATCAGCTCTACCATCACACTCTCAGGGTTGGTCGTCTTTTCCACCGGGTCAACAGCCATCAGCTCCACCACCACACTCTCAGGGTTGGTCGTCTTTTCCACCGGGTCAACAGCCATCAGCTCCACCACCACACTCTCAGGGTTGGTCGTCTTTTCCACCGGGTCAACAGCCATCAGCTCCACCACCACACTCTCAGGGTTGGTCGTCTTTTCCACCGGGTCAACAGCCATCAGCTCCACCACCACACTCTCAGGGTTGGTCGTCTTTTCCACCGGGTCAACAGCCATCAGCTCCACCACCACACTCTCAGGGTTGGTCATCTTTTCCACCGGGTCAACAGCCATCAGCTCCACCACCACACTCTCAGGGTTGGTCGTCTTTTCCACCGGGTCAACAGCCATCAGCTCCACCATCACACCTACCAATAAAATTCATGGCACAGAAGTTGCATCTGAATTGGTAAGATTACACCTGCATAAATATTGTTCAGATTAATTTAACATTAAAACATTAACATTATTTAATCGCTCAAATTGCTCAAACTGTAACTGCAGTGTCTTCTATTACACACACAGATGGAACTGTGTTTCCAAGCCCAGTGTCTTAGACAGACTATACTCCTGCAGCACAGAATTGTTTCTGGACTGGGGCCCAGCACTTTCCTGGGTGGCATGCCTGTCCTGGGTTTTCTGATTGGCCTTTTCCACAGGGCCAACAGTCATCAGCTCTACCATCACACTCTCAGGGTTGGTCGTCTTTTCCACCGGGTCAACAGCCATCAGCTCCACCACCACACTCTCAGGGTTGGTTGTCTTTTCCACCGGGTCAACAGCCATCAGCTCCACCATCACACTCTCAGGGTTGGTCATCTTTTCCACTGGGCCAACAGCCATCCGATCCACCATCACACTCACCAATAAAATTCATGGCACAGAAGTTGCATCTGAATTGGTACGATTACACCTGCATAAATATTGTTCAGATTAATTATTAATTATTTAACCGTCACATTATTTAACCGTCACAGAATCCTTTATTCAACCGTATTGCTCAAAGCAACCGATTAATTTAATAACGAAACGTGGCAGAATTAGCAAAGACACAGTTTAAAATGTCATTTAATATTAACTTCTTGTTTATAGAACGTTTGTATAAATCAATATAATTTGCAATCACGCTTATATATTCATGAAAACAGCTCTCTTGCTATTGCGATATTGCTTAATTATATTCTATGTTATGATTTTTATTTTTGAAATAAATACTGTTATCATTAGGAGGTATGTTCAATACAATTCGAATTATACCCTAATGGTTGATGACTTGAAAATCATATTGACTGTCATTTGCATTGACTAATTATGAAAATCAGAGAAAGATATCATTTGCATAATAATTTGGAACACAGTGTATAAACAACCACACAGTGTCTTCATGTTGAGCTGGATTTCAGCTTGCAAAGTTGGAGTAGTTTAGTTTACATAACAAATCTCAACTGATTTGTTTTTATAAAATATGCTTTGTGAATGTACTGTGGGTAAAGCTTTTAAAAGCAGTTGTGCTCTTATAAAACTGAACATGTTTGTTTTTAATTCCCAGGCTTCTCGACAGACAGAAAAAAACTGACGGGACACCTTGCTACAAGGAGTGGAGCTTCCCCAGCCTGTTTAATTTAATAACGAAACGTGGCAGAATTAGCAAAGACACAGTTTAAAATGTCATTTAATATTAACTTCTTGTTTATAGAACGTTTGTATAAATCAATATAATTTGCAATCACGCTTATATATTCATGAAAACAGCTCTCTTGCTATTGCGATATTGCTTAATTATATTCTATGTTATATAAAAAAACTAAAGGTGTTTCTCAATGTCAAGGATCCTTCCTCTGCAGGACTGATCCTTCCAAGTCACTTCCTTCAGAGGCGAGGCGAGGCTCCTCTTAAGCATTCGGAGAACAAGTAAATGGAACAGGCTAGCAAGTCCGCGTCAGCCTCATTACGTCAGTGAAAAGGTCCGTTAGCCATCAATAACGTCATTTGTATACGGTTGTAATTTGTACTGGCATTTACAAGTTAAACTTTACTTATATTTACTACGGTTATAACAAATGTTTGGTAACGTAAATACTTACACTTGAAAGCATATTGCCCCGTTAACGCTCCGACTCTGCCAACGTCCGATAATTTGTATTTTTTGAACAAGATAGCAAAGCTGCGCGCATAGGATTGTGGGTGATTTGAGAACGCTAAGAGTGCGCGAAGTCTACTCGTATGCATCCTTTCCTGTGTATGGCATATTTTTCGAACGAAGGACTCAGACCTTGGTTGAAATTCCGAGGATCCTCGACATTGGAACAGCCCTTCGACGGACGTCGATGACGTAGCATCCTCGGAATTCTGGCTTCCGAGGATCCTTCCTTGACATTGAGAAACGCCTTAAATCTCAGAATTTTGTGGGCATTTATATTAATTTTGCACATTTTTGAGACAATGCTGCATTGATTTTGAACCCGGCAGCACAGTAACAAAATAAATCACATAACAAAGAAGTTATTGATTGCATTAAGTTAAGTTTTACATCAAATCACATTAATGATGTTAAATCAGACAATGCACCGGCAATTTAGTGATATCCTTGCAGTTGTGGTCTTGACTGATCTTGAGATAAAATCCTGAGTCCTCTAAGACCAAGACAAGACCGAGGAGAAATGCAGTCGAGACCGAGACAAGACGAAGACCATCAAAAAATGGTCTTAAGACCAGTCTCGAGACCAAGACCGGTCTCGAGTACTACAACACTAGGGTCAACAGCCATCAGATCCACCATCAAGCTCTCAGGGTTGGTCATCAGCCGTCAGCTCCACCACCCCCTCAGAACCTACAGCGTGCATGGAGATTGCACAAGGCAGCACTTGAGGATCAAGAGCGTGTGGCAAGAGGGGAGCCACCAAAAAAGCGTCACACAGGAACATTACCATTTTGAGTGTAAAAGTGTGGCCAAGCAACAAGTAAACTCACTAGCCATTCCCAGTTTTTGTCTTTAATTTCAGGCTTTTTGTCTTTAATTTCATACACCATTCAATCAGTCTTTTCATTCAATGTCTTTTCATACACATGCAACCAAATGCACCCTCATTAAGATGACAGTATTGGACTATGGCAGAGATGGTGACTCGAGTTTGAGACTCGGACTCGAGTGCAACTTAAGTCGTACACACAGTGACTTCAGACTCGACTTGAGACTCGTCCTTTGAAAGACTACAGACTCGACTCGGACTCGAGCTGCGGGACTCGTGAACAATGTTTATTTTTAGGAAACGTCTGATGAGCTCGCTGTTATTCCCCTCCCTCCGGTACCTATAACCTGCCACGTAACACGTGACGTACTACGTATCTGCTGCGCAGATGAGAGGACACATGAGAGGACAACGAACAATCATGTTGACTGCACCTGCCGCTGCTGTGCCATTCATCTTAAGTTTTGGGTTTAAAAACTTCCAACACGACGGCCCAAACAAAAGAAGCGATCAATGCAAAATATGCGGTCTCAAGATAAAAGATTCTGGCTCAACCACATCTAATTTTATCAGGCATCTGAAAACGCACCCTGACAGGTCAGTAAACATGTTTAGCGCATTGACCATCTACCGTTAGCTTGTTTCTTGCATTAGCTACTACCTAACATTACGGGAGGTTAACTCTGACTGTTTTCGTTATGAAATATAAATGAGCATTTGTTTAATGTTAACCCTTGTTGTCCTACAGACCCGTTTTCAAAAAGTGGGAAAAAAAACATTTTTAAAAGTGTTTGTGTATGTGTGTTCT
This sequence comes from Gobio gobio, assembly GCF_949357685.1. Lineage (NCBI taxonomy): Eukaryota > Metazoa > Chordata > Actinopteri > Cypriniformes > Gobionidae > Gobio > Gobio gobio. The sequence continues at coordinate 38,415,386 of NC_137101.1, read as the reverse complement.
TGTATATGGTTTATGAGGACACAAATGTGTATAATGACATGGGTATTAAAATAAAACGTAATCATGGTTCATAATCCAAACTGCTTAAAAAACATACTAAATGGTGTTTTTTGAAATTCAAAAAAGGCCAAAAGTTTTCTGTGATTAGTAGGTTTAGGGGTAGGGTTAGTGTAGGTGGATAGATTATACCATTTGTACATTAGTAAAACCATTACGCCTATGGAGAGTCCCCGTAAACCACGTGTGGGTAGTGTGTGTGCACTTGAGTGTGACTGTGAGAGAGTGTTTCTGTGTGTTTGCTTGAGTGTGTGTGTGCTCTTTAAGTGGAAAAAAAGTTTGTTATTGCTTATAAATTTTGCAATGTTTTCATGATACCCTGAGTACCATTTTTCAGTTCAGAACCTTGAGGTTTCAGATGTGCTTTGTTGCACATAAAATTGTTAGCTATTAGATAAGCATCTTACTTGTTGTTTTTTCATATTCATTGATCGACATCTACATGTTTAATGAGTTCAACAAAGCAAAGAAAGGGGCCAGTGCACAGGGACAGAGTAGCATTGATTCATTCTTAAGCCAGACAAGAGGTGTGCAGCTATACAGCCAGGGGCATCACAGACAGAAGGCCATTACTGAATCCATGTTACAAGACCTCGTGATTTCATGCAACCTACCTCTGTCTTTGATTGACAAGCCTAGCTTCAGGAATTTTATTTCAGTGGTAGAGGAGAGATACTGCCCAGTAATTCGAAGCACCGTAACTAGACGTCGGAGTGAGCTAGTAGCAGAAAAAGAGTCCAAGATAAAATGTAAACTACAAAAGACTGACAATGTGTCTGTGACAGTGGACATCTGGACTGACAGGAGCATGCGTGGCTTCTTAGGGGTAACAGCCCACTTCATGGAAATGGAGGAGAAAGACTGCAGACAGTTCTCCTAAGTTGTGAACAATTCACTGGGTCACACACATTGCGAGAGAATAAGTGAGAAATTTGAGGAGATATGTGTGTCAACTTTAATATAAAACATAAATTGGATTACATCATCTGTGATAATGCCTCAAATATGAAAAAAAGCCTTCACAGTTTGTTTCCCTTCTGCTAAAACTGACAATGAAGATGATGATGATGATGATGATGATGATGATGATGATGATGATGATGATGATGAGCTGGGAAACAGCTGCATGTGGGAGGAAGTAAGTAGGGTTGATGTGGAATCCATCCAGAACAACTTTCGGCAGCAGCGGCTGCAGTGCTTTGCACATTCATTGCAGGTTGTTGTAAGAGATGGACTAAAGGAGACAAAAACTCTGAACAGTGCAATGGCAAAAGTGACAACATTTTGCAGTTTACTCCATTCTACTTGTAGACTGAAGGAAGCATTTGAGGCAGAGTATGGAGCAAACCGAAGCATCCCCTCAGCTGTGTCCACACGATGGAACACAACTCTTCGCCTTGTGGAGACAGTCACTGACCTGGATCCCCAAAGCCTAAACTCTCTCCTGGAAGCCCAAGGACATAAAGGTATGTGCTTATCAGCCAGAGAATGGAGTCAGCTCAAAGAGCTTGTGGACATTTTAGCCCCATTTCTGCAAGCAACAGACCTTACACAAGGAGAGAAGGTGGTGACTGTCAGTGCGGCTCTCCCTTGTATACTCTCACTTAACAGCCACCTCATCCATATGCTGAATGCATCTCGTCATCTGGTTGGCTTAGTGAAAGCACTCCAGAAGTCACTCCAACGCCGTTTCCAGGGGATGTTTGCAAATGTCAGAATGGAAGAAACGGCACAAGCCCCCGTAGAGCTTCCATTTGTAGATATGGTCTACATGTTGTCTGCACTACTGGACCCATCATTCTGCCTCTTTTGGCTAGAACAAGATGTCCTCGTACCAGATGAAGTCAAGAGTGAGGTGAAGGAGATGATGATAGGTAAGCCAATACTCATGAACAGATTTAAAAGATTATCATCACATTATGCATCTAACATATCCAAATCTTGCCTTACTTTTTGATTCATAACTTAATCATCACCACTTTGCATTAAGTGTATTAACGTCATAATATTGTAACTAACCATCATTTTTGTGGAATATTTTCAGACCTTCTCTTGGTTGAGGCTCAGAAAGTCACCATACCTGAAGGCAGCAGTGGAGAAGATGAGGAGGAGCCACCAGTACCCACTAAAATTCCATAGCTTTTTTCTGGCTACTGCAAGAAGAGTACCAAGAAAAAAGCAGACCATCACACATCCTGCAAAGATGAGGTCATTCGCTACATCCAGGTTTGCTCTGAAGAAGTTGACTGTATGGATTTCTGGCAAAAGCATGCAAAGATCTTCCCAAGGCTTTATCTTGTGTCTATGAAACTGCTTGCAGTTCCTGCCACAAGTGCACCAGTGGAAAGAGTATTTAGTCATGGAGGCCTTATAATGCGCCCTCACCGAGCCAGACTTAGTGCAAAGACACTGTCACTCTTGATATTTTTGAAATGTAACCATTATGTTGCTTAAGACTTAGTTCTAGTTCTTAGGCCACTGAAGGACACCTAGAAGCTAAAAATGTGTTGTGGCCCATACCTGTTACATGCCATAAGTTAGTCAGTTGCTTCACTCACTCTAAAAATGTTGAGAGTTTAAAAGTTGTGCTGTCCAGCCACTAAGTAAATAACAAATAATTGAGGATTCTCTATCATAAGGAAGTGTAGTGTGTTAATTTGGTGGATAGTATATTTCAGATTGTTTGGTTCGTTGCAAAAGTGTTTTGCATTTAGCTACAATGTGATGTTTTGCACCAAATTTGTTTTACAACTTTGCTCATTTTCTATATTTGGTCTTATGGCCCCACAGAGCTAACACAATAGGAGCCTTTCATTATAATTCAGCGACAGACAAGGGAGTCCTTTTTCCTCAGAACCTACATTTTTGGTCTGTACTGTACTGTGCGTTCATGCTACAAGACAAAATACAGATATTATCTTAAAAGTAAAGCATTCTTGGTGTTTTTGTCATGTTGCAATAGCCTGTTTACAGTTATATAACAAAATCAAAGCTGATACGGTATGTTAATAGAGAAAGGTGTCAAAATAACATATTACATGCTTTGAATTCCTTATATATAGCTTTGCAGTGTTCTACACAGCCTGGATGGGTCGCCATACGTGATGCAACACTTATTATAACCAGAGACTTATTATAATAAAGAGACTTGAGACTTGACTTGGACTCTAGCCCAGAGACTTGAGACTTGACCTGGACTCGAGCCCAGAGACTTGAGACTTGACTTGGACTCTAGCTCAGAGACTTGTGAGCATCTCTTGACTATGGCGACATTATCTACAGAATGGCACCAAACACAGCCCTAAAAAACTTGACACACTCTATCATTCAGCCATCTGTTTTGCCACTAATGCACCCTTTCACACTCATCACTGTGACCTGTATAAACTGGTGGGCTGGCCCTCCCTTCATACCCGGCGGCTCCATCATTGGTTTCTCTTTATATACAAGACAATCTTGGGCAAGACATCTTACTATCTGTCATCTCTCCTTCATGCCGCTCATAACACCTATCACACAAGATCAAGTAATTTAATTAAGTTACTGACTGTTGTTCCTCCTGATAATCCTGAACCATATTTTTACACACTTACTTAAGCACTTTATTCTCTCTCTTTTTTCCTCTTCTTCTTCGCTGTCTACTTATTTGAATTTAATTGCTTGTTCTATGTGTCATGTGTATGATGATGTATAGTTGTACAGTATGTTTCTAGTTTATTTCTGTAGCCTCTTGGCCAGGTCATGTTTGTAAATGAGAAGTGGTTCTCAAACAGTTTACCTGGATAAATAAAGGTTAATAAATAATATAAAATAAGAATGAATAAATGTATTTAATGAATGGATGAATTAATTAATGAATGAATAAATAGGGCTATTGTAATTTTATTGCTCTATATAACGGGGCTGCCACCTATGACAAATGAGTTAGAGTCTGTAAAATTAACTTAGGCTAGTTGTTGTTGTTGTTATTATTATTATTATTATTATAAGTAGGCAATTTTTCTTTTATTTTATACATAAGGCACAAAGTCCTTATTAATATTATCCTTTTTGTTCAGGCAAGGGAGCCTTTCTTCTACCACCCCGTTACGGACAATATGTACGCCATTAGAGAAGTAAAACAAGAAATACATTTTTCAAGAAACTCTGTAATTTAATAAAAAAAATTATTCTTGAAATATGAATTTGACATTTCAATGGCCACATTGTTTGTACTGAAAAAACGTATTCACTTAAAAAAAAAACACATTTTACACATTTATTTGATTAGTCCACACAACAAGTTGTTGAACATCATTCAACATTAATTCAAAATCAAAGAAAGAGGATGACATAAGACGTGTATGTAGATCAGGAGCATTTGCGATGGAGGCACACTACCTCCTCCACTGACAAATACACATCCTTAAAATACTCACTGTACAGTCAAATACAGCAGATTATTCAGTCACTACATCAAACTGACAAACTGTAGATCTTACTTGGTGAAGGACCAACTTCCTTTTTAATAGCACATAATATTTAAAAATGCCACAAACTAAGATGTACTGCGTGAACACATCCACATTAGTAATTCTATTAATATGTGTATATATTAGGGATGCAACAATGCAGTTAGTCCACGGTTCAATACATACCTCGGTTTTTAATCACGGTTTTCGGTTCGGTTCGGGTCTGATGGCTTGTCACATCAGTTTTTTGTTATTCTATTCTTAGGCGACAGGAACAGCAAGAGGTTAAGGAGAAAAAAGACTATTTTTTATTGCAATACTCTTTCTTTATTTAACTTAAAATAATTGAAAAACCTTACTTAAACTTAAAACTTTACTTTAAAAAAAAAACCTTGTACACATTCCTTGTGTATTGTAAAATATAAAATAAATATATATAAAGATTTACACTGGCAGCTCAGAGCTGTACAGCAGCATTTAAGTATGAAATTGAATGAATAAATGTAAAAATAAAACACTATATAGACTTCACCATAAAATATACATTGATTCTTATTAAAGCTATACTGTATTAGTTTTTCAGTCAAGAGCAGTGAGTGATTTTCTTTTGTTGTTGTATTAACATTAAATGGATATTTCACTCAAAAATGAAAATTCTGTAATCGAGAAATGAATACAGGTTTGGAACAATATTAGAGTGAGTAAATAATGACATCATTTTAGATGTGAACTGTCCCTTTAAGGACCGCGTGTTCACTACTGCCCTGTTGTCAAATTAAGACCTGCGTGCATCTAATATACAGACACGATTGCGATTTTACTTTCACTTTAGACATAACCGACTGTGTTTATGTTAACCTTGTGTGTATTTGACAGTATTAGCGCAGTAAGATGACTACTTAGTCCAGTAATCACGTGTTTAACAGGCTTTTAGTGTGCGAGCTCAGAAAAGCGCTTGTTAAAACCGCACACGCGAAAGAGCCGGCAAGGCTTTAAAACGCATGCAAAAAATGAACTTTTGTGATTGTGAATATCTATAGTGTTCCGTGAGTATAACTGTACCACTAACGTGTGATGTGAATGTATGTCGCGTTGTTCAGTATTGGGATGGAGGCAAATTATAGAATTTGTAGAAAAATAATTAATTCAATGCAAAACCGAAAAACCGCACGTACTGAACCGTGAATGCCGTACCGAACGGTTAAATATTATATTGAGAATTGTGGCATCCCTAGTATATATAAACATATATATGAATGTATTTTATGTAAGAACTTCAAGATTTTTATGTCATTTTCAGATTATCTCGATAATCTGGATCAAATCTGAATTGACCATAGAATTAGCTCATTGACACCTGTGGCTGAAGATACAAAAAGGAATAATTTCAGCATCCCAGCCTGTTTTTCTTTGTGCAATATATATACCCACCCTTGAGTCTCCTTATTTCCAAAAGGATACATTTCAAACCATAGAATGGGAAATCAGGCCTTTCCATGCCCAGGGAAATGTGCTGCTTATGGGCAAATTACACTTCAGAACCGGAGAAGAATTAGATTTCTTAGAATCACACGGTACCAGATTCATCACTGGCAATAATGACCAGTACCCTTCTTACCCCGCCAGACAGAACCATAATCAAACAGTGAACGCTCACGGATGGCATCTGCTGCAGCTCTGCCGAGGACTGGCTCTGTACATCGTCAACGGAAGACTGCGAGGGTACTCGCTCGGCCGATATGCTCAGCTTTTGGTAACAGCACTGTTTATTATACCACCACAGATCTTGACCTTTCCTCTTTGAGTGATTCACAGTCAAATCCCTAAAACCTCTCTCAGACGACAGCCAAATAAAAAGCAATCAGAAACATCACCCAAACCAATCAGGACACCATATCAAATGAGCAAAATAATATAATTCAAAGGGACAGAAAACAGTGCCACCAATTACACGAATGCTGTTGAATCTCCAGAAATACAACCTTTCTTCCAGTCATTCCAAACACAGGTATACCCTAAAAATCAGTTCTGCATCAATCAGGAAGTACAACACCTAAACAACATATTTTACAAAACAGCACAAAAACGTAATTTGACAATTGTTAAACAAAAGAAAGAACATTTAGATACTGGTAATTCTAAAACACTGACAACCAGATAATCCAGACCTCCGCCTTTATTACTGCGAGGCACTAAAACAATAAGCCACAAATCTATAAATTCACACAAATTTTGGGATAAATGGAAATTATTATACAAACCAAATCACAAATTTCTGGTAATCCAAGATGGGGAAAAGTGGAAAAACCACTTCCAATAATTATACAGCCCAATTGAAATTCAAAATTCAAATCAAAATGAAATAATTAATAAACCTGACAATTTTGAAAGATTAATAAAGCAAATCAAAACCCCTTAGATTTCCAATGAAAGAATTGGGAGACAAATTACGGGCCCTTGAGCCCAAGAAAGCCTGTGGTGTTGACAGCATCCTGAACGAGATGCTGAAACACACAGACCAAAGCTTCAAACTGGCCCTGCTAAAACGGTTCCATGATGTTCTGTGTAATAATTTCACTTTTGGGCCCAAACAAGGGACGCCAATTATGTAGTGATTTTACCTTCATCCATCCAAGGACGTTAAGTAAGGTAGTGATTGGTACTCACGTCACCGCTGACGTTGTGATTTCTGGATCGCACGTCACTAAAGGCCTGTTCACACCGGGACGATTTTCGCGCGCGTTTATTGCCGACGTTTAACGCCTCGGGACTAAACAATGGGCGCCAATGTGAGTGTTCACACCGACGCGCAAAACGCCAGGCGTAAAAGCGTCATTTTTTAAAAAACGCCTCGGGTTCGTTTTTTTATTTTGACGCGGCGCGTAAAAAACTGGCCGACCAATGAGATCAGCGCTTTTGTTCACGTGCCTGGAGCTGCTGAAGTGACAGTAAAACACGACTTGGTGGCGCTCAAGCACAAAACGCTCTTGCCGAGCACACATTGATACGACGAAGAAGTAGTAAGTAGACAAAGAAGAAGATGAACTGCTAATGCTGCTTGCCAGTTAGCAAAAAGTGTGTGAATGGTTTTGTCCATATACATAATATGTCTATGGTTTTGGCAAGCACGTAAATACTGTCTCTCTTCTCCTTCTGTGTGACAAGCGAGTGTCAGAGGCTTAAAGTGCCGCAGCACCATCTTGTGTACCGGGAGCGCATCGACTGAATGTGCACGTTCACTCGGCGCAGCGCCAGTGAAAATCGCTTGGGTGTGAACACTCAAGATGCGCCGAAAAACGGCACGAAAAACACTGGCGATAAGCGCGCGCGCGATATTCGTCCCGGTGTGTACAGGCCTTTAAGGTGTGGTTATGAGTACATCAGATGACCACCTTCCCCCTCTCTTAGTTTGGGACACTAGTCAAGGTCTTTTACCTTGGCTCTATGAGAACACTCCAAACAGGAGGCGATTCAATCATTTTAGATTGAATGTAAAGTGGGGAGAGTTGGTCAGCTGATTTATCTGAAAGATTGGTGAGATTTCTAACTTGTAGAGCCTTTTCTGTATTATCAGCACAAGTCAGACACAATTGTAATAAAATAGATTTTATTAACAAAGATAAACAAGAATAACTAACACAACTACTAAGTGAATACAAGGAATGATAAAGGAATAAAGTGCATAAGATACATTGAGTGTGTATCTTGAGTGTGGCTATGAAAGAGTTGCGTTATCTTATGGAAAGATAAACTGTTGTTTCTCTGAAACTAAGGTGAAGAAACGTATTATGCTTCAAACAAATAAACGAAAGATTATTTGTTATTAACTAGCATCAGTTCAATTAACTCTAATGTAAATTAGAAAATCATATACTGATAATATACAACAATGCCAAGGTCTCTGGAAAGAGGTTTGGTTAAGTGATATTTACGTTCCACTTGGTTGAGAAAGCAGTCCAATGGAGGTGACTTCTTCCACTGGTTGTGCTGGGTGACAATGCAGTGGGAAAGGAGCTGGAATCCGTTTCAACAGTCTTGAACACGAAGATCTGTGGGATGCTAATCTCCTGGAGCACCAAAGGGTCCTAAAATCTGGAACACGCAGATGAGGCCCTGAAGTAGGTGCAGAAGGTCCTTAATCTGGAACACGCAGACGGAGGAACCTTGAAGTGAAGGTTTGCTCTCCTGAGCTTAACCTTGTTGCAAATGTCTCTGTGTCTTCTGACTCTGTGGGTCAGACACCCAGGACTTGGTCAATCCGCTTTGGTCTCTCTGGCATGGAGACTCGGGACGTGCTGTAGTCGTCTTGCTGGACTAAAACTCTGAACGTAGTGGTTGTTAATGTCTCTTTCCTCACAGGCTGGAGGCTCAGATTGTGGTCCCTGCCTCACAAGCTGTAGATTCAGATCCTCTGATCTTTTGTTGTTTCTCTGGATGAACCAGAGGCTCAGAACTTGGTTGCTCTGTCACAGTCTCATCCCCGCAGGAGAAACTCAGAACTTGGTGAACTGTTTGTCTCTCTCAAAGAGAAACTCAGAACATTACGGTGTATCTGTTATGTCTCTCTTGAAGGGAGACTCAGAACGTGGTGAACTGTTACAATCTCATCCTTGCTGGGGAGACTCAGAACATTATGTGTCTGTTGAAAGGGTACCGTTATCCTTTTCCGAATAGGAGGAGATTTCAATTTGGCGCTTCTCCATTCCAGTGTTGCTATTGGCTGCTGGCATCAGAGGGGGTCCACAGTGAGACTCACCCTCCTTTCTCCTGTAGAACTCATTTGCATACTGTACACAGTTAGAAGTCTTTAAAGTGTCTTTAAAGTTTACCAATGCATTTCTCTCTTTCCAAACCACCATCAGAATACCCTTGGCAATATTCTAAACAAATAGAAACCAAACATGATGGGAAAAGATTTAACTGTTCATTCATTTGTTCATTAACAGCTGATTCTGTGTAAGATGTTGGATTACAAATAGCTGTCGCTGAGAATACTTATTTCTCTGAATAAGTATGAAATGGATGTGTGTAGTTTACATCAGTCTTAAGGTTTCCAAACATGGTTACAAATGGATTGGGATTGATCATTGTGGTCTTTGTTTCACCCACTACTGCTGAGGTCCTGTGGAATTTTTATGGCAGTCATAGACCAGGACATTAGGGATGTCGGTGAAAGGCAGAAACTGCGTGTGGGCCAATGAGATGTCTTGTCCTTCCTGGGCTTGGTACAAGAGCTGGTCTTTTTGGCCTCTAAGAGGCGTCTGGATGTTGTCATAGCATCTTATCGGAAGGCGTTGGACAGTTTGTTTGTCTCAGTTTGTTTGTTTGTACCAAGATCCAATCAAAATGTAGCAAACCTTTGTCCACTGTTATGGACAGAGAGTGGCCCGGCCATAAACCGTGCCCTGGAATGTGCTGTCCACTACATCTGTGTGTAGGCTTCTTCCCTGAGATCTGAAACCAGTGTCTCATCAGCCCCATCCACAAAAACAGCGACAAATTAGACCCCAACAACTACCAGTTACCTGGGGAAGGTTCTCTGCGGGCATCTTAAACACCAGACTTATAGACTTCCTTATAAAGCACAATGCCTTGAGGAAATGTCAAATTGGCTTTCTTCCAAAATGTCGCACATCTGATCATATTTTTACTTTACAACCCCTAATTGTTCAAAACAAAGGACAATTTTTTGCTTTTTTCCTTGATGCTGAGAAAGCATTCGATTCAATCTGGCATGAAGGATTATACCTAAAAATGATTGACAGTGGAATAGGGGGAAAATTCTTTAATTTGATCAAATCGATGTACACAGCCAATGTGCTGTTAAAATTGGAAACCAAAGAACCAAAGTCTTCCCCCAGGGGAGTGGAGTGAGCCCTGTCTGCAGTTTAAGCCCCACCCTCTTCAACATCTACATCAACCAATTGGCCAACATATTAGAATATGCACCCATTCAAGGTCTCACTCTTCACGACACACATCTTCTCTAGGCAGACGACCTGGTTCTCCTGTTGCCCACTAAAGAGGGGCTTCAGGACAGCCTGGATCTGCTGGAGGATTACTGTCAGTCCTGGGCCTTTACAATCAACCGTAACTCTCTAGAGACCTGCTTCATTTACTTATTTGATCGCTTTATTTACTATGCTACATGCAACATGATCTGTTCATATATTCAGTATAAAAGTTTTTATTTATTTATTATTTATATACATGTTATGGCTTTGTGATACACAGTCATGCTAATAAAGCTAATTTGAAATTTACATGGCCTTGTCCTCGTTCATGACTCTTGAGTGCTGAGAGACCCATGTTACAGACATCAAAGGATTTCCTGCAAAACTTTCAATATGGCCTTTGCACATCTCCTGATACTTCTCCTAGCCAGTCCCTGAACTGGGGATCTTCTTTCCATTCCTTCTTTAACTTGCACTGCCTCCTTGACATTTGTCTTGCTTATTTCTGTAATTTAAGTTCAGAAGCGTTACAGATGCAATGAAGGGTAGGAAGAGCCTTTATATGTTCTAGTAGCTTTACTTTTGACATCCCTCCTTGTTCTAATTTTGTAAATGGTCATTGTACTTCATTGTCTTTTCTTTTGTGGAAAGCACACATCCTATATTTATTTTAAGTTATGTACTAATAACTTAATAACTATATAATACTATTGTATTAATAAAATATCAACAAACAGTATATCACAATTGTATAAATAATGCAAGAAGTTTAATGTCTTAAAATAAATACTATTTAGAATAGTAAGATAAAAGGAAAGATGCTTTAAAAATTAAAGTATAACCACCAGCAGGTGGCAGCAAATAATTAATAAAAAGTGAGTCCTTAGAGTCATTCTTTCAAAACATTTATTTAAGATGCTTTTTCATTTAAGAAAATGATGCCCTGCATCCCAATACTGCATCCCAATACTGTCCACCCTATCAGAATCAGAAAGAGCTTTATTGCCAAGTATGCTTGCACACACAAGGAATTTTTCTTGGTGCTGAAGCTTCCAGTGCACATATACAATACAAACACAACAAGAACATAGTAATACAATTTCTAAGAATAAAAATATGAAAAATAGTATAAAAAAAATATAAGGTCACAGTTACGTTTAGTCAGAATAAACATTTTACAGATTTGTGAACATATTTATAGTATTTGAGTAGTATGAATATATAAATATAAATAATCTCCTGAGTTTAGAAGATTGCACTAAACAGTCAGAGTATTGGTGGGTGAGCGGAGTCTGTGATGATTTTCCCTGCTCTCCTCCTCACTCTGGAAGAGTACAGGTCCTGGAGGATTGGCAGGGGAGCACCAATAATCCTCTCCGCAGTCCGGATTGTGCGTTGTAGTCTCTTGATGTCAGATTTGGTAGCTGAACCAAACCAGACAGTGATGGAAGTGCATAACACAGACTCAATGACAGCAGAGTAGAACTGAATCAGCAGTTCCTGTGGGAGGTTGAACTTCCTCAGCTGACGAAGGAAGTACAGTCTCTGCTGGGCCTTTTTCACAATGGAATCAATATGATTGTCCCACTTCAGGTCCTGAGAGATGGTAGTGCCAAGGAACCTGAATGACTCCACTGCTTCCACAGTGCTGTTCATGATGGTGAGTGGGGGGAGAGCTGGGCTGTTCCTCCTGAAGTCCACTATCATCTCCACCGTTTTGAGCGTGTTGAGCTCAAGGTTGTTATAACTGCACCAGACAGCCAGCTGTTCAACCTCCAGTTTGTAAGCAGACTCATCACCGTTTTGGATGAGGCCGGTGACAGTGGTGTCGTCTGCAAATTTCAGGAGCTTCACAGAGGGGTCTTTAGAAGGGCAGTCATTGGTGTACAGGGAGAAGAGCAGTGGGGAGAGAACACACCCCTGGGGGGGCGCCACTGCTGGTAGTGAGAGTCCTGGATGTGAGTTTCCCCAGTCTCACGAGCTGTTGTCGACCTGTCAGGAAGCTGGAGATCCACTGACAGATCCGCCCTAAATAGAATTGAATACTACTAATGTCACATACTATTTAAGATAGATAGTATGCACATTGAGATGCAGGCATGGTCTTCATGAATGGGTCATTGACTCGCTTTCTCAAACGATTCGTTCAAAAATGCAGATTCATTCGGCAAAGAAATGCCACTGTACTGTATGATGCTAAAAAACTTTCTGCTCCGGCTTTTTTGGAACTAATGTGGTTGGTGAAACAGACACCAGACAATAGTTTGTCTAGAAAGGAAGTCACTTATATTAACTTCTTGTTTGGTGAACTGTTGCAAAAAATCTATCACATTTGCAACATTAAATTTATATAAGTAGCCTACTATTATATATCACTGGCCTCTGCCTCATGTTCACAACACAAGTCTGTGCTATGAGCATACATTTAATCGCTGAATGTATGATTCCCTGTGCATCAGCATCTAATTTTACTTCCTATATCGCTCATAAAACAGGTTTGGGGACTGTGTGGAAGGATTACTTTGAAAGACAATTTGTCATGGTGATGAAATTTCAACATTTCCAAAATAAAGACTTCACATATTGATACTCTTTCTCAGGCCAATGCCGTCATGCATGCTGTAGTTTGCCGGGGCATTACCCCTTGCACATGCCGTATCAAAATAATTACTTTACAATAATTAATATTAACAAGGTAATTAATATTACCTGCTTACCAGTCAACATTTGCTGCAACAATTCAAAGCACCTGAAACCACCAACACGACAGCGGCATACAGTGTAACTGAAAAAACGCTCACTTGTCAAAAATAAGCATCCCTGAACAGAGCGGTTTCTGTCACTAACATTAATTGTTTCGACCAGTTGTAAACTGTTCTTTTAATGATCAATAACATTTAAAAATATTTTTCCAGGACAATTTATGTTTTCTCTCATTTTCAATGTGTTTTCCAGGACTGGAACATTTGTAAAAAAAAAAAAAAAATTATATTCATGAAACATGAAATAGACAATGTTAGAAGTTAAAATGGCCTGTAAAATGTCAATGCAGGACTCATTTCGATGATTTCATTTCGATATTCAAAGTCAGTCAAAAGCTATTCAAATAATTCATGCATAAAGAGAATACCATCCCATAGTTAACCCACAATGAAATCCTGGAAATGTACCAAGTGTAGCACCCATCTCGGTTGCTTCTTTTTCACATTGTGAATGATTGACTTCCTTGTTAGAGTGTCTATCTTTTAGGCACTACACTTACAAAGATTTGTTAATGCCCCGCACACTATCACAATATCATCCAGGATGTCTACATTACAGATGTTAAAAATTTGAATTTCTTCCATCTACCAATGACTCTTTCTATGAGTATTCTCACATTTGATGTGTCAACTTAATAGAGCGGTTTCTTGCCTTCTGCAAAGTGTGGGATATAAAGGGTGGTTACATATGCTGCAAGGTCCTCCCGAATCAAAAACCCTCAATCAGCCAAAATTTCATCCTTTGGCTCCAACAGTTCAAAGAAACCTGTTATTTCTTTGTCAGAAACGCGGCCACCTCAAACTGGTGATAAAAATAAAATTGCTCCTGCTGGTGTTACCCCAACTATCTATTTAACTGTATTGTGATGCTTATAATTCAACCATGTCTATGCTCAAGCAGTAAGATTATTAGGTCTATGAATAAAAAAAATCTCAAAATACACGTATATTTGCAAAACAAAACATATATTTGCCTATATTTCCTTTTAAAACATTTCCGCATTCCTGGTTGGCCATTTGATAATTGATTTTAATGTCTGTGCCATTATAGGAAACCAGTTTCTTAAAATATTGGTGATGACAGTATCTGTTACATTAAACCTAAAGGCAATGTCCTTATTGCTGATAGTGGTCAGAACAGTAAAGAAAATAAACGGTAGAGCTTTGTTTCTGATGAAGCTGAAAGAAAACCTCCTGCTGCCCAGTGCTAGCCTGGCTCCGCCCTCCTACATACTTCCACTCAATTTTCATTTACCTTCAGTAATACGTCTGGGACTGCTGTGTATGCTTAGGTTTTCGCCCAAACAATTTTTTACCGGTCCAATCAGCGAACAGAGGGAGTGGCTGAGAGCGATGACGTTGATGTTGTGCGCTAGTTTGAGTTGTAGTTCAGTAGCGGCAGTGAAAGATGCGAGTGTGTGGCACTGCTGACGAATGTCCAGAAGTTAAAGCTGGAGTGTGGCGAGGTGGACGAGCGAGCGAGACCGGTTAGCATGATTGCGAATGAGACACACCGGTCTCGAGTCCTCTCATGAGGGAGCACGGAGGCATATAAGGACGACGAGCGACACCGGTGAAGGACGAGAGAGGACCTGGCCTGGATTTTAAGTTGCGTTTTGTTATGGGTGCGCGGCAGTCGTCCGTGAGGGGCTGCCGCTTTTACTTTCATTTTGTGTTTATTATTTGATTAAAAGTTGTTAAACGTTTGTCGGTTCCCGCCTCCTTCTTCCCTGAACAAACGAACTCCCGTTACACGGAGCAAGAACAATGACTGCTGAGTTTTGTTGGTGGCCATGATGTTGTGGTCCGGGAAAAGTCTTTTTCAGCTCGCTCCGTTAGTGGTGAAGGAGTTGGCTGACGCCGTCCGTCTCCCACCACCCACAAGAAAAACCCCTAGGCTGAATTACTTACTGATTTCGACAAACACCAAGGTCGTGTGGTAATGTAATTGCTCTCCGAATCCACATCTCTGAGTTTTCAAGAATATATCACTTCAAAATTCACTGTTTATATCCTTTTTAGACCCCTGCAGAGCACCGTGCGGTTGCGTGAGCTGTAATTTGGATGCATTTCTAGACTTGTATTTCTTTAAATGCTGGCAAGTGTTTACAAGAGCAAAATATTTCATCACCGCTCAAAAAATAAAAGAAGAAAAGCACGTAAACATTTGAATTGGGCTGTTATTCACGGCAGCATTTATTCTTATCATACCAAGCATATGACAGTTTATTTACAGCAAACAATCATTATGATTGCACGAGATATGCACCACGAGAGCAGCGCGTTCCGATCACAAAACTCTCCTCTCTACCGTGAATAAATCACAATCTGAATGCACAAGGTTTTATCACTGACACTGAGGTGGTGTGCACAGTTAATGTGAGAATCAAAGGCGAACGGCGCGTGACATACGTCACGACCAAACGTGAGTGATTGGTTAGGCAGATCCAGATTGACTCTTGGCAGATCCAATAGTTTTAAACTTCAACAGAGTACCCGCCTTCAAGGAAGTAAACGCTTGTCAATGGAGAGTGGCCAGACTCTATGTACAAATGAAATGTACGAGAGTCTGGTAAGACCAGGCTAGCCCAGTGCCTCCTTCAGTTGCTCATTCTCCTCTTCGAGTGTGCTGCATTTTGTGTGCAAGTTGTTACACTCTGTCAGAAGCTGGCCATGCTGGACTTTGAGTTCACTGTAGATGGCTTGAGGGATCATGACATCTTCATCTGAGAGAGATAGAGTATAGTATGTATGATGAGAAAACTTAATACCTTAACCAAAAAGGATTCACTATGCTACAAGATTTATGAATAGTTTACAGCATTTTGACAGACATGTCCTAGTGCAACATTAGCCAGGTTTCCATCCAAGGATTTTTTTGCAGAAAAAGGTTTATCGCATCAAAATGTTTACCGATATAGCTGATGGAAATGCAATTATCGATAATTTTTTGTTTAACTTTAGCGCATGAATTGTATGTCGATACTTCAAATGTTGCGAAAACTAGTTTGGAAACACTTTTTGCTTGAGAAAAAGGGCTTTGACGCAAACAAATGTGGTGTCACATGACAGAATTGCCCTATAGCGCAGCGTCCACGCATGGCATTGCTCCCGTTAAAGCACCATTTCTCTGTTGTTCAAAGGCGCACTAAATCTATTATAGCCGATTTCATAATATTAAATTGTACATTCAATTCTTTTATTACTTTTGGTAAGAATAAGACATGTTGCCTCTCAAACAAAAAATTATATAATATATAATAAAGTTTTGTTTCAAAATGGATGAAGAAAATATAGCGCCTTGAAAATCAGCAGCTCGTCAAAAATAAAAATGTGGCGTCTGTCAAACGAAGGAAAGCTTTTGGAGTTTGTAATACTGACAAAAAGGTAAAATGCACAACGTTAGGTCTTTATCTGAATAAATAAAAAGAATGCCCTAAAAAAAATAAATCACGATTTCATGGGCAGGATCTGGCTACTTTGTGAAAAATCACAAACATGACACTTGTTAATAAAATAATTTTCTAAAAAATAATATTAATGTTAAATAATTATCTAAAAAAAAAAAAAAAAATTATAATAATAAAGTCGGTTGAATCCAAAAAGCTCTAAACGAATTTTAGAATTGTTAAGACAGCATCAGTTAAGCTAGACTATTTAAAGAAGTTAAAAATAGGTTACGCAAATAAAACGTTTAGGTTACAGTGGCACAACTGTCTATGACAAGAAGGGGACAAAAAAAAAATCAGTGATTTGATGTTTTGGATGGATTTTCTGTTATTGAACTCTGAAACCAGAACAAATAACTTTTTTGTTGTTGGTTTGAATGATCTGACATGCGTTCTCGGCCACATCAAACCGCGACTGGCTTGACTGCATTTTCAAGGCTTACGTTAAAGATTGTTGCTATATGACCGAACATTTTACTGTACCGATCTTTTTTATGGATAGTACAATTTTGCATACAGGACAATTGAGCTGCTCTGTGTCAACACCCATGGGCTTTGTCATAAAGGCAGTTCATGCAGTCCTGTCAGACAAGCTTATCCGTGATCTTCTGATTCATATATTATCATTTAGTATAATAGGCCTATTATTCTGAAAATAGTAAGTAAATTTCAATCTTCTCATTACTCTCTGCATTTTACAAATATTTAGGATACAAACAATACGATATAATTTATGATCTAAGTGAAATGATGTATGGAAACGACTTGAGGGCAGTACAATACAACAAAACTTATGCGACAAAAGGCCAATTGTATGGAAAGAGGCCGGAGACCGCAAATTGCACAATCTTTTTTTAACGCATATTCACTTTGTCGATAGCAAAACAGTGGAAAAAGTGGATGGAAACTTGGCTATTGATCATTTAAATATACAGAGGAGGATACATGTTAAGACCAGTGAACTGCACCTACAGGACTAATTAATGAGCGGAGTATGACTCCCATGTTTTTGAAAGGGTCGGATTACACACCCAACTTAAAAGATTTTGTGATCAGGAGGAATATATATACTATATTGCTGAAGGTTTTGGGACACCCGTCTTCACATGCATATGCATTTTAATGACATCCCATTCTTAATCTGTAAGGTTTAATATGGAGTTGGCCCACCCTTTGCAGCTCTAACAGCTTCAACTCTTCTGGGAAGGCTTTCCACAATGTTTAGGCGTGTGTTTATGGGAATTTTTGACCAGTCTTCTAGAAGCTAATTTATGAGGTCAGGCATTGATGTTGGACGAGAAGGCCTGGCTCTCAGTCTCCGTGCTTTACACCACTGCATCCGACACTTTGCATTGCACTTGGTGATGTAAGGCTTGGATGCAGCTGCTCGACCATGGAAACCCATTCTATGAAGCTCTCTACGCACGGTTCTTGAGCTAATCTGAAGGCCACACGACGTTTGGAGGTCTGTAGCTATTGACTCTACAGGAAGTTGGTGACTTCGGTGCACTGTGCGCCTCAGTATGCACTGTGATTCTGTAAGGCATGTTTTCCAAATATAAAGTATATCTTTGGAACTTTTAATCGAATATACGATAGGGATCTAGTACAGTAACTATTTGTATAAAACGTTAGAAGTTTTGAAATATAAGAGGTCAATTTTCCTAGGAGTGCCTTCGTAATGAACATGTACATATGCAGTTTCCTCCTATGGTGTAAAGATGTCCACGCCAATGATTCATATAGTGAGTACATAAATCTGCACATAAATCTGCAAAGCGTAACGCTGCATGATAAACCGAATCCAATTTCCTTAATAAAGATGAAGCCGCATGCATATAAACAAGGTCACCATAATCAATTACAAATATAAAGGTACTCTCCACGATTTTCTTTCTAGCCTCATAAGGAAAGCAGTTTTTTTACACGATAAAAGAACCCCAATTTTGGTTTAAGCTTCTTCAGCAATTTATCAATATGTACATTAAAAGCAAGTTTTTCATCTAACCATATACCTAAATATTTGTAGGAACAACGTTTTTTTACATGATAAAAGAACCCCAATTTTGGTTTAAGCTTCTTCAGCAATTTATCAATATGTACATTAAAAGCAAGTTTTTCATCTAACCATATACCTAAATATTTGTAGGAACAAACTCTTTCAATAGTTGTACCATCTAAGGTGGATATCACCACGTCCGTTAACTTAGGATGAGTACGGCTAAAAATCATATATTTTGTCTTTTCTGAGTTTAACACTAGTTTCATCTGTGCCAATGAATGTTGTATAATGTTTAATGCATTCTGTAAATTTAGTAACGCTTGATTTAAAGATGATGCTGCAGTATAAATTATTGTGTCATCAGCATACAGATGTATGTTAGCAGAAGCCACTCCAAAGCCTAAATCATTAATAAAAATGGAAAACAAAAGAGGAGCTAAAATGGATCCCTGAGGAACTCCTTTCTTTACTTGATGAAACGATTAACTATAATTTTCTAAACAAACAAAAAAATAGTTTTCAAACCATTTTAGAGAAGCCTTACCAAAACCTATAGACCTAAGTTTCTGTAACAGTAAATTATGGTCAACAGAGTCAAAAGCTCTCGAGAGGTCCACAAATAACGCTGCACAGGACTTTTTGCTATCCAAGGAGTTTATCATATCGTTTGTGACTAGCACAGCTGCCGTAATAGTGCTATGACCTCCTCTAAAACCCGATTGGTAATCATTAAGAATCTCGTTATCAGTAAAAAAAAAATTTGATTGATCGTTTATCAATGATTCAAATACTTTAGATAGAACTGGTAATCTGGAGATGGGACGATAATTATTAAGATCTGAGGGGTCTCCACCTTTTAATAATGGAATGACTGATGCTGATTTCCAATTTTTTGGTATAATATTACAAAGTAAACTTAGATCAAAGATAGAATTGGCCCTGCCACAATACGAGCAGCTATTTTTTTAAAATAGTGCTCAATTTGATCTACTCCCGCTGATTTTTTAATGTCTAGTTTCTCTAGAGCATTGTAAACCTGAGAAGTCGTGATGGGAGAAAAATTAAACACTGGACAATGTTCATCAAGTTCAGCAGAATTTCCAGAAGTATCAAAATTAATAGAATCAGAATTAGAAACAGCAGAAATATAATTATTAAAAGTCTCTGCAATATCAGCTCTACCCTTAACTACAGTTTGGTTAACAACTACTTAATCTGGAACTTTACTTGATAGACTAACAGTCGACGCAATAGATTTAACTAACTTACAGAACTTTGTAGGATTATTAAAATTTTAATTTACCATAGCAAGATAATATTTGCGTTTTGCATTTTTTATTGCTTTTGTACATTTATTTCGTAGTGCTCTATAAAAACTCCAATCTAAAAAATCATGTTTTCTTTGCCTTAGCCCAGTTAACATTTCTCTGTCTAATAAGGGAAGAGACCACATACCTAAACCAAGGGTTATCCTAAAACGTTTAAAAGGTGCATGTTTATCACAAATAGTTAGAAACACGTCTTTAAAGTAATCCCAGGCTAAATTTACATCTGGTATGTACGAAACAACACCCAGATCACTATTATTGAGATCATGCATAAAAGCTTGTTCGTTAACATTTAAAAAAAAAATCTTTTATAAATATAACGTGGTGAACTCTTCTCACACAAACAACTGCACTGTGATCACTGATGTCATTACAGAAAACACCAACTGCCGTAAACTTATGGGAAGCATTAGTTAAAATTAAGTCTAGTTGCTGAATTAATCAGTTGTACCAGGCAGAGAGTGTCACAAATCTCTTTAAATGAATCCGACAAAGATGATAGCCAATCCCAATTCAGATCACCCAGTAAAAATAATTCGGATTTATTCCACTCATGGAAAAAGTCTGCAAGTAAAGTACCGATTTCACTTGAAGAGGATGAGGGAGGACGATAGCATCCAACCACAGTAATGTCAGAGCCAGGTAATATCATTTTAGTGCCAATAATTCAAGAATTTATTGCACAGGTGGCAACCTGTCACGGGACCACGCTTGAGTTCACTGAGCTGCTGAGAGCAAGCTAATAGGCTTGTTTGAGATGCGCCTCGCCTCGCCTGCAGTTCAGCCGAGACTAGGCGGCTGCAGTGAGGGGAGGAGTGAAAAAAGTGCAGGCAAGCCGGACAGTTCTCTCTTCTCGTAGTGGATCCGACACCTGCGAGATCAAAGTCGGATATCGCGGGATTCACACTCGTGCGCTTTGTTGCTGATAAACTGGATGTAATTTAAGTTCTGTTACTTTTATATGAAAATAAATATTATGAACAAGACACCCAAAGTTTTTGTTATTCATTTCCATTCGAAAGACGTGTTTATCAATCATTTTTACTTTAATTAGGCCTATATATATATATATATATATATATATATATATATATATATATATATATATATATATATATATATATATATATATATATATATATATATATATATATATATATGACAACAATCACAATCCACAGAGAGATCGCCTTTTTTAGAGAGTTTGGGAATATTCACACCTAAAAACATGATATCAGAGTTTTAAAATCAAACATTTTTAAAAAGAACCATACATCACGGTTGTTTAAACCAATAGCATTAAGCTGTGTCGTCAGCAAGTCGTTTCCCATCATGCTTTTGCTCAGCGCAGCCAGTGGAGAGCAGCTGCGCTCAACTGAAGAATCCGACACATCCGCCTTTCGATCGCGAGAGTTTTTTGACATACGTCGGCATGACATCAGAGCAAGGCGGACCGCCCTCGGACACTTTTCTAACAGGAATGCATCTCGCGCTGATCACCGGTGATCGGTTCTGCGCAGATTTCGCTCATCTCAAACAAGCCTATTCTTTCACAAATGTTTGTAGAAGCGTCTGCAAGCCTAGGTGCTTAATTGTATACACCTGTGGCCATGGAAGTGATTGGAACACCTGAATTAAATGATCTGGAGGGGTGTCCCAATACTTTTGGGAATATAGTGCGTGTGTGCGCGCGTGTGTATGTATATGTGTGTATGTATATGTGTGTATGTATGTGTATATATATATATATATATATATATATACATTCACTATACATTATCACAAAGGGAGGGTCCCTGGGCTAACAAGCATGTGTGAAACTCTTACTAGTACAAAGCTCCTCTTGACAGTCTGGAGGTTCAGAGTCCGTTGTTGGCTCCACAGTAGAGGACCCTTGAGCTGCAGTGGGAGAGCTTGATGTGTTAGCCAGAGAGGACTGCTGATAGATTCAGCCCTCTTTCTCTTCTTGTTGCATCTATAACCAAAACAAATAACGACCAAGAAATATTACTTAAGATATACAATCACCATTTTGTAAGGTAAAATGATAGCAAATCAAGCGAGAATGTTACCTGTCCATTTTTTTGAGCTTCCTTACACTGACTCTGCCGTGAATAAGTGACTTTCTGTATCATTGGATGTCTCCCCTGTAAGACATCCTCAGTCATTACGTTGCAACGCCAATTACATTTTGTGGTCCCAAGGTTTATCTAAGTTTGAGCTCAGTCATAGTGTACAGGAAATGTCATATCACACACATAATATTACTGCATGTCCCATTCATTAATTGATTAAATAAATACTGAATGATGTTATGGCTGAACTGTCTATGAGCAATTTGGTTTGTTTAAGTGACATGCTATTTTTGCTAACACGCTAATGTAGCTAACGTTGGTCAATGGTGTTTACCATTATGAAATAGCCTACTGAGAATGCCAGCTTTGTGGTTGCTGCCGTTGCTAATTTATCATTCTTAACAACATCATTGATTTTGCCTTTGTGTGTGTGATAAACAGTGGAAAAAACCTTACCCGATTTGAAATGAGCACTGCAGAGATGAGAATTCCAGATGATTTTGTCACTCGACTGCCCGTTTAATGGCTTGCAACCATAAACGTCTATGTTTAGCTTCAAATGGTGTCTTCGACCATGGTATTCTATAAAAATGAAGGTCATCTTTTTGGCATTCCTATTCTGACATTTTTTGGGGTGTCTCGCCCGTTTCATCATGGATTGTTGTTTCCACTGTTTTTTCTGGACAGTTTCTGCACAACTGCACGAAACCGTGACAGACTCCAAATTGGTCCATAATTTCACAGAGTTCATTCATGAAGTTGTGTTAACAAAACATGGCAGGTGTAACCTAATGGTTAGAGGGTTGGGCTTTTAACCCGAAGGTCGCAGGTTCAAGTCTCAATACCGGCAGGAAATGACTGAGTTGCTCTTGAGCTAACCCCCAATCGTTCCCCAGGCACCACACTATTTAGTGCTAATATGGTTACTACGATTATGAGCTTAAATCACAATAGTTTGATTGAATTATTGCATTTACATGAGGTAAAGCAATATTGCCAAAATCCCATTATAATCGCATTATGAGGGTGCATGTAAACATACTAACAATGAGCAATACATTTGTTACAGTATTTAGCAATCTTAAACATTGGTCAATACTAATACAAGTTAACACTTTATTTTACAGTGCCCTCATTACACATGATAAATATAGTTACTATAGTAAATTATAAAACTATAAATGTATAATTACATGCAACTAACCCTAAACCAAACCCTCATTCTAACCCTATAGTAAGAATGTGTAGTTATTATTACTCAGTAATTAAATGTATAATTGCATTGTAACACGGACACCTTAAAATAAAGTGCAATCAAATACTATTCTAAACTATTCAATGTAATGTCATGTAATCTCAGGTGTATTAGTAAATGTTTAAATTAACATTAACAAAGGCTCCTCTTCACCTGCATTGCCTTAGCTATCAAGCAGCTCTAATGCCTATTATCACCCAAAATGCGGTCAAGCTCATTGTAAAATGGGCAGGTGATCTTACCACGACCGCTTCATTGGTTTGCATCTTTAGCTTCTTAAAATTTTGATTTAAGGCTCTGAACCTCTCGCTGACACTGCAGCCACGTTCTCCTGGGGTCCGTTAGGCCATTTGTAACGCTACACCATCAAGCACAGATCTGTTGAGGTAAGACCCCTTAAGCTTAACTTGTATGGAGTTGTCACCCTGAATACTTAATAGGTCTATCACCTCACTATCCCTCCACTGACAGACTTCACATCTTTCCTCCATGATGCGATCAAAGACTTAACTGTATCGATATGGAAGTGGCCCAAATTGGAATTGAAAAGATTAGATTCCATGTGGTTTGTGCTGTTCATACAGTCATAAAAAAAAAAAAAGGTTCACATGAGCAAAACATTTGGCCCACATTTACCTACAGTCTTAACGTAGCCTGTGATGGCAAAATGTTTTTGTATTACACCGACCACAATTAAATCATCTGTGAAGGTGATTTTTGAAATTGCTCTTGTTTCTTCCCAAAATGAATTTGCAAATGACATTTCAGGTCTGCTCGATATGAGAAACTCTTCTCACACTGAAGATATGTTAAAGTCTTCTCTCCAGTGCGAACTCTTATGTGCGTATTAAGGCTTCCTTTAACCATGAAACTCTTTCCTCAGTGATAACACATAAAACGCTTTTCTCCAGTGTGAATTTTTACATGATACTTTAGGTGATTTCGATCTGTGAAATTCCTTCCACACTGATTCACTCTCTTGAGTGAATCAACATATGAGAATTAAGGGTTGCTTTTTGTCTGAAACTCTTTCCACATTGAGGACAAATGAAAGGCTTTTCTCCAGTGTGAACTCTCATGTGGACTTTAAGGTTTTCTTTTTGAATGAAAATTTTCCCACACTCTTGGCAGGTGAAAAGGTTCTCTCCATTGTGAATTCTCATGTGGACTTTAAGGCTGTATTTTTGAGTGAAACTTTTTCCACACTGTTGGCAGGTGAAACGGTCCTTTACAGTGTGAACTCTCATATGTCTTTTAAGGTTTTCTTTTTCAGTGAAACTTTTTCCACACTGTTGGCAGCTGAAAGGCTTCTCGCCAGTGTGAATTCTCATGTGGACCTTAAGGCTGTATTTTTGAAAGAAACTTTTTCCACACTGTTGGCAGGTGAAAGGTTTCTCTCCAGTGTGAATTCTCATGTGGGCTTTAAGGCTGTATTTCTGAGTGAAACATTTTTCACACTGTTGGCAGGTGAAAGGGTCCTTTACTGTGTGAACTCGCATATGTCTTCTAAGGTTCCCTTTTTCAGTGAAACTTTTTCCACATTGTTGGCAAGTGAAATACTTTTCTCCAGTGTGAATTCTCATGTGGACTTTAAGGTTTTCTTTTTGAATGAATTTTTTTCCACAATGTTGGCAGGTGAAAGGCTTCTCCCCAGTGTGAATTCTCATGTGGGATTTAAGGCTGTTTTTTTGAGTGAAACTTTTTCCACACTGTTGGCAGTTGAAAGGGTCCTTTACAGTGTGAACTCTCATATGTCTTTTAAGATTTTCATTTTTAGTGAAACTTTTTTCACACTGTTGGCAGGTGAAAGGCTTTTCTCCAGTGTGAATTCTCATGTGGACGCTAAGACTGTATTTTTGAAAGAAACTCTTTCCACACTCTTGGCAGCTGAAAGGCTTCTCCCCAGTGTGAATTCTCATGTGAGCTTTAAGGCTGTATTTTTGAGTGAAAGTTTTTTCACACTGTTGGCAGGTGAAAGGGTCCTCTACAATGTGAATTTTCATGTGGACCTTAAGGAGTCCATGTTGATTGAAACTCCTTCCACATTCCTGGCAGGTGAAATGACTTCCATTTCCCGTCTTTTGTGATGAAGTATTTTCAGTCAATTCAGAGCAACTAAAAGATTTTTCTCCAGTTATGAAATCATGGTTATTCTCAAACTGATCTTTCTCTTCATTCAGTTTTTGATTCTCCTCTTTCAGCGGCATCAGGTCTAAGGTGAAAAAAAGACAAATTAACCTCAGTTTAATAGCAAGGATCAACAGACATCAAAACATTTAGACATGTAAAGCATTAACACCAACATAAAGCACCCAAACCAACAACATGTATGCTAACTACTATGCCAACCGAAAGAGGCGTTACCTGAAATCTCAGAACTTCAATATTTTCAACTCTTCACTTTCTTTACATTAGAACACATCCCAAAAGCTTTCGATGCGTTTGTAAAAGAAAAATATCCATATTTAAAACTTTATCAAGTAAACTTTTGACCGACCGCCTTCCCTGTTCAATTCATGGAAAAATTGTTGAAAGTTCCCCTGCCGATCGAAAAACTAACGCGACCAGGTAGGCTCGTCATGACGTCACGTACGCATCTTGAGTTTCACTTTCAACATTCAACACTTTTCCATGGAATGCGGTCGGTCGAAAGTTTACTTGATAAAGTTATAAATATTAATATTTTTCTTACACAAACGCGTCAATTCGCTTCAGAAGGCCTTTATTAACACCCCGGAGCCGCGTGGAGCACGTTATTTGACGGACAGATGCACTTTTTATGGACTTTAAAAACAGAGCAACTATGAATCAAATTCTAATGCTTGGAATGGATTAGCCTGGACTTTTTTAATATAACTCCGATTATATTCGTCTGAAAGAAGAATGTCATATACACCTAGGATGACTTGGGGGTGAGTAAATTATGGGCTAATTTTCATTTTTGGGTGAACTATCCCTTTAAGACACTCCTCGTTCAACAACAACACATTACATCAACCCTTTATGAGAAAATAAAGAGTGAAGTGTCAGTCTACAGAGCCTTGGCTCCCATCCCCACGTCCGAAGAACCTGTCCTCTGCTGGTGGGATAAGAAAGACACTTTACCTTTTCTCTACCAGCTCTCCTACATCTACCTGTGTGTTCAGGCTTCCTCAACTCCATGTGAAAGACTGTTCTTGACAGCTGGGCACCCTCTCTGTATGGAGAGATCACGCCAGCTCCCTGAGAAAGTCAGTATGTTGATTTTCTTAAAGGGGGCATAACACACACAGTTTCTGCCAATCTCATGTTAATTTTGAGAACCTATATAGTAGTATTGCATCCTTAAGATCTCCGAAGAGTCTTTAGTTTGAATATATTTATAAAAGAATGATATGCTATACTGATTCTTTTTTTAAAAACAGCCAAGCTTGTGAGGCATGCAGTGGGCGGAGCTAAAGAGTCACAAGCACACACACAATACATCACGCATTATGAAATGACAGTGCTACCGACGGTCACATAAAGCTCGCTCTGGTTGATGTGAGCACACGCTCACCCGAGAGAAGTGGCCATACAAGGAATTCTGCCCTTTATGACTTATATAGGGCCATAGTCGAAAAAACTTTCTGAAACTTGTTCGAAGGACTGTATTTGGCACAGAAATATTCGTCATACGTGCAACAAATCTTTTTTTAAATTTTGGCCATTTTAAACATGAGAATCCAACTCTTTAACTGTGTAAATAAGTCAGAATGCATGAATTGCAAACTGCAGGTAGTAAAATATGCAGCCGAAAACGGTTATAGAGCAGCAGAAAGAAAGTTTGGAGTGAGTGAGAAACTTGTGAGAAACAAAGAAAGCCAATTGCGGACTGAAAGCAAGATGGCCAGAGCTGGAGGAACAAGTCCACAGATGGGTGCTTGAACAACGCTCTGCCGGGTGAGGCTTGTCAACGGTGCAGTAACGTCTCCACGCCCTGGTAGTTGCCAAGGAGATGAATATAAATGACTATGCAGGCGGGCCTTCTTGGTGTTACCGCTTCATGCAACGCAACCGCCTCTCTATCAGAGCACGGACAACGTTGTGTCAGAAACTGCCAGCAGACTTCCAAGCCAAGGTCGACAGTTTCCGTGAGTTCGTTGAAAAGCAGGTAACTGAACACATATTATCAACATGGACGAGGTCGCAGATAAAGGGCCTAAAAGTGTGAATATAGTGACAACTGGTCATGAGAAATCACACTTCACAGTGGTGCTTGCATGTTGTGGAGATGGATAGAAATTGCCACCGTTGGTCATTTTCAAACGGAAAACCATGCCCAAAGATGAATCTCTCCCCGCATTAGTCGTGGCCGTGAATGAGAAAGGGTGGATGAATCAAGAAATGATGAACATTTGGCTTACAAAGTGCTACACTAAGCGTCCTGATGGCTTCTTTAAAACACGCAAAGCCCTGCTTGTGATGGACGGTATGCGAGCGCACATAACACCACAGTTCAAAGAGAAAATAAATCATCCCTTAAGCCTAGTTCACACTGCCCGATTTTAGCCCCGATTTTGACTCGCAGACAGGTTTTGCGAAATCGCTGACAAATGCCCGAAATCATAGGTAAATTGGTGCTCGTGCACGTGAGTGACAATCACGCAGTGTGAATGATCAAAGGCGCGATCAGGGAGAATCACAGATGAGTCGCCGATGCCTGCAAGATATTTGGCATGCTAAATATCTGGACCTGTCGGCGATTCAAACTCCTGCTGTGTGAACTGTGTTATGACTGAAAAATACATCGGCGATGACTGACAGCCAATGAGAGAGCAAGATACAGGACAGCGGGAGGCTCGGGAAGGAGTTATAGACCATAATATAAGTATTTTAAAAGATATTATGTACAGTTATATCAAACAGAAACAAAGCACAAACATGTGCTTGATCAGCCGCAACAGCAGCACATTGCAATATTATTTATTTACCTCAAACTCTCTTTGCAGAACACAATCCTTTCTCCTCCCTGTGTCTCCCCAACCATTTCTTCCACCATAATCTTTTTTATTTGTATCTCTTTTGCTGCAAATCAGTGCACAGACAATGTGGACCACAAGTTTCTGCACTGCAGACTATATTTTTAATAACAATTCCAGTCTCACGTGAGAACTCCAGTCTGACACACGTGTGATCTCACGTTGTTTCCTTCTCACGTGTGCTTCGTTGTGAAACGTAATTTGCGGACGGGACAGAGCTGTCAGCGATTATTCCTCTTGTACACTCATGCAGTGTGAAACCCCCTGTCGCCGATCCATAGGGCAGTGTGAACACAGCAGTGACTGAATGCTGGCCCAGATAGTCATGCAGTGTGAAAAGTTTGACGAGTTTGAAAATCGTGCAGTCTGAACTAGGCATTAACCAAAGTAATCCAGCCACTCGACATCTCAGTGAACTGGAGCTTTAAGGCAGTTTTGCGTCGCCTGTGGGAGGAGTGGATGTTGGATGGAGAGCACAGCTTCACGGCAACCAGGAGGATGCACCATGCAACTTTCCAGCAAGTCCTTGGATGGATCGACACTGCATGGACTTCAGTGACAACCGAAACCATCCTGTCGGGATCCAGAAAGGCCGGAATAACTGGAACTGATGCAGAGTCTGACGACAGCCCCGCAGAAGAGGAAACGGCGCTTCATCTTCCTCCGGAATTGGCGGAGTTGTTCAGAAGCGACACGAGGATGAAGAATTCAATGGATTCAGTGATGTGGAATGAGATCGGGAGCTTGGTGAACTTGCTTACCGGTAACTTGCATGTTGGACTCGCTGGCTGGCTTGTTGTTATGTTAATTTGACCTATTCAGCTTCTCAGGTATGTTCTTTATGCTATTGTGTAGCTGAATAACTATTAATGTGTTACGTTAACATACCGGACACCTATTCAGCCTGTTGTTCTGTATCTGAATAACTTGCCTTTCCAGATTAAATGTCTGTTCTTTTTCTTTGATTTTGTGAAATAAATTTCTAAATAAATGCGATTTATAGTCCAGTGCGACTTATACATGTTTTTTTCCTCTTCATGACGCATTTCACTGATGCGACTTATGCTCTGCAGCGACTTATAGTCCGGAAGATACGGTAAAAGACATCTCCTTTTACTCTGCCACTGCAAATTTGTGGTTAAGCTCAAATATGACCCCATACATGAGCTTGACCACACACACTAAATAACTGAAATAACTGGACTCTGCAGTCAAAGTGTTTAGAAACCAGGGCCCGTATTTATCAAGCTGTGCCAAAGTGCCATTTAAGTCTTAAGTCCTGAGAATTCATGAAATGTACTCCTACTTTCAAACTTAAGTATAAAAGCAAGTTATCAAATTTGTTTGTTGAATTTAGTTGAATGTAAAATCTCACCATTCAATGTGAATTTATCAGAGAATATTCTTAACCTCTTAACAAGCGCCCCATTTTTGAGAATTCTTTGAAAACGATATACCCAAATGAAAATGTCTGCAGGTCTTAAACCCTATGGTCTATATTCATAAACCTGGTCTTATTTTAAACTAGACACTTGAAATATTGCTACCCAAGAGTCATAATAACTCAAAGTAATATGGGAACAGAGTAATATACATGTAAGTGACTCACGTTTTTTTTTTTTTTTTTTTCACTTAGGGAAAAAAATATTATAATTTAATGTTAAGAGCCTGAAAATAACTTAAATATAAAACTGAATGTCTAATCATGTCATGATTCAAATATGAGGATGATTCTCTCAGTAATGTGGCTCTGTGAGCTTTTATGTCAAGAAAAGTCTAGGCGTCATTTCAAAAAGGCCATTTATTTCAGAACATTTGCTATTGTAAAGAGTAGTTTTTCATTCAAATAAATCTGCAATAAACTGCAATAAACTACTAATTATAATGGATAAACAGTTACTGAAAAACTAAAGCAACTATTTACAGAGATTACAAAGTGTAAAAAGCTAATTTAGCTGATAATAAGTGTCAGTAAGAGTCTGCGCGCTCCACTGCAGTTGCGCCATGGAGAACGCGCAGCCAGCGCACAAACAGTATTCACCAAAGCCTACTTACGTAAACTGCGCAAGATAATGCCTTTTGATTGGTTACTAAGTCCATCAATCAAACCTTTGTTGGAAAGGCATTGGCTGGGCACCGAGTGCCTTTATCCAACGAAAACCATGGGCGCAATGATTGACAGCTCACCAAGCCTGTAAAGCGCTTCCTCTATACGATGCATCCCAGAAGAGACTCTGATTGAAGGAGAGAGACGAGGGTTGAACCATTTCACGTGGGAGAAACTATTCTAGCAGGGGGAGTTTGCCAGACACGGATTAGAATCGATATTTCATTGAAAATGGACATGATTGATTACGCTAACTCAAAACTCTCTTGCAAACAACGGAGGATTTTTAGTTTTTTCCCTATTTTTTCGTTGTTTTGGATTAAAAAGTGGGATGCATTTTGAAGAGTGGACTCTTACACAGAGATGTATGCGGGTGTTTATTGGATTCGTCCGATCTGATCTGAACGACAGGAGATGAAAGATGAGTATCGCTAATATTTTGCTAATGTTTACATGGACGGTCCTTTAGCATTGCATTTAACCCTTTCCTCTCTGGTGTATTTATTGCAAAAACAAGTTCAGAACATGAATCTTGAGTGTTTTAGCTTTCAAATGATGCATAGTTTGTGATAGTTGATTGAATATTTTGTATAAAACAAAAGTAAATAAAAGTACACACCCCCCCACTTCCGTCAACCCCCCCGCCCACGATCCGATGCGGGTTAAGAAGTTAAATAAGGAAATCTATTCAGTGATTGATCCATGCCTATGTCGTCATCCAAAATCCTGTTTGTGGCACAGCAAAACGTTGTGGATCATCTCTAAAACTGACACTTAAGTTTTAGTCTTACACTTCACTTAAATTACAACTGAGATGCTTGATAACTAACTTTTAAGCGCAGCTTTGGTCATAACTTTTTTTACTCCCAAGTCAATTCTTAGCAGTGTTCTTGTAAGTAATTCTCAGAGGCTTGATAAATATGGGCCCAGATACATACCCCAAAACCACACTGCTGGAGTACTTGCTGAAGCCCTGGGAATTGGAGGAGCGCAAAATAGCTCCAGACTACAGACAACGGTGCTAACATTGTTGAATACACAATACGCAATCTTGGCTGGCCATGGCTCAATTGCTTTGGCCACAACCTCCATTTGGTTGTTTCCCATGGACTGGACAGTGACAATGATAGCACAGCGCGTGCCATGGGACTTTGTAGCGATCTTGTCAACAACTTCAAGCTGAGCTGGTTAAAAAAGAGAGACCCGAAGAAGGCACAAAGTGAAACCAATATCCCCCAACACAATCTAGTACTGGTGAGCGATGATAACTTATTATACACAAAATATTTAAAGGGTTAATATAAACTTAATTTAATTTTTATTTATGACTTACTCTGGGGCCTGTTTGTATGCATTATATAATTGGTTACATTATAAATGTTACCAGGTACAATTATTTGTGATTAAATAAAAAAACTTAAAAAGTAGTATTTGTTGAGTAATGTTAGTATAGACAAACTAATGAATATTAAAACAATGTTATCTTTTTCACAGGATGTCGACAGACGATGGGGCGCCAAACAAAAAATAATATACAGGGTGCTGGAGCAACTCCCAGCCAGAAGACGTTGTTACCCTAGAAAATCCTGCCTTAAAGGTCCCATGGCATGAAATGTTCATTTTATGAGGTTTTTCAACATTAATATGAGTTCCCCTAGCCTGAATATTGTCCCCAAGTGGATAGAAATGTTGATTGATGTAACCCCGAGTTCTGGCTGTCTTTCTCTGCCTTTGAGAAAATGACAGGCCAGACTAGCCAATCCTGAAGTCTCCTGGTTTGACGTCCAAGCAGGAACGGTTACCTCCCTTTCCTCCACCCAGAGAATCTGGCACGCCCATGCAAGCGCTGGAGAGATCATTGCTTGTGAACGAGTGAATGCTGGCAGTTTCTCAGTGTTTGGATGTACAAATGAAAACAGAAGTCTTTTTTCAGTTCCTTCTGATCTGTGATCAGTGATTTCTGATGTGTAGCTAATTATTTATTATTCGTGCACACGCAGCGGCTTCTCTCTCTCCCGGTGTTTTCTATCTTGTGAGTCAGTGTTTTTGTACGTCCTCGTCACGTCTATCGGTTCTAAAATGTGCATACAGTCGTTTCTGCTCAACATCAGCAGAATAACATCTTTAGAGATAAACCTCACACACGCCGAAGCTCGGGCTGCACTGGCCGGTCGGCCTTCAACATCCCCGACCCCCAGTACTGCATCTGGCCCACAGCGGAGGCAGCAAACACGGTGCGAGATTAAGCAGAAGGGGGGTAAGCGTGAGCATATCCGGGCTAGCCAGCTATCCCCACAATAAACTGGATTACATTCGATTACTGCTGTTGTGTCTTTGTTTGCGCTGTGTACTCAATGCGCGTCACTGACGCTTTTCATATGATAGGAACATAACTAAAAAAATGCTATTATCAACACTTACTCGTAACTCGTTCATCTCGACAGCTGTAATGGTACTTTGCATGTGTTACAAAGTTGGTAATAATGATGAAGAGGGACTCGGCGTGACTGGGACTCGTGTTTATTCAGAACTCTCAGATACAAACACAATAAACTCGCGCCCGCTGACTGACAGCGCTCTCATAACTCAGTAGTTACTATAAATAACTTTGTTAGCCATCGCTCTCTCCGTGATGTCCGGTTCGCGAACGAATCATTCTTTTGAATCGGTTCTTTTTAGTGAACCGAATCAGTTCACCAAATCGGACTGAATCGTTCTAAACGCTGATCCATAATTTACTAAAGTTACTAACTTTCTGACATGAGTGACAGTCCCTCCGACTAGAAATAGACTAATAACCTGAAGTATATGCTGTAACTACAACAGTTCACTGAACTGAGACTGACAGAACTGATGTGAAGTGAACTCCGGTCCATCCGTCTCTCTGGCAGCAGCTTGTGCATCGTAGACCTCGTTAAACCACGCCCCCTCCCCTCATTTCAAATGCAAAGATGTCAGCCAATCACAACAGTGGGCGGTTTTACTGAAGTCTCACAGCAGACACGCCTCTTGAAACAGGGCATTCAGCCACAGAGCAAACATCAGTATTGAAAAAATGCCTTTTATTTCTAAATTATGACATTTTATGATGTAAAAATCATACTAACAATATAAGTACACCTCAGGAAACATTATAAAATAATAGAAAAATGCCATGCCATGGGACCTTTAAGCCCCACAAGGTAAGCATGTTGGTGTTCCTTTCTCGGAATCTGCTAGACAATTAAAAATGTATCCGTTTTGTCTTTGTTTTGTTCTATTTCTTGAACTCTCCACTTTTTTTTGTTAACAAAGGTATATTTGTTTTATTTATTTAGGATATATTTGACATTCCGATTCCAATGTCTAAATATTCCTAAGAATTAAACGTTCTTTGAAAGTGTGTAAGTGTGTATGCTATTATACTGTCATATTCCCATTATAAGGCATAAAATGGTCGCAAAATGACAGTAATAAGGTTTATAGCAATTCATTTTAGGACAATATAATCGTACAAAAAGTAATTATTGTGACAGCCCTATGTGTGACTGTGGACTACACTTCAGAGACTGAACATAGTGTTTTTGTGTATTTAAGTTTACAATGTGAAACAGCTGTTTGTTTGTTTTTGCAGCCCGTCAAATAAACTAACCATATTTAAATGTGATTTATCATAAGGTAAAGTCCTAATTGATGAATTATGTAGGCAAGAATAAATAAATGGGAGCTCATGTTTTATTGTGGCACATTAATGCTAAAAAAAAAATTTAATTTAAGTGTACAGCTATGACTTATAGACAGCAAATCTATAGTTAATCACTCACATATTATGGTTTGTGAAAAATGTTGTTGTTAAATACTTTTGCATAATTAACTGAGAGAAAATAATGTTTTCATTACATTTAATACAAAAGTAGTTGTCTAATGTTACACAAATAATCATTTTGTTTAGGCTGCAACCATATTTTCCAGACTTGAATGTGTGGCTTGTCTTAAAAGGTCCCATGGCATGGCATTTTTCTATTATTTTATAATGTTTCCTGAGGTGTACTTATATTGTTAGTATGATTTTGACATCATAAAATGTCATAATTTAGAAATAAAAATAACTTCAGGTTATTAGTCTATTTCTAGTCGGAGGGGCTGTCACTCATGTCAGAAAGTTAGTAACTTTAGTAAATCAGCGCTGACTGGAGACGCAAACCATTTAGAACGATTCAGTCCGATTTGGTGAACTGATTCGGTTCACTAAAAAGAACCAGTTCAAAAGAATGATTAGTTCGCGAACCGGACATCACTAATGTACCAGAGACGGAGCGATTGCTAACAAAGTTATTTATAGTAACTACTGAGTTATGAGAGCGCTGTAAGCGCAAGTTTATTGTGTTTGTATCTGAGAGTTCTGAATAAACACGAGTCCCAGTCACACGAGTCCGTCTTCATCCTTATTACCAACTTTGTAACACACGCAATGAACCATTACAGCTGTCGAGATGAACGAGTTACGAGTAAGTGTTGATTATAGCATTATTTTTAGATACGTTCCTATCATATGAAAAGCGTCAGTGACGCGCATTGAGTACACAGCGCAAACAAAGATACAACAGCAGTAATCGAATGTAATCCAGTTTATTGTGGGGCTAGGCTGGCTAGCCCGGATATGCTCATGCTTAATCTCGCGCCGCGTTTGGTGCCTCCGCTGTGGGCCAGATGCCCAAAGAGTAATGTTGAGCAGAAACGACTGTATGCACATTTTAGAACCGATAGACGCGACGAGGACGTACAAAAACACTAACTCACAAGATAGAAAACACCGTTCTGTCGGGAGAGAGAGAAGCCGCAGCGTGTGCACGAATAATAAATAATTAGCTACACATCAGAAATCACTGATCACAGATCAGAAGGAACTGAAAAAAGACTTCTGTTTTCATTTGTACATCCAAACACTGAGAAACTGGCATGCCTTGCTCGTTTAAAAGCCATGATCTCTCGAGGACAAACAAATATGGCGCTTGCATGGGTGTGCCAAATTCTCTGGGCGGAGGAAAGGGAGGTAACCGCTCCTGTTATGACTTCATAACAGGAGACTTCAGGATTGGCTAGTCTGGCCTGTCATTTTCTCAAGGGCAGAGAAAGACAGACAGAACTCAGTTTACACCGATCAACATTTCTATCCACTTGGGGACAATATTCAGGCTAGGGGAACTCATATTAATGTTGAAAAACCTCATAAAATGAAAATTTCATGCCATGGGACCTTTAATAACTTTGAAGGAGCAGCTTCTCAGGTGCACTAGAAGCAATGTTAGTGTTTATCTGGTCATGCAATCTCAACATGTCTTTCTTAACCTCTTCCAAAAATATAATTAATTTCTGTAGAGATGGCCATAATTAAAAGGGTTAGTTCACCCAAAAATTAAAATTCTGTCATTAATTAAATTAAATTAGTTATTTGTGGATTTGGAAACACCCACAACACGCCACCATGGTCTTTGTATTTTGGTCACTTGGTCAGTCCCAGAGATCCAGACACTGCAGGTGTATGCCTGTTTAAAGCTGACGGCACAAAAAGTATTCTCGTCGCTTCATAAAATTAGGTTGAACCACTGGAGTCACATGGACTATTTTAAAGGGGCACTTCAGCGCTGGGAAGATGAATGTGTATTTAAACTGTGTCATTTATGTCGTAGAAATGTGAAATTATTTAGTTTGAAAACATGCAGAACTAGCTCCTGTAGTCTTAGGCCACGTCCACACGAAGCCGGTGCATTCCCTATCCGATCATTTTTTTTTCCTCGTTTCAAGAAATATCTGCGTACACACGAGAGCATGAAAACGGCTCAAAACGATGTAGTATACATGCCAGGCCAGTATGTGGCACTGTAATTCTGCCACAGAAATACACTAAAAACGGAGAAGAAGAGTTGTGGCTAGAAGGGGTACGGCAACAGTCGGAGGTGAGGTAAAATCTCACAATAAAATAACAATAAATAAATTTGCTACTTACCAGATGTGTTTTATTAACGCATACACCTACCCCAACCCTAAACATACCCTTACAATAATGCAAATACAGTAATTAAACAACGCAGTATTGATGTGCGCATGCCCAGTGCCTGTAGTTGTATCCCTTCTAGTCTTCCCCGCGGGCAGGACGTGGTGTAATGACATCACCGTTTCACAAAATATATACGGATTGGCTGTATACACGAAACCGCAAGGGTATCGTTTTCAGATTTATCCACTTTAGGACCCGGTTTAAAAAAATAGCGGTTTCAGTCTCCAAAAACGCCGGATTTGTGTGGACGAAACGCCAATACGATAAAAAATGTATACATATACAGTGATGACAAATGACTTGAGTTCATCTTTGAGAATGACACTAACCTGTTTGTTCCTCAGTATCTTCTTGTTTAACTCTGAATGTTTCTTCAATCTTCATGTCTTCACTCTCCTCTTTAATAAACGCCATCTTTATAATAGTGTGTCACGTGGATCTCAGTTGCTTCACCAAGTGTTTTTGGACTATCTGTCATGTTTAAAAGGAGAATAATTAACAGAAAGAAAAATAAAACCAGAAATCTCTGCGTGTCTCAATCAGCTCTAGTTCAGTATCAGTCACTGGTAAGAGTCAGAGTGAGAGTTAATGGACTTAAATGACCAAATTAGCCAAACACTTAAACTCTCGAATTAATAATAATAAAAAACATTATAGCCTACAGCCCCTTAATATTT
Organism: Gobio gobio; assembly: GCF_949357685.1. Taxonomy (NCBI): domain Eukaryota; kingdom Metazoa; phylum Chordata; class Actinopteri; order Cypriniformes; family Gobionidae; genus Gobio; species Gobio gobio. The sequence continues at coordinate 38,378,232 of NC_137101.1, read as the reverse complement.
AGACATTTGAATGATTTGTAGATTACAAAGATGATTTGTGATTGTTTTGAATCGAGCGTTTTCAGAAACAACTTATGTACTACCCGCCAGTGACCGAGATCATGTTTACTATAAACTGATTCGCGTTACAGTGAGCTAAATTAGACGCACCCTTTCTGTTACTCATGTGTGGATATGATATACTCCCACAAAATGAAGTTATTAATGTTAGATAAAGTATTACAATGTTAAATTAAATAATAATAAGCCATTTTACATCGTGTGTAAAAACTATAGAATTGCCTGAACGGGTTGCATTGATTGAAACACTTTAAATGCATAAACACAAACCTTTCTTCAGCCGAATCACAACAGACTCAGGAGGCACGGCGCAGCCTTACGACGTTACAGCAACATACCAAAATAAAAGTTCTGTTCACACACTGCTGTCTAAAATCACAAAAGTTAAGAAAGATTTTAGACGGCAGTGTGTGAAATGGACTTTTATTTTTGGTCTGGGCGTGACGTCATAAGGCTGCGCCGCGCTCACGTGTATGTTGTTTTTTATGGTCTATGCTTGAAGTTGTTTGCAATCCGCCATTAACTAAGAGAAAATGTGTCTGTTATGATTCGGCTGAAGACTGGGAAACTCTACAGCTGTTTAAGAGGTATAGTTTTTATGTAAAATGCCTTTCTCTTAATTTGTTCTGTATGTATCCCTGACATGTATGGTTAGTTGTGCTCTTAATGTACATTATGTTTTCTTATTATTATTATTATTTTTTAAACGATTAATGATTAATAGTTTTTACACAGGATGTAAAATGGCTCGAAATTTACCTTTTTACTTGGTAGCACTAACCATAACCAGCAAAAATCTAGGAGCACCACAACTAAAATGTTTATATATTATATATAATGTTTAAGTTTGTGTGCGTGTGCAAGGAGGCTAAATCGGTCATTCAGTTGTCAGAATAAAAAGCTGCTTGTCTGGAAACATAGGATTTTTGTGTTATATTTTATATATGTATATATATATATATGTGTGTATATGTGTATGTAATTTATTCTAAAGCAACATTCTCACAAGTGAGGGCATTTATTCCCCTTTTAAAAGGGGCATTTTCCCCTAATCTTATTAAAGATATGCTTCATCTTTCATTTTAAATTCTTAAATTTGATGAATAAATGTAATTAGAATAATAAGACACTGTTGCAAATCAAATTAAATAATTTTCACAGAAATTTTCACTGATTTTCAATTGAATAATGTTATCATATTGTTTTGAATATATTTTGAATATACACATAAAGAATAAAACATTTTGCAAATAATGATACTTTTAAACATGAGTCGTTCATTCAAACGTTTCGTTCAAACGGATGATTCATTCAAGAATGTTTATGTTTAGGTTATTTATGAATGGGTTATTAAATCTTTGACTCAAACGATTCGTTCAAAATGTTTAATTATTCAGTAATGAAACACAGTTGATTCCACCATCAATCGCCATTTACACTAAATGAAATAAAATCAGAGAATCATTCTCGCGTTTTGCTGATTCCCTAGTTATTTTTTGTTATTGACGTTTTAATCAGGCTACTTGTCCGGTCGGTCAAGTAAAATTCTTACACTCTTGCCCCTTCAAAAATCCTCCTCTCTTCAGCTCTTTACATGTTGCGCTTTAGTTAGCTCCCTGTCACGTGACAACGGAGCGCAGTGAAAAGGAAGTGATTTGACCTAAAGTCTGCTTTTAAAGTTAAGAGCATAAAGATGGAGTTATTTATTAGGGGTGTGCATTGGCACTGCCCTCACAATTCAATTCGATTACGATTCACCAGGTAATGATTCGATTCAATTCGATTCTACGATGCATTGCGATGCATCAAAATTCTACTGCACACAAGGCAAATCTACGGTGGCCCAGTAGTGCACAACACAACGAAATTTAAAAAGCATATATAAGTTCACAACACAACGAAATAAATCCACAACACAACGGAATGAAACCACAACACAACGAAATCAAGACACAACACAAAGAAAAATCCACAACACAAAGAAAAATCCACAACACAACGAAATCAAGCCACAACACAAAGAAAAATACACAACACAACGGAAATGCTCCCGACCACTAGGGGACTCTCGGAGTGCGGTAAAGTTAGTTTTCCTTGCCTTGTTCTATATAGATTCGCCAATCTTACAAATATTTAAACTCTACGATCAGTTTTAAGTGTGCAGTTGTATATCGACATGAAATATCAATTAAAAATCACTTACGTGCATAATAGCTGCATATTTATACTCGAGAACGCTTTGACCCGCTGCCTCGGCGCTAAGGGAGCGTCTGCCAATTCCACGAAGTTGAAACATAATTTGTATGAATTAAATGTACTTTTTTTTTTAATTTTCAAATTCCAATGTTGTGTTGTGCATTATTAAGTCAATTTTACCAATACAATCAAGCTGTGGAATTTTAACATGTCTGTTTTTAAATGTTAAAGTAATTTTAATTCATACAAATTATACGTTTCAACCAATTGGTAGAATTGGTAGACGTTCCCTTAGCGCCGTGGTATCGGGTCAAAGCATTCTCGAGCATAAATATGCAGCTATAATGCATGTAGGTGATTTTAAATTAATATTTCATATAGATAAACAATGGTTAGCCTACATACTGTTACAACTAATTGTGGTATTGATTTATTTGTAAGATTGCCGACTCTATAGAACAGTGGCAACTTTACAGCGCTCCGAGTGGTCGGGAGCATTTCCGTTGTGTTGTGGATTTTTCGTTGTGTTGTGGACTTTTCGTTGTGTTGTGGACTTTTCGTTGTGTTGTGGACTTTTCGTTGTGTTGTGGATTTTTCGTTGTGTTGTGGATTTATTTCGTTGTGTTGTGAACTTATGTATGCTTTTTAAATTTCGTTGTGTTGTGCACTACTGGGCCACCGTACAAATCAGTCATGAGGCAATACAAGCAGTCAGATATTGAACAACAGATTTTATTGGCTGCTATGTGTGTATTATCACTCTCCTGTATCTTTGACATAAATGTCATTTAAATAAAATAAAATTGAATGGTACAAGGTATTGGATAGGGCATTTTCAAACCTGAAAAAGAAAACATAAATCACTGCTTTCAGTGCTTTGAATGAAAAATGTTTCTCTTTTCTCTGCTTTAGAACCATTTGAAATTAAATAAAGCAATAATAACAGCCAACTTTTTCCAGCAGTAAAAAAATAAAATAAACACAACACTGCCAGAAGTTTTTGCCCAAACTTCAAAAGCCTGTTTAAATGATTAAAACTAAAGCATATATTCACTTTAATGTTACATTTATCATGTGAACTACTTATATACAACAAGTTATATGCATGTGTGTATGAGACAAAGGGGAACACGGTCGCATTTGCAGCCTATGCTGCCCATCATAAATCAAAGCACGACACAGATGGGGTTCGGAGGAGAAGACCGGAAAATGTGACATAATGGACAATATTCGTCTGTATTTGCAATATACGAGCCGCGGTTCAGCTGCGCGAGATAAACGCTGCCAGTGTGAATCCACAACGGAGGTGCGCGGCTCCCGCTCTCCGTACGCACCGCTTCTGCCCTGCCAACGCACTGCCAACGCGTGCGGTGTGAAGTCGGAATCCGAAATGTGCCCAGATGTCCGCCTTCCAAGCTTTGGGGGCGTTTTTAATTACCCGTCTATTGCAGTCATCTCCCTCCGCCTCAGCCATCTTGATTGTTGTTGTTGTTATGACCCTGGAAGTAATTGAAACTTCACAACTTTATTGTCCAACTCAAGGCCAGAAAATAAATGGTGACATAATCGATTATGGCACTTTGCCGCATCGATGCTGAATCGTGCATGCCCCGCATTGCGATGCATCGCCAAATCGATTATTGTTGACACCACTATTATTTATTAACTTGTTATTTATAGAACAGTGGACCGGTCACTGTATCCGCTCACATGGTCGCACCTCAACAGTTTTTTGGACACAAATGCTCCCAAATATTTTGAGATTGCACAAATTAAATGTTGGGTGCACATGCGACCACACTGGTCGCAATTTCAAGCCTTGGCTTAATTATTATTGAATTTAACATTGTAATACTAGTGATGGGCCGACCGAGGCTTCATGAAACATTGAAACAGTTGAAGAAAATGTACCGTGTTGTGTCGAAGCTTCGAAACAATCGGACACCCCTCTCCACGGCGACCCATGCTGGTCAGAACAGTGTAAATACACCAAAAAACCCATGCCAACAGGGTTGCCAGATGCCAGCAGGGTTTTCCAGCCCAAAACTTTTTTTGGCTTGTTTCTCGTTTAAATACATTGAAATCATTAACAAGCTTTAAAATGACCCATTTATCGACTAGCCTATCCGATTTCAGAAACAACATTCAATGAAATGAACGTGACGGTCCGTGTACTTTTGCATCCATCCTTTTTAATTTTTAACCATGGAAACAAAAACAAAAATGGAATGGTTGTTGTATTTTTAAATATTATGTTGAATAACAAAATTTAAATCAAAACGTAGGCTATACACAAATTCCATGCACACAAAATCAAATAACTTATTTTTGGATTTTTTTAATTACGTTTTGCATAAACTAAAAACGAACAAATTCATATAAAAAAAAAAAAAATGTCAATTTACAAATGTTCTTTTGTAAAATTATTTCCAGGTAAAGATAGGATCAGTCAAATGAAATGCAATACATTTACAAATAATGATTACAAATTAAAAAACGATCGGAAATGTCATCCAATTTTCTAATACTATTATTTGATGACAACAATACATTTGGAAAACAAAATACAGCCATTTCTGCTTTTTTTTTCTTGAAAAAAAAAAAAAACCAAGCTGCACCCTTTTTTAAATTTCATCTTTCATTCCGAAATAGAATAATGAATGAAGAAAAAAGTACACGGACCTTCTATGCCTCTTTCCGTAGTCATTCTATTGATTCCAGAAGAAAAGGCACTGCTATGGGCACTTGTAGAATCTGTGTATTGACGCAAAAACCCCAGAAATTAAATTGAGCATATTTACACATAAAAAAAAAGTTATAGATCATTTATATTATTTTTAATAAAATAATAATAAGGTATTAGAAAAATTACCTTGTATCTGCTAATTAAGATAAAATGTATGTTAAAATAAAAAAAGAAGAAACTGCGTTTCCATATTTAATTTCTGGTTTAAAAAAGGAAAACGCAATGGATGCAAAAGAGTCCTCAATCTGACTATTATACTATTAAACTATAAGCTTATGTTACGGAAAATAATGCGATCAACTTAGGCGATCAATGAGTCTGTTTATTGTCAATAAAAGACATTGAGTGGATATATGGACATACAAAATAACCCACTTTAACATTTCAATTATTTCAAATAGCCACATGCAACATGCATATTCAAGAATAACATTAGGCCTACATGAAAATCGCGTTGAACGTATTTCAGTGCGCTCTTTGCAGAAGCAGAACGTTAATGCATGGCGGGCCATCTCTACACAAAAAAATATTTTCATATGCTAAATATAATAGCAAACTTGAACACCTGTGATTTTGAACAATTAGGCCTAATACCATAAAGCTATAGCCTATATTCCACGAACCGACATGAGCTACGTCAGGGCACATCAGCCGAGAGAGAGAGAGAGAGAGAGAGAGAGAGAGAGATTTTTGCCCGCAAAATAGATTGCGAAACCGCCCAATATGGCAACCCTGCATGCCAAACATGCATAAAAAGACCATTTATAAATCTATTGCAAATGTTTTATTGAAAGTAAAATCTTTCAAATACAATTAACTAATCATATAATAAAAATAAATAGTAGGCCTAATTGTCTATAGGCCTATGTTCTTTTATCAGTTGTCAGGGCTTGTTTTGTTTGTTCCATGGATCATTGCCCCTAGCGGTGAACCATTGACATTTCGATACAGTGATGTAACGAAGCCTCGTTTACTGAAATCACGTGACATTGGTAGTTTCATACACGCGCTGAACCAATTGATTCGAAACAGAAGATTTGTAGAGCTTCGAAGCTTCATGAAGCACTGTTTTAAAATTACCATCACTATGTAATACTTTATCTAACATTAATAACTTTATTATGTGTGATTTAAAGCGCATTCACACATGAGTAACAGAAAAGGTGTGTCTCATTTCGCTCCCTATAACGTGAATCAGTTTAGTGAACCTGATTTCGGTCACTGGCGAGTAGTGATGGCGATTGTGTTAATTATTAAACCAGTTGTTTCTAAAAAAATTATTTGGTAATTCGAAGCACTCGATTCAGTGCATGTGCTGCTCAAACAGTGTGATCTACAAATAACTACATTTGAAATCTCTGTATAGTTTGTTCTTTTTGTAGTGCTAGTTTCGCGTGTTTTTGGCTAATAAGGTCATTTAAGTCCATTAATTCTCACTCTGACAGTTGACTCTCTTACCAGTGTGCTGATACTGAACTAGAGCTGATTGAGACGCACACAGAGACTTAGTCTGGGTTTATTTTTCTTCCTGTTAGTTATTCTCATCTTAAACATGTCAAACTTTTCAACCCACACAGAAAAACTCTTGGTGAAGCAACTCAGATCAACGTGACACTATTATAAAGATGGCATGTATTAAAGAGGAGAATGAAGACATGAAGATTGAAGAAACATTCAGTGTGAATCAAGAAGATACTGAGGAACAAACAAAGATGGTGTTTATTAAAGAGGAGAGTGAAGACACAAGGATTGAAGAAACATTCAGTGTGAAACAAGAAGATACTAATGAACAAACAAAGATGGTGTTTATTAAAGAGGAGAGTCAAGACACGAGGATTGAAGAAACATTCAGTGTGAAACAAGAAGAAATTGAGGAACAAACAAAGATGGTGTTTATTAAAGAGAGTGAAGATGTGAAGATTGAAGAAACATTCAGTGTGAGACAAGAAGATACTGAGGAACAAACAAAGATGGCGTTTCTTAAAGAGAGTGAAGGCGTGAGGATTGAACAAATATTCAGTGTGAAACAAGAAGATACTGAGGAACAAACAAAGATGGCGTTTCTTAAAGAGAGTGAAGACGTGAGGATTGAAGAAACATTCAGTGTGAAACAAGAAGAAACTGAGGAACAAACAAAGATGGTGTTTAATAAAGAGAGTGAAGACGTGAGGATTGAAGAAACAATCAGTGTGATGCAAGAAAATATTGAGACACAAACGAAGAAGGCGTTTATTAAAGAAAGGACTGAAAACATGAGGACTGAAGAAAAATCCAGAGTGAAACAAGATGATACTGGGACACAAACAGGTTGGTTTCATTTTCAAAGCTGATTACACATTTTTTGAAAGAGTACCAAATCTTCTGATCAAAACACAGGAAAAAAAGTAGCAGCAACTAGTGCTGGGCGGTATACCGGTTCATACCGAATACCGGTATTTATTTATTTTATGATATGAATTTTGATGATACCGCTATACCGGTATATGTCGCTTAAACAACGTTCGGAATGTGGCGCAGCGCGTCATTGTTTGAGAGGGGACCCATTTCTTTGATGCACTGTAGTAAGGAGCAGTCAGAGCACAGTTGAGATCGCATTAACAGCATAGCCTATGGCTGAATCCTATACTCTCATTCATTATTCCCTATGTTATCACTTTATTTGAAGGAGTGAATGAAAATGTGCGTGAAATCGGACAGGCAATGTGTGTACATCGGCTGTACACTCGTTATTGCGGTGCAACGGGATAGAATGAGTGCACTCAATAACGTCCACTAGGGTTTCGGACACCACTAAAAAGTGCTGTCCGTCCCCTCCAAATAATGCTATATTTGAGGTTATGGGGGGCTATTTCGGATTCAGCCCTTGATTATAGTGGAGATTCTGGAGAATTCGAACTACATGCGGCGCGCGAGAGAGAGCGGTTTCTGCGCGGAGCGCCGCTATGGGATTAACAACGCTCACCACATGGATCATATAGCACTGATATAGACCGGAGCGAGCGCGTTTACATTTTTATGGACATATTTCATAAACTCTAGTGCTCTAGACATGAACCAGAAGCGTGTATGCGCACATATTTCATCACGTCTTATTAAAATGAAATGTATGCAGTATGCACTGATTACACTGATACAACCGTATGTCTGATCACGAACGCGCTGACACGATGGATTATTTTGCTACACAAAAGACAATGATGTAAATTAATAAATAAACTGACAATTCAAAGAAGAATGGGCAAAAAAGTAACTGCTTTATTCTTTCTGTGTTAAACTGACGTGTCATTCGTTCATAGAGTGCTCTTAAATGTATTGCAAATATCCGCGTTTCTCTTCGTTTTGGCAGTTTGTTGTTATATAGGGTTAGATTTTTAAAATGCTTAAGGTGCCCTCAACTCAACTTTTAATATTCAGGTGTCTGTAAGTATGACTCTGAGTGTGTTGCAGGTCTGTGTTTTATTGGTTGCTGTCTCTCCACAGCATCATTTTGTGAGGCTTTGTAAACCAGGCCTATTAACTCTAGTGTGGAATTTTTCTACAATAGTCACTCATCATGACAGTAAAACAGGGCATTCTAGTGAATCTCCTGCAGTATTTCCTCTCTTAATCAGTAGAAAGTGTGATTAACACCCGGTCATGCATAGGGGAAAAAATACCGTCATATACCGTGAAACCGATATAATTTAGAAAAATACAGTGATATACATTTTTGGTCATACCGCCCAGCACTAGCAGAAACAAACTATCATATGTAAGCAAATGCATATGTAAAACAACGTGATAATCAACATTAAACAGAATAAATAAAATACAGAAATATAGATTTTTTTTGTTGCATATTATCATGCTTGAATGGTTTCATAGCATTTAGAATAGAATAGAATGAATGATAGTGATCAGATACTAGGCCCTATGACCTTGTTCAGGTGTCAAAAAAGGGACAAGCACATGTTTGTATTTTTCACTGAATATTTTTTCAGATTGTTTTTAAAGCCCTTCCCAAACACTGAGGAATTTGTCTCTTTAATATGTTGTTTCTGAGGGCCCCACGAACAAGCATTCGAGGCCCCTAGGTCAAAAGCCCCCTAGAATCCAAAATGGGACCGTACACGGACACATTATTTAAAGGGAAAGTTGGATGTCTAGAAAAATGGGGTCAAAAGGTCAGATCGATTATACCCCTTTTCCACCCGAATGAACCGGGTGCTAGTTCAGAGCCAGTGCTAGTCCCAGTTCATAGTTGGTTCGACTGAGGAGCCTTCTAAGAACCATTTGTTTTTCCACATGCTAAGAGCCGCAATAGAGCCAAGTCTTACGTCACTGTATAAGTCTCATCTTTCTCAGCAACGCTAGCGAGGCAGCGGGAAACGCAAACACACCAGGCTTGTTCGAGATGCATCGGCGCTGCGCAAACCGATGATATCAAAACACTGCATGAGTGAATCAAAAGCACAAGGAGTCATATTCTCTCGCTGGACTCGTTGTCACACAGCGATCGGTCTGCACAGCGCCGATGCATCTCGAACAAGCCTTCCATCAACAATGAAAAATGTTGTGTTACTATTGATGCACATGGCTTTACGATCCTACATCGGCATCAAAACACAGCGAATCCAATACATTCGTGCAGCTCGCCGTAATTTGTATAGACGGAGATTACAAACCAGCAGCAGGTGTTAGCTCCATTAGCTGCTATTTAAAAAATGGTGGTCATAGTAACCCCACCCCCAGCGCCTGACGTAATCGGTTCTTACTTCTAGCCCAGCAATGTTTTGGTGCTACTTAAGAACTGATTTGAAACTAGGCTCTGGCTCCGAACTAGCACCAGCACTGCCTTGGTGGAAAAGGGGTAATACAGGAGCTTTGTTTCAGCTCATTGAGGGCACAATTGGTGTCTCGTCAGGGAACCCTGGAGCAGGCAGGAAAGTTTGGTGGCCCTGCTACCTCGTTCATGGGTCAAAATGTAGAAAAAAGTGTGTCCCCGAAACTGCTATGCCATTAAATGGCTCATGGAATGGCCCCCATACGGAGACGGAAGTTTGTGGGACCTTGATATTTCAGATTCTGACTCTCTAGGGGCCCCCAACGCACCACTCCAGAGCGTGGAACTCTAGGCCCTTCCTGAAAAAAAATCACTCAAAAGGTTCTGAAAGTATAACAGTCAAAGAGGCCTGAGGGAGAGATTTAGGGTAGAGACTCAAAATTTGAAAAGACTGGACAAAAGGTGGTCCACTTTTTGATCTATTATACTTCTGGGTCAAATAGAATGCAAATTGGTCCTGTAAAGGGCATAAATGACCCCCTGACACACATTTTGTCTTTGTCATTTAAAAAAAAATTGTAACATTCCTCTATTTTGTTGGCATGGGTCTTGAAGACTGCCCGCTGTGCCTTCGTGGCTACCATCAGCTCAGCCAGCATTTGAGGTTGACCCACAGGGTCATCAACAGCCAGGAGCGCAAGCTGCTGCTTGCCATTTCCTCGGGGAGGGTCGACGTCCGCAAGAGCACCTGCCCCGTGCCTGCCTGCGGCAAGTCCTCCTCCCGTATGGACCGCCACCTAAAGGACCATACCGAGTTAACGAGGGCAGCCCAGCGAGAGACCATGCAGGCATTGAAGAGAAAGAAGATTATTGATAACCTTGCAGAGCTGCGTGCAAGCAACCCGGCCGTGCCTATGGCCTCGACCCTGGATCTGGAGGAGGCTCAAGATCTGATAGATGCCCCTCCACCTCTGGAGGAGGAGGAGGGTGGGACCTCTGATGATAACCCCTGCTGCCAGCAGGCCCGCAAACAGCTCCAGGATCAGGTGGTGGACCTCAACAGGCAGGTGGACATGCTGAGCCGTGCCCTCAGACATGTGACCCGCCGCTACCGACTGTTGCGGAGGAGATCACGGTCCACCCCCTCCACTCAGGTTGCCCAGGTCACAAGCAAACTTCAAATGGCTCTTCCCTCCCCAGTGAAGGAACTGGAAGAGGAGGAAGGCGAGCTCCATGTCAGGCCTGCAGCGGAACTGGCCAGCCAGGGCCCCCTGGACCAGCCCCCCACCCCCCAGCAGTCCTCGCAGCAGCTGGAGGAACACCCTTTCCCGGACCACGTGGCGGCTTTAAGTAAGTACCACGCTCTGTCACTTATTACTCTGTGCCCTCACCCTGATTGACCCAATTGTTTGTTTTCGTTTCTCAGATGTTCTCCTGGAGGAGTACAGGGGCCAACAGGAGGGCGCCAACCCCACTCCAAAGCTCAAAAACAACATTGCCTTGAAGGTTTTCCGTATCCGCCATTTCATTGCGTACATGGCGGCAGGGAGGTCAGACCTGGCCAGTCTGACCTTCCTCAACCAAACCATCCGGATGCGGTCCTGGCTGAACTCGCTGACACAGGCTAAAATCAGCAAGCCAACCATCCACCACTACCTGAAAAACATCATCCAGTTCCTTGATTACCTGGCCGAGACCCCACCCACCACTTGTCACCTCTCAAAAGTGGTTCTGGTGGGCATCAGGAGGCAGGCCAGGACGATGGTAAAATTACTTCAGAGGAAGGTAGTGGTGCAAAAGGTGGCCTTCAACCCAGCCAAGGAAGGCAGCCTCATTCCGAAGGCAGTGTTAACAGATTGCCGCTCCTCCGCCAAGCAGAGGATTCCAGAGATTCTGGGTAAGTTTTCACTCCACCTCACCTTTCAAACTGTGTCTTTCCAAAGCGCCCCCTAATGTTTCGCCCTTTCTTTGTGTAGCTCGCCTCAGGAATTCGGGGGACAAGAAAGACCAGTGGTCATTTTACGGACACCTCACCGCATACCTGGCCTGCATCTATGGTCATCGCGGCGGGGTGTTCCAGAACTTGACCATAAAGGAGGTGGAGGAAGCCCAGCAGACCACCACGGAGGTCAGCTATGTTATCAACGTGAGTGATTTTATTCCTCTCCCTCTTTCTACACAGTTCTCACATAGAACTCTCCCCAAATGCTTATGCTGTTTGTCACTTTTTCTGCAGATATCATCTCACATGACCAACCAGGCATTCGGGGCAGCCCAGCTGGCCTTGGATGCTGAGGAGTATGAGTGGCTGCAGGATTTTTTATCCATGAGGTCCACCTTGATGGGTGGGAAGGATGCCTACTACTTTTTTTTTACATCCAAGCCCAGCTCCAGCAAAAATTTGAACCAATATTTCCAAGAGGCATGGGCTGGCATGGGCTTGCTTGGGACGCCCACGTTCACTGATGTCAGGACCTCCATTGCCACCCATGTAAGAATTCCTGTGCATGTTTCTGCTGTGTGAGTTTCTGCTGTGTGAGTTTCTGAAGTGTGTGTTTGCCTCTTTGCCTTATGCTTTCTTCTCTCCATACAGGCGAAGAACACCCACAGCCCCGGAGACTGGTATAAATTGGCACAATTCATGTGCCAAGATACCACCACCGCTGACCGATTTTATGTGTTGAACTTAAATGCAAAGCAGGCAGCAGAACACCGCCGCCTGTTTGAGTCAGCTGTGGAGGGTGAGGAAACCAAAGCATTAAAAAAAGTGGAGACTTGGCACCCCACCGTCTCCGGGCCAAAGGGGGGCAACAAGCCCTGTAAGCGGGCAGCCAGCCCGTCAACCTCCGCCAGCCCATCACCCTCTGCAACCCCACCACAGACGAAAGAAGGCCTGCAGTCGAGGGAGTCCGCTTTGGTAAGTCCATCTTCTCATTGCTTGGTTTAACTGTTTGTGATGAGTGGGTGTGTTCGCTGACTCTTTGCCTTTCTCGTTCTTTCCAGGAGGGACCAAGCCCAGCGAAGCGCCGGATCTTCAGCCGCAAAAAGATTACAAACCTCACACCGATAAAAAGTAAAAACACAGGTAAAAAAAATAAAAAAATACTTGATTGTACATAAAGTAAGCTCTCTTTATACAAGTTGTGTTGTGTGTAACTTTACCCATAAGCAACAGTAATATATCAGATAATTTTACTGACTTGATTTGATGACAGAATTTCGTTCAGCAAAATGAAATACTTTTCTTAGTCATTTTGTTAATTTTAGGGTGTTAAAATCCACTTTGATCATATTCCGAATTAGGAAGTCATTATAACGCAGTCAAAGATAAATTATGACCAACGCAATAAATGGGCGGCCCATCACTATCACAGAAACGTACACAGAAATGTTTCACAAACCACAGAGATACCTGAGAAAAGAGATATATTTAATTTCAGTCATGTTCATGTATAGTGAGAATTAACATTAATCTATCCAATTGTCCAGTGTTGCTTATACAATATTAGATGTTTGTTTTTTAAAACAATATATGAATCAATCATGACTATGCAAATGTTGTCCGCTATCAGAGAACAGATGTAGGCTACAAAATAACATGTAAAATAAATAGATTAGTTTGTTAGGCCCATCTGTAAGATTATGCAGCAGTCATGTCATGTTTACAGATGCTTACATTATCACACTACAATACAAGATTTCTTGAAATTACAGCTGTTCATCAAAGATTACCCCAAGATATCTGTCAGATCTCAATGGGATTATTGTTGATAAAGCTGGATGGTGAAACTGTGCTATAGTGACTGGAAGCTCTGTTTCGCTAGATTTTATAGTTGAAAGTGATGTTCTTTCATGTCTGCCAAGCAGTCAAGAGATCTGTGCAGTTACCGTGGGATCATCTGGTTAAAATGAAAAGTTAAGCTGTGTCATCAGCATATAAATTGTAGGAAGAAAGGGACTATATGTAGAATAAAAAACCTTGTTATCAGCGACAGGTGGCCATTTAGTGAACTGCAGCCAGCAACGTATTGCTCATGCACACACTCCATAGTGACGCAAGCAAGCTTCAGGCAAAACAGTGACGTGAAGTCACTTTTCGAGAAGTCCTGCGTGATTGTGGTGCTTTATTTTACAAGCTACATATAATCTCTGCAGTCTCTGCACCAGTTATGTGTAACACATTTAGTTTGACAAATTATATGTAACAACTTATTAATTTAAAGGTGCTTAATGTACGTTTTTGACTGTATTAAAGCATAAAAATATCATATGTTTGCAGATATTTAGGAAACACGCTGAGTTCACATACTCGTTTCTCAGAAAAACAATTCTACAGCCAGTTATTTTACTTTGAAATGTTTGTTCCGGAATGTCTGTTTTTGTTTTGTTCTGTGCGATAACGCACGTTGCCAGTTTACCAATCGCATTTCTCCATGGAAGCCAGCAAACAAACTGGGTCAGAGATCGCAGATTCTAAAAATCCTCCACATCCATCTTAAAACCTCTAAGAACGAGAGCATATTAAAAACCTGCGTATAAATAAACCCATCAACTTAGATTCAAGATTCAAGAGTTTTATTTGTCACATACACAGTTATATACACAATATACAACTGGCAGTGAAATGTAAACAGGTCCGCTCCATGGACAGTGCAAATAACAGTTACAAGAAATTAAAATAGAAATAGAATAAAATTAGAATAAAAAGTATTAACATAAGTAGAATTATAAATAAATCAAGTAAAAGATAAAAATAGGAAATAAGATAAAAATAAAAATATAAAAATTAAAATATAAAAATATAAAAAAAATAAGTGGATATGATAAGTGAGATAAACTGTAGACTTAGAAATAAGTGGTTAACATAAATATATATATATGTATATATAAAGAAGTATAATGTGCAAGGTTTATTACAGGTTGTTACGCAGTAACAATAGGAAAGTAAAGTGCAGTGCAATGGCAGTATGTGGATGTTAATGTTTAAACTGGATGTTTATGTGTGTGCGGGGGTGAAGTGAAGTCACGTGACTGAGTTCAGGAGTCTGATGGCCTGGGGGAAGAAACTCCTCCTGAGTCTTTCAGTCTTTGCCATCAGGCTACGGAAGCGCTTACAAGATGGCAGCAGGGTGAAGTGAGAGTTTGCTGGGTGATTAATGTCTCTGATGATTTTAGTAGCTCTACCTCTGCAGCGTTTGGTGTAGATGTCCTGCAGAGACGGGAGAGCTGAGCCTGAGATGCGCTCGGATAAGCGCACCACTCTTTGCAGGGCTTTGGAATCGTGACTTGGAAACTTAGTGTGTGAGTCTCTTTGCCTTCCATTTTCAGTTGCGCTCGTTCCTGTTGCGTGTCCTCAAACTGGCAACCGGCATGAGCGTCTAGTCTGTGGAGGAGGGGGAGCAGCAAACAATATTCCGACATACAGCACCTTTAACTTGCACTGCAAGGTTCTTCTAGACATAAGGCGAAATTGGGGCACACCGCACACATGTTCCTGAACATGATGAATGATGGGATATGCTTAGCCTCAAAGGCTGCCCCAAAGCGGTATAAGAAATGATGTGGATTTAGTTAAGTGTACTGTGGGCCTTCTTAAAATAGGGTGGGTAAATCGTATCGAGTATGAAAACGGCATGCCAAATTATCAGATATAAACGCATCACAGTTTCAAGTTCAAAGTTACAAAAGAGCAAATAAGAAATAGCCTACATGAATGAATGAATGAATTAATTAATTAAAGGGGTCATGAACTAGCTTTTGTAATTATTTTATGTCTGAGGTCAGCTTATGATGTTTGTGTGGTTTTTACATTCAAAAACATCATAATGAATAAGTAATAGGCTTTTTTTCTTCCCTGGTTTTGAGCCTCTCTTTTGGAACGCTCGGTTTTTATAGGTGTGCCGCACTGAAGACTTGGAAGTAAACGCCGACTGCTATGATTGGATAAGATTTGCATATTATAATGAGCTCCAGCTCCCCTGGCCCTGGCCCAGTCTTATAGGATGTGTGACAGCGTGACAACAAGTTATGTTCAGTTAGACATATACATGTAATCAATAGATATCAAACGATCTGTAACAATGCAATACTGTCACACATAAACAATTTTTTTTTACTCACATTAGTGTGTTGCTTCATTCATACACATAATCTCATCCTGTCTGCAAATCCAGTCTCTTGTTTACAAACGATTCCGCTGTGAAATGAAGGAACAAACGCGCAATGTTTAACCCACGTGAGCTGGATATTCATTAAAAATAAAGTTCAACCACACATTCCTAATTTTAGAATCCGAGGGAAGCTTATGCAGCGACTGTGTTCTTCCACAACCAGGCACAGCGCAATATCTTGCTATCTTCGGCATGTTTATTGCTCTGTAGCGCGATCCGTTTAGCTCCTCAAGTCAGTTAGCGGCACTACAGAATCAGGCGTACTATTCTTATGTTGAGGTGGTGTTTCACCACACTATGACGTCATGGGTTGGCATATTCTGAGATCGAGCGTTTGCTGGGCAGGTGTCAATAAAAGTTTTCTTTGACTATCAAGGAAGTTTTCAGCTCCGAAACTTACAGGATATTCTTATATCACGATGAACTTTTATATATCAAAGGCTGAATGAAAAGTTGATTTCTCAATTCATGACCCCTTTAATGTATATATGGCTTTATAGTTTTTAGGTTTTTGAACAGCGAATTTTGGAGAATTAATATAAGAGATGCATGCGCTGTCCGTCATTAACAGCCTCCCGCATCCGAGGCAGTATGTGCATTTCGTTTTCATTACAGGTTATAAAGTTTACTGTAGCTATGCAACAGTTTTTTTCCCCCGACATTTGGCCAAAATCTCATATTATTAAAGATGAAGTGCTACATACAGGCTATTTAGGAGAGTATTGGCTATGACTCAATTAACTAACTATACACTATACATCTTAGTGCTTACCTCTGCATGTTCTTCTGCAATACAGTATTATTCTGAGAAGACAGGGCTTCTGGTTAAACACTGGGATGATCTCATAATCAATTGTCTCTGTTATTGTGTTGTGGGAATTGTGTGGTTTCATTGGTTGGTTTCTTGCAACAGTACATATCCAAATCTAAATTAGGCTTTTAAAGTATCGAGTGATTTGCTTCACAATTTTCAAATTCAACTCCACATTCCACAAACGCTCAAATCTTACCATTACATCCTGGGTGGGACTAACAGAAACTGACAAATTAAAATTTTCATTTTGACAAGCGTGTGAAATGCACCTAAAGGGAGACGGGGAAACTATGAAACCCACTACGATTGACTATTGAAAACTGTATTTAAACATTCTTTAAACTGAATGAATAAAATGTTAGTGTGATAAGACGTTTATCATAATTATTATTGTTTATTAAATTATTTCACATATCTTTTAGGAAAATTACCAACTATGTTTTGGGTGGGCCACAATTCAAAGTGGGTGGGCCCTAGCTTCGCCATCGTCACACTTCAGTATTTATGTGATTCCATCACAGCTCTCATTTTGATAAATCAGTGGTTTTATAATAATGGAATATAATATATTTTTTAAGTCATGTAACTCGACAGTACAAAATGGGTCTTTTGGCATTATTCTGAACATTTTATGAGCATTTAATTTCATTAGTCAATGGAAATGTATCTGGCGGAATCATTACAAATTAACATTGTTACTGTGAAACAGCATATTTCAAATATGAAAGTTGCAAAAATAAAAATATCAGTTTCATAATATGTCATTGCTTTTTTTAATGAGATGAGAGCAGTGACAGTAATGATACAGGAAGGGGTCCAGGCAGAGGTGCAGGTGGAGTGTGAGAGCAAGGTGTCAAGACAGTGGGATCGAAATGTGAATCTAGCCATTCTAAATATGTTCTTGCTCAATTTCTACAGAGAATTGCCACAGCTGTCAGCGGAGGAGCGGGACGAAGTCCTGAAATTGGTAGTCACACGTCTGCCAGGAGTTTTTCTGGTCATTAAGGATTACCGGTGAGCGACAACAGGAGCGCATGTACAAAACCGAGGAGAGCCTGCATGGTGCACATGCCTTAACTGCCGACTTGTACCAACAGGCATCCTGCATTTGGATAGACAGACAGGGAACAATATTCTTGCACTCAATGACAGCCAGTACCCAGGGGACAACAACAGATAGTATCCGTATTCTGCATATTGCCGGTTCAGTTGTATGGCAAATAGAGACCAAATCCCTTTAGCAACTGTTCGCTGCAAAGAAGTACCATGTTGGTGAAATTAAAAACCCCGTGCAGTGGTCCTGTGTGTGCATATTTCTTCATAGAAAAATACATTTTTATGAAAGCAAAAAGTACAAAAAAAATAAACTTAATTTTTTTAAGTCTTACTGTGTTTTACATTTATTCTAACTAACAATTTAAAACAATCTTTTATATATATATATATATATATATATATATATATATATATATATATATATATATGTGTATGTGTATATGTACTATCAGGACTTCTCTTTTTTTCTTTCTTCAGTTGCTCATGTAGCAACTGTCATGTCCTGTATGTTTACATGACAATGATGTACTAAAATCAGATGACAACATTGTCAAAATGATCCCTGTTCACACAGATCTGCGAAAATTACAAAAAAGTCTGTATTATGTCATGTCAGGCCAGTAGTTGGCGATTGTCGTTTTGCAAAGAATAACCCGTGAACACTTCGTGCTTGTGCACGTGAGTGACAATCACGCAGTGTGAATGGTCAAACACGCGATTCGAGAGAATCGCAGATGAGTCGCTGACGCCCGTGAGCTATTTGGCATGCTAAATATCTGGACCTGTTTAAATTCCTGCTGTGTGAAATGTAGGGTTGTCACGATACCATAAACAAATGTTCCGATACTATACCAGCTGAAGTATCACGAACTATACCAAATAGTATCGCAATACCATGCCATATTGTATTAGTTCAAAATTCTGATCTACAAAATGAAGCAAAATGTCAGAAATACTAAGATATAAATGAAAACAGACCAAATTGTCCTCAGAACAATTTTTTAATGAGAACGAATAACTGGCTCTTTGAAAAACTCAAGAACAGTCATGAAGCATTTAATTAAAATGTGCCATGCATGTACTCTGTCTGTACAGTAATGAAGTCATGCAAATTGAGACTTTTCTCAGTGTACGAAGTAGGGATGCAACAATACAGTTAGTCCACGGTTCAATACATACCTCTGTAACAACAATGAGTTTCGGGGAATAATTAATTCAAATGGTATAAATATTCATGAGTCTATGAATTTGATTTGCTTGTTGTACAGACAATATTACGTATAACGGAACCTTTAATCATTTAAAAGTAACCTTTATCCAAATTGATTTCTTCATCAATTATCAATCTTACAAACCTTAAGAAACATTGATCTGTTTGATCAGGACAAATAATATTTCTTATCTTTGTACAATTTGTATTACTGAAGTAGTAATACAGGAAAATCAAGCTTAAATGGGTAGCTAAAATCTTACTCACAGGTCTCATTGACTTCGATATTTGTGAGCAAAACAATACGGATTCAATTTAATGCAATTATTGGGTTTTAATAAAACAATTACAGAATACAAAGCTACGAGCCACACGGGGGTAAATATGCATATATATGTAGGAGAAAACAAACGATATGGTACAAACAAGGAAAAATCAAACTTAACGAATAAAATCAAAGGGAAAAGAATGATGGAAAGAGAGAATTTACGAGGGAGAGAGAGAGAGAGAGAGAGAGACAGCTTCACCGCAATTTCACCAGAGCCCTCAAGAAATTCACAATTCCGTGAATCAGGATTAATTCAGACAACCTTTTACAAGCAGTTTGATTGTGAAATAGAATACTTGCATTATGGCTTTCTCGTGTAAGTGTCTGAGTTCGAATCGTCGGGGAAGTTCGCTAAGGAGTTGCGGGTCCCGGGTCCCGGGAGAATTTCTTTGAAGTTTAGGAAAGTCGCTCCAGAAGTCTGCCGGTTTCTATCTCCGTAGCAGGGATGCAAAAGGGATCCTTCTCTCAGGGTGGCGGAGGCCGGGGTGGTCTTCCTCGTCGTGGCGGAGTGCAAAGAGTTAATGATCAGCTCCTGTTCTTATAGATGGAATAGCCGACGCCCAGAGAGTTAGAGGTATCCAATCACATCCGTGGAGACAGAAGGCGCGAGTGTTCCATTGTTTTGGATACCCCTCCTCTCGGTTAATCAATAGGGTGGTAATTTTAAGCCTCTATTTCTTAGAAAGCTGGTACTTCTGTAATATTGCATCTTGTTGTAATTTGTGAACGAGATTCGGTACAGTCTGGTCTCTGCGATAACAGAGATCCCAAGAACTGTCATTCTGCGACGTGAGCGTACAGATATACAGGATTATCACAGTTACTAGCATAAAGGGTTTGATTTACATACAGTAAACATCCTAGTTATTCTAATACATCGTATACAGACACTAAATCAACAAAATATATATATTTGAACTTTATTGAGACAGTTTTTGGTCCACATGGTTCAAATAACGCGCGTGTGTGTGCGTGTGTGTGCGCGCGTGTGCGTGCGTGTGTGTGCGTGTGCGTGCGTGTGTGTGCGTGTGCGTGCGTGTGTGTGCGTGTGCGTGTGTGTGTGTGCGTGCGTGTGCGTGCGTGTGTGTGCGTGTGTGTGTGTGTGTGTATTTCCATCCTTGCTTCATCCGGCCAGATGTCTGATTGAATCAGAGCATTGTTGCTACAGTTTCCCCCCTTTTGTCGGATGACAATGGTCGGATGCCAGGTGAATCGGGGCGGTTGGCTAGCAGGTGTTTCCGTCGGAGACCTCCAGACACAGCTGTCGTGAGTTTGGCTGTAGAGGTTCTCATCTTGTTGAACTTCCTGTACAGGAGAAAGGCTATGCCCAGGGTTAGGGTATTGCCGATGATCATGGAGATACATAGCGCAGTGTCAGCTGCGGTCCAGGTTTGGACAACAGGTGAGGTATTCAGAATAGGCAATCGGGACAATGCTTGGAGGGCTGTGTCGAGGGGAGCAATGTCAATGAGCTGAGGCCCCCCTTTTTCAATCCACCGTTCTAGTTCTGGAGCTAGGGTGAAGTTGTGGTCCTTGAAAAAGGCTGGGATTTCTAGCTCTGACTGATACTCTTCACTTGGAAGATGGTACAAAGCCAAATCGTCCAGGTGGAGGATGGCCCCTCGCGGTACTTGGATCCACATGCTCTGGTCAAGCAAGTTGATACGGGTGGCGGTGTCATGCTGGTCGTAGATCAGCCATAGCGGAGTGTTGGCGAGCCACCTGTCACCTACGATCTCTGCCTGCGTCTCGGTGACTTGGGTACGAGGCGTGGCATCGGTAGGGCAGCGGGTGTTTCTGATCATCGGTTGCAGTCCGCAGATTCCCTCTGTGTTGTCTCTGAGGAAGGGCTTGCTAGGGCAGAGGTAGTGAATGTCTTTAGTCAGGGTACACATGTGCAGGTTTGGGGCTAAGTACAGCTGTGTATCGCTGTCGTGGTAGGCGACCACCTCAGGAGTGCGCACCTTAAGGTGTGTGTTACCCTTCCAAAAGCCCACATTGACAATGTCTTTGAGTCGGTAGATTCGGCTTGACTCGATGATGGGTAAGTTAAGAAGGAAACCCATCTCCTTCTGCTCGGGGTCCACATAAAGGGGAATGGCGCTACCCAGAGAGTAGGCAAGGTGTACTTGCAGAGGGTCGGCGGGTGTGTTGATAGGGGACGCCAGCACACTTTGCACCAGGCTTAAGGGTATAAGGTATGGTGGTATTCTACCCATGGCTAAGCTGTCGATGGAGGAGCTTACTTCCCGTAGCTTGTCAGTCATTAAGGCTATGACCAGCTGCGTTTGAGCAAAATCATTCTGGAAGACTGTAAACAGCTGTTTCATGGAGTTCACGGTCTGATTCAGCAGGACACTGTGGGTGTTTAGAATTACCACCGTTCCTCTTAATGTCTTGCCGACGGTTTGTAAAGCTGCACTCTGTGTGGTGAGTTGCTCTTTTAGCTGTGGAAGTTCAATCTGAATTTCAGCCACATGCCGTCTTATCGTGGCTATGTTTACGGCGTTGACACTGGACATGCCAATGTTAAACAGAGTTCCAACGGCGGAGGCGGCTCCGAGCAACGCTCCCAGGAACCGTTTGGAGCGGCGGTTGTGTCCGCCTAACTCCGCTTGGGTGACTGTCATCTTCTCCATTTGGTTGAGCATGTGCTTGACATCGGCCTCTGCATGGAGGAGAGAGTATTCTGTCCACCGGGCACCGGCCCAGCTGTACTGGGCTACTGTGTGGGGGTAGTGTGCTCTGTAGACGTTGCGAGGGTCGAGTCGAACGTACACTTTCTGGGTGTGCATCCGGCAATTGGTGATCAGGAGCCCCGGTTGTCCTCTCAATACAATGCCCGAGGCTGGACCTGGTGTGATGATGTCTGGTGGCGGCTGGCCTCTGGTTGACTGGAGGCACAGGAGGATGATCCACAGCCGCATCCTATTACAGGCAGGAGAGTGAGAAAGGTAGGGAGGAGCAGGGGAGAGAGAGAAGGAACAGGTCAGCAAGGTTTGTCCCGGGTTGGATGGGACAGTCTTTTCGGTTCGGTGACGGCGGTTGAGTTTTAGCTTGCATTGGCCCCACCCTGTCTTTCTCTGCTAGTGGCCCCATGTCTCTTAATCTGGTTCCGGTGGACCCATTTGAGAACTGGTTTTCTGGATCCCCGGTTTAACTGGATTTGGTACGCTACTGGGGAGAGTTTGTTCATAATCTCATGGGGTCCAATCCAGTGAGGCAGAAATTTCTTTGACAGCCGCCGGGGGCCTGTCAAAGGTGGCGGGTTGAAGCTGTAATACAAGACCTTGTCGCCAACACATCCAGTTCCTGGTGATGCTTTCCGACCTTCAGCGCTTTTCTGCAGGTGTTGCTGGGCAAAAGCGAAGGTTGCTTTTAAGTGTCTATGGAGCTCCTCAAGGTACTGGAATGTGGTGTACGCGGTGACAAGATTGGAGTCTTCGGGTTGGTACAGCAAGTGAAGTGGCAGAGTCATCTGCCGTCCAATCATGAGCTCGAAGGGGGACACCCGTGTCGATTCCTGCGGGGTAGCTCTGAGATCCATCAGAGCGAGGGGGAGTTTCATATCCCAGTCTTTCTGGTTAGCAGACACATACTTTTTCAACATGGCGACCACCGTTCGGTTCGATCTCTCGACCTGGCTGGACGAGATTGGATGGTGGCTGATGTGAAGTTTAGCCCGTACCCCTAGGCATTTCCAGATCTGTTGCATGATCTTGGCCGTGAAATGGGTGCCTCTGTCTGAGTTGACTTTTAGTGGCAATCCGAACCGGGAGAAGATGTGGTTCATCAGGAGGTATGCTGTGGTTTGGGCGGTGTCATTGGATGCTGGCAGGCACTCTACCCATTTGGTAAACTGGCACACCACCGTGAGGAAGTACTTGTTGCCTCTTGCGGACCTGGGCAGGGGTCCCACCCAGTCGATTTGTAGGTCTGACCACGGGAACGTGATCCCTCTGCGTTGCAGTGGGGCTCTGTGGTTCGGGTTTGCTGGTTGGAACTGGCAGCAAACCAGGCATTCTCTGACATACTCTGCCACATCTTGTTGCATCCCGGGCCAATATACCGCCTGTTTCAGTGTGTTATACGTGGCTCTGGTGCCGTGGTGTCCAGCACATGGTGTGTTGTGGGCTTACATTAGCATGACCCCCCTTTGCGACCGTGGCACCACAAGCCTTGGCGCTGTGCTGTCATCGGGCGCAAACCACAGAATGTTGTCCTGTATACGCAACGTGTTTGGAGTTATGTAGATGTCTGAGGCCTGAGTCATCAGTGAGCTCAGAGTCAGTGATAGGGTGGCAGGAGGGGTCAGAGAGGTGGTCAAAAATTGTCTTTATCACAGTGTCAGAGGCTTGCATATCAGCAATGTCGTTGTTGGAAATCTGTGGAGTTAGCGATAGCGGCTGCGAGGCGGGCATTGTAGCCGGTGCCGGTCGCTTGCTGCGGGTTAGCACTGCAACGTTGGGGCTGGATGTGGGGTTTGGGGGTACCCACATGTCGCCGTGTAGTGCGCCCGTCTTGGCGAAGGCGTCTGTTTGGTCATTCAAGTCTTTGTCGAGACCTGGTAGCTTTGAGTGTGCTTTTACCTTCTTCCAGTACACTGTCAGGTCATGTGTTCTTGTGATGTTGTCACATTCCTGGAACAGGTGTTGGTGTTTGACTGGCTTGTTGTTAGCGGTCTTGAAACCATTCTGTTTCCAGCTTGGAAGGTGGCACACGAAACTGAGTCTGGCATAGTCATGGTGCGTTCACACCGGACGCGATTCGCGCGAGTGATTTACATGTTAAGTCAATGCAGAGACGCGAAATGGCATTCTGCGGCACGATTGAGGCGGCGAGATTCGCGCGATTGAGGCGGCGCAAATCGCTCAAGTTGAAAAATCTGAACTTTGGCGAATATTTCGCGAATATATTAATATCTGGTTCAGACAATATGATTATCACTGTGATAACATTAAATGACATGAAACACAACCCAGTCTTTTTTTGTTAAATGCAAGTTTATGTATGATCAATAATACAAAAGTATAAGTAATGTATAACAAGCTATACATGAAATAAAGCAAACAATGCAGTCAAACATTCAAAGTCAGTGCTAGTAGGCTAACGTTACAACTGCAACGTACAGTTATAGCCTAAAAATATAAAGTAATGAAACTTATCTTTGCCCTCAGCCTAAACGATTTGCCAGGGAACAAATTATAGATCCATGAGACCAAAGATCGGCCGTTACAAGACGAATTATAGCTCGAGACACACCACAGAGACATCAGAGCCAGCGGTAGATGGCAGAAGGACTGGCCGAGGAAAGGTTGCCCTCGCCGGCTTTCACGTGCGCTGAGCGCCGCTGTCCGCTGGAGCTCACAGCTCCGACAACGGCAGATAAAATGTTCAAATAGGCACTGTTTATATAAATAAACCACAGATTTGAGCTTTAAACAACTACATTATCGACTGAAAAAGTCTTAAAACTACTTTTGTCACACATTAACAGTAGATATTAACAAATAAAAGACATGTAAACACAGCCCATGTCAGCCATTTCTCAACAAGACGAGCTGCGGGCGGAAGCCCCGCCCATGACGCAAATTCGCATCTGTTGTGCAGTGAATGTCACGCACGATTCGCGCGAGTAAACTCAAAATGTACACGCGTCCACCTTCGCGCGAATCGCGTCCGGTGTGAACGCCACATTAGAGTCTGAGCAGATGAGCAGTTCTCTGATGTCATTGGCTGATGCGATCTGTAGGGCTATGAGAATAGCTGCTATTTCTGCATATTGCGATGACTGGGGGCCCAACTTGAAGTGTTGTGGTGGGCACGGCTGATCATTCACCCACAACACTCCTGCACCTGCCTTGAGGACGCCATTGTGGTTGTAGGAGCACCCATCGACGTAGGCCGTGGGCATGCCCTGGCACGCATTTGGTTCAAAGTATCTGTGACAGGTCAGTTGTTGTTGTTGGGGTTCTTGTGCATCCGCTGCAGCAGCAGGCGTGTTATCAGAGCAGTTTTGGCATGCAGCCAGGCCATTACCCAGTGCAGACTTGTGATTCTGTGCGTACCGTGCCTCAACATTGCGTCCCTGGAGGGCCATTAACCACGTGGCTATACGTAAATTAGTGACAACGCCATCTCGGATGCGTTGGCTGTTGAGGAACATTACGGGCTGGTGGCAAGTCTCAATGATAACTTTCTGTGCCACAATGTAGTTGGAGAATCGCTGAATGGCCCACACCGTGCAGAACAGAGCTTTTTCACAGTCTGAGAACTTGCACTCTGGTGGGAGAAGCGTTTTGCTGGCATATGCGACCATCTTTTTGTCTTGGTCATGTCGTTGATATAGGCCAGCACTGAGACATTGGTCGGAAAACCCGGCTTCCAGGTAGAATTCCTTCTGTGGATCGGGGTAAGCAAGGCATGGAGCTGTGCATAAATGTCTTTTTAGTGCCGTCATGGCGTATTCTTGAGCGTCTGACCAGACGAAAGGGCAGTCTTTCTTCAGCAGGGCTGTTAGGGGTCTGGCAATGTCTGAGTAGTTTTCGATGAACTGTCGGGAGTAATTGCATACCCCTAGGAAACTGCGCAGCTCAGAGACGTTAGTAGGAGGCTTGATGTTTTGAATGGCATGAATACGGTTTGACTGAGGTTCAATGCCTTGGGATCCGATTAGCAGGCCCACGTAGTTGACCTTGGTCTGGCACCACTGTCCTTTGTGGAGGGCGATCTTGGCACCGGCTGCGGATAGTTGGTTCAAAACATAGTCTATTTCATTCAGGTGGTCAGCCACCGTTGTGTTCTTCATGAGAACGTCGTCTACATAGATCAGGTTGGTCTTGAGAGGTGTAGCAGGTTCATCAGTCTCACCGACAGGCTGGTGGGAGACTGTGTGTACTGCGAGGTGACTGTCCTCGGTCAGCTCCGTTCGGCACACCTGGTCTTTGGTCATCGGCATGACAGACGTGATGGCAATGAATTTGAAGGGTGCAGTGAACAGCATGTTATCTGTACTCCCTTCGGGTATCAGTAGGGCTGGGAATCACTGGGTACCTCACGATACGATACGATACGCGATACATTGTTCACAATACCGATAATATCACGGTATGGCGATACTGCGATAATCGATATATTATCAATAATAACTCACGATATATCATGTTTTAAGAAATAAAACAATTTTTTTTTAATTAGGAAAATTAATCTCCATTTATTTTTTTGCTGAAACACAATAATAAAAACAATTTGTGTCTTATTAGTTGCAACAAAACAGTCACAGACACTATTTTAGTGTAACATTGCTGCAATCAGTAATACTATGTCTTTGACAAACGGTGACACCATTTGGGTGCAAAATAGCTTTAAGGCTGAGGACAGATTCAGTGTAAACAATACAATATGATTGTCCTTCATAAAAGCAACCACTGAAATGGTGGGATTCTTTTCCTCACACATGATGTTTGTTGCCACAAGCATTGGTCTAAGTGCTTCCACCATCTCTTCAGCGCTTGAGATGTCATTCTCTGTCAGTGCACAGTCAGTCACATTCTTTCTCACCTTAATAAAAAAAAGAAGAAAAAAAAAGGCAAAATACAATTTATTAATAAAATGTATATAATTATTGTTCTTTATTTTAACTGTATAGCAAACTGTATGATGTAATCTAATGTTTTTATTTGTATATATATCTTTTTAGTATGTATAAAGTATTTATTCATTGAATCAAGTAAGTTTATATCATATGCATTAGTATTTATTTACAAACTTATTAATTGTATACAATAAATTATTCACAATAAATTATTCACATTTATTACATATAGATTACAACTTCTACATTACAAACTTTTCTTACCTCTGGTGATAAGAGGGCAGCACAGACAGCTGGCTGTTGCTCAAGAAACCTGGAGACCATCTCATAGGCACTATTCCAACGAACAGGCATGTCCGTGATGAGCTTGTGATGGGGGAGGCCAAGAAGTTTCTGGTTTCTTTTCAGTGCTTCTGCTCCAGTTGTGCTTCTATGAAAGAAGGTTGAGATCCTCCTAACTTTGACAAGTACCTTGGCAACAGCAGCCATTTTCAGCGCACGTTGGAATGCAAGATTTAAAACATGAGCAAAACATCTAACATGTTGGTATCCTGTCCATTGCTACACGCAGTCCATTGCTACACGCATGTTTGATGCATTGTCGGTGACAACCACTGGCTTCTTAGCATCAAGATGCCACTCCCCCACTGCGGCTTTCAGTACATCGGCAATGTGTGTCCCAGTATGGGTTTCGTGCATTGCTCGGGTTTGCAGGACATATGACTTCATTTCCCAGTCTTCGTTTATAAAATGTACAGTGAACGTCATGTAGGACTCCGTGGCTCTCGATGTCCACCTGTCACACGTGAGCCCCACTCTTTCTGCCGACTCGAGTGCTGACTCAACTGTAGCCCTGGTCTGGTCATAAAGTGCAGGAATAATTTTTTCAGCAAAATATTTCCGAGAGGGAATATCAAAGCGTGGCTCTAAGACTTTCATCAAAAAGCAGAACCTCTCATTCTCCACCTCGCTGTACGGACGGAGCCCTTTACACATGTAAACAGCGATCCCATTTGTGATTGACTTTGCCCTCGCAGAACAAGGTGGTAGCTTTGTCTGGAAAAAGGTGTTTACACCAGAGTTTGTCGGCTTTGAGCCAGCACCAACCACGGCTTTCTCACAGAGCTCCGGGTGATGCCGCGTGAGGTGGCTGTGCATGTTGGTCGTGTTTCCCGTGTAGCGGACTTTTGCAAAGCAGTTCTTGCATATTGCGTAGTCCTTTTCTAGCTTTGCCCCGTCCGCACTGCTATAAAATCCAAAGTGAGTCCACACTTTGGATTTAAGAGATGCTGGAGCGTCTTTTAACTTCTTGCTCTCACTACTTCTTTCCTTGCTTGACTCCGCCATTTTCAAGTGTGTGTACGTATTTATTTCACCCAAAACAGCGAAACTCGCAACGCGCGCCCCCTATCTACTTCCGTAGAAGGGTCTCATCAAGGGATAATGAATATAGCGTTTTATAACGGCTTTTAAGATCGATACTTGGCGAGAGCGCATCGAGAATCGATCGCGGGAGTAAATATCGCGAGATATCGCCATATCGATATTTTGGCGCACCCCTAGGTATCAGTGCAGGTGGAATGGGCCCAATGATGGGTAGTACAAGTTCAAAGTCATGAAAGTCCTGGCTCACTAGCCATCCCAGCCGGTAGGCCTTGGGAATGTTGATGTCAGTTGTTGTGCAGTTGTTGAAGAGGATGTAGACTACACAAGATGACACTTCAGTGAGGGTTGTGGCTTCAAGTGTGAGTCCGAGTTCCACACATTCAGGTGAGGGTTGGAAGAAACCCAGCGTGTGGTTTAAGGTTTGGCCACATCGCATGTTGAGCCGAACAGTGACCCCTTTGGTGTATGCTGGTATCACCGTTCCCTGTTCGTTGACTAGACGTGTCCACATGAGCCCGGAGGCGAACCAAAATGTCTGCTCCGATGTAAACATTGTGGGGCAGGTCCGGAAGGACCAGGAAATAATGGGTCAGGCACCGGTGATTCCATGTCAAGCGCAGCGCACAGATTCCTCTGGCGGACACCATAGAGGAGGGGTGTGAGTTCAAAGGGAAACGGGTGCGCTTGCTGGCATAAGGCGGGTCTGGTGCCTTTTCACTGATTGCATTGAACAGTGAGAGACTAATGGCTGAGTTGTCTGCCCATAATGCTAGAATAGTGTTCGTTGTGGTGATATCATTCAGCTGCAGGTCAGTCATGACCTTGGGGCTGTAGGTATCAGAGTCTATGGTGAGCTGAAATGTGCAGAGTAGCGAACTTTAAGTTTGCTCTGGGTCTGAGACTGTGTTCTCACGGCTGGCTGCAGGAGTTCCCGTGACCTTTGTGACTTGACAGTCTGGTTCTGTTGGGGTTTCCGTGACCTCTGTGACCTGACAGTCTTGCTCAGAAGACCTGTGTGTCTGGAGGGGAAAAGGTTCTCGCACTTGCGCCCAGAATTTCAGCTGTTTGAAGTCCAGTAAAGGTTCAAAGCGGTCCAGCAGGTCTTTGCCGATGAGAAACGGATAAGTGTTCATAGGTGACACATAGACCGGATGTACAAGACTCATAGGCACAATTGCCAGGTGAATGGGAGCTTTGGTTTTGAGCTGGATGTCGTTTTGGCTGTACGACTGCACATTCAGCTTACACGTGTGAAGGTTAAGAGTGCAATTCTGTCTCTGTGCTTTAAATTTGAGTTTGTCAAACAGTTGAACGGATATCAACGTTAGGTAGGAGCCGGTGTCAACGAGGGCTTCGAGTCTCAGTTCCTTTTCCAAGGTGATGGTTAGGTAGAGTTTTCGAGCCATTCCCTTCTCGATCAGGTTCCCCAAGAGTCTGGGTGTTGGGGCCTGTGTGTTGATCGGTAAGCAGTCGGGATATGTCTCTTGTGTCTCATTGTGAGTGCAGATAACCAGAACAGCACTTTTCATGTACTTCAAAATATTTTGGAGCCTTTTTCAAGAGTGGCCCCCTATTAGATCCTGGTTTAGGTACTGGTCCCAGAAATTGCCTTGTGTGTGTCAGCTGAACTGGTTGACTGGCTTTGGAGTGTCAAATTGCTGATGTCGCCACTGCGGGCCGTAATGGCGGACAGAGGTAAAAGAAACCAAGATTCACACGCAGCCGGTGCCGGTCACGTCGGTTGGACAACCTTGCTCGTGGAGACCACGTTGAGACGATTCTCAATTCACCACAGATGCTTGTGAGCCTTAAAATAAATACACAAAAGAGGATAAACAGGTGAAATCAAAATTAATTAAGACTCTAACCTTTTCTATCTGGCTTCATCCGGCCAGATGTCTGATTGAATCAGAGCATTGTTGCTACACCTCGGTTTTTAACCACGGTTTTCGGTTCGGTTTGGTTCTGATGGCTTGTCACATCAATTTTTTGTTATTCTATTCTTAGGCGACAGGAACAGCAAGAGGTTAAGGAGAAAAAAAGACAATTTTTTTATTGCAATACTCTTTCTTTATTTTACTTAAAGGTCCCATGGCATGAAATTTTCATTTTATGAGGTATTTCAACATTAATATGAGTTCCCCTAGCCTGAATATTGTCCCCAAGTGGATAGAAATGTTGATCGGTGTAAACCCGAGTTCTGGCTGTCTTTCTCTGCCTTTGAGAAAATGACAGGCCAGACTAGCCAATCCTGAAGTCTCCTGGTTTGACGTCCAAGCAGGAAGGGTTACCTCCCTTTCCTCCGCCCAGAGAATCTGGCACGCCCATGCAAACGCTATATTATTGTCCTCGGCTTGTGAACAAGTGAAAACAGAAGTCTTTTTTCAGTTCCTTCTGATCTGTGATCAGTGATTTCTTATGTGTAGCTAATTATTTATTATTCGTGCACACACAGCGGCTTCTCTCTCTCCCGACAGAACAGTGTTTTCGTGTTTTCTATCTTGTGAGTCAGTGTTTTTGTACGTCCTCGTCGCATCTATCTGTTCTTAAATGTGCATACAGTCGGGAGTTTCTGCTTAACATTGGCAGAGCCACATCTTTAGAGATAAAGCTCACGCACGCCGAAGCTCGGCCTTCAACATCCCCGACCCCCAGTAATGCATCTGGCCCACAGCGGAGGCACCAAACGCGGCGTGAGATTAAGCAGAAGGGGGGTAAGCGTGAGGGTATCCGGCTAGGCTAGCCAGCTTTCCCCACAATAAACTGGATTACATTCGATTACTGCTGTTGTGTCTTTGTTTGCGCTGTGTAAGTTACTCAATGCGCGTCACTGACGCTTTTCATATGATTGGAACATATCTAGAAATAATGCTTTAATCAAACTTACTAACTCGTTCATCTCGCTGTAATGGTACATTGCATGTGTTACAAAGTTGGTAGAATACTGATGAAGACGGACTCGGTGTGACTGGGACTCGTGTTTATTCAGAACTCTCAGATACAAACACAATAAACTCGCGCTGATAGACAGCGCTCTCACAACTCCGTAGTTACTATAAATAACTTTGTTAGCAATCGCTCCGTCTCCGTGATGTCCGGTTCGCGACCGAATCATTCTTTTGAATCGGTTCTTTTTAGTGAACCGAACCAGTTCACCAAATCGGACTGAATCGTTCTAAACGGTTCGCGTCTCGAGTCAGCGCTGATCCATAATTTACTAAAGTTACTAACTTTCTGACATGAGTGACAGCCCCTCCGACTAGAAATAAACGAATAACCTGAAGTATATTCTAGTAACTACAACAGTTCACCCTGAACTGAGACATGCTGAGAGAACTGATGAGAAGTGAACTCAGGTCCATCCGTCTCTCTGGCAGCAGCTCGTGCGTCGGAGACCTCGTTAAACCAGGCCCCCTCCGCTCATTTCAAATGCAAAGATGTCAGCCAATCACAACAGTGGGCGTTTTTACTGAAGTCTCACAGCAGACACGCCTCTTGAAACAGGGCAGTCAGCCACAGGGCAAACCGCAGTATAGACAAAATGCCTTTTATTTCTAAATGATGACATTTTATGATGTAAAAGTCATACTAACAATATAAGTACACCAATATAAGTATATCAGGAAACACTATAAAATAATAGAAAAATGCCATGCCATGGGACCTTTAAAAGAATTGAAAAACTTAAAACTTTACTTAAAAAAAAACCTTATATTCCTAGTGTATAGTATAATATAAAATACATATATATATATATATATATATATATATATATAAAGATTTATACTGGCAGCTCAGAGCTGTACAACAGCATTTAAGTATGAAATTGAATGAATGAATGTAAAAATAAAACACTACATAGACTTCACTATAAAATATAGCCTACATTGATTCTTATTAAAGCTACTGTATTAAAGTTTTTCAGTCAAGAGCAGTGAGTGATTTTCTCTTTGTCTTTTGTTGTTGTATTAACATTAAAGGGATAGTTCATTCAAAAATGAAAATTCTGTCATCGAGAAATTAATACAGGTTTGAAACAATATTAGAGTGAGTAAATAATGACATCATTTTAGAGGTGAACTGTCCCTTTAAGGATCGCGTGTTCACTACTGCTGCTGTCAATTTAAGACGTGCATCTAATATATAGACACGTGATTTTATTTTCACTTTAGACATAACCGACTGTGTTTATGTTAACCTTGTGTGTATTTGACAGTATTAGTGCAGTAAGATGACTACTTAGTCCAGTAATCACGTGTTTGACAGGTGTTTAGTGTACACGCTCGGAAAAGCGCATGTTAAAACCACGCACACGAATGAAACCGGCAAGTCTTTAAAACACATGCAAATAATTAACTTTCGTGATTGTGAATAACGCTTCGGTTACTAACGTAACCTCGGTTCCCTGAGAAGAGGGAACGAGTATTGCGTTTAGCTAAACGCTGGGGAATTTTCTTTCCTCGAGATTTTGTAGCAAATTTTTATCCTAAAAATACCATGTAAAACGCAGTGCAGCTGCACAGCTCTCAGCAGGAAGCAGCTGCGTGCTGATTGGCTGTGCCGCTGCAACTGCAGGAACATATGGCGAGCCCGCTGGGCAGGAAGGACCAATCAGGTCCCTCTAATATTCCCGCCACAAGGGGCAGCAGAATTTGCATAGCCAAGGGTATAAAAGACCCTGTCTCGCCAGGTTCGTCAGGTTAATCAAATGAAGCGACTCCCTTGAGCAAGCGAAGCACGGCAAGCAAACGCAATACTCGTTCCGTCTTCTCAGTGAACCGAGGTTACGTTAGTAACCGAAGCGTTCCCTTTCAAGAGTACTCTCATATTGCGTTTAGCTAAACGCTAGGGGACCCAATGCAAAACGCTGTGCTCGCTTAACGGCTCTGAAAGCCAGGAGACACCATACCCAGGCCGACCTAAGTGGGCCCGTAAATATGATTGAATATGACCTGAGTCGGGCTATTTAATGAGAATAACACGCAAAGATACGTGTAGTATATGTATGTGTATATATATATATATATATATATATATATATATATATATATATATATATATATATATATATATATATATATATATATATATATATATATATATATATATATATATATATATATATATATATATATATATATATATATATATATATATACATATACATATACATATATATATACATATATATATATATATATATATACATACATACATATACTACACGTATCTTTGCGTGTTATTCTCATTAAATAGAGAGAGGTTTCAGAGAGGTTCTCATGTACCCGTTGATGGGCCAGACATGAAGCGCCCAAAGATCGGGACGGGGATGCCAGATCTGCCGTTTCGCCTGCATGAGGAGGTCTCTCCTCAGCGGTATTGGCCATGGGGATGTATCTGACATTCGACTTAGCAGTGAGGACCATGGTTGATTTCTCCAAAGCTGGGCTATTAAAAGCACAGCGCATTTGCTCTCCCTGATCCTCTCTATGACCTGAGGTAACATTGAGATTGGGGGAAAAGCATAAAGAGGAAGGTTGGGCCATTCGTGGGCCAACACGTCCTTGTGCTTGGAGAAATATATTAGGCATTGAGCATTGTTTCTGAACAAATTCAGAATGCCTGGCACATGAGTCGCTCTCAGCGAGCTCAGGTTGTGCTCCGCCCACATTAGGACTTTTTCCGCCATTGTGTGTAGACCAATAGATCTTAAACCGCCCTGGCGATTTATATAGGCTACCACTGACCTGCTGTCCGTTCGGATCAGGACATGGTGGTGCTTTCTGTACGGAAGGAAAGCTCTTAGCGATAGTGTGACCACTTTCATCGCTAGACAGTTTATGTGAAGGCTCTTTTCCGAGTCGGACCAGAGACCGTAGACTGGCCTGCCCTCGTGAAGGGCTCCCCAACCTAGGTTGGATGCATCTGTTGAGATAACTTTCCACTTCGTAACAGTGCCCAAACTCACACCCGTCTGATACCAGACAGGATTTTTCCAAGGAGCCAGAGCCAACACACAACTGTGGACTACCTTGATTTTTAATCGGCCCGAGAGCCATGCGTGAGCTGGAACGCGGCGATTCAGCCAGCGCTGTAGAGGGCGCATGTGTAACAGACCTAATCTGGGGACTGGTGCCGCCGAGGCCATGAGACTAGGGCTGCAACTAACGATTATTTTTATAATCGATTAATCTGTCGATTATTTCCTTGATTAATTGATGAATCGGATATAATTAAAAAAAAAAACATTAATTTCCAATCCTTTATTCAAGAAAAGAACTGACAGTGCAAATTCACAGTGCAAAAAATCTTCAGAAAGTGCACAGGTTGCTACAATAAATGTATCATCTTTTTTTTTTATAAAGAAAAATACTAATCAGTATAACAGCATAACAGGATGTTAGAACTTGTTCTCTACACTACACTCAGACGCACACACTCACAAACAAAATTAAAGGGGTGGTAAAACACATTCTTTTGAAGGCTTGACTGTGTTTGTGGGGTGCACTGTAACATGTGTTCATGCTTCGTTTTAAAAAAAAATTGCCTTATTTTTCATATATTTGACCTTTATTCTACACTGCTCTGTCCCTCCTTGTAAAACAGTCTGATGCTTTCCGGGTTGTATGAAGCCAGTCCCTCAAAAATACGCAGTGGGCTCTGATTGGTTAGCTGGCCCAGTGTGTTGTGATTCGCTAACCGCCTAGTGCACGTTTGTCGGAAACGTCACGCCCCTTACCGGAGGCTGTGCTTTCGTCAGTATTAGAAACAACGGCGTCAATAAAACCATATGAGCCCGAATCAGACCCAGAACATTTGAGTGAAGATGATCGAGCAGAACCTGTTCAGTCCTCAAGAGTAAAGACTGTGGATCTATAATGATCGCTACTGAATGGCACTTTAACTTTTGTATTTTTAGAACGATTATAGCCAAATATCTGTCGCAAGAACTAACCCAAAACGAACACTAAGGACTGGCTTTAACTAGTAAGTTAGCCAAATCACACACAGAACCATGTTTAGCATGCCTGTAGATAAACAATACATAAAAGCTCTAATCAAAGAATCATTTACACTAATGTCAGGTTCGCTGTTGAGATTTTAACGTTAGTGTTTGTAACGTTAGGTGTTCGTCGGATAACGTTAAGTATGAATGAGCATTTAACAGACTGGTTTGCAGAACAGCGTTGTCATCTGTTTACTTCCTTGCTACAACCTATTACAGGAAAACACATCGATGAAAAATAAATCAGACTTACAGGTTGTGGCCCGTAAACAGCTTCTGTTTGTAAATCCAGCTTTCAGGACAAGCCGTTGTGCATATCCTGTATTGAACTCGCAAAGTTTGTGGAAGTTTGTGTTGTCCTCCGTGAAATGTGCAGCGCGCGCGTCGTGCATCCACGTACCGGCAGTGTTTTTTTCACGCAGCTGACGCTGTGCAAATCTGGCATTGAAATCGCGAAGACGGTGGATGTTTTCCTCTGTTAGATGTGCTGCAGGGAGCCCTGCGCGCGCCTGATTCCCCGCTGACTCAAACACACGTGCATATAACATGCTGTATGTTAAACGCTCTGCAACGCACCCCCGTCCCAAGGGAGGCTGAACAGAGCAAGTACCCCAGACCTGCAATCCGGATGAAAATAACAGCGTTTCCTTGGCATCGCGGCAACAACACTCCAGCCTAACTATACCACAACAGCGCCGCAATACAAAATGGCCTCACCCCCCCTTATTTAATATTCTCGGAGGAGGGGTTTATGTAAATATTGAGCCTGTTGATGTCACCAACCCTGGAGGAATGTGTGTAGTCGCCTGCTGGCCGTTTGCTGTAGTTCTTAGAAACGGATTTCTTTAAAAGCAAATATCTCCCTTTGCTTTAAACTTTGAACGTTGTAACTTTGCAGATGTTGTTTATGCTCAAGCAGCAACATTACACGTTAGCTAAAGTTAGAATAGTGAAATCGTGGTTTACCACCCCTTTAATGGGTTTAGTTAAATTGTAATGCATTAAGAATTTCTCTAAAATGTCCAAACCTATTATATACTCCTGGAGAATACATCTACTGTATTAACCTATTAATATGAAAAATATTAAATCCAGACACAGATTTAACTGCTGTGACATATTAAAAAAAATATTATGTAACAATTAAATAAAACTACTCCTCCTAAAGAAGTCTTATTTTCAATGAATGATATGCATTCTTTATAACAACTTGCATACAACATTCCTTATAGATTAAATATGGATTAAATAATGAATGTATAATAAATATAATGAATCCTTATTAAAACTAAAGAGGTGATTGTCTCTGTCTTTTGTTGTTTGATTAATATTAAGAGCACAAATGGAAGCAGGTTAATGGACTGCTGTCACTTTAAGACCGAATGCTGACCGAAAATGACAATAGATGTTAGTCATAGTTTTTGTCATTCAAAGCTGGTTTTGATTTTCGTCTCGTTTTTGTCTGTGAAAAATGTTGTTGATTAAAATACTGACAAATTATTTGTCAACGAAATTAACATAGCAACACATTGAAAAATGAATGGGCCAAAAAAGGCAAGTGAATAAAAACGTGTCTTTAGTCTTGCAAACTATACCACCCCTGCTTTACTACTGTTATTAACAAGCTAACGCTAACTTGTCATGCTTGTCAAGCTGGATAACGAGTAAACAAGCACCAGAAGAGCTACTGGAGGGATGGCACGCTCCTCACTTCCAAACAGAACAAAAGTGGGATTTTGTAGTAATTGCTGCCTTCACATGCTATCGGAAATTTGATGATTCCGACTTCTGAAGTCGTGATTACGAGCGCATTGCATTCAAGTTTCAAAATGTGAGGCCGTTCATGTGCAATGTTTACCTAGGAAACTCGTATTTACGATAATTCAGAGAGTGCGTGAAGGCAGCATTAACATTACCCTGCTGTTGAACTCCCTTCCTCCTTATCAAGGACTCCAAGATGTTTTGGTTTTAGGTGCTGAATCACCACCGTGGTGCTCCCGTGCCATGTCGTGTCGCTTTCGATTTATTAATGGCGCTTTTCGACTGGTACGCTCGGCTCGGTTTGCTTTTCCGCTGCGTAGTACGACAGGTACAGCACAGCTCACCCGCTTCCACTCTGCTTTGCGCTCAACCGTGCTTTCTTTATACTCAAACATCTCCGCGTCTTATTGACGGGCATAATAGTCGCGCGACACAACGAATCGATAATGAAATTCGTTGCCATCTCTTTTAATAATCGATTTTTATCGATTTCATCGATTCGTTGTTGCAGCCCTACATGAGACCCAACATCCTCTGAAAGTGTTTGAGAGGAGTGTATGCACCGGACCTGAGGGAAACCGCTCGGTTCCGAACAGAGAGTGCACGCTGTGACGTCAGTCGCGCATTCATCTGTAGTGAGTCTAACATAGTTCCCAGAAATGAAACGTTCTGTGTGGGAGCAGGGCCGTTTGAAGAAATTTGGGGACCCCAAGCAAAATGGACATGGAGGTGCAAACTGTCACTACCGTATATCCCGACACTAGCACATTAAGATAAGCTATGAAAAAAATCATGTTCCTCTTCCTCTTTCTGGTTAAATAATGTTTATAATAATTGTTAATATAGCATGCTATATTAACTATTCCAGGTTATATATGCATAGCATAAATGCATAGCATAAATAATAGTTAGTATAGCATGCTATGCCACTTTCATCAAAACCTATTACAAAGCTATAGCAATATCATGTCATTCCGTTTATTCGAAAAAAAAGTTGCACTAACTGTTCGTTACAAGCAGCATTTGCCGTCAGGCAGGTAACGATAGCTAACATAAACATATTTTTGCTAGCCTACCTGCTGCAAACTAACACCATTTTTGTACAAGACAAGTAGAGCTATTTTATCCAGTGTAATATATCACATACCACTATCTTGTTTTTTCGTATCCTCCTCTTCCTTTCTCTTTTTTCTTTTCTGGCTTCCTGAAGCATAAAATTCCGCTTCAAATCCGAAGATTTTGTATTTTGCCGGCAGCAGAGATCGCGTGGCTGGCTGGCTGCTGTCAGCGCCTACTGAGAGGGGCCCCCTTAAGGGGGATCCCGATAACAGTGTCATTGCACTTTACTGCATTGACTATCAATGGGGCGCTCACACAGTTTGTCGTTTCATTTTATTCTTAACCTGTCGTTGTCTTGGGGCCCCAGGCCAGCTCGGGGCCCCAAGCAATTGCTTGGTTTGCCTGCCTTGTGGCGACGGGCCTGTGTAGGAGACAATGAGCTCTTTGCCACATTGATTCTGAGGCCCAAGCATTTCAAATGGTTGAGAAGCCAAGATCTGTGGTTCAATAACTGAGCTAGTCGTCGAGATAGTTGAGAATTCTCATTCCCTGAAGCCTCAGCGGGGTTAGCGCCACTTCCATGCACTTCGTAAACGTGCGGGGAGCCAGAAATAGACCAAAGGGTAGCACCCTGTATTGGTAAACTTTCCCCTCGATGGCGAATCTCAAGAATGGCCTGTGATGGGGGGCTATTTGTATGTGGAAATAGGCATCCTCTAGATCTACAGTGAAAAACCAATCTCGCAGGCGAATGAGGATTTGTAAATTTTGAAATGGGCGCTTCATAAGGGCCTTGTTCAGATGTCTGAGATCTACAATGGGCCTGAGACCCCCATCCTTTTGTGGTACAAGGAAGTAACGACTGTAAAAGCCTGACTCGCTTTGTGAGGGGTGTACAGCTTCCACCGCCCCTTTCATTAACAGTTTCGATATTTAGGTTCGAAGCACATGACTTGTGTCGCTTCTCACCGTTGTCTCTACCATGGCGCGAAAGCGCGGTGGTCTGCGAGCAAACTGTAGCGAGTACCCTTCGAAGCCAGGGGCTGAATTAATTTGTGGGGCGAGTCGCTGAGTAACAGTAACAGAGAATTGTTTCCCGCCGCCTGAGTGCAGGGGGCCGGGGGACATAGAATATTGGTGCTTGTGTACAGGCGAGTGCCTTTGAGTACGGGCTCATTGACTGTGAGGATATTGTTTCCAGCCACCTGAGTGCAGGGGGGTGGGGAACATGGGGGAGTGATTGAGTGTAGGGGTACATGCTTTAATGCTGGCACACTGCCTACAGAGAAAAAACCCTTTTTGTGATTCATATGGGTCGGCGTGAAAACGGCGTTTGTGTACAGGCGAGCGTGCTTGTTTGCGGGCTCGTTGGCTGTATATGTAGTGTGCCCAGCCACCTGGTTGAAGGGAGCTGGGGAACGTTTTGAAAGAGAGCGAGGTGGTAAACAGGCCGACACATTGCTGGGTCGGGGACCTCGACGCTCCGGCGTTCTGCTGCGGCTCTTAGAGCGGGAAAGCTGTCCGGGCTTAGAAGCCGTGCGAGGCTGGTGAGCTGGTGGCGCCGCTTTGGTGGGCTGGGCTGGTCCAGCCTTAGCGTGACTGCTAAGGAAGGAGCTGGAACGCTTGGGCAGGAAATGTCTCATTGCCTGTGAGGCCTTTTGAGCCTCAGTGAAGCGTTCTGTGTACCCAACCACAGAAGGACTGAATAATCCTGAAGGCGA
Source organism: Gobio gobio (assembly GCF_949357685.1). NCBI lineage: Eukaryota > Metazoa > Chordata > Actinopteri > Cypriniformes > Gobionidae > Gobio > Gobio gobio. Next base: position 38,338,363 of record NC_137101.1, on the reverse strand, counting down.
CATGGGCGTGTCCAGGAAAGCGGTCTTGTCCGAGTCTTTCATCTCGGTTAGGTTGAGCCACAAATGGCGCTCCAACACCTTCAAGTTGGCCATGCATCTGCTGATCGCCTGAGCGTTGGCCTTGGTCGCACGCAGGGCCAAGTCAGTCAAGTCCAGGGAACGGAGGAGTTTGGCCTGGAAGACCTGAAGCACCGCCATAGAGTGTAGCACTGAAGCTGCCTGGCCGGCGGAGGCGTATGCTCGACCGTCAAGGCTGGAAGTAGTGCGGCAGGCTTTAGATGGGTGTACAGCCTTTGACTGCCATCCCCTGGCGGAGGGCGGACAAAGGTGTTTAGCGACGGCTTCCTCGAGGGAAGGAAGAGCGTGATATTCCTTTTCCTGAGCGCCATCGACCACTGAGAGCGCGGGGGAAAAAGTGGATTTGGCGCGAGATGAAAATGGCGCCTTCCACGATTTGGATAATTCCTCGTGGACTTCTGGGAAGAAGGGAGCGGGTTTTTGAGTCGTCGTGTGGTGGCGGTTCTCGAAAAACCACTCGTCCAGCCTGCTTCTCGTGGGCTCCTGGGATTGAGACCAGTCAATACCGAGGTCGTCCACGGCCTTAGTGGGCAGGCGCATAAGCTCAGCGTCAACTGAGGTTTTTCCGCTCATGGCAGTCCGCGTCGAATTAGCATGCTCCGAGACGGTGTCCGACCACCCGCTTTCAGATGCAGCAAGCGAAAGGCTGTCATCCTCCTCTTCCGGTCCGCCGAAGGAAACAGTAGCAGCCGCCAGACGAGGGGAGCTGTGCTGTTCCTCTGCGAACATGACAGGCGATGGCGAGGCAAGAGCGGAAATGACCGGCGTGTGCTCGTCAGAGCACTCCGGGGGTCTCTGGTCGCGGCGTTTCTTATTACGCAGCTCGAGAGGCTGAGAGCAAGGGACGGGATTCGAATCGAAACTGGCGAGCCGAGCCCGAAGGGTCTGCAGCGCCAGTTCGTCGCACTCCGGGCAGCCGCCCTGGTTGAGTGCGGCCTGCACGTGATCTCGTCTGAGACATGAGACGCAGATGATGTGCTGATCCTCGTCCGGGAGAAAGCCTCTACACGAGGCGCAGGAGGAACGAGACATTTGCAACAACGTCTCTGCTCTTTTCGTGAGTGTGTAGCAACGGCAAACACACGGATTAGTATATAAAGGATATGTGCCGGATGGCGCAGCTGGAAGGCAGGCTGAAGGCGGAGAATCCGACGTCCTCAGGCTGCAGAGTTCCAGCTCGGTGCATGTCAACGGCAGGCTTCAATCCAGAGCTCAGCGAGGTGAGTCGCTGAAGAAGAAATAATCTGACGAACCTGGCGAGACAGGGTCTTTTATACCCTTGGCTATGCAAATTCTGCTGCCCCTTGTGGCGGGAATATTAGAGGGACCTGACTGGTCCTTCCCGCCCAGCGGGCTTGCCAAAGGTTCCTGCAGTTGCAGCGGCACAGCCACCAGCACGCAGCTGCTTCCTGCTGAGAGCTGTGCAGCTGCATTGCATTTTACATGGTATTTTTAGGATAAAAATTTGCTTCAAAATCTCGAGGAAAGGAAATTCTCTAGCATTTAGCTAAACGCAATACGAGAGTACTCTCGAAAGGGAACTATAGGGTTCCATGAGTATAACTCTACCAGTAACGTGGGATGTGAATGTATGTCGCGTTGTTCAGTATATTGGGATGGAGGCAAATTATAGAATATATAGAAAAATTATTAATTAAATGCAAAACCGATCAAAAGCGCGTATTGAAATGTGAATGCCGTACCGAACGGTTCAATATTATATAGAGAACTGTGGCATCCCTAGTACGAAGTATAAACACAGCAATAAGAATTGAATTTGTATAAGCAGTCATAAAACTTGGATTTCAGTGAAGAATATAATTGAAAAAATAATAATTCATATATTCATCTGAGAAAGCTGCCCTCATTTTGCCTCCACCATTTGAGTGGGTCATCTCTTGGATCTGTCTCTGGCATTTTGTGGTATGTTTCCAACTCCCTCCTTAGCTTTTGCTGTGAATGCAAATACATAAACATTCAATTAAGTCATATCTGTTCTCATTATTAGCTACAGTGCTGTAATTAATTTCATATAAACATACAAAATGGAGTACACTGTAATCTTACCTGTGGTTCTGCTGCAGAGACTGTAACATCATCCTCAGTTGTGTGTGGCGTTGCTCCTCGTGTCTCATTCATAATACTTGCCAAAAGTCCACTTAGCCCTGACTTTGGACACCCGGAATTTTTTAACCATGCAGCCGTCTAATACAGCATCACATCAGACAGAGCATTGTAGTGTCACTGAGGAAAAATTACACTCATTCACTGCTATAGGAGAAGAAGAATTGGCTAAACTCGTTAAATCATCAAAATCGACAACATGTATGCTCGACCCTATACCAACTAGGCTATTAAAAGAGATGCTACCAGAGGTCATAGATCCTCTTCTTAATATCATTAATTCATCTTTGTCATTAGGATATGTACCGAAAACTTTTAAGTTGGCAATTATTAAACCACTTATTAAAAAACCGCAACTTGATCCTACAGATTTAGTCAATTATAGACCAATCTCAAATCTACCCTTTCTGTCAAAAATACTTGAAAAGGCAGTGTCTTCACAATTATGTTCCTTTTTAGAAAGAAATGGTATCTGTGAGGATTTCCAGTCAGGATTTAGACCGTATCATAGCACTGAGACTGCTCTCGTCAGAGTTACAAATGATTTGCTCTTATCATCCGATCGTGGCTGTATCTCTCTATTAGTGTTACTCGATCTTAGCGCTGCATTTGATACTATCGACCACAACATTCTTTTGAATAGACTCGAAAATTATGTAGGTATTAGTGGAATTGCATTATCATGGTTTAAATCATACCTATGCGACCGTTATCAGTTTGTAGTAGTAAATGAAGATATGTCACACCGATCGCAAGTTCAGTATGGAGTACCGCAAGGCTCAGTGCTAGGACCGCTACTCTTCACCCTGTACATGCTACCACTGGGAGATATCATTAGGAAGCATGGCGTTAGTTTTCATTGTTATGCTGACGATACTCAGCTCTATATTTCTTCACGCCCTAAAGAAACTTACCAATTCACAAGATTAACGGAATGCATAGCTGATATAAAACATTGGATGACTGGTAATTTCCTGCAACTCAATTCAGAAAAAAATGAATTTTTAATTATTGGACAAAAAAGCTCCACAAGTAGTAACCTAGAATACTGTCTAACACTTGATGGCTGTTCTGTCAAGTCCTCGTCGTCAGTGAGGAACCTGGGTGTGCTCTTTGATACCAATCTTTCGTTTGAAAGCCACGTTTCTAGCATCTGTAAAACTGCTTTCTACCATCTTAAAAATATATCTAAATTACGGCACATGCTCTCAATGCAAAATGCTGAACAGTTAGTTCATGCGTTCATGACCTCAAGGTTAGATTATTGTAATGCTCTACTGGGTGGTTGCCCTGCTCGCTTAATAAATAAACTCCAGCTGGTCCAAAACGCAGCAGCTCGAGTTCTTACTAGAACCAGGAAGTATGACCATATTAGCCCAGTTCTGTCAACACTGCACTGGCTGCCTATTAAATATCGCATAAATTTTAAAATCTTACTTATTACTTACAAAGCACTAAATGGTTTAGCTCCCCAATACTTGAGCGAGCTCTTAACATATTATACTCCATCACGTCTACTGCGGTCTCAAAATTCTGGCCAGTTGATCATACCGAGAATATCCAAATCAACTGCAGGCGGTCGATCGTTTTCCTATTTAGCACCTAAACTCTGGAACAGTCTTCCTAACATTGTTCGGGAAGCAGACACACTCTGTCAGTTTAAATCTAGACTAAAAACACATCTCTTTACTGTGGCATACACATAAAACACTTTTTCAATGAAATGATTGTTAGGCTGCATTAACTAGGTCAGCCGGAACCGGGAACACTTCCCATAACACCTGATGTACTCGTTACATCATCAGAAGAATGGCATCTACGCTAATGTTAGTCTCTCTGTTTTATCCCGAGGTTTACTGCAGTCAGCCGGATCCGGGCCGTATCCAGATCAGATGGTGGACCTGCGCCCAGAGAAGACCAACACAGGACCCCGAAGTGTCTGGGAGACCGTGATTAGACTCCCCCTGAAACTGCCTCATCGGCACGGCATCTCAATAAACCCGTCTCCTGCGTGTTGCCTCCGATCATTCGAATATTGCACTTTAATAATTATTTAATCAACATCATCCTCAATAAACCCGTCTCCAGCATGTTGCCCCCGGTCCCTCGAATATTCTGATCTATTATGACCTCCGAGCTGTAAAACTGCCTGAATAATAATAATAATACGCTGTTTGTTAATTGGGTTAAAATGGGGTTTTGGTTTCCTTGCCACTGTTGCCTCTGGCTTGGCGTGCTCAGTTGGGGACACTAAATTTTTCAACTAAACATCGAAATACATCTAAATAATAAACTAAATTAACCATTTAAACTAAATTACTGATCAAATTATTGATCTAAAGCCCACACTGTCACTGTATGATACTTGAAATTTTTCCAGAATGGCTATACAGCTGAATAAAATTATGCTGCATTATTTTCCTGTTTAACACTGTAAAGCTGCTTTGAAACAATCTACATTGTTAAAAGCGCTATATAAATAAAGTTGACTTGACTTGACTTGACTAGGTTTCTACCTAAGTACTGGTACTTCTGAATGGGCTGAGGCTGGAATTTAGTGTTTGAAGTGAAAGTATTTGATGAACGTATACTATATGACCGAAGTGGCTTTTAGAGGCTTTTGCATCTGAACTCTTCATATACTCTTCAAAAGATGTGGGATGTGTCCAAAGATACTTAATGAGGTTGCCGGTGTTTCCCCCTTTAGCTTGAATTCTTTGTAGGCTTTCACGGCAGATTGGTTTTCGGTCATCAAAAGGTTTTCCAGTCTCATCAGGTAAAAATCCGAAGTAATTCCATATTTCACTTAGTGAGTTGCTCTTTTTCAAGAGATTGTCACGGTCAAACCTTTGACTTTGCGCAAAATATTTTCTAAATTACAACGTTTCCATTAAACGATGTTATGCGACTAAAACATTTTTTTTTTCATCTCACAATAAGTAATTCAAAAATTATGCCACGGATGTTGGTAGGTTTATGTATATCTCAGCCACCGCATCGGAGACGTAGGCGTGTTATCCAATTCAACATTAATGGCAAGGAAAGCACCTTATACTTGAGCACATATGAGGTGTTTGTGGGTGTTTCTTCCTCATATCTGCTTCAAGGTCTTGATACATTGTGGCATTTCTTTGTTTAGAATCCAGTATTCCTGTAATTCTGCTGTCTTTTATGAGTTTAATAAAGAACACGTCTTCTTCTGTCCACATCAGAATGATCGATGGTACGGTGACGCATGGCTGCCACATCATATTTTCCACATCACATTTTCCACTCAATTTTGTCGTAATAACGAGATGTTATATTGTTAAAATAGACTGTAAAGTTTGGATTTTTCCCTTAGGCCTATAGTGTAACAACTAAAATAGTCTACTCCGTCATTTATGGTATAGTAGCTTGTCTAGCTATATAGGCTACGTGTTGTAGAATATTTGAGTTTATTTATTATAAGTTGTGTATTTGTTTATTATTATTATATGTCAGGTTGTATTCACCGCATAGGGAGAGAAGGGCGAAATGTTTGAATTTGCATTGTGGTAGGCTAACTTTTTTTTTTACCACTTCGTTATTTTGACTCGCAATTTCTTTTGTTGGAAATATGAACTGAATTTAGAAATGCTTTTGAAATTAAAAACTTTGCATTTAATAAACAAAATAGATTTTTTGGAATGGAGTGCATGCAAAATAATCCATTCCCCGAGTCCACAGCATTTGTTGTTATTGTGAGTGTACACAAACAAAAGTAGACAGTTTATAGTTTATAATTATGTCTTGAACTTATCTGTATGGCTAAAAATGACGGAGTGTGAGTTGTTTCCGCTGTCATAAAGGAAAAAATGCACCGCCGCATTCGTCGGACATAGGGTTAAAGAAAAGTAGCTTAGTTTCACTTTTAGGCTATGTTTAAATATTAGCCTATAGCATTATTTTTTGATTAACTAATTGTCTGAATATTTAATAAATAAGAAGCAAACCAAGATCGTCGGGAATGGATTGACGTGCGTAACATTTTCTTGTTTCTTTAAAACAATTAAACAGAATTGTCAAATATTCAGGCTCATGTTATACGAGCAGAACTAAACTTTGTTTGGGGAAATACTAGATTCCTGACCACTTTTACAGTATATAGGCCTTATAGAGAGGTGCGCTAAAGCACAGCCTGGAGCGTAATGAAGATTCCAAAGCGCTCTTTTTTTTGGTCAGAACCATGGAGAGCGATCGCAGACAGGTCCGTACTATGCACCGAAACTTTTTACAATGCAACAAAATATTTAAAGAGCATCAAGCTATTAAAATCTCTATTATGTAAGGACAGATAATATAACGTTTTTAATTTAAGGCCCACCCAAAACTGGAATCCTGGCGCCGTGCCTGGTTCAAACGTTTTAGCAACTGCCCCACAAGCCACATACAACAGTACTTACGGTAGAACCGTAATGATGTTACTACCGTTTAAAAAATACAGTGGCACTGCCAGTATTTTGGACCCTTAGTATCGCGATACTACCGTAGTACCACTAAACCGTGCAACCCTAGCGAAATGTGCTTCAGAAGGCCTTTATTAACCCCCCGGAGCTGTGTGGAGCAGTTATATGATGGATAGGTGCACTTCTATGGACTTAAAAAATGAGACAACAATTCACTGCCATTATAAAGCTTGGAACAGCCAGGACTTTTTAAATATAACTCCTATTTTATTCATCTGAAAGAAGAATGTCTAATACACCTAGGATGACTTAAGGGTGAGTAAATCATGGCCTAATTTTCATTTTTGGGTGAACTAACCATTTAAGAATACTGCCTTACAACCCCAGTGAGTAAGAGGGACTATACAAAGCACTAATTAAGTGGAATGTATGTATACAGCAAGAAAGGAGAGAAGCACTTAGAAATGAAATGATTAGAATGTTCGTAACACTTTATCCATTTTTGCTTTGTCTTTTTATTCTCCGAAATTTTCTGGGGGCCCCTTAGTAGCTTCTGGAGGACCCTTGGGGGTCCCGGGACCCCAGTTTGAAAACCGGGATCATCCACGGAAGACCCACAGGGCTATCATCCACTCGCGAGGCAGAGGCGGAGGCGCTGGTGCCATCCTAGGAGCAGTTACGTACGATTGATTGCAATGTTATTTTTTGCAGACTGCATGATCAAAACTTCTGCAATTTTATTTTTCCTTCAAATATCAAGTCAAGAGAGTGAACAGCGCACATCAAGAACCATACATAAAGGATTCTTCAGCCTTTGACAGCGTGAAAAAAAAAAAAAAAATTAAACAGTTAATAGTTGCCATTGTAAATAACAAGCAGTTCAAAACAATATTATAACATGACTTAACAAAAACACATTACAACAATAAAACATAAATATGATAAATAAAACTATTTAACAAATATTTTAACATTTTATAATTGTATTTAATATTTTAAAGGTCAATAAGTTTAAGTATAAGTATAAATAAGTTTATACTACTATATAAGTATGCTCTCGATTTTTCTCGATGCATCCTCGATAAAAGCGGCGGATCAAGGACACATCCGGGGATTTGAACTGTACTTGTCTATGGCTAGATGTGAACTTTGAATTGGAACAGTACTTGGGCAGCGACTGATGACGTTTCACAAGTCCACGAGAACACAAGTACAGACAAGTACGCATATTGAGAAACGGCCTAAGTTTCAGACACTGCTTAAAGTAGCATAAGCTATAAAAGGGAGGGTTCACCCAAAAATGAAAATTAGCCCATGGTTTACTCACCCTCAAATCATCCTAGGTGTATATTACATTCTTCTTTCAGAGGAATACAATCTGAGTTATATCACAAAATGTCCTGGCTCTTCCAAGCTTTATAATGGCAGTGAATGGTTGTGTCGTTTTTGAAGTCCATAAAAGTGCATCTATCCATCATATAACTGAAAAATTATACTTTTATAGACTTCAAAAACGACAACCATTCACTGCCATTATAACGCTTGGAAGAGCCAGGACATTTTTAATATAACTCCATTTCAGTCCAGGCGCCCCACTGCTGTGCACATTTTCATGTTGTTTCTCTTATCTGACACAATCAATTCAGTTCATGAACTTCACTTCTTTCCCATAGAGTGGATCAGATGTGTAAGATAAGAGAGACTGCAAAATGTGCAGAGCAGGGGTTTTATAAGAAGTAGCTGCAAAGTTTAGATAATAAAAGAAAAGAGATAAAAAGGTCACACACATCAACACGGTTAAAGATGCATGGTTAACACTTTACTACTCACCAGCTTTTACATCAGTGCATGTCTCATTTATGTTTGCGGACTAAAACGGTTGAACAAAATGTTGCACATGGTTTGGTTCTGTTTATGCCTGTGGTGTCTGGTTGGTGAGTTTAAAATGTTTTTTTTTTTTTTTTTTTTTACTTTAGCAAAACATTTTTTTTACACTTTTTCTGCGACAGATTCAATGTTTGATCGTTTTTCTCAGTGTCCATTATAGAATTATATATCAAATACCAGCAACATTAGTTGTCGTTGGAGATGTTATTCTCATCCGAAAAAACTATTTTCTCAAGAAAATGTTTTCTGTGTATGATGTTGAAGAGTTTTATTCAAAATCACCACAAAGATACAATTATTAATCCACACATTATCTTCCTTATTTGGTAGCCATTCTGTTGTATTATTATACAGTATTATTTATTTCAAATGTAGACTTCAAACCATTTATTTTAGTAAACCATCGTAAAGACTGTGTCTGTTTTTCAGGTGTTGAGATGAAGCCAGTGACAGTGACGGAGGGAGACTCTGTCACTTTACACACTGATAGAGAAATGAGGAATAATGATCTTATTGTGTGGAGGTTTGGACCTGAAAACACTTTAATAGCTAAAATCAATGTAGCAGACAGCAGTGTGACTGAAAATGATGATTACGATGGGAGATTCAGAGGCCGAATGAAGGTGGATCATCAAACTGGATGTCTGACCATCACAAACACCAGAATTGAGCATGCTGGGCGTTATGAACTACAGATCAACCGCATGAATAAGTTTTTCATTGTCATTGTCAATGGTGAGTTAAATACCAGTTTCATGTTTTATTCTATTATTCTTTTATTATCTTGAATGTTGTATTCGTTTAAACCATTAAACCACACTTTCTGTTTGTTCTTCAGGTGTATTTAGTGATAAAGAGGAGATAAAGTCAGTGTCGGTGATAGAGGGAGACTCTGTCAATTTACAGACTGATAGTGAAATGGGGAAAAATAATGATCTGATTCTGTGGAGTTTTGGAAACTATTTATTAGCTCAAAACAATGAAACGGCCGACAGTATTACTGTATATGATGATGTTCTTGATGGGAGATTCAAAGACAGACTGCAAGTGGATCATCAAACGGGATCTCTGAACATCACACACACCAGAACTGAACACACTGGATTTTTTCAACTGCAGACCAACCGTATGAAGAAGGTTTTCATTCTCAATGTCTATTGTGAGTTTAATTATAAGTAGATTTTACCTTACAGCTTTAAAGTAGATCTAAAAAAGTATCTTATAACTTAGACGTTACATAAAACAACATCTAAAAGATAACATACTTCTTTAGATCCTTAACATTAATAATGATTTCCAGGTTTATATTTAACTTATATTTATCTTTTGTTTTTGCTCTAATTTTAATCAGTCTTGGTTTCCCTGAATGTTCTCTTAAAGTCTTAATTTGACCTTCAACAATTTAAGGCCTTTAAAAAGTCTTCAATTGGATCAGAAAGTCTTAAATTCAATATCATGGCATTAAATTAGGGTCCTATGATTTCTGTGATAAAGAGAACGTGGACAGAATTGCAGAATCAATTCATAAAAATGTAATTTACTGTATAGAATGTCACGGAATTGGTCAAATTTTGGAAGAATAAATCAAAAGTAGGTCAGCTCAGTACACTTAAGCTCACCCAAAGACAAATTTTGTCATCATTTACTCACCCTAATGTCGTTCCAAACCTGTAAGATTTTCATTCATTATATAAAGCGATTGAGTCTCTTTAGAAAAAATGGAAATGATTAAAATGATTCGTGTGGATTAGTTTTACGACCTCTTTATGAACTTTGAAGCACTGTCAATGGAGGGACAAAAATCCCGATTTCATAAAAAATACCTTCATTTGTGTTCTGAAGTCAAGTCAAGTCAAGTCAACTTTATTTATATAGCGCTTTTAACAATGTAGATTGTTTCAAAGCAGCTTTACAGTGTTAAACAGGAAAAGTATCATACAGTGACAGTGTGGGCTTTAGATTAATAATTTGATCAGTAATTTAGTTTAAATGGTTAATTTAGTTTATTATTTAGATGTATTTCGATGTTTAGTTGAAAAATTTAGTGTCCCCAACTGAGCACGCCAAGCCAGAGGCAACAGTGGCAAGGAAACCAAAACCCCATTAGGTGACCTAATGGACCTGAAGGTGAATGAAAGTCAGTAAAATTTAATTGAACCATTAAAGCAGAGTCCAGAAAAATTATAACAATAAACTATAAGATAAATAAATATAACAGATTTCATAGGGCCCTACATTTAATTGCAAAATGCAAAAAATTATGTTCTTCCTCAGGATTTGTGTTTTCCAGTAGAAATTCAAAACATCCTTAAATCAAGATACATTTACTTGAAATGCAAAATTAAGAAATTAAGTCTCATTTTCTGAGAAATTTAACAAAATAAAGTGAATTTATGCTTAAAACAAGAACAAATATCTGTCATCGGGTATGAAAATTACTTGCATTGGAATTACTTGAGTTGATTTTTATGTACCCATTGGCAGATATTTGTTCTTGTTTTAATCATAAAATCACTTTCACAAGATTTCTTATCTCAAACTTTAAGCAATTTGTTTGTCAAATTTATTAAAAAGTTATGGAGATCTGTTGGAAATTGTATTCTCAAACTTTGAAGTGTCCCTAATACAACTCATTGTGTGCTTAGACATTTAAATTTAGAGAACATATTGACATGTTATGTTCCCTTCAATTTATTCCTTACATTTTCTTTAATTGGTCTTAAAAAGGTCTTGAATTTACCTTCATAAATCCAGCAGAAACCCTGGTTCTTTCTTGTCTACTTCAATATCTTCATTCATCCAAATTTATTTTTATTCTCGTGTTTTCCAGCTCCTCTGCCTGTTCCTGTCATATTCTGTTACTGTCCATCATCATCATCATCATCATCATCATCATCAATATCAGTGTCCAGACATGTGGTTCTGTGTTCAGTTTTGAATGTGAGTCAAGCCACTCTCTCCTGGTACAAAGGAAACAGTTTATTCTCCAGCATCAGTGTGTCTGATTTCAGCATAAGTCTCTCTCTGCCTCTGGAGGTGGAATATCAGGATAAAAACACCTACAGCTGTGTGCTGAACAATTCATTCATTGAGCAGACTCAACATCTGGACATCAGTCAAATCTGTCACACATGTTCAGGTACGTCAGTGCTGATATAAGTTGATGTCGGCAGTGATATTAGCATATTTTTGCTGAGCTGATCTCAGTTTCATGCTTTTACTCCTCAGACTCTCTCCATGGCTGTGATGCTGTTGAAGCTGTGATCCGATTGGTTTGCACTGCTCTGGTGGGTGTGGCTGCTGCAGCTGCTATTGTAGTGCTGGTTTATGACATCAGATCCAGAAGAGCTGAAGCCTAAATCATAATGCAATTTCAGATTTTTACTTCCTTTTTTATCATTTATGGATTTTTATCTTTTGAACGGCTTTATACAGATGGTTCTCAACCAGAATAATACTTTTACTGCCACGTTTTCTCGCAGCGGCATCTGCCTTTTACCGCTTAAGTAGAGTTGCACGATTCTGGATAAATTGAGAATCGCAATTTTTTTTTGTTTTTAAATAGAGATCACGATTCTGAACAAACAACTAAAAAAAATTACGTAATTTACTAGAGTTTCTGACAAAATTCTAACTGCTGCAGTTTAATTTATCTGAATTAATTCAAAAATTAAAATCGCTTGAATTAATGATTCAATGAAAAATACATTTTCTAATAGTCACTTGTCGCCACCTACTAGTGTAACGATGTAATTGACAATCATTATTTGAAGTGGCAAGTTACTTTCAAAAGGTGATTTGCTCTATTTCTATTCGCTACTGTAGACAAGTATTTTTATCCGAACTATACATTTTGACCCGTGTGGTTGAAAAGACAGTTTGTGAAGCTGTTTCATACCTATACATGATAACTGCTTTCTCTGGATATTCTGCAGTGTCAATGCAAATTTGAATGTTCCGGTGGGATTTTGTCAAAGGGTTAATAGACAAGCGAATCACCGTTTAGGAATGAGATCGCGTGGGTGTTTGAATCAAGATTGCGATCTTTTAACTTTTAATCATGCAGCTCTACCATTAATTGGCGCTATAACCATAGAGCGTGTCAGAGCTCATATCTCTCAAATATTAGACAGCTGCGGTCAGCCGATGGGCTTGTTGAGGGCTGTGGTAGTGGATGCATTCAAGTGATACATTGTAGTTAAATTAATTCATAATCACACAACCAAATTTAGTACTGAAAATGAATTACTGCATTTATTATTTAGACCGAATTCAAGCACAGTAAATGAGACTGTGAGCCCGTGCTCAGTTTTTAATGTATATTTAGAAAAGCTATGGATGTCAAAAGGTTATATTCATAACCTCATTGTTTTTTAGTAATTTATTAATTGAAATTGTCAATACGAACCAACGTTAGTCAGCAGCGTTTGTGTTTTTGCATTCTTTATGATATATAGGGATGAAATACACTAGGCTATTATGATCAACCAGTTTCTTACAGTTAATACAAATTTACCCCTGTTGCCCTGTAAAACTACCGGCAAAACATTCTGAAAGTGATTGATGCATTTATTGCATGCCGCTTTTTTTAGAAGATCTCTCCAGACAATCACAATGGCCTGAAGAAGCTCATCTTTGTACCGTGGTTTGGATTTAGTGGATTTTTTTTTTTTTTTTTACATAGGCCTATCTTTTTTTTTCTTTAAATTTAACCAAATGTGCTTTAATATTTTAAATAGTTTGTTTTAGTCAATTTTTCTATTCTAAAAGTTTGTTATATAATTATTTTACAATTATTTCTACATAATTAATGCTTGCTTTCTTCAAATGCTACCAATTCTGTTGTATTTGTCGTCTCATTCTTGTAGAAATAATATGTTTTTTTTACAAGTACTTTTTTTAAAAACAGATATTAAACAGTTCATATGTAACTCTTGTATATGATTGTCTGTCTAAACAACATTAACCAATAATAAAACATATGTATATTATGAAAATATAAAATGAATGAATGAATTTCAAGAACCAATACTATAATAAAACTTTTACTATAATAAAACCCCCTTATAAATTACACATTTTCAAGGTTTACATGAAGTCTCAGTTTACTCAAGTTTACTTACTCAGCTACTTATTACAGGTTTGCATATAGAGTTTAGTGTTTGTATTCCCTGTGCGATTTGATAATAAGGAATACACTCTCGTATTCTTATTCTTACTGCATTACTGCATGCAACACTACAATAGCACAAAGCAACATAACATAAATTAAGAACAGGAGGTTTTTTTGTCTCTCGTTGGTCTCTTTCAGCAAGTTTGACTGATGATTAACTTGTGTATACACCGATCAGGCATAACATTATGACAGGTGAAGTGAATAACACTGATTATCACTTCATAACAGCACCTGTTAGTGGGTGGGATATTTTAGGTAGCAAGTGAACATTTTGTCCTCCAAGTTGAGGTGTAAAGCTGAGCACACACTGTGCGATTTCAGCAAAGTTACCTACTCACACTGCACGAGTAGATCGCATGTGATGTAAAGCCAACGCTCATGATTTATGTGCTCCTACTGGGCGGTCCGATCGTCGAGCGCGACTTGTCTGCTCACACTGTACGAGTGAAATATGCGCGATAAAACCCCCGTGCCTAGTGCGATGATATAGCCTGGGAAAACCCAGACAACTTCCGGCAAATTTAGATTTGCTCTGCAAGTAGTCTGGCAAAGACCCCATTCAAACCCATTTCTAAACCCTAGAAATCGCGGCACCAATTAGAAACGTTGGGGCGGGCTTTAGACGATGACGACAGCACAGCGACATTGAAGCAGATTTGCCGCTACTGTGGAGCATCACTCGTTCGAATCAGCTATCGCGTCTGTTTTAAGCGATTTAAACTTTTCCTTTTCGTTAAAACCCGAGCAAAGAACAACACTCGAAGCCTTCATATCTAAAAAAGATGTTATCGCTGTCTTACCGACTGGATTCTGCAAAAGTCTGATACCAGCTTGGCCCTTTGGTGGCTAAACGAATGGGTCTTAGCGAGAGCCCTCTGGTAGTGTTAATGTTTTACAAAATATAGTTTTAAGTCCTTTTCAGGCGTGAATGTAGTCGTTTAAAGCTCAAATATGTGGTTTATTTATAAAGAGAGCGCCTTTTTTTAAATTTTATCTGCCGTTTTCGGAGTTGTGAGCGCCAGTGGTTCAGCGGCGCTCAATTGATCATTGAGCCCGCCGAGAGGCGCCTTTCCTCGGCCAGTCCTTCTGCCGCTGGCTCTGATGTCTCTGTAGTGGTTAAACCGTCTCGTCTTGTGTAGATCTAACGGCTGATCTTTGCTCTCATTAATCTATAATTTGTTCCTAGACAGATCGTTTTGTCTGTGGGCAAAGTGAAGTTTCATAACTTTATATTTTTAAGATATTAAACTTTACCGTTGTAGTCTCCTAGCGCTGACTTTGACTGAATTGCTTTATTTATTGTATAGCTTCTTATAGCTTTTACTTATACTTTTATGATTGCTATGGATGATCACACATAAACTGACATTTAACAAAAAGAGACTGGGTTGTGTTTTGTGTCATATTTAATTTATTACAGTGATAATCATAGCCTATATTATGTGTGTGTGTGTGTGTGTTTTTAAATGTAAACGAAAAGAGGCTGGGTTTTTTATATTTCGTTTTGTTATAAACATGCATTGAAGATAATATGCATTGCCTGCACTACATATATACTGAGTGATACTGTCAAGAACGCTGCTTGTCCATTAGCAGAGTACCGGACTAGTGTCCTCCCGTCCTCGGGAGTTCATTCTCCGGAGTCAAACTTGGTAAGTCACGGAAGCAAGTCAGAAGTTCGCGTACGAAATATGTCATAAAAACACCACTGCCTCATTTCATAAAAAAAAATTATAATAATTAAACATAATAATAGCCACACGAATGTGGTTCAGGCAACGCATAGCTAGGCCTACATTGATTATCTTATATATTTATAATAAAACGAAGTATAAAACACCCTGCCTCTTTTCGTTTACATTTTAAAAATAATATATTAAACATTAATATGTGGTTTAGGTAAAGTGACCAGATTTCTGAAATGGAAACCGGGGACATTTCCTATTTGAGAACACAAGTACAGACAAGAACGCATATTGAGAAACGGCCAGAGTCTCAGATGTTTCTCCGTCGCTCTGCATACGTCATCTCCCTCATCGCTC